>NC_134139.1:73872500-74497500 GCF_033958435.1 Carettochelys insculpta | reverse complement strand
CACCTCAACCCTCAGCTCACACGCGGTACCCCAGGGCCATCCCATAGGACAAACTGGTGGCCCAAACCCTATGCTTTTGGAAGCCCTGCAGCAGAAGCCCCAGCTGTCCTCTGGATTTGTGGGATAGCAGGTTACCTAGGGCCAAGGGCTGGGCATGGTAGAGGCAGCAGAGCTTGTGTCCCCTACTCCCCACACTCGCCACACGGTGGCAGGATGTTGCCTCAGATCCTGTATGTGGGGCACTGGGGTGGGGCTGCCCCACGCCCTGCACCCCTTGGGACAGCCCTCCTTCTGAACGCCAGCCTTCCTGAATGCCAATCTGTAGCCCAGAGCCCCCTCCCAAACCTGGCACCCCACCTTGCACCACAGAGGCTGCATGCCCAGCTAGAGCCCTTGCACCCTCTGTCCCAACCCTGAGAGCCTCAACTCAGCCCTACTCAAAAGCCTGCACCCCCAGCCAGAGCTCTCACACTCCTGCGTCCCCCAACCCTCTACCCCACCCTCGAACCCCCTCCTGCACTCAGAAGGAGGATGAGAAAAACTATGTAATGCTGCTGGCAAGTGATCGTTTAACAGCAGATAGGGCTCCAACAGCAACACTGGAAAGCAATAATATTACACAGCTGAACAGTCTTTCTTTTGCCAAGAAGCTGTAACTAATGAGGAGATTGTAATCCAACAGGCACATTAGTTTAGCAAACATGCACTAGAACTACCTAACCAAGCACCTACCCACCTGTGGTACCAATCAGAGCAGTGTCCTTCCATTGCACTGAGAAATTTAAAGGAACAACAGAGATCTCTAGGGCTAAACAAGAATAATTTGGAGTCCCAAAATCGAGATATTTAAAGTTTTCATAGGTTTTTCCTGCAAATTTAACTTGTTAAAAAGTTTGGAATTTCTCCAGGTTTGCTAAATACTAACTTAAGTGACTAACAGAATTCTGCCATCAGGTCTTTTAAAATTTTTGGATGTAAATTATTGACTCCTGCAGATTTAAAAATGTTTTATTTTATTACTTGCTGATTAAATATATTCCCTGCTTACTGTCAGAATAGAAATTTTCATTTTAAGATGTGACTACATCATCCAGCTTCTTTCCAAATACAGAAAAGCAATATTTATTTAACACTTCTACATTACCAGTAATTTTGCAGTCCCTACATACCTACAGAGCTATA
The DNA here is from genome assembly GCF_033958435.1 of Carettochelys insculpta. Taxonomy (NCBI): domain Eukaryota; kingdom Metazoa; phylum Chordata; order Testudines; family Carettochelyidae; genus Carettochelys; species Carettochelys insculpta. The sequence continues at coordinate 74,496,318 of NC_134139.1, read as the reverse complement.
GCACTAGGCCACGGGTCAGCAACCTCTGGCACAGGTGCCAAGAGTGACATGTGAGCCAATATTCATTGGCACACAAGGCAGGAGCTCAGCCCCACCCCTCTTCCCCCATGCAGCCAGGAGCTTGCTCAAAGCCATGCCACCTGTGGATTAGCAAAAGACCAGCTAATGCCACCAACCACCACCTAAATGGGCAAGCTCTGCATCTTAATTTACTTATTAATGAAGCTGTTGTAAGTAAGACTATTAGTGACTTTAAAAAGTATCACTGGCGCTTGGACTGTACGTAGAGGTCAAAAGGTCAAATTTCAGCACTCCACCTCGGAAAAGTTGTTGAGCCCCATCCTAGACCTGAACAGGTAAGGGAGGTCAACTACAGAAACTCTCTCATTGACCTTCCTCAGTGAGGACAGCCAGGTAAGTAGATTGCAAGTCAGTTGATTCTACCTACACAATTGCTGTATCTAGAATTATGTATCTGCAGTCGACTTACCTGCCTAGCATAGACCAAGCTTAAGTGAGATTCTTTCTTCTCGTTTCAGAGAGAGCTAATCCAGCCTGTAGCAAGAATCCCTTTTGAGAACAAGAGGGAGTGGAATGTTTTACAAACATCGATTGACATTGAAAAATGATGGCTTGTGAAGGCTGCAAGCCCTCAGTCTCCACAGCCCATTAAACATGTTTATGGAAGTCTGGTACAAAACAGTCTTAAAGCTGGCTGATGTAGCTTGCTGAAGGTCCACCTAAATTGCCATTATAGCATTGTTAGTATGGTTGCCTTATCTTTCTCTACCCAATGTCTGTTTTAGAATTCCCTAGCTGCACTCTCAGCTACAGATGAGGCCCTCGGTCTCCATTCCTGCTTTTTTTATTCCACACCATAAGTAATGTTTTTTTTATTCTGCCACAAGCTTTAAACAGGGGCTTAATCCCTGCCTGTGGGTGATCAGCTTGCATCTCTCCATCATTCCTTGTATCCAGACCTTCCTGATTTTGTTCTTAGATCTGGCCTGGATGATGGATAGGGCCCAATGGGGCACCCTGACAGCAGGGCCCAGCCAGTTGGTGGTGGTTGCTCAAATCAATTGAAGCATGGGGCCTGGAAGTCATGGGGCCCAAGGTACTGGCCTTGCTTGCCTTGCCCTCGGGCCAGGCCTGTTTTTTCTTTATATAAAGAGACAGAAAAGGTGACATAGTCTGTAATGGCTCTGAGGTCTGTAGTGATGCTGAAGGATCCAGGACTGATACAAGTCCATTTTAGTTCATGCATTATTAACCTGACAGACAGCAAGAATTCCGTCTAAGCCCTAAGGTACAGTTTACCGAGTCAATGCATTTTCCATTACAATGCTGTCTAACACATTTCTGGTGGAGAAAAGTTATTGTGCATAGACAGCAGCATTAAAAAAAAAAAAGGCAGAACAACATAAAGATCACACGACTTTCCCTCCCTTCCCCCAAGCATGACGAATTTTCCACACACATTATAGGTTAATACTGTAGCCCCAGTATTTTCATTTTAAGGTATAATTCATTTCTAAATTACAAAAGCCTTTTTTAAGCCATTAGGCAGCAAATGTCCATTAACCTAACTTACTGGTTTTTGTTTTGCAAAAAAAACAGGCAGGCGCTGCAGTCTTAGCAAAGATATGCAACTTTTTAAGCCTCCTTTGCTACATAGGTTACAGAGAGCTAGAAAAAATACAGAGATGGCCCATACTCCAGTGGAAGTTGGATCAGATCCTTACAGTCCAATTCCACAGATATGGAGTACTCCTCATTGCAAACAGGCCTCATGCTCAAGTGGCAGTACCAAGCTCCCCCTCCCCCACCATCACTACTCTTTGATTTTTTTTGTTTTTGGTGTAGGGTTTTCCCCCCACAAAGATATTAGAGTAAATAATTCTCAAAAGACAAAACTTTAAAAAAGTTGGAAGATGTAAAATGAACACGATAGTTAAAAATAATGCTCAATTATCTCTTTTTTTCAAAACAAAAAGCCTGTCATTTGTGCACAAATAATGTTTTCTTCTGAAAAAGAGATGCTTTAATCTTGTAAAGTGCACAGTCTTCCCATTTATTATATGGCCTACGTTATGGAAAAAGCACATTTTCATAAATACCTTTAAGTAGAAGGACACAGAATACCTGATGCTCTAGCAATATGATAATCCCAGTGTAGTTTTCAGTGGATGAAGCAACAACTAAAACACTAGTGCTCCAACCCTTGAAATGGTGCAATTTGTCATCAAGATTGCTATATTAAACTGCAGGAATGGAATGAAAAAAAAGTTATGCAGCCCTGTGAGCTTCAAAGATATTTCATCAGGGACTGGAATTTTACAGGAGTTCAGCAACTGAATGTACAGCCTTCTGCCCCTAAGTTGCTAGTTTAAATCCAGCCTAGGTCAATAGAAGCAAATGACCAAATTCTGCTTTATTTTGCACAGTCTGAACTCACTTACTTTATCCCTGATTTATACCTCATTTACCATGCAGCTGAGATCAGAATTTGTGGCCAAATTTGTTTGGGTAGGCTGTTTTGGTGGATGGCTATGGAATCAGGTGGTGTATTCAGCTGACTAGGTATCTATAGCACAAAAAAAAAAAAAGGCCAAAACAATTGGAATCCACAAGTGCCAACAGTGATTTTAGATCACCCGTTCAGTAGCATGTAAAAGCCAGGGTTGTGAGTTCAATCCTTACAGAGTCCATTTAAGGGTCTGGGGCAAATAAGTTTAAAAAAAAAAAATTGTTGGGGTGGTGCTTGGTCCGGGGCAGGGGACTGCACTCAGTGACCACCTGAGGTCCCTCTGGCTCTAAAAGACGTGTGTACCTCCTATGCCAAAATGGAAAGAGATTTCAAGGCAGCTGGATACCTGCAGGAGGGACATGTTTGAGTGTTGCTGATGCTTGAGCTATACTGCATCTGAGACGTGGGTGTGCTGCTAATCCAAACTCTCTGTGTTGCTGGGGTGTCATTTTGCAGTGTCACTTGAACTAAGCTAACTCAAGTTTAGATAATCCAAACTAAAAGACAAGGCCTCCACTTCAAGTGCAGCTTTTTTCTCTAGTACTAAATTAATTCAGGCTGTCTACACTGAGTTGTGCTGCCAGCAGTTCGATGCAAATGATCGATCACAAAAATGCAAATGATCACTCATTTGCATGCTTGTGTGGTTAATTTGCATAGTCACACAAGATCGCCCTGCTGGCAGAGGCTGCTGCCAGCAGAAAACAAGCCACGTAGACATGGTTCTGCTGGCAAAACCCCGCTTTGTTGGCAGCCCCTTATCCCGGTTTTTTTTTACAGGCACAAGGGGCTGCCAGCAAAGGGGTTTTTTGCCAGCAGAAGAACCACATCTACACTGCTTGCTTTCTGCTGGCAGTAGCCTCTGTCAGCATGGCAATCTTGCGCAAATATGCGAATTATCCGTACAAATATGCAAATAAGCATAATTCACATTTTCGAAACCGCTCATTTGCATTAAGCAGCCGGCAGCACAGCTTAGTGTAGACATAGCCTCAGGGACGATGGCATTTTATTCAAAATTTAAGCCTGCTTCTTTTCTACCCGGGGCTGATGGTTGGAACCATATTTGGGCCCCACAATTTCACTGTGTATGTGACCTTCAGCCCTCATTCTCAAAGGAAATCTGCACAACACTCTCAGAAAACAAGACTGGGTGCTCAAGTTCATAACTTGGCTAGATGCTAAAATCATGGACAGAATAAAGACACTGCATTATCACAACAATCTACAACCCCACCAGCTGCTTACCCACTCCCTTGCCTTTCCATGCTATGACCACTTCATGTTGGATGGCATCTGTTCCACCTTGTTTTTAGCTGACACTGTGGTTTTCTAGCTTTGGAGAAGAGCTCTGTCTAAGCTCAAAAGCTTGGCTGTCTCAACAGAATGTGAGCCAAAAAAAAAGATATTACATCACCCATTTTGTATCACTTTTCTACTCATCCATCCCACAATGAGGAATACTTATATTATGCATAGGCAGAAGACTCTTGTCTTTGTTTTGAGAGATACTTTTTAAGATAGCTGCACCTTTCCCCTATGTCAGAGGTGGGCAACCTGTGGTCTGGGAGGCTTAGCCCATTGGGGTTCTATGTGTTGCTCACAAGACATTTCTGTCTACTGTTGCTGATGCACAGGGTTGCTGGATTTTGCTGGTTTCCCTATGCATAGTTTTTTAACTCCCACTATTGCTAAAGTGGCATGCACGTAAAGCAAGGTCATGTGAAGCGAGGTGCGTGCTGGTTGCACACAGCTCTGACTGTAAGAGCTGGGCAGTCCCTCTGAACAGGGGTGCTGGAACACTTTTCATAGTGGGGATGCTGATAGTCATTGAACTGAAGTGAGAACTCTGTATATTATGGAAACCACTTCAAGTCAGGGTGTGCAGCACCCCTCGTCCCCCACCAGCAGATGCTTAGTTTCAGCACCTATGCTTCTGCATTCAATCAAAGCACTGCTACAGTTTAGTCATCACACCCCACAAATTCTAGATATGCAAGTGCAGTCAGCAAAACTACCTTATCCTGGGAGATGGTCTTGGTTAGGGCAATCTTGTGGCCCACTGAGATGAAGAAGGGCCACTCATGTGTGTCACATGCTAAGCCTAGGTTGCCCCTCACTGCCCAATGCACAAGCTGTTATATCGTCAACTCTCACTCATATGCTAGCTGTAATAGTTTCACTACTTTGAATAGACACAGATTTGTGCACTATTTCAATAGAGATCAAAGCTCTCACAAGCAAAACCAGCCGACTGCTGTCATGTTTTGGCCATAATACACAAAAAAGAAGAAATCAGTCCTTTTTGATTGTTTTTATTATCCACTGGTGAGCAATCTAAAGATGCAACCATATTGGAATACTTCAGAAGGTAGCATAAAGTTACTTGATTCTACTAGCAAGTTCATTCTTCTATTAGGAATAGATTATTTTGAATTTTATATTCTTGCTTTATAAGAACAACTTAGATAACCACACTGGAACTAAAAATAGTATATATATTGGATTAGGTTTAACTGATAAGTGGACTATGAGTTTTAAGCCATGTCTCTGATGTTGACAGAACTATACCTAATGATGCAAAAAGGTCTTGTGGTACATGTAATAGGCCACTGAGTACAATTAGTTATGCATTAGAAGAGCATTACTTGCATCGAAAGAGAATGAACCTTAATGGATATTTCAGGCTATCATGTCTTAACATAACTGAAATTTGTGCAATGAAGCAGTTCTGGACAAAGCTGAGATTGTTCAACTTGTAAAATTCATCAAAAATTATTTACATAGAACCAGATTCTGTTACCCTTCCTCAGGCTGGATAGTACATCACTCTGTGAGTATCCCCACTGCAGTTGTATAGCCGGGGGAGAGAGCGGGCAGAGAAGAGGGAAAAGATCTAAGGAATGTGGTATGTTCCCTGGTGAAGGATACAGAAAATGAATTATCTTATTACTGTTGCTTTGGCATCTACTGCAAGATGTACCTGGGTGTAAAAGCTGCACTGAGTGAGGACTGAACAATTATACCCAGCCTTGCTCTAGAGCAGGGGTCTGTAGCTTTTCCAAGGACAAGTGCTGAAATTTGACCTTTTGACCACTATGTACAGTCTGAGTACTGGTTATACTTTTTAAAGTCACTAAAAGTCCTGTTTACAACAGCTTCATGAATAAATAAATTAAGATGCAGAGCTTTACTGTTTAGGTGTGGTTGGGAGCATTAGCATGTCTTTTGTTAGTCCATGGGTGGCATGATTTGAGCAAGCTCCTGGCTGCTTGCGGGAGAAGGGGCGGGGCTGAGCGCCAGCCCTTGTATGCCAATGAAAATCTGCTCACATGACACTCTTGGCACCTGTGCTTGGGGGTTGCTGACCCCTGCTTTAGACTGAACTTTTAACAGGCAAAACTGGCTTGGTTTTTGGCTGCTTCACCTTCAGGACATAACTGACTCCTGTCCACCACAATCACACCACTTTGCAGAATGTTGCAAGTTCTTAAGTAAGCTTAGCGAAATCAGACATTAAAATAATGGAGAAGAGTGCAACTCTTCCATTCTCTGCCACATGTGTAGCGAGGGCACTCTCTCTCTCTCTGTCTCTCCTGCCTAGCCAGTACTGTGAGAGATGCACTTCCTCTCTCAGTCTGCTTTAAACACTGAGCAAGATATTCCTTTAAGGTAAATACATTCTTACCTTAACTGACCCATTGTACATGAAAAGGATATGCATGCACACCTGTCTCTTTTAGCTATGGGAGGGTCTTTACACTTCCCTTCCCAGCCAGCCCTGAGTCTTGCTGCAGAAATGGAGCCCAGCTGATTGCTAGGGTTGTGTGAAACAATCTGCCTACAATCCCTTTTCTTCATGAAGATAGTTCTAACCCTTTAAAAGCTTCAAGGCTTAAAAAACTCAACCAGCACAACCACCACAACAAAAGATACCACCACACTATCAGAAAACACCAGCTCTCTCCTAGTAGGGCTTAACAGCTGGGTCAGTGAACAGAGCACACCAGCCTCCACCAACTTCTTAGGGGTTATAGTGCAAATGGTTTTCTGCTAATTTTTGTGGAGATTTTTTTTTGTAGCAATGTGTACTTCTTTTCACTGAGAACAGCACTCACACTACCAACTCATTTCACAGACGCCTCTGAAGAAGTACTTGCTTTCAGTCACAGTTGACTCTTCCTTTCTTCAAACTATTGTGCCTGTAACCCATCACCAGTCAATTCAATCAATGGTTAACAGAGTAATAAGTCCACCTAGTCCTACTTCTTGTTCAGTCAAATTTTAAGAAAAGCAAGTTTGTTCACCTTTATGGGAGATATTAATGCTTCTTATTTCTCTCACCTGAAAGTGAGAACAAGGGTTCACACGGCATTGTTCTAGCTGGCATTCCAAGATATTTACATGCTAGATAGGGAAAACATGTGTATGGACCTTCATGATTTGAAATGCAGGCTTTAAAGTTTTGCTTTTCTTTTTGACTGTAGTTTGACTGCAGTTTTAGGGAGTCATTTGTGGCTCCGGACATTGTCACTGCTGACTCCTCTGCAGCTCCCTGCCTTGCCCCACTGAAACAGTAGAACTAAATTGAGTTGGTTTAATGGCCAGCAGGGTGGCAGGAGAGATCTGGTCATTAATCCAACTGAATTTAGCACCGCAGGGCAGGGAGTCCCTCACATGCAAATTAGCTGGCATGTGTGCAATGGGGGTGGGGGAAGGAGAGCCAGATGGGTTCTGCAGTTTCTGTGTCATCCTCACCTTTCATTGGGTGCAACTGACCTCTCATGTTGCGATAGAGCAGCCAATGAAATTGGGCCCTCAGGACTAGAGTCAGAGGAGCAGCAGTGGCTGAGGTAGCTTCGTCCACCATGTTGGGTGAAGTAATGGGAGGAGCTAACTCAGATGGCATTTGTTCAGGAGAGGTTGGGCTGGGGGGCCTCTTTGGTTGGATGGGTTAGTCCCAGGGGCTGGTTTGGGGCTAAGGCAGATTAATTCTGGGGATGGAATATGAGTTTGGGGCTTAGAGGGGTTAAATGATATTCAAGACTGTGTCATGAATGAGTGCAGGGAAGGGATTAATTGCTCCTGACATAACTTGAGTCCAGGTAAGCCAATGGGAGTGAAGTAACTTTGTTCAAACTGAGAACAGTTGCAGCTTTCAGGGACTTTTTGTCCGTGGGACAGCAGAGAGAAGAAAAGATGTCTGAAAAAGATGTCTCCCAGGCAATTGGAATGAAAATCAGAAATATCCTAACTATGACCATACCAGCCCTCAAAGTGTAAGGAAAAGGGAAATATATAGTTAGACAAGATTAGATTATGGTTATTGTGAAGTTGGTTGGACTGGCTGTTTTTCTCTTTTGTGTTGTTGTTTGACTTGAGATTTTTCCCGCTGTAACTTTTAAGCTAAATTCCAGGGAAATATTTTTCTCTCCGTGCAACCCATGATTTACTTTTCTCTTGTTTGGTGAATAAATCACTGTTTTTAAGTATAAGGAATGTGGCAGCAGGAACGCAACGCTGCTGAAGGCTGGGAGGGAAGTGTCTCCCAGAGATCATTTGCATGAGAATACAAAGGTGTGCATGTGTGATACCTTTCAGGCAAAGCCTAATTGGTAGCAAGTCAGCCATGAGATTTTGTCTATTGTAAACACATTGTTGTAAAATCACAATTTATGCTAACACTCAGTGTGGGAGTTGTGGGGTCTCACCAATGCTCTGGGTTGTTGTGGGGGACAGGGCAGTCACCATAGCTGCATAAGACATTGATTATACAGGGCTCCCTGGTTTAAAGCAGTGTAAAGCTAGAAAGGAAGGGTTAGTGGTGCTAGCTTGTTGGGTGCCTTGGTCCTGACTATGTCTTGGTTATCTGGTTGTAACTGTGGTTTGAGTAGTTCTTCCTACCTGTTGAAAGATACTAAGGTTTTCATGAAATTCTACACTGGTGATATTGGCTACATGTACATGAGCCCCAAACTTTGAGATGACCATGCAAATGGCCATTTTCAAGTTTACTAATGAAGTGCTGAAATGCATATTCAGTGCTTCATTAGCATGTGGGTGGCTGTGGCACTTTGAAATTGATGTGCCTTGCTGCTGTATGTCTTGTCCTGACAGGGCTCCTTTTTGAAAGGACCCCGCCTACTTCAAAGTCCCCTTATTCTCACCAGCTCATGAAGAAGAAGTGAGTCTGTGCTCACAAAACCTCATGCTCAAAACTTTTCTGTTAGTCTATAAGGTCCCCCAGCAGTGTGACCAGTAAGGGAGCAACAACAGCAGGTGGCTGGTAGGAGCAGTGGTGGACAACTGTGGGTGGCCAGCAGAAGTAGTGGCCAGCAGGGGGCAGCCAGTGGGATGGTGCAGACAAGTGGACAGCTAGTACTGTCCTGCTGATGTATCTGTGGGCTCTTTATTCGGGACTGCACCGCGGGAGGTACACCCTGTAACTGTGTGTGGGGTAAAGGCCAAGAGCCCCAGCAAGAGACTTGGTTCTATAGCGTCTGGGGATGGTATCTTGTTAAAGGGGTTTGTCTCTCCTTTGCTTAGATATACTGCATCTGTCACCGTAACCTTGGGGTAGGTTATGGTCATTAAATAAGCTGTTTCTATCTTAGACTCTGTGCTTGCAAGGGGGGGAAAACTGCCTTACAGGCACCCAGCAAGTGGGGTGAGATTGTCCCAGGCCACTGGCTGGGGGCTCAAGCCGGTTGGTTGTATCCTTGACAGGAAACCCCCTAGGAGCTGAACCCAGCCCTTCTGGCAGGTACCTGGCATTAATAGAAGGGTTACATAAGCAATTAATGTGATTCTGTGGTTACAGCTTATTTTTTTTTCTCAAGCCCTCTGTGGAGGGGAGAATGGGGCTGGATTTTCCCCACAGGGGTCATCCCTCAATGTGCCTGCCTGGCTTAAAGGGGTCTCCAAGGACAGGGGTGGTGGCAGCTACCTTCCAGAGTCCAGGGGCTCTGTGACCCTGGGAAGTTTTAAAGTAAAGCTTGTGTATAGGCAAGGTGTTTTAAAGATTTTGTGGACCCCCACTTTCTGCATTCAGAGTGTGGAGTGGGGAGGAGCCCTGACAGACTGTTGTTAGGGGTTCCACAAAATTCTTTTGAATTTAAAAGGGTTCCATGGCCAAATAAAATTGGGACACACTGAATTACAATATGAGGTGAACGTAAGAGATAACTAATAGTTTAAATTTGTAATAAAAAACCTAACACAAGCATGATACATAATTAATTGAAATCACTGTATTTGAAAATGTAGAAACACATCCACATGTATTTATAACAAATTTAAATTGGCATTCTAATATTGTGATTAATTACAACTATTTTTTACTCCCAATTGTAATTTTTAAAAAAAATAGTTTTCTAGCCTTAGTAACTTTATTACTTTCAAACTTACCTTGCTCTTGAAAAATGTGTAGACAAATAATCCCTTCTTATTCATTCCTTCTTTTTATATTTCCCAAGCGTATTTCCTAGGAATATTTGCTGTTATAATTCCCAGGTGTAAGCAGGAAAAAAATACCATTTTCTGAACTAGCTCAGGCCATCCCTAGATTGTTTTCAATTATTTTTTCTAAGCGTGCATCATTAGTTTAAATTCTTTTACTGCCTTATGGTGTATTTAGATCAGTGCACACTATATAGTCATTTTTTAGTGTTTTTCACTATTTGTCATAGCTCTGAACTTTCTAATTTTCCCACATGGATTATACATATTATAAATTCTTAAAGAAATATAAATCTTATGCATTGGGATCTCAACAGCTTTATCGTCTAAGATTACTTTTTCATTCTCAACTTTTACCCAGTTTAATTTTTCCCTTATAAAAGTAAAAACATTTCCTCCTCACCCTGGTTTGCATGCTTGCCTAAAGGCAATATACCCTTTAAGTTGAAAAGCAAAATTTTCAAGCTTTTTGTGTTCTCTGGATATGTATAACATCTGGTTTAGCTTTGCCTTCCAGGATATTTTCTTCTAGTGCTTGACCCTGTGCTATCAGACAGCGTGCATTCCAACAAAAGACTGAGCGCCTCATACTACAGTCATATTTCACAATTAACTTCATTACAAATTGCCCATATATAGCCTACTGATATAGCCCCGGCTATAACTAACATTTTTTTCTGATTTTCCTCACACTTGGGGTGCACATTTTATCACTTCTAGATTAAATGCCATAAAATCTCAGTACCAGTATATCATTCCCTAGTCCCTCTGTAGTGTCTACCTTATTTTGTATCAAATGAGCCTTTCTTCTCCTGTACTGATTCTCTCTTCCTCCACTGCCTGATGGAAGGTGGGGGTCTCCAGGTGCTGCTGCCCCTGCATGGCCCCTTGTTACCTTCACACTCATCCAGCCCTCCTTGCCATCCTGGGCGATTTGAAACACCCAGGGGGCCTGCTGGCAGCACGGCATGGTTAAGGTAGCTTGCTCACCCAGCTGCCAACTTGTGCATCCCTGTGGTAGAATCTCCCCCTTAAACATAATCAACACTGCTGTTGGTGGCTTTCTTTTTCCCTCCTAATTTACTCTCAGTAAGTAGTCATCTACTTAATAACACTTCATTTCATTATTAGTCAGCTTTAATGACACGCCACATACTCTCCACTCTATTTCTGTTGAACACTGTGGTGGCTGGCAACTTATTTTAACTTTGCTTATTTTAGTTGTTTGTGGTTTGTTTGCTTGTTCTTTATCTTTACATTGAACTAAAAAATCACTGTCTCACATCTTCCCTTGCTCTTAAAATGTCCCAAGTGCCGTTTGTAATCCAGTCAGCTACTTTCATGGGATTAACTTCATCTAATCCTATTTCTGTGACTAGGGATCTTACTATTATAACATCCTGGTTTGGTTCCTTCCTCAGCTTGGTTTTATTGAGGATATCATCAACAATGGATTATGTTTCTACTCTTTCATTATTTTTTCCTTACTTTGTATTCTTCTCCCTCTCTAACAAAGTCTTCTTCAGTTTCCCATGTGACTTCCTTTGGAGCCAGAAGATCTTCTATCTCCCACCAGCCCCAGGGCCAACTCTATCAACACTGGTGCTCAATGCAGCCCAGCCCAGGCAACCCCTCCTCCCCCACCCGCACAGGAGGGGTGGAGGGGGAGTGCAGGGGGTAGAAGCGACAAGGGGCAGGGATAGGGTTGCCAACTCACTCAGATGCCATTGCTACTCTCCTCCCTGCCTATTTGCTTCATGACAGTGCATGGTTCAGTGAAACTTCCCGAATGTGCATAAGTGACTTGCATGCAGGAGCATTCAGGCTTAAGGTGAACATTACAAAAACAGGATCTGACACACTGGATGACAAGACATTGCTCCAGTATTGGACATCCAGCAATAAAAAAAAATTGATGCTACTAAAATAAAATACAAGCACTCCCTTAATGTATCTACCCAAAGGTGCAATCATAGCCAGCTGTCACGGGAAGGTGGGGGAAATACCCTTCCCAGACACTCAACAAAAAACAAAACACACACATCATATGATTACCTGTTTGTTCATATTCTTTTTCCCCCGCTCCCAGTAAATAATTTTCTTGGTTACTTTGAATTAACTTAACCAGTAGCAAATGATTGGTTAACTTCACTAGCAGTCATCTAGAGCTAATAAAAATATTTAAAATTTAATTTCTCAGATAATAAACCAGCCTATTAATATCTGAGAGGGCAGAAGTGAAAGTTCTTATATTTCAAAGTAATGAAATATGAATTGCAGGCTCTGTGGAATTGCCTTTGTGAAGTGAGTAATGAATTAAAGGCTGCATTTCCTTATTACATTCTCCAGCATATTCAAAAACTCAACTGTGCTGAGAAAGTATTGAAAGGTGATAAAATGTGAAGACTAAAAACCAAATTTTCTGATTGGGGTGAGTCACCTTTCCAGTGCTTCCTATCTCAATGAGTAGATACTCATTTAAGATATGAGAGGCACATTTTCCTATGTTGTTATAAAAAGGGACTCTGAGTCATCTGGATAGCTAAGTAGTTTAACCTTTTCTTGTGATCATAGGCTAATGGCATGTGGATATCAAATAGACGCCTAAATGAAAATTTCACCTGGATGCATAAGAGTCTCAACAAGGTTAGAGGAAATGGGAAACCCAGCCCCCTGCATGGAACATCATTCACCACAACTCACGAATACCTTGAGTGCAGCCAGGGAGGAGAAACAATCAGGAATTAGCAAAGATGAGTGAAATCTCATGGGCAGAAGTGCCTCCAAGGCATGGTAAATATAATCGAGACAGTCAGTCTGAGGTATACTAGCTGTCTGTCTTGAGAAACCTCTATACACTGAGGCTGGGCCTACATGAGAACAGTTGGACTCTAAACAGTTGGACTTTGTCAGTGACACTCAGGGACCAGCCTAGAAAACTTAGGTTTCCGGGAGGTCCAGGCAGCTAGGCCCATGTGCTTTATATATGAGACAGAAAAGGAAAACTGCCCTTGACTGATGAGTATAGGATGAGATAGGGACTCAAAGAGATGCAGACAGAAAGGCGACGGCTACGCTAGATATTTTCCAAGTGATGAAGCTGCATAGGTGCTGGAAGTAGGGGTGCTGCTGCACCCACTGCCTTGAAGTGATTTCCATTATAAAAAGGGTTTACAGTTTGCTTCAGCACCTGCACTATAAAACTGTTAAAAATCCCTTAGTGGGGTTTTTGACGTCCCCACCATCAGGGTGAATTGCAGGGTCTCCTCCTATGTGTGGTCATGCTTATCACATGCAAATCATGAGGTTTTACCTTAAGATTGTCTATTAGAAATGGTTTTATTTTTAAACCATCACATGGTCACTCACTTACGTTGAGGGGATTACCGTTGGAACCCCCAACAGTCATTTATGATTTAATCATGGTTGAATATTAAAACCATTATGGTAAGAGCTTACCTACGAAATTAAGTGGAACTTATACCTATGTAAATACAACCAGCACTTTCCAGAAATTTCAAAAGTCAGGCAGACCACAGAATGAAAGTCCTCAACCAGGTCCGCCTGGAACTTTTGGGCCTCATTAATATGTATGAGGAGGCTCTATAAAAGGGCAGAGTTGAGAGAGTCTGGGGAGCACGTTGGTGTGACCTAGTGGAGAGTCAACGGACAACAGTCGTCACTGTCCCGGACTGGGGCATTCTGAGAGCTGAGAGCTGGAGCTAGAGTGAGAGCAGAGTTGAGGGGCTGGTCCTCTTCTTCGGCCACATGGTCCCTTCGAACGAAGTCGTTGGCGGAGAGAGGCGCTACAGATAAAAGACTGCAGAATCTGGAGCGGGTTCCAGCGGGCAGCCACACTTCATGGGCGGCTCCTCCTGCTCCCAGGGCTAGCGGTCGAACTGGCCCCTTAGCAGATACTGCGCTCTAGCTGGGGTGTGGCAGTGGAGCCTCCAGCTATCTACAGCACAGGACTGAGGCAGCAGCAAAAGAATTGTGCCCAGTTACCTGTTATATCCTTCTTGTTTAACTGCCTGTACTGGTTAACGACTTCAATTTTTTCAATTTATAAACTTCAGTCTACTTTTCCTTACCTATAGCATCGACAAAAGCATCAGCAAGAAGAGACTTTATGTTAAATTAATAGTTTTAAAATTAACGTTAAGTTAGTATAGTAGTTAGTTAAGATTAGGTAAGATAATTGATATCTCAGGTAGGTAGTTAACAGAGTAATTTATTTGTAGTTAAGAGAGTACCTTATTAGTAGCTGTTACCACTGCTTGGTAAGCTCAGATTAACTGGCAGTATGTCAATAAGACCGTTTGCATTGTTAAACATAAGTACATGGTATAGAAATATATGGTATATGTAAAAATAACCCGTCGTCCTCTTAAGGGAGTAGCGCCCCTTATTGGGCTTTTTCTTTAGATTAACCAGACTCAGGGTAGCAGGGCCCTGAGTCCGAAGATTTTTAGAGCTTCTTGGTGTAGCAAGCCAGGGGCTCAACAGCAACAAGATATACCTTGTGACTTTGTATTTTTATATTCTTATAGTTTGTATCCAGAGAAAGTGGTTGTTGTCCTACAGAATGTATAGCAACTATGTAAGTGTGGATATTTATACCTTGTAATATTTATATAGACAACTGCTCAATAACTGTTCAGTGTGAGGAAACCAAACTGTGGTCTTACAGACCCATAAATAAAGTGCCCTCCTGTTTTGTTAAAACCAGCATTCGTCCTGAAATCATTGGTCACGGGCACACCATAGCGAATGGGTGAGTGAATTTCCATTAAGACACGCCCCCCAGGTATTTTACCTGTGAACAGGAGCAGGCATCTGTGTATACCCGTAAGATTCGGCCCCTCAATTTGCAAAATCCCACTGTTCATCAGATTCAATTTGACTTTAGTAAGCTTAATTTTTATTATAAAAAGTTTTTCATAAAAGGGGAACAAACGACGGGAAGCTACACGAACCCACGGTCATTATTAAACCGGCGTACAGCCCTTCGAGAGACACTGTGCGCATCACAGGGCTCGAATGGCGGAGCTCAGTAGTGGGTTGAGCTCTTGTAGGCAGCTTTCCTTCCGTCGAGAAAAACCTGTCGTATCACTCCCGTACATGCGCCTGAGCCACTGTAGCTTTGTAGTGTCACTGCTCTAAGCTGTGAGAGAGAACTCGCCCACCCACATAATTAACACCCCTCACAATGAGTAGCAGCAGCTGTGGCAGCAGGAGAGGTTTTCCCACCCAGACAGCACTGTCCACACCAGTGCTTAGGTAACTGAGTAACTGATGGTGCTCTGTCAGGTGGCTTATTCACACCACCGTGCCACGTACGTGGTAGTGTAGATATAGCCCCAAAAGTTCTCCATTGATGATGGAATGGTGGAAGAAAAGGCTTGAATGGCCATATGTGGGCCTCAAAGAGGTGCCTTGCTCCTTGACAGTCTGTAGAATTACTCAATAGAGGCCTGAGTGCAACATAACCATACTGAAGATGATTCTGCTACTATTCATACTGACCTGAATGAACTATCACTCAATGGACTGAGGTCCTCAAACAGGATAGCGGTGCAAATTACAAGAAGTCCTGTGGCACCTTAGAGACTAATAAATATATTAGGTCATGCGTTTTCATGGGCAAATCCCACTTAATCAGAGATAAAATGGAGAGGAAAAACAGAATTTTCTATAGCAAGGATTAGTGTGTGTGGGTGTGTGTGGGTGTGTGTGTGTTACCTGTCACTAGTAGGACCAGTAACAGAGAGGGAGCCGTGCTAGTCTATACACTAGCAAAACAAAAAGCAGTCAAGTAGCACTTTAAAGGCTAGCAAACTAGTTTATTCGGTGAGCTTTTGTGCGACAGACCCACTCCCCCCCAACTCTCCTACTCCCCACAAGTCTGAAGAAGTGGGTCTGTCGCACGAAAGCTCACCGAATAAACTAGTTTGCTAGCCTTTAAAGTGCTACTTGACTGCTTTTTGTTTTACTAGTAGGACCAGTTAGTGTGTGTCTACACTAGCTCCTTACTTTGAAGGGAGCATGGTAAGTAGGGTGTCAGGAGATTATTAATGAAGTGCTGTGGCGCATATGCAGCACTTCATTAAGCTAATTCTCCCCTACAGCAACTTCGAAGTGTTGAACTTTGAAGTGCCGGCTCGCGTGGAGCTGCAACTCGCCTGCCGGTACTTTGAAGTGCGTGGGCAACTTCAAAGTCCCTTTACTCCTCAAAATTTTGCCCAGGCACTTGGAAGTACCGGCGGGTGAGCCGCAGCTACACAAGAGCCGGCACTTCAAAGCTTAACACTTCGAAGTTGCTGCAGGGGAAAATTAGCTTAATGAAGTGCTGCATATGCACCGCAGAACTTCATTAATACTCTCCCGACACCCTACTTACCATCTTCCCTTCAAAGTAGGGAGCTAGTGTAGACAAAGTCCTAACGTGGCAAATTAAATAGGATGCCTCATTCCTGCATATATCAAAGGTGGGGAAGTTGCCTTCGTAATGCATAAGGTAGTTAACAATACACAGTCCAATACATCAATTCTCCTCTCATGTCTGAATAGATCAGGAGAAAAATGCCATTGAAAACAATACACATGCACTAGTGTGAAACTGGTCTGAATGCAGAACTGAAAATCAAAGATGTGTGATACCTTTTATTTTCCTAACCAAAAATATAAAAGGAAAAAGGGGATTATCTTAGAACCAAAGGGTTTGATTTTGACCTTAAGTAGAGCAACTGAAATAAATGCAGATGCAATGGTGAGCATGACAGGAGAACCAGTCCCAGTGTCTGAGACCGTCTATACTACGAGGCAGGGGTATGATTTTCCCTGCTTTCATACAGATACTCAAGCAGGGAAATTACACCCCTAGGTAGCAGGGTGGAAGTAGCCTTAGAAAACAGAAAACTGTGGCATACAAGAAATACTAATAAGGCATGAACGGTTCTTAATGAAAGTCAGCAGTAGAGAAACAAACAGGGAGAAAGAAGTATAAATAGAGCTAGCTATGCTATGGATTGGAATTTCAATTCCTGAAGAAGAACCTGCTGTGATTTGTTCTACAGTAATCCAAAAGTATACAACACTGCAAGACTTCCCTGCATGGAACTCCCACTGAAATCTACATGAGTCATTTGTGTGGAGGGCTTGAAAGATAAGGCTCCCCCCCAGAGAGTTCATTATTGTAAATGGTGTACTTAATTTTGAAAAGTGGTTTTTAGAAACACCTGTTACTGTTTTATTATCTGCAGCTCAAGAAATAGGACTGTTGTCTTAGAAGGAGTGGCCATCTGAATAATACAGTCTGGTATGTTCCAGCAGAGCCTTACAAGGAAGATGGAAATTGAGACAAGCGGATCTCATCAGCAAGTGATGACATTGACAGCTTCAAAATTGTTTTAACATAAATCCAATTTAAAAAAAAAACAACTTCGGATAATTTACACGCTGGTTCAGCATAAGCAGAGGTAGTGGCTAGCATCTCTTCACATTACTTTATGGGTTTTCCTTCCTTTCTGTGGTGGTATCATAGCAACAGGAACAAAAATTAAAGGTCTGAATACACTCACTTGTGTAACTCAGGCACAACTCCACCAGTGTTAATAACGCAAACCTGGTGAATGAAAGATGAGAATCATACCAAAAGTGTAGTTAATCAATAGAAAAATAGAAAGGAAACTTTATTAATTAATTATCCTGGAGACAGGTTTTATGTGAATTACTTGTGGATTAAAAACCTGCACACCGCAACACATTGTTAAACAGTATTTCCTCTACCTACAGTCTGTGCAAAGGCCCGTTTTAACCGGTGTTATCTCCTTCTCTAGCTATTGCCTTTCAGAGAAGGGGGCCAGAGAAAAGCTGTGACACTGACCAAACTTTGACCGTGGGCCTCCCAAACAGCAGCTGAGAACTCTGTCCCCAGCAATGCTACCAGGTTTGCGGTGGGTAGAGAACCCAACAAGTGCCTGTCTTTTCCTCTGAGACCTTCAGCACCAACAGCCTTTTCGTTTTCCACATCTGCTAGTTGTGACTGCTGGGCACAGGGTGGGAGCGCTGCAAAGAGCTTGTTACCTCCTGGGGAGAGTGTCTGGTCAGTGTCACAGATTGTTTAAACTAACCCCAGTTAAAACAGGCCTTTGCATAGACTGTGGGTAGACTGTTTAACAATGCGTTGCAGCTTGTGGTGTTTTAACCCACAAGTTGGTTGGTGGCAAAGACGGAGGAAAGAAGGAAGTCTAATGGCATCAGCAGAAGGGAAAATCACAAGTCATATATCTTAATCTCAGTCAAAACTGATCTGTCAGCTACCTGAGACCAGAGGGCAGCCAAGTTTCTGTAGTTTAACAATTGTTATGTTTACCTCATGGCCCAGGTCACTTTTGGGAGGGCAGCTGCTTGCATGGGGGCTGGGAAGCTGTTGGAGTGTGCCTGAACCACATCTGAGAGGTGCCATTCCCAGCCCAGGGAGACAGACTTGCTCCAGCACTGCTCAGCTTAACGCGCTAAAATGAACAATGTGACTATTTGGATGCAGGTATGGCCGAGGGCCTGGGTAGCTAGCCTGAGCTGCCACCTGTGTCACAGCAGCCACATTTTTTCGGCACGCTAGTTTGAGCAGTGCTGGCATAAGTCACTGGCATAGCTAGCAGTGGGAATTTGGATGGGCCCTGACTTTCAGGTGGGCTGCTGAGGTTGAAGTAAACAATACCCAGCACGATACATCAGGGGTGTCCAACCCTTTTTCATCAGAAGCCACACTGCCATGTGTAAATGTTCTGGGGCTGAATACAACATAGCCCCAAACCACAACCACCAAAATGCCCCCTCAAAGCCAGGACTAGCTTACCCAGGAGCTCCGCGTGCTGCCTCCCCCTGCTGTTCCTTCACCAGGCTGTCTCCTCTTCACCGCACCTACATGGCTCCCCCCAACTCTCCTACTCCCCACAACGTCACAGCAGGGGCAGCTCCCAGCGCCCTGCCGTGCTGAAAGAATAGGACTCAAATTAACTGGTTCAACGGCCGGATCCCTCCTGCCGGCTGTTAAAGCAACTAAATTGAGTTTGACTCCAGTGTTTCTCAACCTTTTTTAATAAAATGCCTCTTTTTAAAAAAAAACTGTAAGTACCCCCAGCACCCACAATTCTCAGACATGCAAAATCCCCAACCATTCCTCCCTGCCTCCAGAGCCAGGCACCCCCAGCTCCCTGCTTTAACCCAACCCCACTCAGCTCCAGAGCCACGAATCCTCAGCCCCCCTGCTTTAACTGAATCCCCTCTCTCCTCCTCCCCAGCCAGCCCCGCCTCCGCTATGATCCAATGCCAGCAACTCACTGGAGCCACTGCTGTTGCCACTGCCACCATCACCACTGCCATGTGCTTCTCCCTCCAAGCACTGGGGAGGGCCGCATGTGCAGAGCACTGCACAGCGCTCCCGTGACTCTGAGCATTTTACTGGGCAAAGAGCCGAATGCAGGTCCAGCATGTACCCCCCTTCTGCTTCTCTCTGCCCCATCATGCCGTATGGGAGCCAGAGAGTGTGGGAGTCCAGCAGCACAGGCAGGAGCCACAAATGGCTCCTTAAAGAGCCATAAGTGGCTCTGTGCCACCCAGCTTGCTTTTAAAAATGGTGCCCCTGCCAGCTCCATGGGTTGGATGAAAAGGCTCCTCAGGCTGGATTCTGGCCCACGGGCCATGTATTGGACACCCCTGCACTAGATCAATTCACCTCTTACATCTAGCTCAGTTTCTCTTCTGAGCTCAGCTTCTCTTCTGCCCACCTCCTAACTCTGGTGCCGTCTGACAGAGGGAACTGAGCTGGGCACCTGCATGCCTCATTTGGGCAATCACAGCCAGCAGCATCTTCTCCACCAGATGCAATTCACCTTTCAGGTATTGGGGGGAAAGGACCACAGCGCCTCCTCCTTGGTCTCAGGGGCTGAGCATTTTTGAACCTGGCAGGGACCCAGCAAAGGACATCCTCATGTGCCCACTAAGGCGCTCCATCACAGCAGCTGCTGTGGGGTCCCAACCCGTCCCTCTCCAGCAGCAGGTGGGGTGGGGGACATGGCAGATACCCCCCTGCCCCGTACACAGGATTGATTTTGCATCACAAAAGGCCCATGCTGCTTTCTTCATGAGGGAGGGCTTGGCCCCTGTCACCCACCCTGTTCTGCACAGAACGTAGGCTAGCGTTCAGACTGTGGTGGTTTGACCCACTCCACTCACCTAGCATGCCTGCTGTGGAGCAGGGGAAGTCCGTGTGTCCCAGCCAGATCACCAGGCAGGCAGAGAGGTGCAAGCCCCTCTCCCCCACCCCATTTCCCTGGCAGGAGCACCGGAGGCGGGGTTGGAGGCGGAGGTCTCTTCTGCCTGCTCTCCTCCCCCACCCTTAGTGACCCCACATCTACTCCTTTTCCTCGCACGGGTCTGGAGAGCCCTGTTGCTCAGAAGTCTGTATCCAGAGCAGTGGGAGGAGAGAGGCCCCCAGCTGAGGCAACATGGGATGGGGAGTGGACCAGGAGAGCACAGAGACCCAGAACAGGGTGCAGGGTAGGGGAATAGTCATGTGAGGAGCTCACTTGCCACTTTTTACTGGGTGCCTCCCTTTGTGTCCTTCCCAGGGGCTACACCCCTGCTTCAATTTAGGTGGGCCTGGAAGTGCGGTGTGTGGGCTACAACCCACCCTGGCACACGTTCAGCTACATGAGCTGGGAATCGCACCTCCCACCTCCACTGTACACATTCTCTTTATCCCCATAACTTGCTGTGCAGTAATCTCCTCACAGCCAGCCAAATGCAGCATGCCTGTTTGACGAAAGCTTACATTCATCTTTGTTATCACATGAGCAGGTCATAGGGCATGATAAAATAAATATTAGAAAAAGAGAAAATTAATGGGGGAACTTGTGACTTCCTGGCAGGCTGACAAAACTTTTCACACCAATGGTACGCACTCTCTCACTGTGCATATGTAGAAAGTCACAGAAGAAAATATGTACTGAAGCCTTCCTCCTGGCTTACCTTTAGGTGGCACAGTTTCACACTTTATGAGGGCAGTGTTCATTCAACAGACCAAAGCAGCAGAACAGAGGGACTGGCGCAATACCTAATTAAAAAAATCATGCTGCTAGGTTCTATTTGCCTGAGGTTCATCATCTGGGCAGTTTTATATTTAACACTTCACTGATTTTTTTTCTTATTATCCACCACAATATAACGGGAGACTGGCTGTACACAGAGCTAGGGAACGGGGTACAAGAGAGATTGTATTATGATTATGACTGGTTTATTATCTTGTTTCATTTGTTACATGTATCAGATCTCTGGGATTCAAACATGGAACATTTTCTATCTCAATGATAAACACAGATTGGAAACATTGCACCAGTGTAACTCAGGAGGGATTCCACCACAGCCAATGGCATTAACTCATGTAGGCAAGTGCAAACGAAGACACAAAGATCAGTAGTCTGTCTCTCCACCACTCTCGCTCAACACTTTCCTTTCTACATCCCAAGCACCTGCCATGTCCTTCCAAAAATATATAGGAGGGCTAGGGCGAGGGAGTCCAATATGCCCTTCTCCTGCCAAGCTCTAGGGAGGGACACATGTGCAGAGTGGTGCACTGTGCTCCTGCAGCTCGGAGCATTTTATTGCTCAAAGACGCTCATCTGGCTCCCATGCATTTACCCCCCTGCTGCTTGCAGGAGCCGGAGGAGGAGTCAGGTGACAGAGATGCAAATGGCTCCTTAAAGAGCCATATGTGGTTCTGTGCCACCCAGCCACCTTTTAAAAATGGCGCCACTGCTGGCTCCCTGGACAGGATAAAAGGGCTCCATGGGCCGGTCAGCCTTACCCCAATCCCTGGGAAAATAATGGAGGGGATCCTCAAGGAATCCATTCTGGAGCACTTGGAAGAAGGGAAGGTGATCAAAAGTAGCCAACATGGACTCACCGGGGCAAGTCCTGCCTCACCAATCTGATTAGCTTGTCTGACGAGGTAACAAGCTCTGTGGACATGGGGAAGTCAGTGGCTGCGATATACCTTGACTTCAGCAAAGCTCTTGATACGGTCTCCCACAGCATTCTTGTCCACAAGTTAAGGAAATATGAATAGGATCTTTGGACTATAAGATGGACAGAAAGCTGGTTTGAGGGTCAGGCCCAACGGGTAGTGGTCAATGGCTCAATATCTGAATGGTGGTCTGTTTCAAGCGGAGTGCTGCAAGGCTCGGTTCTGGGGCCGGTGTTATTCAACATCTTTATTAATAACCTGGATGAGGGACTGGGTTGCACCCTCAGCAAGTTTGTGGATGACACAAAACTAGGGGGAGAGGTAGACACATTGGAGGGTAAAGAGAGAATCCAGAGTGACCTGGATGAATTGGGGGACTGGGCCAAAAGAAATCTGATGCGGTTCAACAAGGAGAAGTGTAGAGTCCTGCACCTGGGGTGGAAGAATCCCAAGCATTGGTATAGGCTGGGGACTGACTGGCTCAGCAGCAGTACAACAGAAAGGGACCTAGGCGTTATAGTGGATGAAAGGCTGGATATGAGTAAACAGCGTGCCCTTGTAGCCAAGAAGGCTAACGGGATACTAGGGTGCATTAGGAGGAGCATTTTGAGCAGATCTAGAGAAGTAGTTATTCCCCTCTATACGGCACTGGTGAGGCCACATCTGGAATACTGTGTCCAGTTTTGGTCCCCCCAATATAAAAAGGATGTGGATTTGCTGGAGCAGGTTCAGCAGAGGGCAACAAAAATGATTAAGGCGCTGGAACACAAGACCTATGAGGATAGGCTGAGGGATTTGGGCTTGTTTAGTTTACAGAAGAGAAGACTTAGAGGTGATTTAATAGCAGCCTTCAACTTCCTGAAGGGGAGCACTAAAGAGGAGGGTGAGAAACTGTTCTCAGTGGTGTCAGATGGCAGAACAAGGAGTAATGGTCAGAAGTTGAAGAGGGAGAGGTGTAGGTTAGATATTAGGAAAAACTACTTCACCAGGAGGCTGGTGAAGCATTGGAATGTGTTGCCTGGAGAGGTTGCCTCCATCCCCTAGAGGTTTTTAAGTCCCGGCTGGACAAGGTCCTGGCTGTGATGACTTAGTGGGGGTTGATCCTGCTTGAAGCAGGTGACTGGACTAGATGACCTCCTGAGGTCCCTTCCAGCCCTATGATTCTGTGATTTTGTGTGTCTGAAAACTGTGGATACTGAAGATACTTGCAATTTTTTTTAAAGATGTACTTTGTTGAGAAACACTGGAGTCAAACTCAATTTAATTGGTTTAATGGCTGGCAGGAGGGATCTGGCCATAAAACCAATTAAATTGAATCCTATTCTTTCAGTATGGCAGGGTGCTGGGAGCTTCCCCAGCCGTGATGTTCATGGGAGGGCAGAAGGGCCAGGAGGTGGCAAGGAGTTTAAGCATGGGAGCAGGGTGGTGGTGGTGGTTTGAGGCTATTTTGTGTTCAGTCCCCAGAACATGTAAAAAATTGCCATGTGGCCCCCAAGGAAAAAAGATTGGACAACATTGGGCTAGGGTATGTAGGTGTCAGGTTTGATGGTCTAATGGTTCCTTCTGGCCTTTAAGTCTATTAATTAATGAAAAACTGAGGGTGACTGCAGGATCAGCCTTTGGGGCATTACTGTGCAGCCAGCTTGATCCCCAGATTCAGTTATTAAGTGGGATGATCCAGGAGAAGACACTCAAGAATCCAAAGAGGCAGGTTAGGGTCAGGGCACCAGCCTTACAAGGGAGGGGTGCGTGTGGCAGTAACATCATAAAGGTCTGTTGCAAAACCTTAGCTTTTGTGGGGACAGAGGTGGGGAGGAAGTGACCTCATAGAGAGACCCTGACATCAGCCAGACAGGACAGAAGGAGAAAGCAGGGGCAGCCTCCAATGGCTTTGCTGTAGCAAGGCTCCTTCTCACGGTCTATCCTTGGTGATTCAGGCTACATCTACACTTACCAGGAAGGTCGATGACTGCTATGAAATTTTCGGTATGCCAATGGCATACTGTAAATTGACTTTGCAGCTGTTGACTTCCACGGCTCTCTTCACAGCAGAAGGTCGACAGGAGCACTCCTCCTATCGAACTTCCTTAAACCTCGTGGCGTGCAGGGAGTTCTGGGGTCAATGATGACCCCGGAATGTGCCGTTTTGCACATGCACAAAATGGCATCCTGGAATATCTAACCTAAGCGGTCGATCTTCCGCAGCCAGTGTGGATGTAGCCTAAGAGAGAATTAGAATTAATCTATGTGATCCTGAGAGGAAACCTCATTCATGTTTTCTCCTTTCCTACTACTAATTGTGTCATCCCTGTTTAGAAGGTAAGAGCCTCATAGAGATTTGGAACCTGTTTGGTCTGATTCACCTGGCACCAGCTGAATTCTAGCATCTAAATCACCAGGTTAAGGTGATCTGATTTTCTATGAAGGCCTTTATCCAATAGAGTCACTGGGGACATTGGGAGTTTATCCTTTTAGGTTTCCCCTTTCTTCCTCCCCCAATTTTTGCCATCCCTCCCTGCCTCCCCCAAGAGACGGGGGTGGTGGTGTTGCTATCACTGTGATGGGCCTCACAAAGCGATAGGGCTTGAAGAGTGTGTGGAGTCTGAGCCCTGCCAGTGGTGACCTGGGCCATCTTTTGGAACTTCTGCTGAGACCCTTCTGCCTCCCACCTCTCAGAATCTTGATGCTGATTGAATGAGCAGGTGGCTATTGCCAGAGAAGACTTAGGTCCTTTTGTTCTCTTCAAGACTAAACAAGTCACCAGCAATCTTGTATTTACTTGATTGTGCTGCTTCACTTCAGTTATTTTATCTGTTCAATTCCTGGTTCTGTCTGATGTGCCAGCTTTTCTCAAATACTTGCTGAATAACAACTATGAACAATTGTTGGCTTGTAGGTCATTAAGGAGCATTTTGTCCTGACCATTCAATGAGTCCCAAGGGGCTGGCTAGGGCAAGACATCAGCCTTGCAGGGGAGGAGTGTGGGTGGCAGTCACACTACAAAGGCCTGTTGCAGGACCTCAGCCTACTGGGGAAAGGTGCTGGGGCAGTGGTGACCTCACTGAGAAAGCCTGACGTCAGCCTAGGCAGGACAAAGGTGCAAGGCAGGGGCAACCTCAGAAGCACCCCTATAAAGCTTTGTGGAGGGCAGTTTCAAAGAGGCGGAGCGGGAATTGCTCTGCAATGTATGGCCTCTGGTGGTGACCTGGGATATCCCCACCTGCTGAGAAAATTTACCCTTCCGCTTCTCAGAGTCTTGAATCTGATTGGCTGGGAAGAAGAGTTTTTCCAGTTTCCCAGCTATGACCCATGGCTGGCCCTGCCTTTGCAGAATCTCCAGTAGGCTTTGTCTGACCTCAGGCATGCCATGCTGGGAAACCTTCTGGCAGAGTCCCCAGACAGGCTCCAGTAAATCTTGGAGGTTCAGGAGGGCCAAGCAGCAGTTTACCTAAGCACAGGGAGGAACTGGAAAGGAGAGCTTGGAAATCCATTTTCCAGTCTGTCCTCCTACCTTGCGCCCCAATGGGCCATCTTTGGTCAGGGCAGTTCTGTGTTGGGGCCCTTCCTCTTTCAGTGACAAGAGAAAGAGATGAAGCTTCAAGGGAGGGCCCTAGTTGGCTTTGGCAGCGATAGTCTCAAATCCCTTGGCCTGTGCCCACCCTGCCACACACCCACCACGAGATCCGGGAGATGGTGCTCACATCCCAAAGGGAATCAGCTCTTTTGTCCTACTGGCCCTGAGATTCAGGGCAGGGAAGGATGGGCCTCACACTCACTCCCTTCCTCTGACCAAAGCCTTTTGAGCCAATGAGGGGCAAGGGATCTGTCTCCATCCTGAGGAGCTGTTTGTGAATAATGAGTTAAGAAAGGAGGGGACGAGCCCAGATTCTGAAAATCGCCCACGTCTAGAGAGGCCAGGACAGACTGTAACAATCACCTGCTCAAGCTCCATGATCAGTAACTCAGATATTCCACCCTGACCACAGTGTGTCAGCCCCAGGAACCCGATACCCCATACTGCAACAGAAGGCAACCTTGCCACCCTCCCCCCCACCCAAAGTCACCGCAAATCTGCCCCATTAGCTATTCCTTCCCAACACAAAACAGGGGGTCAGTCACACCATGAATATTTAGGCAAAACCTACCAGGCAAACAGCTGGGAAGGACTCCTCTGTGGTAACTCATGCTGCAAGCACAAACGGCTTCTGAAAATTCTTTAAAGTTGACGAGTTTTTCCAAGAACTAACCTGGACTCTCTGCTGTGCAGTCTGTCTTCACAGCAGTCCTGCTTGCCCCACAGCTGCACTTTGTGACTTCTTATGAAAGAGTAAAAAATAATGTCTACACTAGGGGTATTAAAACAGTTATTTGTTTTAATTCGGGGCCAGCCACCAGGCCCGCTCTGCCCAGCCTTGCTGCAGTCATGAGGGCCCTCCACGGCTGTGGGGTCCCACTGCTGGTCCCGCCATAACTGGAGCTTCACTGGCCCGGCGTAACTGACCACCAGTGGAGTTCACCTGCGAGGGCTGGTTAACCAGTAAGTGTGACAGTAAACCTCATGCTTACCAGTTAACAGCTCTAATCTACACTGTGATGTTAGCGGGATGAAAAGTCAGGCTCATGCCTAACACTTGCCTTTCATCTACACACCCCACAGTAACCGAGGGCTCAGACTCAGGCCCCTACAGGAATGGAGGGTTTGAGCCTGAGTCCAGCTGGAACCCAGGATTCAAGTCTTATTGCTTCACAGGGTAGACATCGCCACTGGATTTATGCTCTGGCAGACTGGCAGTGCATTGCACGGGCCAAGTTTCTTTGTCCTCTGGACAGTCACATTTGTTGAACAATCAAGTTTTCTCACACTGACTGCACCACGAACCAAGGCTAGAGCCAGGTGCCAGGAAAGCTGGGTCTGAGTGGTTGGACTCCAGTGGCTGGACATAATGCAGGGCAGGCTCTGGAGCAACAGGACTGTGTAATTTCATACTTTTACATATTTGTGTGTCTTCAGTTTGAACCTTAACTCTAAATTTCCTGGGTTTATAACTCGTGGGGGATAATTACATCAATCTTTAAAATGTATTTTTCCTTTAAATTGATATGTGCCCTCACCCTTATCACTATTTTAATGTAGTTTATCTGGGATTTATTGCCAAACTCCATGCACTTATGGAATATTTTGGGCGCATACAACCTGAAATTTGCATTGAGAACCTAAGCAGTAACATGCATAGATATACTTTTCTATAATGTTTGCATCTAAGCACTAATCAGGAATCAAAGTCCCATCTGATGAAGTGAGTCTGTGCTCACGAAAGCTCATGCTCAAAACTTTTTTGTTAATCTATAAGGTGCCACAGGACCCTTCGTTGCTGTTAAAGTCCCAATGTGTCAGAACCTGTAGCTACAGCTTACAAAAGACACTCCTTGAAGCACTTTTAATATATGGATATTACAGGGAAATGTACATGAAGGTAAAATGTCTAAAGCTCTCCAGCTGATCATACTACTGGATTAATGTTGCTAGTACTGCATTATAATGAGGTTTCCCTGTCTCATTTAGTTATGACCTGTTTTTAGAGTTTTTTTTTCTGCAATTAGATTTTAATTTGGGTCTTCCAAACTCAAAGATTTCTGAAATAATTTTTAAAATGCCCAAGAATTTGGATGAATGTGCATCTTTTCCTCTATGTCATAATAAAAATATTAATTTCTGTGCAAGAGGTTTAAACTCCATGCATTACACCTTAGAATCATAAAGTCCTAGGGCTGGAAGAGAATTCAGTTAAGTGCATTTCCCTTTTCTACTGTTTTACACCAAATTCTCTCTCTGTGTAACCCAGCCGAGGGTGGGGGTCTCCCCACCAGGGTTCACTCTGCCCCATTACCCCCTGGGGCTAAATCCCACTGCCTAATGTATGTCCATGGGCGGCCCTGGGCACTCCTAGCCCTCACTGGTGCTGGGTTGGAGCAGACAGACGAATGCTGTAGTAATTGTGTTTGTAGTGTACCCAGCAGTGGTGTTTTCATTAAAATAATCTAACCCCCAATCTGGCCTGCCAGCCTCCAAGGTAAACTGATGTGATAGGGCAGTGGTGTCCAAGAGAAATTTAACGGGTTGCCACAGCTGCCCCCCTTCCCTGTCCTGAGCCAGGCACCGCCCACCAGCCCCAGCCAGGCACCGCCGCAATGCGGTAGGGAGGGTGGCACAGTACGGTATTGCCACCCTCACTTCTCCACTGCTAGTGCTGACTCTGCCTTTAGAGCGGGAGCCCAGTGTTCCCTGTAAGCTGAGCCTTTGGGCAGCTGCTCAGGAGAGATGCCGGTGCTGCCTGGCTGATTAGCAGATTAGCTGGATTACTCACTGGAGCCACACAAGCGGCCCCGGGCTGAACCCATGCTGTGGGCACCGCCCAGTGGCTGGAGGCCACCGGGGCCAGAGGAGCCGCCTCCGCCACACAGTTGTACCTCATGTCGTGGGGCGTGTGCGTGGCGCGGCTGGAGGGGCGCCCCACGTGTGCAGCTCTCCTGACCTGCCGAGACGCATTTGCCACACTCCGCTGCCCCGGTCACCACATGCAGCGAAGAGGGAGCACACGGGACGCCACAGGGCTAGGGCTTGGTCTTTCTGTGCTTTCAGACCGTTACTCATGATGGTCCCATATCATGGGCCTGGCTAATTCAAAACCTCTGATATCCCACTCCCTTTCCTGGTTGGTGTGAGAAAGGAGACGAGTCAATCATCATGGTGATATTTGTGATATGATAGAAAACTGAACCCTAGTCACCTATTCATGTTACGTAGGCCAGTAGCAGGCGTGTCTAGGCCAGTGGTTGCCACAGAGGGGACTGGTGATGGGGACAGAGCAGGAGCACTGGCTATGTGCTCCAGTTCTCTGTACTCCAGTCTATAGTTGATTTCATCAGGGACACAAGACAGTTGGCACAAGCAAGAAATTCCTCGCAAAATCTGTCACGCTGTAAAACAAGAGGTTGAACCACTGTAATCTGGATTTCCCTAGTGTGGCAACACCCCTGGTCTGGCATCATTGGTGCTCCAGGGGTGGAGCAGTCCTGGGGGAAAAAATGGCAGCCTGGGACCAGATGCATTGTTGGACCAGGGAAGAATGGAGCCCTTGTGGCCCAAGGAGGGAAGCCCCTGGAGCCATGGCACGCTGCGGCCTGAGCAGGGAAGCCCTGGGAACTGGTGGCTGGGAGTGGAACTAGGCCACCTGCCAGGAGCAGAGGGGCTGGCATTGACCTCCACAGTCCAGCAAATGTCTAGTTTGGGACTAGGAGGTTCAATCTGTAATAATCCTGTGTGCAGTGTTGGTGTAGCCACATTGATCCCAGGACACTACAGAGAGAAGCGGGAGGGGGCTGAGGTAATATCTTTTACTGGACCAATAGTAAAAGTTACTTGTTAGTGAGACAAGTTTTTGAATGTGCACAGAGCTCTTCACCTGGTCATATGATACACTAATAATACAAAACAGTTATGCAGCACTTTTTGTATTCAACTATTTAAAGTTAATCCTCACAACATTACTGTTAGCAAGGAAACTTACCTTCTTTTTAAAAGACAGGGGCACTGAGGGAGAAAGATTACACTGAGTTACTCAAAGCAGCGTAAGGCAAGAGGGTAGCAGAGCCAACATTAACACAGAGGAGTTATGGCTATGGTCTGAAGAAGTGGGTCTGTCCCATGACAGCTCACCTAATAAATAATTTTGTTAGTCTTTAAAGTGCTACTTGACTGCTTTTTTGTTTTGATAGCATATAGACTACCACGGCTCCCTCACTGTTACTATAGAGGAGTTTGAGTCTCAATTCAGTGCTGAAGCTGAAACAGCCAAGTTAACTGTTGTGGAGCTACTAGTCCGCATTAAATCTTGGCAACTTGTGGTTTTAAATTGAGTTGGGATATTAGCCTGAGCAGTAGCAACAAACCATTGGTGACCAAAAAGAATGAAACCATGAGGAAAAAGCTGCAATGATCAATTTTTACTGACCCTGTAAAATACCAGTGTTACCTTACGTATGGCTTGGGCTGAGAAAATAGAACTAAAACATGTAATTGGTACTATGTACATTACAGAATTTGCTACATACATTTGTTTAATATATTATAAAAAAAAAAAAAAACCCAACAGCTCTGTTTCATCTGGCCTTAGCAAAAGTCCAAAAACTGGCAACACTTTTCTGTTAAAGGGATCTTTTTTTAAAAGGACTCCTACTTTCCTGACCAAGTTGAAGTCAGCTAATATGAGTCTCAGTTTTTCTAGAGTTCAGCCCTTCTGTGTTTCAAATGCTTGTACATATTTTGTTACTGTTTCCGTTCCATACGTTGCTTCTCCTAGAGGCTTTTTAGCATGTTTAGAGCAATTGCAGAAATACAATTCAGCTTTAATGTTAATAAAGGCATTCATGGCTAAATTCATGGCATGGCTGCATCTCCTATTATTAATAATTGTTTTTCAGAATGGTTTCAATCAAGCAGTGTTTGAAGATCTGAACAGTGTTATCAGCTGGAGTGGGGAGGGGAGTGGAGAGCCAGCTGAATATTGCCTCTCTTTTTGTAATTTTTTTAAAGAAAAAAACTGGTTATCAGCATGTTTATGAAGGGACCATTTCATAGGCAGAGCAGCCTGAAGGGGGCCCCCTTCACTAATTTTTAGAAAAATGCTGCAATAATTAGAATGACATTTTTTATTTTTGTGTTAACTGAGACAACCTCTAGATGAAATTATTTATATGTAAGAAGGACAAGTTTGAACCCTCTGTATTTCATACTTGAGGGCTGCTTAAAGTGCAAGGCCTAGCACCAGAGGCAGCTCTTAACTGCAACAAAGCGTCTGCTGCTCCTAGCTTTGCCTCTGAGGCAGCGGGTTTCTTTATAAACAGAGGGAAGCACTCACCCCTACGACACCCCTCCCCTGAGCCCACCACACCCCAGGCCCTTGCCCTCACTCCTACACCCCCACACTCCCAGAGCCCTGACCCGAGCCCCCACGCTCCACCCCATATCTGAATTGCTTACAGCTACTGATGCATCATACCCTCTTCTTCCACCCACCTGGAACCCCTCTGAGGGGTGTGATGACAGTAACCATAAGAAACTTAAGCTACTTTCAGCCCTGGGCTGCCAGAGAAGAGCACAGCAGATCACAGAATCACACAGCTAAAGATAGGCGAGAGCGACCGCCCTGTGTGACAGTTCAGCCAAACCACACAAGCTCATATGTACACGTAATGTCAGCGTCCCAACATTCACCCTCTCAACCCCCTCTGCTCAAAGCAGCGGTAAAGGTAGAAAATGAAGTGGCACAGAACATGGCGGCTGCGGGTGAGAATGGCTAGAGAAGCAGGTGGGGGGTGGCAGGGGTGAGGTGGGGAGTGTGCAGGGGAGGGGATGTGAAGGTAACTGAAGGTGGTACAGCAATGCCAAGATCAAGCCCTCCCAAAGTCATAACTACCCCCAAACTGGCAAGCATAGATGATTCGTGCCTCCTGACACTGGGGCAGCAGCACAATCTAAAGGGAAGGATATGACCACACCATGTGGCTCCTCTGCCCAGCCTCCCCCAACCCTGTGCCCAGCTTGGGGCCACTATCCTCTCCCCCTGCATGTTACCTGCAGGAGAGGAAGTTACTCACCTTGTGCAGTAACGATGGCTCTTTGAGTTTGGAACACCACAGGGGCACACTTCTGGGTGTTGGTGTATCCTCACGCTGGCACTTGGAGATTCTTCTACAGCCACAGTTTCCCACACTGTGAATGTCCAGTAACACCTCCTTGTGGTGTCTGGTGTGTGCATAGCATGGGCCCCTCTATTCCTTCTCTAGCCAACAAATAGAGCAAGACACCCCATAGTGGGGGAAGGAGGGAGGGAAGCAGAGCACCCTGGGAACACACATCTTGAAGAACCATCATTGCTGCATAAGGTGAGTAACTTCCTCCTCTTTTCTGAGTAATGTCCCTGTGGGCGCTCCACTGTGGGTGACTATAGAGCAGGGGTCACTCTCCGGAGGTGAGTTTGGAGCCCAGTAATGATTACAGTTGACAGAACTGCTTGACCCACTTGAATGGAGGAAGCTACTGAAGATGAAAGAACACAGCGCTGTGCCAAGGTGTGGCTGGAAGACCGTGTTGTCTCCTTGCGTGTGTCCGTAAGGGTAAGTTCTTGGGAAGGCGGTTGTGGAAGACACAGCCCAGGCAGAATGGGTGGTGACAGCACCTGGATGATCTTTATGCTCTTCATTGGAACAGGTGTGTATGCAGGTGGAGATCCACTTGGTCAACTGCTGAGAAGAAATGGGATGGACCCGGATCGTTCTACAAAGGAGAGGAAGAATCTAGCAGACTTGAGCCCAGGCTTTGTGCAATCGAAGTAAAAGGCTAACACCTGACAAACATCCAGGGTATATCACACTGCATGCACAGGATCAGCATGTGGCTTTGGGAAAAATGTAGCTAAGTGGATAGGTTCATTGATATGAAACGGGGAGGGAACTTAGGATGAGGGCAAAGAGGGACCCTATCCTTGGTAAATACCATTCAGCCACCAGAGCAGCGAGTTCCCTGACCTTCCTGGCTGACATAATCATGACTAAATACAAAACCTTCGTCAACAGGTGAAGTCAGAAGCACTTTGCCAGGGGTTCAAAGGGCAGCTTCATTAGGCATTTGCGTAAATGGTTAATGTCCCAGCTAGCAACAGGAGGATGTACTGACAGAAAAACGTTTAGCAGATCCGTCAAAAAGCGTTTGGTGACAGGATTGGCAAGAAAGGAGATCCCGTCCTCCACTTGGTGGAATGCCGCCAATGCTGCAGCATGTACCTTGATCATACTGAGGGCTAGGTCTGACTCACGTAGGTGCAGCAGGTGGTGAAGGAGGACAGTGTGGAAGTGTAAGAGTTACACTGTAATGTGGAAGTATAAGAGTTACATTGTAAAAACCACACTATGATACAATGTTGCTTCTGCATTCAAGAGGGGGAAGTTATGTGGATGCTGTGTGTAGGAATGTAGGTTGGGTTTGGATGGAGCCAGGCGTGCCTGGGAAAGCAGGAACCAGAGCAGTAGGTGCTAGACGGTAATTAATTAAGGTAACCAGAGAGTCATAAACAGGAGACTGCTGAAGGTGATATGGAAATGAAGCTATGTGATTAGTCTCAGGGGCTATGTGGGGTGGGTGTGTGTCTGTTTTTTTTCTTCTTCTTTGTTGATTAACTTGCCTTCTTTTGCCTGTATAAATTGAGAGACCTGAGTCCTAGGCAGGGGCTCACAATTTTCTGAATGTATTAGCAGAGCAGCTTCGCTAATAAACAGAGTGGTCTGACAAATTGTGAGTCTCAAGTCTAACTTTGACAACAGAAATGGGCATGGTGTGAGGAAGCATAGGGTGATTCGTGCCCTACCCACTGGGAGAACCGCATCCACTTAGCAAGGTAGGACTCATGGGTGGACTCCCATCTGCTGTTAACAGAACCCCTTTTTACCCCTTCAGAGCACGCAATTTCGGCATCCTGCAAAAACGAAGGAGCTACACACGGATACACAGCCTAAGTACATCAGGGTGAGGCGTGCGGCCAAAGGCAGGGAGAAAAATGATACGGAGCTGCCACTGACAACCTGTAAAGATAAGGATACCAAGTAGGTCTCAGCCACACCCAAGCTATCAGGATGAGGCAAGCCCAATCCAGTCTGACCTTGATCAGAAGCTTGTGAATCATACAATCATAGAATTTTAGGGCTGGAAGAGACCTCAGGAGGTCACCTAGTCCAGTCCCCTGCCTAAAGCAGGATGAACTCCAACTAAATCATCCCAGCCATGACTTTGTCAAGCTGGGACTTAAAAACCTGTAGGGATGGACACACCACCACCTCTCTAGGTAACGCATTCCAGCACTTCATTACCCTCCTGGTGAAATAGTAACAGAGAGGAAGCCGCGCTAGTCTACACGCTATCAAAACAAAAAGCAGTCAAGTAGCACTTTAAAGACTAGCAAAATAGTTTATTAGGTGAGCTTTCGTGGGACAGACCCACTTCTTCAGACCATAGCCAGACCAGAACAGAGTCAATATTTAAGACACAGAGAACTAAAAACAGTAAGCAAGGAAGACAATCAGAAAAAGATAATCAAGGTGAACAAATCAGAGAGTGGAGGGGTGGGGGGGGGGAAGATCAAGAATTAGATTGAGCCAAGTATGCAGACGAGCCCCTAAAGTGACTCAGAAAGTTCCCATCACGATTTAAACCATGTGTTAATGTGCCGAATTTGAATATAAATGTCAGCTTGTCCACTTCTCTTACTAAAACGGTGCGATAATTTTTCAGTAACACACATACCTTGAGGTCATTGACAGAATGCCCCATTCCATTAAAATGTTGACTAACTGGTTTGTGGATCTGGAGTGTTTTGATGTCTGTTTTGTGCCGGTTGACCCTTTGTCTAAGGGAGTTAGAAGTCTGTCCAACGTACAAAGCATCTGGGCATTGTTGGCACATGATGGCATATATGATGTTAGTAGAGGAGCATGAGAAAGTGCCCGTGATTCTGTGAGTAACCTGGTTAGGTCCAGTGACGGTATTTCCAGAGAAGATATGTGGACAAAGCTGGCAGCGGGCTTTGTTGCAGGGAAAGGTTCCAGGACTGGTGTTCCTGGGGTATAGACTGTGGCTGTTAGTAAGGATCCTCATGAGGGTGGGAGGTTGTCTGTAGGAGAGAGCAGGCATGTCACCCAGGGCCTTCTGGAGTGTAGCATCCTGATTAAGAATAGGTTGTAGGTCTTTAATAATTTGTTGCAGTGGTCTGAGTTGGGGGCTGTAGGTGATGACCAGTGGTGTTCTGTTCTTGGCTTTTTTGGGCTGATCTTGGAGTAGCTGGTCTCTGGGTATGCGTCTGGCCCTGTCGATTTGTTTTTTTACTTCTCCTGGTGGGTAATTCGGGTTTATGAAAATTTGGTAAAGTTCTTGTAGTTTTTGGTCTCTGTCAGTTGGATCAGAGCAAATGCGATTGTACCTAAGAGCTTGACTGTAAACAATGGATCTAGTCACGTGTGCAGGATGGAAACTAGAAGGGTGTAGATAAGTATAGCGATCAGTAGGTTTTCGGTACAGTGTGGTACTGATCAGGCCATCCTTGATTAGTACTGTAGCGTCCAGGAAATGTATCTCTTGCATGTTGTAATCGAGGCATAATAATCATATATGCCATCATGTGCCAACAATGCCCAGATGCTTTGTATATTGGACAGACTTCTAACTCCCTTAGACAAAGGGTCAACGGGCACAAAACAGACATCAAAACACTCCAGAACCACAAACCAGTTAGTCAACATTTTAATGGAATGGGGCAGTCTGTCAATGACCTCAAGGTATGTGTGTTACTGAAGAGACATTAGCGCACCGTTTTAGAAAGAGAAGTGGACGAGCTGACATTTATATTCAAATTCGGCACATTAACACATGGTTTAAATCGTGATGCGAACTTTCTGAGTCACTATAGGGGCTCGTCTGCATACTTGGCTCAATCTAATTCTTGATCTCCCCCCCACCCCTCCACTCTCTGATTTGCTCACCTTGATTATCTTTTTCTGATTTGTCTTCCTTGCTTACTGTTTTTAGTTCTCTGTGTCTTAAATATTGACTCTGTTCTGGTCTGGCTATGGTCTGAAGAAGTGGGTCTGTCCCACAAAAGCTCACCTAATAAACCATTTTGCTAGTCTTTAAAGTGCTACTTGACTGCTTTTTCCTGGTGAAATAATTATTCCTAATATCCAGCCTACACCTCGCCCTCTGTAACTTGAGACCATTGCTCCTTGTTCTGCCATCCATCCCTACTGAGAACAGCCTCTCTCCATCCTCTTTAGAACATGCCCACCCACCCCGTCTGGAAGTTGAAGGCTGCTATCAAACTGCCCTTCAGTCTTCTCTTCTGCAAACTAAAAAACTTCAAATCCCTCAGCCTGTCCCCTTAGGTTAAGTGCTCCAGCCCCCTAATCATTTTCCTTACCCTTTGCTGAACCTGATCCAATGCATCCACATCCTTTCTATACTGGGGATCCCAGAACTGGACACAATACTGCAGATGTGGCCTCACCACAAATAGTGGGGAATAATAACTTCTCTAGATCTGCTGGAAATGCTTCTCCTAAATCACCTCAGTGTGCCATTAGCCTTCTTGGCTACAAGGGCGCTCTGCTGACTCACATCCAGCCCCTCATCCACTGTAATCCCCAGGTCCTGTTCTGCTGCATGGCTACTTAGCCAGTCAGTCCCCAACCTGTAGCAGTGCTTGGGATTCTTCTGTCCCAAGTGCAGGACTCTGCACTTCTCCTTGTTGAACCTCATCAACTTTCTTTTGGCCCAATCCTCCAATTTATCTATGTCACTCTGGACCCTATCCCTACCCTCCAGTGTATCTACCTCTCTCCCTAGCTTAGTGTCATCCACAAATTTGCTGAGGGTGCAATCCATCCCCTCATCCAGGTCATTAATAAAGAAAGATGTTGAACAATACTGGCCCTAGAAGTGATCCTCGAGGCTCTCCACCTGAAACCAATTGCCAACCAGACAGAGCCATTGATCACTACCTGTTAGGCCCAACTGTCTAGCCAGCTTTCTCTGCAACTTACAGTCTAGTGTCCAAGCCATACTTCCTTAACTTATGGGTAAGAATGTTGTATGAGACTGTATCAAAAGCTTTGTGAAAGTCAAGGAATATAACATCCACTGACCTCCCCATGTCCACAGAACCAGTTACCTCATCATAGAAGCTGATCTGATTGGTCAGGCATGATTTGCCCTTGATGAATCCATGATGACGCCTCTTGATCAGTTTTCCCTTTTCCAAGTGCTCCATAATGGATTCCTTGAGGATCCCCTCCATGATTTTTTATGGGAACTGAGGTGAGGCTGACTGGTCTATAGTTCTCTGGATTGTTCGCCTTTCCTTTTTTAAAGATGGGCACTACGTTTGCCCTTTTTCCAGTCATCTGGAACCTCTCCTGATCCTCACGAATTTTCAAAGATAATAGCCAAAGGCTCTGCAATGACATCTGCCAATTCTCTCAGTACCCTTGTATGCATTAAATTCAGACCCAGGGATTTGTAGCCGTGTCTACACGTGCACGCTACTTCGAAGTAGCAGCACTAACTTCAAAATAGCGCCTGTCACGGCTACACGTGTTGGGCGCTATTTCGATGTTAACATCGACGTTAGGCGGCGAGACGTCGAAGCCGTTAACCCCATGAGGGGATGGGAATAGCGCCCTACTTTGAAGTTGAACGTCGAAGTAGGGCACGTGTAGACGATCCGCGTCCCGCAACATCGAAATAGCGGGGTCCGCCATGATGGCCATCAGCTGAGGGGTTGAGAGACGCCCTCTCCAGCCCCTGCGGGGCTCTATGGTCACCGTGGGCAGCAGCCCTTAGCCCAGGGCTTCTGGCTGCTGCTGCCGCTGCAGCTGGGGATCCATGCTGCATGCACAGGGTCTGCAACCAGTTGTCAGCTCTGTGGATCTTGTGTTGTTTAGTGCAACTGTGTCTGGGAGGGGCCCTTTAAGGGAGCAGCTTGCTGTTGAGTCCGCCCTGTGACCCTATCTGCAGCTGTGCCTGGCACCCTTATTTTGATGTGTGCTACTTTGGCGTGTAGATGTTCCCTCGCAGCGCCTATTTCGATGTGGTGCTGCGCAACGTCAATGTTGAACGTCAATGTTGCCAGCCCTGGAGGACGTGTAGACGTTATTCATCGAAATAGCCTATTTCAATGTCGCTACATCGAAATAAGCTACTTTGATGTAGGCTTCACATGTAGACGTAGCTTGTGTGTGTTTAGCTTTTCTACATCTCTCTTAACCTGTTCTTTCCCCACCGAGGGCTGCCCACCTCCTTCCCATACTGCACTGCCTAGTGCAATAGTTGGGGAGCTGACCTTGTCCATGAAGACTGAAGCAAAAAAAGGCATTGAGTACTTCAGCCTTTACCACCTCATCTGTCACCCGGTTACCTCCCTCATACAGTAATGGCCCCACACCCTCCCTGATCACCCTCTCACAATTAACGTTCCTGTAGAAATCCTTCTTGTTACCCTTCACTTTTCTTGCTAGCTGCTATTCCAACTGCACCTTCACTCTCCTGATTACTCCCTGGCATTCTCCAGCCATATGTTTATACTTCTCCTTAGTCACCTGTCCAAGTTTCCACTTCTTATAGGCATCCCTTTTGAGTTGAAGCTCACCAAGGATTTCCCTGATAAGCCAAGCTAGTTGCCTACCATATTTGCTTTTCTTACTGTGTATTGGGATGGTTTGTTCCTGTGCCCTCAATAAGTTTTCCTGAACTCGCTTCCACTTCATATTAGCTTCCCAGGGTATCCTTGCCATCTGTTCTCTCAGGGAGTCGAAGTCTGCTCTTCTGAAATCAAGAGCCTGTATTTGACTATTCATCTTTCTTCCTTTTGTCAGACTCCTGAAATCTACCATCTCTTGGTTGCTGCAGCCCAAGTTGCTACCCACTTCTATTTCTCCTACTAGTACTTCCCTGTTTGTGAGCAGCAGGTCAAGCTGCACATAACCCCCTAGTTGGTTCCTTCAGCACTTGTCTGTGTGCTGCTGTATTGGTCTCCCAACAAATGTCTGGGTGGTTAAAGTCTCCCATTAGAACCAGAGCTTGTGATCTGAAAGCATCTCTTAGTTGTCTGAAGAAATCCTCATCTACTTCATCTGGCGGTCTATAGCAGACATCAACCACAACATCACCTCTCTTGCTTATGCTTCTAAGTTTAACCCAAAGACACTCAACTGGCTTTTCACCCTCCATATACTGGAGCTCTGAGAAATCATACTGCTCTCTCACATACATCACAACTCCTCCTCCTTCCCTCCCCTGCCTGAGCTTCCTGAACAGTTTACACCCTTCCATGACAGTGCTCCAGTTATGTGAGTCATCCCACCCAGTCTCCATTATTGCAATCACTTCATACTTCTTTGACTGTGCCAGGGCCTCTAATTCTTCCTGTTTGTTTCCCAGGCTTCTTGCATTTATGTACAAACACCTTAGATAGTTAGCTGATTGGCCTACTTTCTCCTTCCTCTTTTGTTGTTCCTTCCCCACTTACTTCAGAGCTTGTGTCACAATCTCTGAGTTTAAAGCCCTTGTCAGTAGGTTTGCAAGAGAAGGGGAGGAAAAGCGTAGCGAGGCGCATCCCATTTGATGGAGAAAGCATCCCTGAGGGAGTGCCTCCCTAGACCCACTCTGGAGCAGTACTAGTGACACTTCCGCTCCCGATGTAGGGGTTTCCGGCTTAGGTACAGGATGGGGTGGACTTCTTCCCCAACCCTTTGGGACAGGCCAGAGCCCAATCCAACCTCTGAGGCATCTGTTTGCAATAAAAATTCCCTCTCAAAGTCCAAGACCACACGCATTGGATCACTGTAGACAGCTGTTTTTGGAGCCACAAAGGCCTCTTCGGCTGCAAAGGACCACTTCACTAGATTCAGGGCACAGGCTTTTGTTAGTTCAGGTAAGGGGATGGGCCCTAGAGCCGGAGTGGGGAATGAACCAATGAGAGTACCCCACCATCCCTGGGAATGCTCATGCCTGCTTCTTCCTGGCTGGCCATGGCCACCTTTGGATCGCCTCCACCTTGTTCAGATGGGGCTTCACCACACCACTCCTCACAATGTATCCAAAGTACCTGGCTTCAGCCATCCCAAATGAACATTTAATGGGGTTCACGGTGAGCCTGGCCTCCCTCAAGGTGTCTGTACTGCCTCCACTTTGGGTACGTGGGTCTCCCAATCTGGGCTATGGATGACAATGTCATCAAGACAGGTGGCTGCATAGTGGTGATGTGGGCGTCGCAATGTATCCGTGAGCCTCTGGAATATTGCTTGGGCCCCCATAATCCAAAAAAGAGGACGATGTACTGGTAGAGGCCTTCTGGTGTTGCAAAGGCCGTCTTCTCTCTGGCTTCCCTGGTCAGGGGAATCTGCCAGTACTCTTAGCTAGGTCGAGAGTGGATAGAAACCAGGCCTTCCTAACTGGTCAATGTGTTCATCTACCTGGTGTATAGGGTATGCATGAAATTTAGATACCTCATTTAACTTCCTAAAGTCATTGCAGAAGCAGAGGCTGCCATTCAGCTTAGGCACCAGGACAACTGGGACTAGACCATTGGCCATGGGATTCCTATATAACATCTAGCTCCAGCATCTTCCTTCTCTTCAGACCTCCTCCCATTTCCCTTCTGGTATTTGGTAGGTTTGGTAGTTGTCCTGCTGTGTTTGGGCGAGAACACCTTTGAGTGTCATGCAATCATCTGGCGCACTTCTGCCCTCTGGCCTGGGGTCAGCTCTGTGGAGATCCCTGCTGACTTCTAGGGGGTCCTCCTCAGGCATTGGTTCCCCCAGCACGACCACGTGCGTTTCTCTGTCCTACCAGGGTTTCAGAAGGTTGACCTGGTAGACCTGTTTGGGCTTGTGGCCATCTGGTTGCCATACCTTTTAGTCTACGTTGCCCAAGACCTCAATCACTTGGTAAGGTCCCTGCCACTTGGCGAGGAGCTCGCTTTCTGCCATCAGGACCAGCACCATTTCTCAGTCTCCTACCTGGAACATCCGTACAGTTGCCAAGCAATTGTAGTATGTCTGTTAGGCCTTTTCTAGGTGCTCCCTGACAAAGGAGGTGACCTGGGATATCCTGTCTTTCATCTGGAGGGCATATTCTACAACATTTTGTCCATGGGTCAGTTGCTCCTCCCAGGCCTCTTTAGCGAGGTCTAGGACACCTCAGGGATTATGCCCATATAATAATTCAAATGGGGAAAACCCCGTGCATGCCTGAGGAACCGCCAGCACCGCTAACATAAGGTACATCAGCAGGGCGTCCCAGTCCTTCTCATCCTGGCTTGCCACCTTCTGCAAAGTGCTCTTTAGGGTCCAGTTGACCTGCTCGATGAGGCTACCTGTTTGAGGGTGGTACACTGAGGTCCTCAGGATCTGTATGTGGAGTAAAGCACACAGGTCTTTCGTGACCTTTGAGACAATGGGAGTTCCTTGATCTGTCAGATCTTCTTGGCTATTCCTACCCTTGAAAAGATTTGAACTAACTCCCTGGCTATGGTCTTGGAGTTAGTCTTCCTTAGGGGTACTGCTTCTGGGTACCTGGTGGCATAACTGAGGACTACCAATATGTGCTGATGCCCCCAAGCAGACTTTTCCAGGGGGCCCACTAAGTCCACATTAATCTGCTCAAAAGATACCTTGATAATAGGAAGAGGCACCAGTGGGGTCTTAGGTGTGGCTGGGGCTCATGGTGCTGACATTCAGGGCAGGAGGTGCAGTAACGCCAGACCTCCATGTACACGCCTAGCCAATAAAACCTCCGTAGGACTCGGTCCAGGTGTCCCCCAAATAGATGGCTGTGGGCTAGCTTTAGAACCACTCGACTGTGTCTGGGGCATGCTCATCCACTGGCATCTGGCTCTGACTGTGTGTCACACGATATAACAACTGCCTGTTAAGCATGTAGTATGGCCTAGCTAGAGCCTTTACTCTTCACTTCTACAGGGACCCTATTTACCTCATATACTTCCTGGTATATGTTGTGATACATCAGATCATTGGCCTGGTCCCGACCAAAGTTCTCAAACAAGAGTCCCATCTGTTCAAGTCTGGCAGGGTCTTGTCCTGTTTCTGCCCCGTGTCCCCGATGTACTGGGCCTAGCCTCAGGCTCACCCACCTCCTGGGCTGCCCCCTTCCTGGCTTGCTCTGCCCCATGTCTGACCAGGGCCTGCCTTAGACTCTAGGCCAGGATGTGAGTCGCTAGCTTTTTCACCGCCCTCTTTTCTTTCCTTGTTTTCCAAATGCCAGGAATAGGTCCTGTGCAAACTCCCAGAAGGCTGGACGGGGGCTCTCTCCTTTTGCATCATCTACAGAGAGTAGGGTACTAAACCTGGGGAAGTCACTTCCTATGACGATGGGATATGGGAGTTGGGGAACCACCCCAGCAACTACCGTCTTGATATCCCCTTGGGCTTCGATCAATATGGGAATGGCAGGGTAATAATTGATGTCCCCATGCACACAGTTATTTTGAATTAATTGCATATTAGAAAACCACTTTAGTGCATTTCATGAGCAGCTGAATCACTCAGTGCTAATTTTAACCCCTATGAGAACCCACAATTTTAATGAGTACATGTGACTATATAAGCATCTTTCTCTTATTTTCCTGACCTGCAGATGCTCACACAGGCAACATAAAGCCAACAGCAGAATTCAAGGGGAGGATAATCTGACCAAAATTTGATTTAAGGGGTTATGTAAATTTCTGCAAAATCCCTTGATATGTATTTTAGATTTGGAAGGTAACATTTAGTCCTTATAAAACAGAGCAACTGCAGGAGGCTTCTTACAATAGCACAGTCTTTCTTTAAATGTTTCGCAACTTAATTTATGGCAACATCTTCATTTTCCATCAGCTTTTTGAACTGTTGCCAGACTCTTTCCAGGGCAATATACTATGAAAGTCTGCACTGGGAAAACAGGCCCCATTCAACCCAAGGCAAACTTGATAGAATGAGACACTGCCCTGGTGGGGTCACTCATTCTCTTAGCCTCTAATAAAGTGCATGTCATTGTTACTTATATTCATGAAAGTTAAAACCTAACATGTGACAAAATTGTGTAATTGGAGCAATGCAGAGTAAGCAGTTATTGTTCTAAGTTGACATACCAAGTCCATCAACTGCACCCAGGGGGCCGACAGCACTAGGAGGAATGAAGTCTAGGGAGATCAATGGGAATCAAATGCACATCTGTAATTGATGCAGCTTTCCAAATGTTTCTTACACGGAGGGGTGAGGGCGAGATCTACAACCTCACTGAAGTTTAGATGCATCCTTCTCTGAAGGATAATTCCACATTGTATTTGATTTGAGACAAACTTCAAAGAATTGTACAATATAGCAGGATTGCAGATGTATTTCTTTAAATGACGGCTTCTTCCCTATTGTGTGGGATAAAGTGCACCTGCTAGTGGATTAACAGTTAAAGATTTTAAAAGCGGTTTACAGGATTATGACACTTCTCTTCCATTAGGGGTTGAAGCTTTTTGTCCTATCACTTGTGCTTTATTCTCACTCCATTGCACGCCTGGCTAGCCCGATATCCTACTGATACTATGATGAACTCACTGGTGAGTAACAACTTCTTTTCTTCCTAGAGCTTTGCCCACACTGTTTTAAAGCACCACAAGACAATTCTTGCTCCAAAGTACTGTGGATTGGCAACTGTGAAATGGAAAACAGAATTCACTCTTTTTGCTTAATACAGTTGTGCAG
Organism: Carettochelys insculpta; assembly: GCF_033958435.1. Lineage (NCBI taxonomy): Eukaryota > Metazoa > Chordata > Testudines > Carettochelyidae > Carettochelys > Carettochelys insculpta. Next base: position 74,452,948 of record NC_134139.1, on the reverse strand, counting down.
GATTTGTATGGATCAGACTAGTAGTCAGAATTATAAAACACTATTTGGAAAGAATATAAAATATTAAAATTCAGGGTTTAAACCAATCTCTAAATTTTAAGGATGAGGATGAGTCCTACACAGGGGTTGAGGATTAGGCAGATTACCACATTTTAATTCAGTCGTCTTTCTTGAATTTTCCTCTGACAGCAGTCAGCACCAGATGTTTCAGAGACAGGACACCAGACTGGAAGGATCATAGCTCTGATCCAGTCTGGCAATTCCTACACTGACGCATGCTTAGAATTCTTCTACCAGATGCTTAGGTCATGAAGCAAATGCTGTATTTGATTGTGGAAGTTTCCACTTGGGGAAATATCCTCAGCGCGAGCCACTTTAGTTTTTCTGATTCCTTATGTTTGTGTCACATCACTTATGTCTGTTTAAGATTTTACGGCAAGTCAGTAGCAACTACCCCTCACTTGCTTTTTTCAGGTGGGTGATTTGTAATCCATGTGTAATGGTTTCATCAAAGACTAATTTAGAATGCTATTTTACTTTGAAAAAGTGATTCTATAAAAGCATCCTCACATTTGTTGCATCTTTGGCTATGTGCAGACTGAGGGGAACTGTCAGTGAAAGATATGCAAATTGAATGCCACCTCGGGCCAAATGCCGAGACACCTCTTCTGCCTCAGGCTGAGCTCCAAGACCTAAGTTCAATCCTTCTCACTATGAAAAGTAATAAAGATTCTGACAGGACAAGTGAGGTCTTCAGTGCCATCCATAGAATCTTCTTGCTTTCAGTCATAGTTTGTTCCCATCACCTACAGGGCATGCACCCCGGGAGACCTTCCCTCTGCATTTCTGCTTGTGCCTGTCCTTGCTGGGGGCCGCCCCTGTTTCCTGACAGTGCGAATCTTACTCTGGTCTACATGGTGACCAAAACCAAAAAAGCAGTCAACTAGCACTTTAAAGACTAACAAAATAATTTATTAGGCGATGAGCTTTCATGGGACAGACCCACTTCTTCAGACCATAGCCAGACCAGAACAGACTCATGGTGCACTAAAAGTCACTATGAAAAGCTCAAGAACATACAACAACATTTTTATACAAAAAATTCTTTATTGGCTGTACTACAAATAGCTGTACAGTGTGTAAACTTTAATGTACCACCTGATACTTGAGTAATTTTGGAGGAACAGTTAAGCACCTTCATTTCAGCATATTTTTGGTATTTACAGTTTTAAGACATTAAAGGTCAAATACAATGTGAATACAATGAATTAAAAGTTATAAAAAGTTATACAAAAAACTTAACATTCTATATGGAGTTTGATATTTTTGTGATAAATACATAATTAAAACAGAAATGGTCAGTTCAAGCTCAAAATTGGCTTGGCTATAAAAACGTTATGATCTGGAGGAGAATTGCCTCTGTTTCCTTAACTATAATGTGGGTTTTATTTATTGTAGTTAATCACTGTGACCAAGGGATTATAAACACAGCTATTTAGATGCATAATTGTTATGATCATGTTCTGTTCTTCTACAGCAGTTAAGCTACCCTGCCAGCAGCAATAGGAGCAAAAGTTAAATACTGTTCCCAGAAATGATCTGCAGCAGCAGGGCCTTTTAAAGTGTTTTACCATAAGCATGTGTGATCTGTTGTGAACTCTGTGCTGGATTTTCTTAACTGCTCTTAGTCTATTGCTCTCACTGGAGACATGCTCCATCTTCACATTGATTTCCAGCACAGATGTTTTACCCTTGCTGTAAACTGACATGAGAACAGATTCTTTAATGGTCTTATGACATTATCAAAAGTGTTGCCTATCAAATACCCAACTGCCATGATTATTCATGGTCTGTAAGAAAGGAAAATATCCAAGTTTGGGGGTGGGGGGGCGGAACAACCCTGGTTGGGCAAAATTGAAATATCATTTTCAATATTTATAAAAAAAACAGTATCACAAAAATAAGAAATTTAAGGTCCATTTAAAAAACTTGACAGTGTCCCTTTAAAAAAAACCAAAACCACCAATCAATCACCAGTCTTTGAAATTGGGATCTGTATCCTAAATCTCAAATTTGGAGTTATCCAAAAGCTATTCAATAATTAATTATCCTCCAGCAAGGCAGAACACAAAAAATTAACCTTTTAGGAAAATCCAGGGAAAATTTCACAATATCCTGAACAGTGCTGGTATTAAGATGATTGCAGACAGTAGGAAGAGGGAACATGAGCCAGTACAGAAGCCAGGCAGTACCAAAGCATAGTGGTTAGCTTCCTGCATTATCAACAACCAAAAAGCAAAAACTTCAGAGAGTAGCTTCACTGTATAAAGTCCATGTTGACACCGGATGTTCTTACCCACCCATTGAGCATCCTTTGGATCCCAGGCTTACTGCCTAACTTTAAGATGAGTTTGTGACTCAGCTGCACCTATGCTGGACTACAACATTCCACTTGGTGGCTCCAGTCATTGTGTGCACCCAACGCACCGCAAAGTTGGTGATACTCAAAATGCCAATCTCGGGATCTGAGACACCCCATAAAACAGTGCACAATAATTTTACTGGGAGGTTCAGAGCCCAGCACAGGAACAAATGAGCCCCCAAGCTCCTCTTAAAAGACAAGAAAGTTATGCTGCAGTGAGTGGGACCTTCCCTGTGCAGCACAGGCTCACCTGACTTTCACCATGCTGTGCTATGTGTGGGTGGTGGCTTGCCCCCTGTAAATAGCATGCAGCTTATCTTTTCTGTCTGTATTGTACACGGATAGCTGTGAGCTATTTACAGTACCTTCCCAAGGGAGACTCTGTCCTAACACGTTTCCTGGCTTAGCGCTCAGTTTCTCTCTATACAATCTACTCCAACCGTGTTGTCAGGGCAGCGGCAAGAGCGGCCTTCAGGGGTAGCCAGGCATAAGTGAGTACAGCCTCCATTATTCACCGCACAGTAGTTATGCCCTAGGAAAGAACAGGAGTTTATATATTAAAAAGCTTTCTAGGGTAAACCAGTTCACACAGTGGAAAAACCAGGAAGGCTACAGGAAGGTTAAACTAGAGTTAGGGATGCAACTGCTTTACTTTTGTTTTCTGATTGATGAGATCCTGAGTATCATCACCCCTAGTACCCAACAGATACCAAGTACTAATCAGGATATCATGCAATGGAGCAAACGGCAGGTGTTTGGACTCAGGGAAAGGGAGCTGTAATAGCGCCAAAGGAAAGGAAAGAAAGTTTCTAAGATTGGTTATAGACAACACGAAGGATTATACTTAAAATGTGTACCCAGAACTTTAACTTTCATAGTTGAATAGAGTGCAGAGAAAGCACTTTAAAGGCAAACAAAATAATTTATTAGGTGATGAGCTTTCATGGGACAGACCCACTTCTTCAGACCATAGCCATACCAGAACAGACTCAATATTTAAGGCACAGAGAACCAAAAATAGTGATCAAGGTTGACAAATTAGAAAAATATTATCAAGGTGAGCAAATCAGAGAGTCGAGGGATAGAAATGAGAGTCAAGAATTAGATAAAGCCAACTATGCATAAGAGACCCTATAATGACCTAGAAAATTCCCATCCCAGTTCAAACCACATGTTAACGGTGTCAAATTTGAATATAAAAGAATTCAGCAGCCTCTCTTTCCAAACTGTTGTGAAAATTCCTTGATAGTATATAGACAAGCATGGCTATCTCTCTGTTACTAGAGTGCAGAGACAGTAAGTGCATGAATGAACGAACAGAAAGAAAAGAGGAGAATTAAGTTCAGAACCCTCGGACCTGTCTTCCAGAGAAAGAGAAAGGGGACGATGAGGAGCCATTAAAGGAGAATGTGAAGGCACATCCAAGCAAGCAAAGTAGAATAAACAAGGAAGAAAGCAGTTTGCACTGGAAGGCAATGGGAAGAAGTGGAAGAGACTGTACCAAAAGTAGTATAAAGAACAAAGATGAGGTCACAGAGTCGAAGGTCATTAGTGATACCTTTTTGCTTAAATGCTGCAGGTTCAGCCTCCTCAAATCTGGCTGTAATATCAAGAATTAACTGTATTGCCAGGATTTGAGGGGCAGGGAGTTGGGATGGTATTTAGAGAAGCAAATTACTTTAAAAAAAAAAACAAAAAACACATTAGGAACACAAAAATGTGTTGGAAGACACACACACACAAACGCGACAGAGAAAGCTGGCCATGAAAAATGTAAACTCATATCCAGATAACTCTCTTTATTATGTACATACACTACTTAGCTCACTAGGGCCCAAAAGTGCTAATGTAATACACATAATAAAAACCCTTTCACAAGTTACTCAAAGAAGATATCTATATACTCATCCTTTAAACATAAATAAATAAATAAATAAATGAATAATTCACTGTGGTGAGCGAGCACCTACATTAAACCACTCAAAACCAAGACCAAAATGCCCTTTGAACCCAAACCGTGTCACAAAACATATCTTACCTTTTCTTAGTTTCAGCTGAAAAGAAACATCTCACAAATCTAGCATCACATAATCTTAAAAATACAAAAACTCTTCTGTGGACAGCCAGACTGAATTAGTTGCCAGATAAATAAGAATTGTTATTTTGAGGATATTAAATTTCCTCCTCTGAACCTCTGCTGCTCAAGCCAATGTGAAGAAGAAGAGAAGTAATGACTGTTGTTTCTCTGAAAAGAATTACTGTTACCATTACCATGTTTCCAAAACTCACAAGAGGCTTCTGGGACTCATGAATATTTAATATAACTCAAAAGCTTAACATTTTCATAGGGCAAGAATGACTTTGCCTATTCTACCACCTACTGCTACCTAACTATCCTCTTTTTAAGAACACAGGATTATTAAATCCAGCTGGAAGAGTGGGAAACTTCTATGGTTATGAGTTTAAAATAAAATGGGGCCTAACTAGTGCCCTTGAGGATGGATAAAAAACAGTGTTTTCTTGACTGATAATTGTGCATACTATTAAAAAGGTCCTTCAACTATTTCTACAGCATGTACCCTATCTTGAGAGAGTATCTTGTGCATACACATGCCCTCCCATTTATGACTGAGCAGGCCACTGTCTCCCCTTGCATTCATGACTTCATAATGCTCCTACAGTGGCTACAGCAATTGCATACATGGAAAAAAGATGTATTTTTCAGATCCATGAATGTTAAGAGTCAGAAAACATGTGACCAGTGTACTCTTCAATGACCAACAGCAAGTACTCTGTAGGCTACAAGTCGGGCGCTATTGGTTAACTACATTCGTGTTCTGTGGCTCCTAGAGAAACAGGAAATATGTGATTACCTTGTGGGCACTGAGCAAAAGCTGTAGTTATTCCATAAAGACGGGAGCGTTTATAGGGCTGGAAGTTATCGTTCTCCTTTGAAATTGTGCGATCCACAGCTATAACAGCATCCCTATGGTACACAAAAGAAAAAACTGTAAATGTGAGTGAGGGCTTTCCCCTAAGATGACTTCAGAAGAAAAACAACTGGAAGGGGAAGCACCTTATTTACATTTTTATCTGCTCCTTACGAGTAATGCTGAAGCACACATGCTGATCAGAGGGACAGCCAGCATCATCTCCAAGCTGGAAAAATCCCAGGGCTTGGGCCTGCTTCCTACAGAATCCTACTTCTGCTAAACAATCCAAGTATGTCACAGACCTGACCTCAGGAGCAGAAGAGGGATCCTCTAGTAGCAGGGTAACAGGTTTTGGGTTTTTTTGTTTTTCTTTTGGACGGGGGGGCGAGAAGGAAAAGGAAACAGGATGCTCAGTCTAACAGCGTTCCTTTAAAAACAAGTTTATTGGTAAATTTAGATGCTCTTCTCCCCTAAAATATTACTCCTGGCATGGCCACAGTGGACTAGTCCATTATAATGGACAATGTTTCACTTCAAGAAGAATCTGCCATTCAGAATTACAAGGATAGGCCTGCTGTAAACAAAAGATGACAGGCTGGCAGAATGCTTTTTAGAAATGGAAAGTAGAAAATGACTCCATTCTAAAGTAGTATTTCAGAGATAACGAGTTCAACCTTGGGAATTCTTAGCATTTACTCCCAAGTAGCCCTGTCGAAGTCAGTGGAGCTACTTGTTTCAGAGTCTGCAGCTGCAGTCTTGGTCATACATTTACACAGATTAAAAACAAACTACTGGTATTTTAAAAACATTTAGTCTAGGCTCTTATTGGCGAATTCTAGTAAAGTTTTTAAAGCCTAGATCATAATATGGTAAAGGCTTAAATCATCTGCCTCCAGCAAGCAAAAATGTGTTGTCAACAGCTAATATGTTTTCTTTTTCTTATTGACCGAACACTTACATACCAATAAGGATAAGAAGAGCCAAAGTACCCCTCCATATTAACCCTATCTCCAGCATATTCAGCATGAAAAGCATCTTCTTACTGAACAAAATTATTTAACTAAAAACTCAGTTAAACTAGGACCATTAATACATCCAACTCTAAATTTCCCTTTGCCCTGCATCAGCTGATTGCCAGAAAAATTAAAAAAACAAACCCAAAAACACACCCTCTTTCAGGAAGAATGAATCCTCTTGCTAGTGCATGCAGACACAATGAACCTCAGTTTCTACAAGAAGACTGGATTAAAATAAAACTACATAAGTCCTTAAACAGATAACCTACCTCCTCCAGTCTGTGTAATATAAATTCTTCCCATAGCTTGTAATGCTAAAAGGATACTGGACTCCTTCAAGGATCTTTCGTCGACCGAGTTGACTGGGGTTCATACATTCCACCCTCTTGGTGCCTGTATATTATAAAACAATTTAGTCTTTGTGTATGACAAACAATTCTTTTGTGTGTAGGTGGGGAAGGGGAGAAGCACAATGACATAATCAAAAGCGCATACATAGATTATTATTTCCTCAAAGTCCTCCTCCTCCCTATCCAGCCACGTTCTTCTCCAGATCACATCTTTCTATATATCAAGGACCAAACTTCTATTTCCCCCACCCTTACTTCTATGTGCCCACTTTGGTAGATCAGTATTATGCCAGTGGGTCTCAATTAGAGGTACAGATGAAAATCTATACATGTCCACATCAGGATGGTCACTTGGACTGAAAGATTACAGCAACAGCTGCTGAAGATGGCTAGGCATAATGTGTGCATATATGACGGATTTTGCTCATGACAAGTGCAGATCTGGCTGTCCTGAAGATTAAAGAGTTTCAGCCTGGGGAGCAAAAGTAGAAGTTTCTGTTCAGTGCCTCACCAGTGTACAGTGAGGAGAGAGCAATTCTGTGACTGAAAAGGCAGCCGAACCTCAGTGCCCATTCAATTCTGAGCCTCTCTGCTGGGTTGAATGGCCGAGTGCTAGGGTGCCGGTATTCCAACAGAGAAAGAGGGGTAATCTGGGTTACTACAGGCTGGTTACCCTGACATCAGACCTTGGCAATGATAATGGGAAAAGCTAATAATTATTCAAAATTAAGGAATTAAAAATGGAATCAATGTCAGTCAAAATGGTTTAAATGGAAAATAGTCTTTGTCAAAGAAATTCAATTCAATTCCTTCATGAAATCACAAGTTTGGCTGACAAAGAGAACTGCAAGTATGCAATATACTAGACTTCTGCAGGGCACTCAACTTACCACCACACAACATCCTCAGTAAATATATTGTATCAAGAGACTGCTAGCTGACCAATCTCAAAAGTAGTTGTCAATGGGGAATTGTCATCACCTGAGGGTGTGTTTATTCCAGAGGGTTTGGTTCTAGAGCCGATGCTGTTCAACGCACCAAGTAACTATAAAAATCACTGCTGATAAAAGCTGCGGCTGACAGCAGGGCTCCCGCTAATGTTTTCCATAGACAGGCAGAATACATTTTGTTGTGTGCACTGAAGCATGTCGAGATGTGCACCACCGATGGAAACACATGCTGCCAGCTGTGGGCACTCTGCTACTCCTCTGTAACTTGTTTCCTTCCAATGTGATAACTTTTTGGAAGACATGTTTTAGTCCACCACAAGTGACCGGGCTCATTCAAAGTTACCTGGATGAAGTTCTATAGCCTTTAATAGACACGTCTGACAAGATAAATTAATGGTCCCTTCTGGCCCTAGCCTGTATGGCAATGTCTACACTCAGCAATCTTTCAAAAGAAGTTGTTCTGGAAGATCTCTTCTGAAAAACTTCTTTCCAAAGAGTGTGTCCACACTCTCTTTTGATAGAGAGCATCCACACAGCCCCCACTCTTTCAAAAGAACAGGCCAGGGGTCAAAAGTTCTGGAGCCAAAAGGCCTGCTCTTTTGAAAAAAGGGCCTGCAGAGCATCTACACACGCCTTTTCCTGAAAGCTTTCAAAAGGAGGTGCTCTCTCTCATCTTCTGGAAGCCCTCTTCCACTCCCAGAAGAACTGTGTTCTTTTGATTTTGGACAGAAAGAGAGCAGTGTGTGTGTAGGTGCTCTGCATGGTCTTTCAAAACAGGGCTGGATTTTCAAAAAGAACTTGCTAGTGTAGACGCAGCCTATTCCCCATATTAAAGGCTAAATATGGATTAAAGATATACTTGCTTACAGCCAACAAACAAAATCGGCAGCATTTGTAGTGCTCTCTCTTTTCAGTACTAGAATCCTTTAGTTTGTAAACCTACTTTTGGTGAATTTGCAAGAGACAATAAGGCAGTGGGTACTCTGAGGAATATCTGTCAAGACTGGCAAAAGAAAGTCCAGACAAGTCAAATCATTTCCTCATGAGTCATGCTGTACCATCACTACACTTGTTACCATGGTTAGTCAGGTACACATAAACACACATTTCAGCATCTCCCTTTACCTGCATCAACCCAGCACAACATCGAGGAGTAAGTATCAAATGTCAGCCCATTTGGTAATCCAAGATCATCTTTAACAAGAATCCTTCTGTTTGTGCCATCCATGTATGACGTTTCAATTTTTGGAGCATCTCTATTCCAGTCAGTCCAGTAAAGATTTCTGGGTAGGAAGAAAAAACAAAAAAGTTAAAATAACTGTTCAATCTCAAATGATGTTTTTAAACATAAAGAAAAGCTTCTTTGGAAGCCAAAGAGAAAACAGGAAACATGTAGACAGAATGGCAGAGAGTAGCATGTCTGACTTTGATACGAGATACCTGAAGTACAGTGAAGTATAACATCCTTTCAAAAAATTGCTTCTCCAGCACTGTGTATAGAAGTTCATTTACCAAATGCTACACAGAAAAATCCATTTCAACAATACAAAGTCAGTCCAGATAGAAACAAACTTCTCTGCAGAGCCCTCTTCCCCAAAGGCTGATTAGTAGAATTCCGCACATACTTATGGATTTACTCTAATTCAACATTTTCATCATAAATTGGAGGACTGTTTACAACAGATCCAAATCATAGACAACTTCTCACCACGCAAACCTGACTGCATAATTGAGAAACCTTTTTAAATTACACAACTTACTAGATACTACCTTTTCCATGAATAAAGGAAACTACTGGCACTACTCCTTCATTTAGTCTTGAAGAGTGCTTATTTGTCAGCTGGCTCCCTACCCTGCCAATTCTGCAGCTTGGGCTGAAGAGGTGCCAGTACTCAGCACCAGCAAGCACCAACACAAAAATGCACTGGTCTTACATATCCACATTTTGAACTGTCACTTGCATGCATCTTCATCAAACTCTTGTTTGGTTAATTTCTGTAAGGAGCATATCCCTTGCAAACACTCCCTGAGAAATCCAGTCGGGATTACATGATGCATTCCTCAATTCCCCCCATGAACATTTCAAATTTTTGTTGCACTGCCTGAGTAGCCCTTGTTCATTTCAGAAAGCTGCACTTGTTTTATCCAGCACAACCTTCTAGATATTCAGGACATTGGGGGAAAAAAAGCACAAGAAAACACAAACTCTACAACATTTGCATTCAGTTGAATTGGAAATGAGTATTTTGCGTTAAGTAACTCTTCTTGGTGGCAAACACGTTCCTGGAAAATGGCATTACTGACAATAGCAGTTTAAGACCCAACAAATAAAAAGAGTAGAGAAATCAGTTTGTGTCCATCTTGCATTATCAATGGTTTACAACTATTTAAGTTTAACATATAACAATTCTGCATTAAACAGAGGAGTGGGGGCGCCAAACCTGAGTGGTGGTGCAACCCTGTGCACCAGGTCACGACATGTGGATCAGGATACTGTGTGTGTGTAGTGGGTGGGCTTGTTCGCCAAACCCCCTACCTCCCAGTTACATCTCTCTTTACTAGGCCAGGGTTAGGACTGCAGATGCAGAGTGCTGCTGCAAGTGGTACCTGCCTCCCAGCAAAATGAGCAGGAGGTGGAAGCAGAGCAAGGGAGGAAGAGAATGGCCTATTGACCCTTCCTTTCTCAAGAAATTGGACTCTGGGAGGATTGTGTAGTAGGGGAGCTCGGAGGGTTGCAAAAAAGACAAAATGGAGATTGAGAGTCATCTTATCACTATGTTTGGGAACCACTGGCTTATTACATTGTAATGAAACAAACAAGCAGTCATGTAAGTACATTAAAGACTAACAAAATAATTTATTAAGTGATCAGCTTTCATGGGGCAGACCCACTTCTTCCGATCTGGAGAGAGTGCTGTACTGGTACATAATGTACGTTTCCAGTACAGCATTACTTCCATTTGCATTTTCAAGAGTGTCCATTTGCATACTGCTGCCGGCGGTTTGGGTCAGTGTAACCATAGCCATAAAACATAGAGCAGACTTTCCTTAAAATAAACCTGGCAAGGGTTTAAGGGTGAACTCTGTAGCAGAAATGCTCCATGGAGCAGATGGGTTTTCAAACTTTTGGCCAAGTCTTGGTGTTTGTTAACCACAAAGCTGTTCTAAGTAGAACAGTGTCACACACAATTATCAGGTATAGGTGAAGGAGATATGGAGAATAAATAGGAAATGGGATGGTCAGGAACAGGTAAGGGAAAAGATGTAGACAGACTGAGCTAATGCAGTTTTTTGAAAGTCAGCAAAGTACTGGAAATATGGTTGACACTGGACAAAAAAACCCAGCAAAAAATGCTTATTCTAATCGATTCCTTTCATTGCTAATAAAAATCATTATTATTATGCCTAGGGAGAAATGCTGCTCACCAGCATTCTGAAAGAAGTTTTTATTCTCAATAAAATATGTAGCAATATCCTACTTTATAGGAGGATTTTTGGGACTGAAAAAAGAATATTGAAGCTTGATATCAACAGCTAAAAGAATGTAAAAATGTAGAGGGGGTTTCAGACATATACATTAAATATTTATATACCCTCTCACAGAATCTGTAACTATGGCTCTTGGATTCACCAGATCACTGTTAAACAGCACTCGGCGTTGGCTGCCGTCTAGCCTTGCCACTTCTATTCTGTCGAGGTGAGAGTCAGTCCAGAAAACGTTGCGACCGAGATGATCTACTGCTATTCCTTCAGGACTTCCTAAGTCTGGAACAGAACAAAGAAAAAACAAAACAAAACAAAACAAGTTTGTTTCCTAATTTAGTGACACTATACTCTTAACAGTTACTCCTGCTTGCAAAGCAGAAGTTTCCATTAGGTAATTTTCCTAATGTCTGTTCAATCACAATTAAGGCCATGATTTTACAGAGTATGTTAACCTACTACAGGTTGTGCCTTACAAAATTTAAAAAGGGTAACTTGTTCGTAAAGCATGCACTACTTCAAAGAGATCTTTAAATGGCACATGAAAAACAGCAAATCTAACTGCTAGAAAGAACAGCAAAAGTGACTAGTAATATACTGTTTCAATATTGATCATGGAGAAAATTCAAGGATGTGCAAATGAATGGTTTAGGTTTGAAGTCTGAGGCTTTTTAGAGGCTTAGGCTATGTCTGCACTACAGCATAAATATATCAAATACTATCATTTTGAACTTAGGGGATGCTACAGCCGATATTCTTACTCTAATGAGCAAAGTGGGATTAATGGGAAGTTCAAATGTAAGTGTTCGGGCTAATGATAATGTGGAAACAGCTTCCATTTAAACTGGTTTTATTGGCCTCCAGAGGATTCCCATATGTATCCCACAATGCCCTACAGCTGTCCATGCTAGCTGGTTGCATCTCTTGGGAGCTGGCTGTCCATGCGGCGTGGGGGGCGAATGGGAGGGGTGGGAGAAGACACTTTCCCTTACTGCACCAGGGAAAAAACCCAGAATGTTACAGGGCTGAGGGAACTGTGCGATAGATTCCCACAAAGCACTGCTGCAACAGTCGATTTTTGGCAATTTAGGGTAGCAGCACTAACTAGAATTTGTGGGGAGGTGAGGAAACTCAAATTCAAATTTATAAAACCCAGCATTATGAATTCAAGATGTATCTTGTAGTGTAGACATAGCCTTAGGGATCAGTCCACATGGTATATCTTGAAGGACTGGGGCTGCCTGGTCAGTAGCAGTAAAGAACAGAATATATGTTTCCTGTGCTAATCCTTAGACACTACTACCTCCCATTGAACATAAGCTGCAGACACAGTTAAAGCCTCCTTTTTAAGTGTTCCATTAACAATTCAATGAAGTTACATAACTACTAAATTGATACTTTCATAAATTTTCTGTTAATTTTAAAATACATCAAAAGCCCATTGATCAGAACAAGAGCTCCCATTGACTTTAATGGGCTTTGGATAAGCCTTTTGGGCTGTTAGGGTAGTGTAAACAACAAGACGAAAAAAAATAATCAGAGCATTATCAAGCCTTTTTATTAAAATATTTGTAACAAGCAATCAAAACAAGTTCATTAACTGAAGAGAATAAAGGGAAACACCTTCCACCCTGGAGTTTAATTTTAGACCTATAACCCTAAACATGTAGAATGCAGCCAGAACAGCCATTTTTCTGGTGTCTTGGGTTTTTTTTTTTTTTTCTTCCTTACAATCTATGTAAAGACAAGAGAGGATGCTGAGTTTAACTGTTTGTTCACACGGAACCAGGAAGTGCTTCTGAATCTCATCACAGAAAGACATTCCAAAGATGTATAGCTGACTATATGTTTCATTCCATTCATTTCTATACTTCCCACCATATGCATTTATGCAACACTGAAGACAATCAACAAATGGGAGAGTGTTTTACCCTTTTCATAAATCATGCTACTGCCAAGGCACTTGGGGGACAGGACAAACAAAAATCTTTAGATATTAGAGCAGCTATTTTAAAAGAATTGTGACAGACAATATAAAAACATAAACCCAAGAAATTTAAGTAAAACTGATCCAAAAAGTATATAACCTATTACACAACTCTAATCTGTACTCAAACCAGAAGAAAAAAAAGTATCTAAAATGTTTTTATAAAATTTAATGGAGATTACATAAATCAAATTCTAGAATTTCATGACTGGGATATAATTCTCAGTTAAATTCTAAAGCAGAGTTGTCCAGCAGGAATTCAAAGCCCTCCACACCTGTGGTTATTGTTTTTCCATATTTGCCACTTTATACAAAACTTTATTAAATATTATTAGAAAAATAAATACCTTCTGGCCTTTGTATTCACACAAAGCTGTGAGATGAAATAATAAATCACAGACACAGGTACAGCAACATGCCTTGCTGCAGCAAAGAAAGGCTAACTATGGAAAGGCTTTGAACCTGTAGCTTGTAACAACCACCCCCCTGGCATGGCAGGGAATGGTGCGGCTCCAGCTGTTGTCCCCTGAGAATAGCACGAAGACAGCAGCACTGCCCCCATGCGTTAGAGGGCATAATACCAAACCCCTATCCCTGCCATGCCCTGAAGTCTCCCCTTTCAGCGTGGGCAGTTTGAGTGCCTACAGAGGTTCCCTGCTGGCTGGCAGGCTGCCTTGCCTGGGTGAGTGCTTGTGCTGAATACAATTAGCACGTGTGATAAATCCGAAGAACTATGAGTTAGGTGTGCATGTATTCACCATAACCCAGGGTTCTGTTTGCCACTGGTGAGTAGAGAACACATTGGACACCATGGTTCTAAAGGCTGCTTAGATTAATTTCTACAAAACCCAATAGACTTCTGGTGGTTTCGTCTTTACTCAATTTTACAGAGCTTTTCCAAACAGAGCTATAACAAAACCTACCCACATTTAGAATTACACAAATTTGCCAGACCATTAAAGATAAGTTCACACTATATTTCAAATGTACGAACTAAGCCAAAAAACTTGACATCAACAGACCTGCTTAATTTTTTGTTTTCAATGCAAAGTTGGGAGCAACTTCTTTCAATAATTGCTGAAATCTAGCACAAAATCTAACCCAAGGATTTGTCTACCTACGAAAGTAATTATACCAGTACACCTCAATTGATAAAGTTTTCCAGGGTGTTCACAATTATATACCAATATAGTTTATACCCATACTGGAAATTAACTGTAACTAGTGTAAAATATCTGTATCACCACGTATATTTGCAAAACACACTAAAGCCGCATCTACACGTGCCGGCTACTTCGAACTAGCCGTGCCAACTTCAAAATAGTGCCCGCCACTTCTACACGTGGCGGGCACTATTTTGAAGTTGAAATCGATGTAAGGCGGCAAGACATCGAAGTCGCTATCCCCATCAGGAGATGGGAATAGCGCCCTACTTCGACATTGAACGTCGAAGTAGGGCACGTGTAGCCGATCCGCGTCCCGCAACATCGAAATAGTGGGGTCCGCCATGGCGGCCATCAGCTGAGGGGTTGAGAGACGCTCTCTCCAGCCCCTGCGGGGCTCTATGGTCACTGTGTGCAGCAGCCCTGAGCCCAGGGCTTCTGACTGCTGCTGCTGCTGCAGCTGGGGATCCATGCTGCATGCACAGGATCTGCAACCAGTTGTCGGCTCTGTGGATCTTGTGCTGTTTAGTGCAAGTGTGTCTGGGAGGGGCCCTTTAAGGGAGCGGCTTGCTGTTGCCAGGGAAGTGCTAGTCCGCCCTGTGACCCTGTCTGCAGCTGTTCCTGGCACCCTGATTTCGATGTGGGCCACTTTGGTGTGTAGACGCTCCCCTGCAGCGCCTCCTTCGATGTAGTGCTGCCCAACGTCGAAGTTGAACGTCGACGGCACCAGCCCTGGAGGACGTGTAGACGCTATTCATCGAAATAGCTTATTTCGATTTCGATTTCACTAAATAAGGTATTTCGACGTAGCATACACGTGTAGACGTAGCTTAAGGGTTCATGGGATAACTAGTTTTTGTTTAAAACAAAACAAACTAAACAACCCCGCCCCCCCACATCAACAACAGTAATTGAGGTTGGACCTCCAGGGTCCAGCCCCCTTGGAACCTGACCTGTCCCGAATGAGGGAGTTTGCTGGACCAGAAGTCAATTTTGGCCTCTCACCAGGCAGCCTCCAGGTCCCTCAGTGGGCTGCCAGCCTCCCCTCCTGGCTGCAGGCTCCCAACTCCCAGGCTCCTATCATGGCTGCTGACCCTGCTGCCAGCCCCAGACTACTCCCAGCCCCGGCCAGGCTTTCTGCCCCTGGGTTGGCTCCACTCCCACCCTTGGGTGGGCTCCCAGGCACCAGCCTGTCTTTGCTCTTTGGCCATCTACCCTCCCAGCTGCTGGCCCAGCTCTTCTCTTGGCTCTGGCAGGGGTCCCATCTGCTAGCTCAGCCGCATTCCCAGGCTGGGCTCCTGGATGCTGCCCTGGCTGTATTTCCAGGCCTTATCTCGACTCCAGCCACTGGCCCAGCTCTGGCCCTGTCCAGGATCTCAGCTACCAGCCCCATGCCAGCAGACTCCCAGCTGGCCCCTGCTCCCAGCCACTGGAACTCTCTGGTACAGCAATATCTGTGGTACAGCTGCACCAGAGAGGTTTAACCTATAGTAATAATACAAAAATAGGTGTTTAATGCATCCCTTGGAAGAAGAATGGCTGGTAGAGAAAAACATATACTTATTGAAACCAAACTCATTCTATCTTCTTAGAAAACAAAATTGCCTTTGCTAACATCTGGCGTGAGCTTACCAGTCTTTAAAGTACTGTAAGTCCACACAAAAGAAGAACAAACAATGCATCTTTCTGAAAGCTACAATTTTGAGATGCATTTAAACTATAACCAGTACAATATTTAAAGGGCAGTCAAACTTAACCATAAGATTAATTCTGTTAGCGCTTTGGAGTTTAAGAAGTGAGATGGAATTTAGGTTCAGTTCCGGGCTTTGGAGAGGAATTTTATTTGGAACATGTTTTAGTTCTGTACGTGCATAGTTTTTTTTGGACAGTTATGGATGCCAAAAGCAACAGGAAATAGCAAACAATGACCTATTACTCTGAACTCAGTGATTTCTCACTCAGGAATCATAGGAGAAGAAACAAACAAATATAAATTAAAAGACATATTAAAAAGTTTCTGTACTCTACTAGCACAAAATAGGATCTGCAGTTTTCAGGACCCATTGGCCCATAAAGAAGAACATGCTGCACACAGCTGAAACAGAATATAAATATTGTACAATCCACCTTCAGGCTAATTCCAGAGGCATTAAACCCTGAGGGAAAGATTCTATGGCGATGTTAAACAAGCCTCGTATTCCCTCAATCCAAACTGGATTCTAGGAGAGAGGAACACTTGAGCAAAACATTGGGTGGAAATTTAGAAAAAGAAAAAAAAAATCCTGATTTTGTGATAATATTATTAAGATTTACACTGGACCAAAATCAACAGAAGCTTCTTTGCCTTATCTGGTTATATAATTTATTTGGGTCACAAATTGTATGTGAATGCTGGAGAAGTGGAAAGGAACACAATGGCTACGTCTACACGTGCACCCAACTTCGAAATAGCTTATTTCGATGTTGCGACATCGAAATAGGCTATTTCGATGAATAACGTCTACACGTCCTCCAGGGCTGGCAACGTCGATGTTCAACTTCGACGTTGCTCAGCCCAACATCGAAATAGGCACAACGAGGGAACGTCTACACGGCAAAGTAGCACACATCGAAATAAGGGAGCCAGGCACAGCTGCAGACAGGGTCACGGGGCGGACTCAACAGCAAGTCGCTCCCTTAAAGGGCCCCTCCCAGACACACTTTCATTAAACAGTGCAAGATACACAGAGCCAACAACTAGTTGCAGACCCTGTATATGCAGCACGGACCCCCAGCTGCAGCAGCAGCAGCCAGAAGCCCTGGGCTAAGGGCTGCTGCCCACGGTGACCACAGAGCCCCGCAAGGGCTGGAGAGAGAGTATCTCTCAACCCCCCAGCTGATGGCCGCCATGGAGGACCCCGCTATTTCGATGTTGCGGGACGCGGATCGTCTACACGTCCCTACTTCGATGTTGAACGTCGAAGTAGGGCGCTATTCCCATCCGCTCATGGGGTTAGCGACTTCGACGTCTCGCCGCCTAACGTCGATTTCAACTTCGAAATAGCGCCCAACACGTGTAGACGTGACGGGCGCTATTTCGAAGTTACTGCCGCTACTTCGAAGTAGCGTGCACGTGTAGACGCAGCCAATATGTGTATACAATAAACTCTTTCATATCTGGCATTCTATCATCCGGAACGCTCAACCAGCAGTTTAACCATAAATAAATTTTAGTTAAGTTTTCCATAAGTACAGGATAGTGAAAGTAAATACAAACAAATACAGCAAATACAGTATAAGTTAACAGTGTACAGTACTACTGTGGTTGGTAAATAAAATACTCCGCATACATTTTTGTGTGTTTCTTAATATCTAGTCTTGTTTTTCTTTAGCGCTATGCATTGCTAGGTATACCTCTCTAGTATCCAGAATATTTGAATTTCTGGCAACCTCCTGGTACCAGGGATGCTGCACATGAAAGAGTTTACTAAATATAATTATCTCACCCACTCCAAGGCTGAAATCCATGACGAACTGACCAAAGCATAGAGAGCAAAAGTAAATTAGCTTCGTCCCTCACCCCCAATTCCTGTTTCTATATCCCCTCATCTCTTGCTGAGGTCAGCAGGCACTGGAAACTGCCTTGTGTGGGTGGGGAGCCCTGCTCCCATGCCCAGGCACTGAACGGAAGGACCGTAGACTTCCATGGGCTATCGGGGGGAATAGGAGAGGGTAGTAGGTTAGAGATCTGCTGCCAGTGGTTCCCAGGAGTCTCCTCTCCCTGGCATAATTCTAATTTGAGCTGCCAGCCATGAGATTTACTTCAGGCCACAGTGAGCCTCTTTCTTGGCTGGCTCAAACTTAGACAGAAGGAAACTTGGACTATGCTAGCACGTGTAAGAGACGATACTAAACATGCTCCGTACATCCCCTCCTCCCCTCACCAGTCCCTCACAGGGCCATGACAGCAGTACCCCAGTACTGGGAGTCAGGCTGGTCATAGTCCCAGGCTTTGCCCTGGGGAAGTGGACAAGCTTGTGCATGCATGAATGGCTCACATGATTTAAACAGTAGCCGAGGGGGGAACTTCCTCTTATGGAGTAGCCTAGGGGCCCACGGGCCAGAATCCAACCTGCAGAGCTTTTTTTAATCCAGCCCACGGACCTGGCAGCGAAGCCATTTTTAAAAGGCTGGTGCTGCCATGGGACCCTAGCAGCTGAGGTGCAGGGCCTGCAGCACAGCCCGTGGCCAGAGCGCTGAGCCACCCCCAGCCCCGTGGGCAGAGCCCCAACGGCCATAGCACAGAGCCACCGCCAGCCCTGGGAGCAGAGCTTGGCTGGGGCATGGGACCTGCAACAGAGCGCTGGCGGCCGTAGTATCGAGATGTCATCAGCCCCGGGGGCAGAGCCTCAGCACCCACAGCATGGAGCTGCTGCTGGCCCCATAGGCAGAGCCTCGGCTGGGGCGTGGGGCCCACAGCAGAGCCCCAGTGGCCGGAGCATGGAGCTGCCCTGGCACATGGATCTCCTCGATAAGTTAATCCTGGGTTGTGGGGGAGGGGTTAGGCCTGTGGGGGGCTTAAGCCTGGGGGCAGGTGGGGGATGGCTTGTGGCTGCAGCGGTCTAAGGCTGTGGGTGGGTCGGGGCTGCAAGAGATTTCAGGCTGGGTGTGGGTGGCAGTCTGAGGCTGCTGGGGGTCTAATCCTGGAGGTGATGGGGGTGGTTTGGTGCTGCAAAGAGTTTAAGCCTGGGGGTGGTGGTTTGGGGCTATTTTGTGTTCGGACCCCACAACATGTAAAAAATTGCCATGTGGTCCCTGATTGAAAAAAGGCTGGAAACGTCAGGAGTAGCCCTTGCAGCTGCAGAGACTGCTCAGGAAACTTGTAGCCTCTGGAGACTATGCAGCTGCAGAGACAGAGGAGAGCTGGATGGAACCCATACCAAAACATGGCCCTGTAAAGCAAACAAACTCCAAATCACAAGAACATTATATTTTGTTAACGTTCAATACAAAACCAAACTGGAACCTAAACAAGGCAGTTACAGAAAACAGAAAAGATGAGAACAATGACAAAAACAAGATAATCCTGGAGTCGTTTGAGATTGGGAGTAGCGGCTCCGCAATTCTGAATTTCAGATTTGTCTAGATGTACATAAATGCCCATACAAGCAATTGAGCACATTGTCAACCCTTTAGCATTTTGATTCCATGATACAATGGATCCTGCATACAGAAAATTAACATCCTTTCACAGGTACTTGAATTTGTCACCTTGAATTAGTTTTCAGCAGACTACATAGCACTATATAGCAGACTATACAGCACACAAAAGACAGGAAAGATGATATATCTGATAATGCTACATTGCTACAAATCTCCCATGAGCTTGGAGTTCTGATCACTTTTGCTTTCACCTCTTCATGATATAGTCTGAGTCTACAATATACACTATAGATGCTTGCAGGGGGTGCTGCTGCATGCCGTGATTTAAAGGGATTTCTATTCTATCCAGGGTTTACAGCTTGGTTCAATGGCTCTCAGCTCCCCCACTGTATAAATTGTTCCAGGGCTGCTGTACAACACACTGCAAGGAGGGAAGATGTGAAACAAATACATCCTTCCACCCAGAGCTGTTCCTTCGATACGGTGTTTCAGTGCTGTTCTGGGCCCCACGCTTCAGTGTGCGTTTGTGGGGCTAGGGTTCAGTTTGTGGCAGCAGAGAGTCCCTGGGTGCTCTGGGGCTGGAGCGTTCTCAGAGAAGGAAAACGGTGGGTGCTCAGCACTCACCTGGCAGCCCCTTATCAAAACCTCTCTCTCCTCCTGCAGCACTTCCTGTCCACCAGAGGGCCCTGTGGATCAGCATTTCCTTCTCCCTCCCAGAGCTTACAGCCGGCCGTGGGTCACCTATTTCATGGGGAAGGGGAAGGAAAGAGGAGGTAGGGGCAGCATGCTCAGGGGAGCAAGCAGAACAGGACAGCAAGAAGTGGGGAGAGGTGTGGCACTGGAGTGGGCCAAGGGTGTGGGCAGAGCTGGAGGGGAGCACTTCCTGACAGATTAGAAACAAAGCCTCAGGCTGATTTGTCCTGAGTTCTGTACCCCATAGGGATGGTCCTGCTTCTGCCCAGCCCTGTAGCTGGATGGGCATAGACTCACTATGAGGATGTAGTAGATGTTTTTAAAACAGCTCTATTAGAATTGAAAGGAAGTCTTGTGACCTTTCAGACATCAGGCTCCTAGCTGGCCCAAGTCATGGTTGTGTCGGTAGAGGAGTCACAGGGAATCAATTGCCTTCCCCTTTCAGTACCCACAGGCAACATAACAGGATCGCTTCACTTCCTGAGCACAAAGCAGGGGCAGAGCCATTCTGCTCTGCTTGTGAGACGACCCTGGAATTAAGTATAATTATAGAAATAGCTTTATGCTGTAAAATTATGCAATACATAGTGATTTTGAATGTTTGACTATTTATTACAGCAACAAAGGGTCCTGTGGCACCTTATAGACTAACAGAAAAGTTTTGCACATGCGCTTTCGTGAGCACAGACTCACTTCATCAGATGCTGGTCTTGGAAATCTGCAGGGCCAGGCATAAATAAACCAGAGCAAGGGTGGGGATAACCAGGTTAGCTCAGTCAGCAAGGGTGAGGCTTACTACCAGCAGATGATCTGGAGCTGTGAACACCAAGGGAGGGGAAGCTGCTTCTGTATTTAGCCAGCCATTCGCAGTCTTTGTTTAAGCCAGAGCTGAGGGTGTCGAATTTGCAGATGAATTGTAGCCCAGAAATTTCTCTTTGGAGTCTGGTCCTGAAGTTTCTTTGCCGTGCTATCCTACAGCAAAGAAACTTCAGGACCAGACTCCAAAGAGAAATTTCTGGGCTACAATTCATCTGCAAATTCGACGCCCTCAGCTCTGGCTTAAACAAAGACTGCGAATGGCTGGCTAAATACAGAAGCAGCTTCCCCTCCCTTGGTGTTCACAGCTCCAGATCATCTGCTGGTAGTAAGCCTCACCCTTGCTGACTGAGCTAACCTGGTTATCCCCACCCTTGCTCTGGCTTATTTATACCTGGCCCTGCAGATTTCCAAGACCAGCATCTGATGAAGTGAGTCTGTGCTCATGAAAGCTCATGCTCAAAACTTTTCTGTTAGTCTACAAGGTGCCACAGGACCCTTCGTTGCGGTTACAGATCCAGACTAACACGGCTACCCCTCCGATACTTGACTATTTATTACTATATATGGTACTGTTTGGTTTTCTGTTATATCTGCGTTTGCTAAGGAAGTACACAAATGGGAGCTGCCCCCATAAAAACAGGGCAAGACATGCTCCTGACTGAGCAGCTGTATCTACAATAGAGCGATCGTCGACAGAAGTTAACTTCTGTCTACAGATCACAGCCCGACTGCAAAGCGGATTGCGAGTGTGATCTTCTCTGTTGACAGAATGGCTGGACTCCCCAGCTGCTCTATTGGCAAAACGGCCAACCAGCAGCACAGCAGACAGGATTGCCCAGTGTCCCAGGAGCCCTGTCTGTCAACAGAGGGCCGGCTCCCTGGAACGTCCAGACTGGCATTCTCCCTCATGGGGGAGCAGCAGAATGCTGTTGACAAAGGCGCCACATTCTGTTGATTTACGGTCGACAGAACGCCTTGGGAATGTGGACACACTGTGGGTTTTGTTGACAAAATGCCAATTTTGTCAATAAACCTCTTTCGTGCAGACATAGCAAGCTTGTCCACGCAAGAACATGAGTAGATTGCTGAGATCTACATGAAGCTCAAAAGTAGAGTAGAGAAGACCAGCCTGCAGGAAGCTCCCTAAGCAAAAGGTCAGGCAATACAAGGTATGAAAGTTGACCTTTACGAAACTACAGCCTCATTATTGAAGATGTGACGCTTACAGAGCTGCTCTTCCAGCCCCTACATACCAGATAGGCAGACAGTTATGGGCAGAGCACACCATATGTGATGTCTTTTGCCCAGCTGCACCAGCTCTACTTGCTGAGCAGTGTGGCACTTGTAGCCACAGAATAGTACACTCTCCCTTATGCAGAGACAATGCCTGTACAAACACTATTGTGGGGATGCAAGCTGCCCATCTCTTCCCATCCCTCTGCTGTCTCAAAAGTCTAAATCTAGCCCAAATTTAGTACTGATCTCAAACAAGTAAGCAAGATCCTTCAACACACTGAAACAGTATCCTTCAATTCCAATAGAAATAAAACACCTGATGGAGATCCTTATTAAGAAACAAGAAAAAACTAGAGACACAGAAAATAAAATTGTAAATGTAACTGTACTGTTTTGCTAAATTAACTCCCCTCTCCAAACATCTGTTATGTGGCTTAACAGGGAGGAGGGTTGTTTTGCTACTTACAAAAACATGAGCTTCGTTTAGCGCTCTGACTGATGAAAAATCCTTTATACTTCATGATGAAAGTTTGCGGAAAGGTAGTTTAGGGTGCTCTCCAATAGCCATACCTACTACTACAAATGGCTGGGGACTTGTCCAAGATATTGTGATGGCAGACCTTTAAGAAATGCCTCTCAATTTTCAAGGAATTCATCCTTGAAGTCTGTCCAGCTGTGACACCTATAAAAATTCAACAATGGGTAGGCAGGTGGTATGAAATGGGTGTCGCTCATTACCTAAATTATAGAAATCTCACGGTTCTTAAGTGTAAAGCTTTTTAAAATCTAAGCTTATACAATCACTTTACATTTCTGCTACTTTGAGCTTCTGTTAACAAGCGAGTCTTAACAGGAGCCGAGCTGAGTCATTGAACAGTAAGTACATGTTGGTGTATGCATGTCTTTACACACTTACTGCTGGAAAGGAATCTACGAAGCAGAAACCAATATTGCTACCTGTTTTGATGATGGTTGTTGGCTCTCCACCATGCAAACTGGCTCTACTGACGGAAGGGCCACTGATCTCTGTCCAGTAAACCATCTTCTCCATGCAGTCATATGCAACTCCAATAATAACTCTGTCCTGTAAGTTAACAGGTGAATTATTAGAGCCCCATACTATAACAGTTTGAAATCTAGAAAGAACGTCTTAGTGGTCTAAGCATCAGACTGTATGTGGGGCCAGAGTTAAAAATAAAGGGCCATCACACAAATAAACAGAAGAACCCTGTTGGGTTCAGGGTCTGGCGTAGAGCTACAGAGACAGGCAGGAGTGTTAGTGCAGTTAGCACACACGAGAAGCTACACCCATGGATTGCAGTCTGGTCAGAGAATTCCCCCTTCATTCATCTGAAAAAGTAAGTGATCCTCCCATTTTGCAACTAGCATTCAGACTCCACAAATCTAGACTGTAGTGGCAGGCACAGGCATTCCAGGAATTTTCTTTTCAGTAGACCACAAAACAAACCTGCTTTAGTCAGGCCTTTAGTTAATCATTTCCAAGTATTTAACATATATGGAGACATACGAGCTGCGGTTACACTACATTCCCCTTTCGGAATGTGCAGATGTGTTTGATTGGAAATGCAAATGAAGCACAGGATTTACAAATCTAGTACTTCATTTGCCTAAATGCACGAGGCCTCGCTTCCAGAAGACCCGTTTTTGAAAGCCAAAACAGCCGTATAAATGGGGTTCATTCAAAAGGAAACTAGGGTGCTTTTGAAAGAAGAGTGCTGAATATTGTGGATAACTCCAACAACCAACTTTGCATACAAGCTGAAACACTATCCACATTTATGTTGATGTCAACTTCCATGACTGATGCAGTATCTTTGCATTTTGCTCATTTTCTTTTCCTCATTATTTTATTTTTCTTTCATGAATCCTGATTATTCCCCTACACACTTTTCAGTGGTTTTCCTTATTGATTTTCCCCACTTTCTTTCAAGAGTACTTCTTTCCCATCACTCTGAGGCTGCCTCTACACTACGAGATAAAATCAAATTTGAAGGAGTTAGGTCGATATTAAAACGTCACTGTCTTCACTGCAGATACCATTAGCTTGATTTAGTGAGCCCTAATACCGATTTCTACATGTTGATATTACAGGATCGGTATATCATCAATTTTGAATTTAAAAATTTCAAATAAAGGCTAGTACAGAAGTGCCATGTCCTTAATTCAAATTGATTAGCCTTCAGAAGTGTCCTGTATGTATCCCAGAAAGCTATGTGGTGACTCTCCATGTATGGTAGCTTCCTTCTCCACTGCTCTCCATCCACATGCGCAGGAAGGTGGTCACAGCAACCCTGCGAATTTTTGATTGAATTAGAATTTGAATTCAGCAGCACCCGGACCTAGAAATATAAAGGGCACACATAATGAGAAACTTCCTTTGACCATCGCATCACACTGCAACGGCAGCCATCGAACTGCCTGGGTAGCAATTTCATCGGTAGACATCTCGTGCAATCATGAACACTCAGGGTAGTGATCTGCCTAGTACTTCTCAGGCTCGCAAGAGAGTCCCAGTGTTGGTCCACCAGGAGATTCTAGGTGTTCTTGCAATTTGGGAGACAAATCGGTGGTGAAGACACTTCAAGAGAAACGCAGCAATATATGAACAGATGTTGAGTGAGATGACTGCCCAAGATTACACCCAGGACTCTATGTGATGCCAGGTGAAAGTGAAATAAATTCCATCAGGCCTATCAAAAGTACAGAAAGCCAACCAGCCAGCCATAAGGGCAGCTCCACAGACCTGCCACTATTATGAACAGCTGTGCATGTTTATGGGGAGTGACTGCACCACGGAGTCCTGTCTTAATTATGACTCTTGTGGACGTCCTGGTCTGGAATTTGGGGGGAGCTGAGAGGAGTTGGGTGTCCTGGAGGAAGAGGCCAATGGAGAAGAGGAAGGGGGCAATGAGCAGGGGACGGACGAAGTTCTTCCTGACAGCCCAGAGCTCTTCACCATAGGCCTGGAACTGGTCTCCTCCATGCTGGTCCCTGAGCACCCTGGAGCAAACTGTTCGGGTGAGTATTTATTCTGCATGCTAGAAGTGGGGTTGTGGGTGGATAGAGGTACAGGTTTGCTATGGCTCTATGCCCCTCAGAACAGCGTGTTACTGTTTCTGGGGACGGAGCACTTCTCCTTTTTGGATATCAACTCAAAAGCCTCATCCAGCCACTTTTGTATTTTTTTCCACAAGGTTCTTGGGCTGGCCTGACTTCCTGCGGATTTCATGGTAGCACACCTTGCCATGCTAGGCAACCAGATAGAAATCTGGTGTCATGAAGCCACACAGAATTTGGCAAATTTTCCAGGCTTGGGGGTCACACATGAGCAGGTCTTCTTTGTCCATATCTATTAGTTTTAGGAGGGTGATATCTTCTTTGGCAACTTACAAAAGCACAGGAATTTGCATTGAATTTTTTTCCCCCTTTTAAACCATGCTTCCTGCCCTTTCACACTTCCCTGCAGCAGCTGGCAGGCACTCCGTTCCCCAACCTGCAAAGTGGTTTACAGGCTCAGTGGGGTGTCTCCCCTCCCATTTCCCTTTCCACCCAGGATTTATTTTTTATTTTACAGGGATCCCCCCCTCCCATGCAGCCATTCATGTGGCTGTAATCAAACACTTCCCCACCATCTCCTCTTGCCATGCACCTGCCATTTACTATGTTCCTTCCTCACTGGGGATGGCTGCTCTAGGAATGGCAGAAAAGATTTTTTCCCTGCCCCATGACACCTGACAGCTTCTCTGGCTTTGCAACCTTCCCTTCCCCCTGAAAAGTGGGCAATTGCTTATAGCTTACCATGTCCACAAAGAACTGTACTGAATAAGTGACGGTGAATGATGTATTGTGAAATGCACACTTCCAATCCCATCCTTAATAAGCCTTCAGCGGCCTTTAAAAGAGAAACACTCTCTGATAGTAGACACTGAGCCATTCATTCCATTTGAAAGCACATTACGTGAATTGTATCTTAATTTTGACCTTCACTTTCCAGCTGCCATGCCTGATGTGAGAGACAGGTCCAGAGAGATAAAAAGGTGCAGGTGGGATCTCGTCCTGCAGCACATGGAGCAGAATGAAGCAGAACACAGTAATCTGACAAAGGACACTGCTCAGTAGTGTCACAGTACAGCTCAATGGCGTCAGAGTCAAGCTGAGTTTCAGCACAGAATGGCTGATTTTCAGCAACACCAAGGAGCAAAGCAGAGTGAGGCTGCGGCAAAGCTTGTAATGGCTGAAGGCACAGCTGCCCACTGATATGTTCAGGTTTGCAGCGGATATGTGGCACAGGAAACACTGGGGGGAGGGCTGAAGGCAGAGTTTCCCACCATATGCATTGTACTGACTGCAACTTAACCCTCTGCAACTAAGTAAAAATCATACATTCATTAAGACATAGCATGATGTATTGGCACTACGAGAGAAATACATTGGTAGCATGAGTGTTACAGATCATTCATGAAGCTATGTTTTAAAGTGTTCCTTATTGCTGCCGCCTCAGTGTGGTTAGTGGAGGATGGTTGCATAGGCCACTGCGAGCAAGCCCTGCCTATAGCCTCAGCTTCAGAATTCCAGATGTCCAGGAAAGTCTCCCACCTGGATCCACAAATGTTGTGCAAAATAGCACATACTGTAATCACAGTGGGGACATTAGCTTCCGAAAGATCCAAACAGGTCAAAAAGCATCTGAACCTTGCTTTTAAATGGCCAAAGGTACATTCAACCACCATTCTGCACCTGCTGAGTCTGAATGAAGTTTTCCTTGCTGGGGTCCAGGGCTCCTGTGTAGGGCTTCATAAGGCAAGGGAGCAGAAGGTAAGTAGGGTTGCCCACTATTACAGTAGGCATCTCCACATTGACAATCATGATTTTCTGGTCTGGGAAAAAAGTTAAATCCAGGAACTTTCTGTACAGCCTAGAATTTCTGAAGATGCATGTTGTGAACTCTGACCACTCAGTGCTGATGTCTGCGAAATGACCTTGGTGATCTACTAACCCCTGCAACCACCCTTTCAGTTAATATACTCTGATGCCAGGTGGGCCAGGGCCATGATGGGGCTGTGCATGCATCTATTGCCACACTGCTGTTAGGAAACCCTGGAGACCAAAGCCATCCACTATTGCCTGTACATCTTCTAGGGTCACAGTCTTCCTCAGGAGATGCCCACAGATTGCATGGACCACCTGCATCACCATGGAACCCAATATAGATCTACCAGCACATATTGATTTGCCACTGGCTGGTAACTGCTGGGAGTTGCAAACTTCCATAGAACGATCGCCACTCGCTTCTGAACCGTTAAAGCCAGCCCTGTTGCTGTGCTTCAGGGCAGGGGCCAGCACTTCACAAAGTTCCATAAAAGTGGACTTGCACATGCGAAAGCTCTGCACCCACTGCTGGTCATCCTGGGACTCCAAAATGATCTGGTTCCACCAGCGTGTGCTGGTCTCAAGTCCAAAACTGCTGCTCCACTGTCACCAATGCATCCAGGGCAGCCAGCAGCTGTGAGTTCTTGGACCACAGTTGTGAGATTTGCTCTTCAAAACCACTATCATCATCATGATAGGGAACCATCACTGAGCTTTGTAACTGACAGCAAAATTGAGTGACAGCTAGTGTAGTTGCTGAAACGATGTGTGCTATGAGTTGATGCATTTGGGGAATCCATGATTGTGCTGGTGGAGAAAATGCCACAAGAAATGGTGTGATCTCCAGTTTGTTTTCACATGGTTACTGGGTGCTCTGAATTCTGGGACAGTGCTTTGCATTCTGATATTCAAACATGAAACACCCACAAGCAACCATGGCTAAGGCACTGTGGGATAGGTACCTATAGTGCACTGCTCATGCTAGTGAACTTGCATAGGGCTAAGATGACATGGAAACTCGACACTGAAACAGGGTGGGTTGAATTTCAAAAAGTTTTGCGGACACAAAATCGAATTCACAAAAACGAGGTTAAAAATCAAAACTTATCTCTTAGAGTAGACGCAGCCTTTGTTTTCCTCTCACCCTCCACCTTACTCTATCCTCAACATCTCTTTTCATTCTAACTGTCCCATCTTTCTTACCTTCCATTACCTTAAGATTTCAGCCTTCTCTCATGTCCAGTACCCGCTTGGACCCATCACACACTCTCTGCCACTAGATTCTACAACACCCAGCCAACAACAATATACTCACTTCACCCAACTACACTTTGTCTATCCATCATTCACACTTTCTCTCCCCAATGCACATCCGCACTCACTGCTCTCTGCACATCACCACCACCCCCCAGCATAACCCTGTCCAACATGCATCCACGCTACGCCACCCATGCTCCCATGCACCAAATCTCTTCACCTTATCTACCAGATGAACAGATACTTGCTGCATCTGTTCCTCACTCATTCAAGTTCTAGGCTACTCTAATAGTATCTTTATAATCTACTCTCCCAAAGGTGGGGCTCTTAGGCAGTCCTTACACGGAATGTTTTTTTTTCTCCTGGATCCTATGTTTCTGTAATGTGTGGTATGCAATGTTTACTTGTTGCCTAGCACTAATTCACATAACCAAAGCGGCTGCCTTTTGTTAGTTGTGCGTGTGGTTTGTGAACTGCTTTGTATGAATGGTACTACTACCCCAAATGGAGAGGGGTAACTAGTGGTGTCCCCCAAAGGTCAGTCCTAGGACCAATCCTGTTCAACTTATTCATAAATGATCTGGAGAAGGGGGTGAGCAGTGACGTGGCAAAGTTTGCAGATGACACTAAACTGCTCAAGATAGTCAAGACAAAGGCAGACCGAAGAACTTTAAAAATATCTCAAACTGAGTGATTGGGCAACAAAATGGCAAATTAAATTTAATCTGGATAAGTGTAAGGTAATGCACATTGGAAAAAATAACCTCAACTATACTTACAATATGATGGGGACTAATATAACTGTAACAAATCAGGAAAGCGATCTTCAGAGTTATCGTGGATAGTTCCTTGAAAACATCCACTCAGTGTGCAGAGGAAGTCAAAAAGGCAAAGAGGATGTTCGGTATGATTAAAAAAGGGATAGAAAAATAAGACAAGGAGTATCTTACTGCCCCTATATAAATCTATGGTACGCCCACATCTTGAATACTGTGTACAGATGTGGTCTTCTCACCCAAAAAAAAAAAAAAAGATATCCTGGCACTGGAAAAGGTTCAGAAAAGGGAAACTAAAATGAGAGGCTAAAAAGATTGGGACTTTTCAGTTTAGAAAAGAGGAGACTGAGGGGGGAACTTGATAGAGATATATAAAATTATGATAGGTGTGGAGAGGGTGAATAAGGAGAAGTTATTTACTTGCGGCCATAATACAAGAACTAGAGGACACCAAATGAAATGAATGGGTAGCAGGTTTAAAACTAATAAAATAAAGTTCTTCTTCACTCAGCGCATAGTTAACCTGTGGAAATCCTTGCCAGAGGAGACTGTGAAGGCTAGGACTATAAAACAGAATTTAAGAAAGAGCTAGATAAATTCATGGTGGTTAGGTCCATAAAAGGGTAGAAATGGTGTCCCTGGCCTCTGATTGGCAGAGGCTGGAGATGGATGGCAGGAGACAAATTGTTTGATCGTTGTCTTTGGTCTACCCACTCTGGGGCACCTGGCACTGGTCACTGTCAGCAGATAGGATACTGGGCTGGATGTACCTTTGGTCTGACCCACTATGGCCGTTCTTATGTACATTAAAGTGTAATTTATTAAATTAAAACTTTTTAAATACATGAACAATTTAAAATAACCACCTTTTCTCATCCCTAGACATTCAGTGGATGAGCAAGACAGACTTAAGAATATTTTGGAAGAGAAGACAGACCCAAAAGAGCACACATTTAGATTTAAAATATCATAGCAACAGGATGGGATTTTAGGCTGATGCTTATTTTGTACGGATTCTTGAATTTACCAGAGTAAGAGTAGATTCTGGCAGAATGGAAGAATCAAGCAATTCTCAACAAGACATTTCAAAAAAAGAGAAGTTACTCACTGTAGTAACGGTGGTTGTTCGAGATGTGGAGCACCCACGGGGACACAATAGGTGTTGGGCTCGCCCGGCACGGCAGATTGGAAAACTTCCAGCAGTTTCTCCTGGATTGTGCATGTGCCGGCGTGTGCCGCTCCCCTGCGCACCCCCGGCCACGTGCGTGATCCAGTCCCCGCCAGTTCCTTGACCAACTGCCTCGAATGCTCCTGAAAAAACACTAGACAGAGATCCGAAGTGGGGAGGATGTGCGGGTGGTGGAGCACCCATGGGGACACATCTCAAAGAGCCACCGTTACTACGGTGAGTAACTTCTCTTTCTTCTTCGAGTGTCCCCGTGGGTGCTCCACAATAGGTGACTACCCAGCAGTAACCCAAGAAAGGAGGTGGGTAATCGGTTTATGTGCAGCTTGCCCCCGAGAGGGCTTCTGTCGACAGATGGGTATCCTCCTCAAATACCCGATGCAGGGCGTAATGCTTGGCGAAGGTGTCGTAGGATGACCAGGTCGCCGCTCTACAGATGTCTTTTAATGTGATGCCCTTGAAGAAGGCTGTTGACACCGCCACCGCCCTGGTGGAGTGAGCCCTAGGCGGGGCCAGCAAAGGGGTCTTTTGAAGCTCATAGCACATTTTTACACAGGACACGATGTGCTTTGAAATTCTCTGTGAAGAGAGGCCTTCCCCTTTTGACCTGGGAGCAAGAGACACTAGGAGCCTGTCTGTTTTCCGGAAGGACTTAGTTCTATGTAGAAGGCCAACGCCCTCTTCACATCCAGGAGATGCAGGCGTGCCTCTTTGCTGGAGCTGTGAGGCTTCGGGTAAAACGAGGGTAAAACTATTGGTTCGTTAAGATGGAACTCTAAAGAAACTTTTGGAACAAAGGCTGGGAGCAACCTTAAGGTTACCGCCTCCTTTGAGAATACGGTGCAGGGTGGCATTGCCATCACTGCTGCGAGCTCACTCACCCTGCGAGCTGATGTAATTGCAAGGAGGAAGGTTGTTTTTATTGTAAGGAGATGTAGGGGAACTGTGGCTAATGGTTCAAAAGGTGGACCTGTTAGTGTGCTGAGCACCAAGTCCAAGTTCCACGATGGTGGAAGCGGTTTCCGAGGGAGGTACAGGTTTACCAGCCCCTTCAAGAACCTGGTAACGATAGGATGGGCGAATACCGTGGGCCCTTCCTCTGTATGCCGAAAGGCCGATATAGCGGCGAGGTGGACTTTTACCGAGGATAAAGAAAGCCCGCCCCTCTTGAGGTCCAATAAGTATTCTAGTATTACTGGTATAGGAACGTCAAGGGGAGCTAACTGCTTGGTGGAACACCAGGCTGTGAATTGAGTCCATTTCTGCTTGTAAGTCTTCCTGGTGGAAGTCCTTCGGCTACATTCCAGGACTTGTTGTACTCTGTCCGTACATGTGCTCTCTAAGGAGCTGAGCCATGGATTAGCCATGCTTGTAGGTGCAGACCCTGAGGGTGCGGGTGCACTATGGACCCCATAGCCTGCGTGAGTAGGTCCGGCGCCACCAGTAGAGGGAGAGGTGGGCGGTCCGACATGCGCAGAAGCAAGGGAAACCATTGCTGCCGATCCCACGTTGGGACTATGAGTATCATGCGAGCTCTCTCCCTTCTGGCTTTCTGCAAGACCTTGTGGATAAGCGCTGGGGGGGGGGGGAACGCGTAAAGTAGGTGGCCCCTCCATGAAATCATGAATGTGTCTCCCAGGGACCCCCGTTCCACTCCTGCCCTGGAGCAGTACTGGGGACACTTCTTGTTGTGCTGGGTGGCAAACAGATCGATCTGGGGAAATCCCCATGTATGAAAAATGGGCCGTAGCAGATCGGAGCGGATCTGCCATTTGTGTGTGAGTGCGAAGCGCCTGCTCAGCTGATCTGCTTTCACGTTGTGAGCTCCCGGCAAATACAAGGCTTTCAACGTTATGTTGTTGGTGATGCACCAGTTCCACAGTCGGACTGCTTCAGCACATAGGGCACAGGATCGGGCTCCTCCTTGTCGATTGATGTAAACATAGTGGAGGTATTGTCGGTATTGATCCCGACTACTTTGCCATATAGGCAGTCTCGAAAATGTTTGCAGGCGTTGAACACTGCTCTGAGCTCCAGTATGTTTATGTGCAGTGTCTGTTCCACAGGGGACCATAGCCCTTGCGTCACCTTGTCGCCGATGTGCGCTCCCCATCCTATGCGGGAGGCGTCGGTAGTAAGAAAAATAGAAATTTGTGGTTGGTGAAAGGGCACCCCTGCTAGCAGGTTCTTGGGGTTTTCCCACCACGCCAGGGATCTGCGCACCTCTGTCGTGGTCGACACCACCCTGTGGACAGTGTGGGATGCCGGTTTGTAAACGCTCGCCAGCCAATGCTGCAGGCTTCGCATGTGTAACCTGGCATTCTGTACCACAAACGTCGCTGCCGCCATGTGGCCCAGCAGCTGTAAGCACGTTAAGACCGGCACCGTGGGGCTGTATGTGATGACTTGCACCAGCGAACTGATGGTGTGGAAGCGGGCGTTGGGCAGGTATACTCTTGGTATGATAGAGTTTATGCATGCCCCTATGAACTCTATGTCTTGTGTGGGTTCGGTCTTTCACTTCGCGAGGTTGATGACTAGGCCAGCAAAGAAAACGTGTCCGCTGTGACGCGTATCATGCGTAGGACCTCTGCCTTCGAGGCCCCTTTCAGTAGGCAGTCGTCCAGGTATGGGAAGATAAACACCCCCTGTCTGTGCAGGTAGGCTGACACCACTGCCAGGTTTTGGTAAAGACTCTGGGGGCCGAGGAGAGGCCGAACGGAAGAACCCTGTACTGGAAGTGTTCCTTGCCGCCCATGAAGCGGAGGAAGCGCCTGTGTGCCGGGTGGATTGTTATATGAAAGTAAGCATCTTGTAAGTCGAGGGCTGCAAACCAATCTCCATCATTCAGTGCCGTGAGTATGGAGGCGACTGTGATCATCCAAAAACGCTGCTTGCGCAAGTAGCAGTTGAAGCCCCGAAGATCTAGGATGGGCCTCCAGCCTCCTGTTTTCTTCTCTGTTAGGAAGTAGCGTGAATAAAAACCTTTCCCCTGGAATTGTTCCGGCACTCTTTCCACCGCCCCTGCGAACATAAGGTGGTCCACCTCCTGCTTGAGCCTCACCTCGTGGGCAGTGTCCCGGAGGTGAGGCC
This sequence comes from Carettochelys insculpta, assembly GCF_033958435.1. Classification (NCBI taxonomy): domain Eukaryota; kingdom Metazoa; phylum Chordata; order Testudines; family Carettochelyidae; genus Carettochelys; species Carettochelys insculpta. The sequence goes on along the minus strand of NC_134139.1, from coordinate 74,419,552 downwards.
TGGAGGGAGGCTTCGTCGGTGGGAGCAACTGGAAAGGGATCGCATAACCCGTGGCTATGATCTCCAGCACCCATTTGTCTGTGGTGATCTTTTGCCATTGGGGTTGGAACGGTCTGAGGTGGTGGTGGAACATGAGATGAGAGTGGCATTGAGCGATGGTAGTGATAGTGCAGCCCCCGACATACCCGTCAAACTTGTTGCCTTTGGGCCTGTCCCGCGGGCGTACGGCTTTGTTGAGAACGTCACCTGGGAGTTCTGTACTGTTGCTGCTGTTGATGGCGCCCCTGGTCGTAGCCCCGTTGATACTGAGCACGCTGCGGTTGGTACGGGTAGCGTCTTTGCTGAGGATAATATTTTTTCTTCCTGTATGGAGGAGTATAAATACCCACGGTTCTAAGTGTAGCTCTCAAGACCTTACTGGAGTGGATGACCGAGTCGGCTGAGTCTGCAAACAGCTTTTGCGTGTCAAAGAGAAGGTCCACGATCTTCGCCTGTAGGTCCCTCGGGATACCCGATGTCTGGAGCCAGGATTCTCTATGCATGACCACTGCTGTAGCTGTTGAACGTGCCGCCATATCCGCCACATCCAGGGTAATCTGGACTCCCATCCGCGATGCTGTGTAGCCCTCTTGCACTATTGCCTTTAACACCGGCTTCTTATCTTCCGGAAGTGAATCCATGAGAGGAGTAAGCCTGGAGTAATTATCAAAATTATGGTTCGCTAGGTGTGCCGCATAATTTGCCACTCTCAATAACAGGGTAGAGGAGGAATATACTTTCCTGCCAAACAGCTCTAGCTTCTTAGCATCTTTGTCCGATCCCCCCGATTTGTATTGAGAAGCCTTTGACCTCTGCTGGGACGATTCAACCACTAACGAATTTGGTTGTGGGTGACTGAAGAGGAACTCCATGCCCTTTGCTGGGACGAAGTACTTCTTATCTGCTCTCTTGTTCGTAGGCGGAACAGAGGCCGGAGTCTGCCATATGGTGGTGGCTGACTCCATAATGGCTTTGTCCAGCGGAATAGCAATTGTGGATGAAGCCAGGGGTCTCAAATTTTTCAGGAGTTTGTGATGTTTCTCCTGCCCCTCTGCCGTTTGAATGCCTTGTGTGAAAGCCACCCTTTTAAACAGCTCCTGAAACTGTTTGAGGTCATCCGGGGGAGACGCATCCCCGGGGGCCACGGCCTCATCTGGGGAGGATGAGGAGGAACCACTAGGGTAAACCTCCCTCAAACCCTCAGGCTCCTGCGGTCGATGATACACTTGCTCGCTGGTGGATTGTGAAGGAAAATCTCGGGGTTCTAAAATTAACTCCCCTTGAGATAACTGTGCTTCCGTCCCTGACCAGGAGTGTCCACGGGGGTATTGAACGGCTGGCGGGTACCTGCCCCTGGGCGTAGGCCTGGGGTGTCTGTGTCCTGCATGATAAGGACAACCATGGCAGCACGGGCAATGGTCCGGGGATGGAGACCTATACCACTCGCGTGGTGTGTACCCCCGACGTCTGGGAGAGCGAGACCTCCACGACGACACAGATAGAGGTGAAACTGGTTTGTGATAGCGCTCCAGGGGATCCAATCCCAGAAAAGGCGAAGGTGGCCCTAGCCATGGTGACATTGGTTGGAGGAACGGAGAAAGAGGTTCTGGATAGGCCGGTGGAGACCCAGGCCTTCTGGGCGGCGTGTGTAGCACAGGGGGAGGGCTTGTTGCTAGTAGCAGCGCAGCCCCGTCCGGAGATGGGCTGTGGTGCCGGGCTTTTGATTTTGCCTTGCCCCTCCCCTGCGGGGCTGGCACCGCCCCCTCCTGTGCCAGGGATCTTGGCCCCGCTGTCGGCGCCGCGCTCAGCACGCTCAGCTGCGGTGCCGCGCGGGTAACTTCCTCCGGTGCCTGCAGGCTCCATGCCTGGCAGGCCTGCACCGTTGGTGCTGTGGGGGCCGGTGCCGCCGCCGCTGGTTCCAGCGCTTGCCTCGCTGACACTCTAGGTGCCGCGTGTGCTGGCTGTTGTGTAACCGGAGGCTCAGCCTCTGCCACATGTGCTGCGGCGCTGCCGCTTGCCTGAGTATGCGGCTGGGGGCTGTGCGCTCCGCTCGTCCCGCTCGCTGAAAACGCCAGCAAGGATCGAGCTGGGGAGTTTCCTCCGTTTCTGCACCGAGGGGGTCAGAGAAGCTGCCTTCCTCTTGTGCAACCCAGAGGGCCCTTCTGGGTGAGGCTTCTCCGACAAGTCCGGCTGGAGGGCCTTGTCAAACAAGAGCATTTTAAGACGCATTTCTCTGTCTTTCCTGGCCCTGGCTGTGAGCTTAGCACAGTGAGAACACTTCTGGGTAACATGTGATTCCCCCAGGCAGCGGGTGCATTCACTATGCCCATCGGAGGCTGGCATAGCTTCATGGCAGGACTCACACTTTTTAAAACCTGAAGAGGCCATCGCGGTGAGTCCTTTACTGTTAATAGGGTACTTAGCACTTAATCCGTGCCTTTTTACCCGAATCACGGTCACTGGCCTGCGGGGCAGCGGGCAGCCTACTGGCCTTCACGTCCACTCTTCTTCTCTGCTCCTCTCTCTCTTTTTATTATATATTTTTTTTTTCTTTTTAACCGAAAAAACCCCCAACAATTTACAAGTAGAAACACTATCTAATCTGATTCTGGCCTTAGCCTGAGCGGATTCTATCTGCAGCCGATGGCGGTTGAGAAGGAACTGGCGGGGACTGGATCGCGCACGTGGCCGGTGGCACGCAGGGGAGCGGCGTGCGCAGGCACATGCGCAATCCAGGAGAAACTGCTGGAAGATTTCTGATCTGCGGCGCCGGGCGAGCCCGACACCTATTGTAGATCACCCACGGGGACACTCGAAGAAGAACATCCATTAAAATGAGATTTATTTATGCACAGTGGCTTTGACCAAGCATTCAGACTAGAGGTCACAGGGTAATCAGTATTCTATGTGTAGCAACATGCTGCTTTTATAACTAGATCTGTCTATCAGTTATTGGCAGCATAAAGGAAAAAGAGATATGTGCTAGTTTTATTATGATTAAACTAAGAGTTGATCTTATCTATTAAGGTCTTCAGTGGAGGTTCTCTTTTTTAATTATTTTTATTCAGACCAGGCTCACCCATAGGAATTTCCAGTTCTCCGACTGCCGGAGTTTGCATTTGGTCAGATCTACAACATCGATCTGTTAATTGTATGGAATCTTCACACAAGAGACAATGGACCCAATTTTATTATTTCATTAGGGCAATCCTTACTGACATTACTCACTGAGTTGCAACAGTGTAACTGAGATCAGTATTTGGCCTACAAATAAATACCCAATAAATACAACAGTATGCTAGTTACATCACCTGGTATTGGTAGCCACTCTAAATACAGTGGGGCAGGGACAACAGGTATAATGCCAACAGTCAGGGAGGACAAATTAGTGTTCTGAAATTTGGTAGCTCAAAGCATCAGATTGTAACATTTAATAAAGTCACAGGCCAGGGAAAAGAATGTGGGATTTGAAAAGCATCAGGGAGTCATTTGAGAAAAGAGGCTTTTCCAGACAGTAGGGAAGAGTGTGGGAAAGATTTACTTCCCCTGGAACCAGCCCTGGGGAGGGGGACGACAAATTTGCCATCTTAGGTGATTGGGGAATTGACTGGAAAACAAGGGAGAGATTACAGAAGAAGACAGGAGAAAAACTCCAGGGAAGACATTTGAGAACAAAATGGAGTTTTATACTGGAAGCTGCAGTGGACATGATGTCATGGTTTTCATTTGGTCTGTGGGTAAGATGCTCCCACATACAAGCTTTAAGGAGCCGTTTTTTGGACACCGTTTATTCATGATGATAACTTAAAGTGCCATGGGAACCTTTCTTTTGGTGTAAATAACTCTTTTTACAACCTGTTTCAGGATTCTCTATTACTGGTATAAGTAATTTCAATATTCAAGAGTAAAATATCAAGTTTGTGTGAACCACACATAAACTTGGGACTAAAATGAGCAAGTTCCTCAGTATGAGGAAATTTGAGAGGGTTTCCCCTCTAAATCAGGTCCATAAGTCTCTCTCGTCAGTGATGAAGAGAAGATTTTTTTAACCCTAAGCACCAGTGGCTAGAGGACGTACAACAGATACTTACTGGGACGTGCAGTAGAGCTTTTGCATCAGTTTTCTTCATACTATTTTCCACCAGTGGGATGTGTTCAATCTTCCCACTTTGGGCAAAGAGTAAATGTGTTCCTGGGGGCAGAGGAATTGAATCTGGTCGAACAGTGGGCCCGATGACAACTGGAGGAGCAGATGAACTCAGACCTTGGCAACACATGACAAAAAGCAGACAAAGTCAGTTTGTGCAAATGCAATGAAGCAAGCCATTACCTAGGATGCATAATGACAGAAAAAACATCTTAGAAAAAAAATGGCACTATAATAGGCAGTAATAGGAAAGGTAGCGTAACAGAGGTATTTCACAGCTTCTGAATTTTTCTCATACAGCGTGGAAAAATAGAGTAGGTTATAGTGCCTCAAGAGGCTCAGTAATGGGCACACTGCCACAGAGATGATGCATCTCTGCAATATTCCCATCCAGTGCCACACCTACATGGTATACCAGACTCTACTGAAAATAGCTGCTGCAGCAATTTAAAAGATACCCATAGGGGAGGCAAATCATTCAGCAACTTACATGGGGGGTGGATTCCTGGTCCAGTTCTGGTGCCATCAATCTCATTACCACTCTTATCCACACACCAGCAATACCCAGTGCTAGAATGGCATTGAGTTGGCTGGTAATTCCCATGCTCATCACACTGAGGAACAAACTGACCAGTGGGTCTAGGCCCCCAAGGGTAAGAAGAGCTCCCACTGGCCAGTGCTTTTTCTTGTTCATGCTGACATTTAGTCTTTTCTAGTTCTGAAAAAAACAAAAAACACAGCAATAAATATTTTATACAGTTGACCAGCTACAGGATCCAGCTTTAGCAGAATGCCATGAAAGTATTCCAGACTTCAGCCTTTGGGGAGAGACTGTTTTTACTCTTACAAGCCCTAATGTAATATCTAAAAAGATAGAGTGCAGTTACTTCAATGATAACCTGAGAAATGGAAGCGTGACACATATCTCAAAATGGACTTCAGTTTTAAAAGTGTAATTTCACATTCCAAGACCATGAGCAAATGCGGGGTTTTAATAGTTTATGTATTCAGTTAACATATACTAACAACAATCACTCTGTTTGTCCATTACGAGATAGAATAGAAATTCATTCCTCTAGCATGTGGCAGCATAATGTAGAGCAATTTGCAACACCACCTCAGCACAAGAATTGTGACTAACTAGCTATGCCATATTGTTGATGTGCTTTTTCCTCCCCCCAAGCCCTAAACGGGTTGTCGGTCAGATTCACAAGAGTGAGTCATGATAAGCAGCAGAAATTACAGGTTCTCTGCAGGAGCCAGGAAGTGTAGTTTTATGTCACAAGCAGAGTGACTTCCCTCTGGTGTCTGCGAAGACAGTGTGGTCTGGTCCAAGAGCTTGGAAGGGGCTGAGGAAACCACAGGACTAGATTCTATTGTCTTGTAAATGTGCTGAAAAGAAGGACGTATCAGGCAAGGCTAGAAAAACCGATGACATAGCAGCCCCACCACCTGCTGAGATCTCTTAATACATGTGCTCTAATCATATACCTAATGCAATAGGGAATAACAACATGCACCAAACACCAACTTTTCTTCCTATTTGCCTTTCAGCATAAACAAACGCACAAGAGGCAGACAAATGACTTTCCAGACACAACTGACTGACTCAGTGTTATGCTTTCTCCTTTGGTCCCTACAGGGTTGGGGTGATAGTAAAGAGGAGTTGTGAGTGTGAATCCTCCACCTCCCTCCCAACATCTCTCTCCTCAACCAGTTCTCCAGCCAGCTACAGGGTGCAACTCTTAAATCCAGCACTCTCTCATCAGGCAATATCCATGGTGCTACAGGACCACAGATGTTCCAGTGTCCTGGGGCGAGGCTGGCACCTGCAGGTCCAAAGCCAAGCAGCAGCCATCAGTCTGGACAGGGTCAGAACCACCACCTGCCTTGTGGCAGCATGTGAGCTGGAGATGAACCCCTGTAACACCCCCTTGGAGGTTGGGCAGGGGGCCAGAATCCTGGGGAAGCAGGAGGCTGAGACGACATGGGACAGAAGCCCTGGACCTCCCCCGATTCAGCAAATTATCCTGCTCAGGACCTGTCCCTGCTGGACCAAGGAGTTGCAACCTGCAGTAACAATCACTCAAGTGTTTGATAACAAGGTTTAGCATTCCCCCTTCCATGTATGTGTGTGTGTTTTATACCACACAACAGCCTTGTAGGGAACAATATCCAGCATCAACAGTAAACCCCTCTGAAGCAAGAACAGGCTTGGGACACGTCTTAGACACCTGGATACAATTAAAATAAAGAAATGTCAATGTCTGGAAAACAGCACAGTGTCTCGGAACAAAGGAGCTACTAGGTTTCAGCTCTCATGTAGGTGGTAAAGTACCTTGAGAAAAGGTAGAGCATGGATTTTTAAGGAACACAATAGAGCTAATATTTTGGATAAAATAAAATACACTTTAATGAAGCAGAAAATTCATAACTGACTCATTTAGCCACACTTTGTAAGCAAAAAAAAAAAAAACCCAACTAAGGTCATGTTCTGTCCATATCATTTGCCAATGAAAGCCCAAAGCATACAACAACAATTGAAGGCCAAAAAGTCACCTTTTTTTTTCCCCTGTTCTTCTTGGGTTTTAAAAGAAACTATTATCCATCCATTATCTTGGCTAGAAGGCATCAGCCCACCCCCCCTCCTCCCAAAATGAATATGAATTGCAGAGGTTGGCCCTTGCTTCTCTCTGCTCCAAGAATGAATCATCAAATAGTGTAATAGCATCAGTACCTACTGCATTTCTAACAAAAAGCAAACCAGCAGTTATTTTATTAAATCTACCATGCTTCTAAATATAAGTGAACATATTTTTAAAAGCATTAGCAATTACATGTCATAGAATGTATTCACTCCAAGTGTAATCTGGTTGTTCCATAAAACTCAGTCTTGCTACAGCTAAACTGAAATGCCACACAAATCTTGGAGTTCGCATACGTTTAAGATCTTAGTTACATGGATTCCTTCCACCTTTCATGACAGGAATGAAACAAGAGATGGCAAAACACACAGCAAAAATGGCAAATTGCAAGTTACTCATGGTTACCACTTTAGGTCCCAATCCTGCAAGTATACATGTGCTCAACTTTAATTAAGCAAGCATATGCATAACTATTTGCAGGGTTAGGGCCTGAGGCCAGTATTGCAATAAAAGCCATGTGGGTAGATCCTGAAATGCCATACAGTCTCATGTGAATCCAACTGAAGGAATGAGGCCTTAATTTTGACCATTATTTTTCCAGGAGCTAGTTAAGAATACAAGCCTACAAGACACATCCTCAGTGTTCTCAGGAACTGAAACCAGAGTCCACTGATCAGCACTTACAAAAATATTTACAGAAAAAGAGAGATTCCCATGCAAAATAATTTCACTATTACTGCACAGACAGGGAGCTTCCATAAAGATAACTTTTAAATAACTACAGCAGCTCACACTGTAGTTTTGTTAAGCTTCTCCAAATGCATGCTTTATTTACTATTGCCATGCTATGGGCAAATCTTGCAAACATTTATGTATACAAATTAGCCTCAGTGAAGTCAATGGAATTATTCACACAAGCAAGAGCCAGAAGGACAAATGGGATCTTGAATGTATAATGGAGGAGAATATCATGTATGAGTGTAGAGGTAGTATTACCTTTGCACATGGCCTGACAAGACCATACTAGAATGCTTGGTCCCATTCTAGTTGAAAATTGGAAAAAATGCTCAGAAAAGAGCTACAAGAGTAATTCAAGGTTTGGAAAAAATGTGTTACAGAGAGATATGTAAGACATATTCTATTTAGGTTATCCATGAGAAGTTTAGGTGGCGATTTGACCACAGTATACCAATACTTAGAAAAGGATAGAGATTTCTGGTGGTAGGTGCTTCTTTAAATCTAGCAAAAATGGCATAATGAGATTTAATGTTAGGAAGCTGAAAGTAGACAAATTCAGAATAGAAATAAAGCACATATTTTTTAACAGTGAGGGTAATTACCAAGAGGAACATCTTGTCTACTGATGTGGTGGATTCTACATTACCTGAAGTCTTTAAATCAATATCTGTCTAAAAAATATGCCATAACTCAAACAGCAGTTATGGATTTTGATGCAAATGCTGCTGGGTGACACATAAATTGCTGGATGAGGCTGCTGGTGTTATGAAGAAAAAGTCAGACCACATAATCTCAGCGAAGTGTTCTGGCCTTGAATCCTATAAAACGTATGAGGATAACCCTCCTACAAGTTGTTTAATTTTGGTTCTAATACACTTTCAGCATCCTTGCCACTTTCAATTTATTTAAAATTCTACCATATGAGGACATCTTCCTCTCCTTCCCCACACACTAAAAGCGATTAGGCATTCCTTCTGTAATCATGCCAAATACCATATACTGTTTTATAAGTCATGAAAATATTTTCAACTTCTGATCGATCAATCACGTTTTAATTCACGAATTGAAGCTAAAACAAATACTTTGATAACTGTGCCCAGAGTCATTTTGTAATCTCATAGTAACTAAGTTTCTTGTTTGTACACTTCATCTTGGGCACGACAAGAAACTACACTGGGACACTGCACAGTCTGAAATATCAAATTAAAAATGTCAGCATTAAAATTTCACCCTATTTATCAGTTTATTGCATTTGTCGTCCTGCATTTGTAGTGATGTACTACAAACAGGAAATTATGCTGTCAGTGTATTGCTCTTATGAAGGAGACTAAACACTCTAACAGTACTAGGTAGTATTTAGTGGCCACAGGTCTTGATCCAAGAACCTGGATTTGTTTCGGTTCAGTAAACATAACCTCTGGAATTTGCACGGGCGGGAGGGCTCATACATCTGTTTCTTTTTGAACTGAAAAAATGAAGCGTGAGGGAATAACGAAGTTCAGACATTCTTAAGAGCTGCTGGAATGTTTCTGCTCACACCAACTATTTCATTAAAAAGGTGGCTTGGTTTGGAATGAATGTAAAATTCCAAACAACTTCTGACAGCTACTTCTGAAACAAGATTCACCATCTATCTACTGGTTGAAAAGAAAATGCTCAAAAAAGGCAGACAGTTACCTGGTCTATAACTGGTGCTCTTCAAGATGTGTTGCTCATGTCCATTCCGACTTGAGGTATACGTGGGCGCACGCCCAATCACTGGAAGCTTTTTACCCTAGCCAGTAGCCATAGGGTCGGTGCGGCGCCCCCTGAAGTGGCACCGATATGGCAACAAATATCCTCACCACGTGATCCCACCCAGGTCCTTCTTGCAGGCTACTCCAAGAGTAGGGAAAGCGGGAGGACTTTGGAATGGACACGAGCAACACATCTCGAAAAAACACCAGTTACAGAACAGGTAACTGTCCTTTCCTCTTTGAGTGATTGCTCATGTCCATTCCAAGTTGGGTGAATTCAAGCCAATGTCTAGGAGGTGGGGGTCGGAGCCCCGAATGGACTGCAGGACAGCCCTGCCCACTGCAGCACCTTCCTGTGCATGCTGTGCCAAAGTGTAATGTGCTGTAAACATATGAATTGAGGACCAGGTGGCCGCACTACAAATGTCCTGGATAGGCACCTGTGCCAAATACGTCACAGACGACGCTTGTGCTCTCATGTGGTGTGCCCTAACAGGAGCGGGAGGACCCCCCCACGAGCTTGTTACACTCCTTGATGCATGTCGCTATCCAGGAGGAAATCTGCTGGGAGGAGAGTGGAAGGCCCTTCATCCTGTCAGCTACTGCCACAAAGAGCTGTTGCGCTCTTCTAAAAAGGGCCTAGTCCTATCCATATAAAAGGCCAGTGCCCTCCTAACTTCCAAGGTATGTAAACATTGCTCCCTCAGGGAGGCATGGGGCTTTGGATAAAACACCAGTAGGGAAATATCTCGGTTAACATGAAACACGTAGACCACCTTGGGCAAAAATGTAGGTTGAGGTCAGCTTAAAACCTATCTTTGTGAAACACTGTGTATAAGGGGCCCACTGAAACTGCCCTCAACTCAGATACCCTCCTGGCTGAGGTGACTGCCACCAAAAATGCTGTTTTGTAACTCAAACAGCAGGGAGCAGGTAGCCAGGGGCTTAAAGGGGGCCCCCATAAACTTGGCTAACCCCAGATTGAGATCCCATGGGGGCAGTGGTGCCCAAACCTGGGGCTTGATTCTTTCTAAACCTTTCAGAAACCTTTCGACTATGAGGTCTGAGAACCAAGACGCTTCATGACCCAGGTGGAAGGCTGAGATGGCAGCTAAGTGCACCCTAGCCAAGGAGAAGGACAAGCCCTCCTGTACTAGACCCCATAAGGTAATCTAAAATCAAGAAGATGGGGGCTTGCAAAGGAGACGGCCCTCTGTGAGACACCCACATCAAAAACCTTTTCCATTTAGCCACATAAGTCACCCTCGTGGAGGGTTTTCTACTGTTCAACAATACTTCCTTTATGGGATCCAAACAGGACTGCTCCCAGTCCCTCAGCTACAGAGCATCCATGCTGTGAGGTGCAGCAACTGGAGACTGGGATTTTGCAGTCTCCCCTCTTGCTGCATCAACAGGTCCGGATGGATTGGCATCATCATCAGCTTGCGGATTGACAGGTGCAGGAGGGTCGAGTACCAGTGCTGATGGGCCCATGCCGGTGCCACCAAGATGATCAATGCCCCTTCTGAGCAAATCTTGAGGAGGATCCTGTGAACTAGCGGAATCGGAGGAAGTGCCTCAGCCTGCCCAACCAGGGGACACTGAAGGCATCTGGCCAGGACCCCAGGCTCCGATTGCGGTAGGAGCAAAACATCGCACATTTTGCACTGAGGTGGGAGGCGAACAGGTTCACCTGGGCATACCCCCACCGCTGCAAGATAGAACGAACCACCTCTGGGTGCAGACACCACTCGCGATCTGTGAAGGACCTCCTGAACTGTGCACACCTGGCAGGTAGAGGGCCTGCAGCATGATTTTGTGCTGTATGCAGAAGTCCTAGAGCATCAAGGCCTCATGACACAGGGGAGAGGAGTGTGCACCCCCCATTTGTTGATATAGTGTATTACCGTCATGTTGTCAGTACTGACTGACATGCAACGTCCTGTCAGATTTGCCTTGAAGGTCACACATGCTAGTCTGATCGCCCCAAGCTCCCTCACATTTATGTGGAGCCGAAGGTCCGACACACATTCCAAAAGGCCTGGGTTTGTAGCTGACCCAGGTGCGCTCCCCATCCCTGGTCCAAAGCGTCCATTACTAGGGAAAGTGAGGGCTGCTGTGGGGCAAAGGGGACTCCTGTGAGGACAACCACCTCGTCCAACCACCAGTGCAGGGTCGACAAAGTCCGTGTCGGCACCATAACCACCAAGTCAAAACGGTCTCTTACAGGGTAATACACCGATGACAGCCATAGCTTTACAGGGCGCATCCTTAACCTGGCGTGCTGTACCATGAAGGTGCACGCTGCTGTGCAACCCAGCAACGGCCAAGATGTCTCAGATGATGGCCCCCCATGGACTTGAACCTGTCGTCCAGCAAGAGCGCCCTGGAACACCTGGCATCATGCCCCTACAAACTCTACTGACTGAGACAGGACCAACACCAATTGCCTCATTGATCAAGAGACTGAGGCTAACAAAGGTTTGATGGATCACTGTACACGCAGAATCACCTGCTCCCTGCAACAACCCTTGACTAGCCATTTGTCCAGGTACAGGAACAGCTGCACCCTTGCCTGTGTATGTGTGCTGCTACAACCACTCTGCAATTGGTGAAGACCCTCGGGGCCACAGACAGACCGAAAGGCAGGACTGTGAATTAATAATGGTTCCCATCTGCCATGAACCTGAGAAACCTCCTATGAGGAGCATATATTGAAATACGGAAGTGTGTGTCCTGTAAGTCAAGAGCCCCGAACCAATCCCCCTGGCTCCTGCATCAGGAGTATGAGACCTAGGGATATCATATGAAATTTTATCTTTTTCACAAACTCATTAAGACCTCTTAGGTCCAGGATGGGTCTCTAGTCCCCCTTGGGTTTCAGAATTAGGAAATAACAGGAATAAAACCCCTGTTCCCTGAACCTAGGAGGAACTTCTTCTATGGCCCCAGAAACCAAGAGGAATTGCAATTCCCGCCGTAATAGGATCTCGTGAGAGGGGTCCCTGAAAAGGGACAGAGAAGTGGGTTGGGAAAGGGGCTACGAAGAGAACGGAATAGCTTATCCCTTCTCTACCATACATCTGTGGTGATGCTGCATCACATACAGTAAAAGGGGGATAGGCAGAATGAAGGAAGTGGGGATGCTGGAGTGGGTGAGATGGACTCGATGCTGCCCACTGTGTCATCAAAACTGAGGCTTGGGTCCCTGTGAGCCCTTCTCGTAGCCTTGAGGTTGTCCCTTTGTGGCTGCGGAAACTATCTTTGCTGAGGATGGGGGTTAAAATGTCTGCATTGGTTGGCAGGTGTATGCAGGCCCAAGGAGTGGAGGGTGGCCCTAGAGTCTGTCTGTCTTTTCTGAAAATGGGGTAAGACCATCAAAGGGGAGGTCCAGGATTGTCTGCTGGACCTCATGAAGCAGGCTGGAAACCTGCAATCAAGCCCCCCTGCACATTGCCACTCTGGAGGCCATAACCCTTGTGGCAGCATCCACAGCATCCGATGCTGCCTGCAGGGCTGCCCTGGAAATCAGTTTGTTCTCCTCCACCACAGCTGTGAAGTGCTGGCTGGCTTCGGGTGGCACCATCTCAGAGAGCCTAAAGAGGGCTCTGACTGTATTAAAAGCATACCTGCTAACCAGAGCCTGCTTGTCAGCCATTCTTAATTGCAACCTTCCTGTTGAATAGACCTTCCTACCAAAGAGGTCCAAGCGTTTAGCTTTTCTATTTTTGGGGGAGGGACCCCAGAATCTTTGGTGCTCTGTATGGTTAGCAGCATCCACTACCTGGGAGTCACATGGGCAGGGGAAGTGCGTGAAAAAATGTTCATTGCCCTGGGAAGGGACAAAGTACCATGTCTCATTCCTACAGGCCTTAGGAAGGGCAGAAGCAGGGGTCTGCCACATTGTTTTAGCCATAGTGGCAATTCTTTTCATTATGGGCAGAGCCACCCTGATGGGGCCTGTGGAGTATAAAATGTCCATGACAGGGACCATTTCATCTCAGAGGTCGCCCACTTGCAACCTCAAGTTTTCACAGAATCACACAGAATCACAGAATAAACAGGGCTGGAAGGGACCTCAGGAGGTCATCTAGTCCAGCCCTCTGCTTCAAGCAGGATCAACCCCCACTAAGTCATCCCAGCCAGGACCTTGTCCAGCCACGACTTAAAAACCGCGAGGGATGGAGAATCCCCCCACCTTTCTAGGCAACGCATTCCAATGCTTCACCAACTGCCTGGTAAAGTAGTTTTTCCGAATATCTAACCTACACCTCTCCCTCTTCAACTTCAGACCATTACTCCTTGTTCTGCCATCTGACACCACTGAGAACAGTTTCTCACCCCCCTTTTTAGAGCTCCCCTTCAGGAAGTTGAAGGCTGCTATTAAATCTCCCCTAAGTCTTCTCTTCTGTAAACTAAACAAGCCCAAATCCCTCAGCCTATCCTCATAGGTCTTGTGCTCCAGCCCCTCAATCATTTTTGTTGCCCTTCGCTGAACTTGCTCCAGTAAATCCACATCCTTTTTATACCGGAGGGCCCAAACCTGGACACAATATTCCAGATGTGGCCTCACCAGTGCAGAATAAAGAGGAATAATTACTTCTCTAGATCTGCTCAAAATGCTCCTCCCAATGCACCCTAGTATGCCATTAGCCTTCTTGGCTACAAGGGCACACAGTTTACTCATATACAGCCTTTCATCCACCATAACCCCTAGGTCCCTTTCCATCATACTGCTGCTGAGCCAGTCGGTCCCTAGACTGTAACAATGCTTGGGATTCTTCCGCCCCAGGTGCAGGACTCTACACTTCTCCTTATTGAAACACATCAGATTTCTTTTGGCCCAGTTCTCCAATTTATCCAGGTCCCTCTGGATTCTCTCTCCACCCTCCAACGAATCTACCTCTCCCCCTAGGTTTGTGTCATCTGCAAACTTGCTGAGGGTGCAATCCAGTCCCTCATCCAGGTCATTAATAAAGATGTTGAATAACACAGGCCCCAGAACCGAGCCTTGCAGCACTCCGCTTGAAACAGACCGCCATACAAATATTGAGCCATTGACGACTACCCGCTGCGCCTGACCATCAAGCCAGCTTTCTATTCATCCTACAGTCCAAGGATCCAATCCATATTTCCTTAACTTATGGACAAGAATGTTGTGATATAATATACCTTGACTTCAGCAAGGCTTTTGATATGGTCTCCCACATCCACTGACTTTCCCATGTCCACAAAGCTTGTTACCTTGTCATAGAAGCTGAATCAGATTAGTCAGGCAGGACTTACCTCTGGTGAATCCATGTTGGCTACTTTTGATCATGTTCCCCTCTTCCAAGTGCTCCAAAACAGATTCCTTGGGGATTCCCTCCATTACTTTCCCAGGGATTGAGGTAAGGCTGGTGGGTCTATAGTTCCCTGGATTGTCCTTCTTTACTTTTTTAAAGATGGGCACTACGTTTGCCTTCTTCCAGTCATCCGGTATCTCCCCCGATCTCCAAGAGTCTTCAAGGATAATGGCCAAAGGTTCAGCAATGACCTCTGCAAATTCCCTCAGCACCCTGGGGTGCATTAAATCCAGACCCATGGACTTGTGCACATCTAGTTTTTCTAGACAGCTCAGAACTTGTTCCTTCCCCACAGATGGCTGCCCTCTACCTTCCCATACTGCATTGTCTAGGACCATCATGGGGAAGTTGACTTTGTCTGTGAAGACTGAGGCAAAAAAAAAGCATTGAGTACTTCAGCTTTTCCTGCATCATTTGTCACTAGGTTACCTCCCTCATCCAGTAATGGCCCCACTCTCTCTCTGATAACCTGTTTATTGTTCACATGCCTGTAGAAGAGAGAAGTTACTCACCTGTAGTAACGATGGTTCTTCGAGATGTGTCCCCGTGGGTGCTCCACAATAGGTGTTGGGCTCACCCGGCGCTGCAGATCAGAATTCTTCCAGCAGTTTCTACTGGATTGCGCATGCGCCGAAGCGTGCCGCTACCTTGTGCGCCCCCGGCCACATGCGCGATCCGGTCCCCACCAGTTCCTTGACTAACCGCCTCGAATGCTCCTGAAAAACACCAGACAGAGATCCGAAGCGGGGAGGATGGGTGGATGGTGGAGCACCCACGGGGACGCATCTCAAAGAACCATCTTTACTACGGGTGAGTAACTTCTCTTTCTTCTTCGAGTGGTCCCCGTGGGTGCTCCACAATAGGTGGCTACCCAGCAGTAACCCAAGTAAGGAGGTGGGTAATCGATTTATGTGCAGCTTGCCCCCGAGAGGACTGCTGTCGACAGACGGGTATCCTCCTCGAATACCCGATGCAGGGCGTAATGCTTGGCGAAGGTGTCGTAGGATGACCAGGTCGCCGCTCTACAGATGTCTTTTAACGCGATTCCCTTGAAGAAGGCTGTTGATGTCGCCGCGGCCACCGCCCTGGTGGAGTGAGCCCTAGGTGGAGCCAGCAAAGGGGTCTTTCGAAAGCTTGTAGCACATTTTTATACAGGATACAATGTGCTTCGAAATTCTCTGGGAAGAGAGGCCTTCCCCTTTTGACCTGGGAGCGAGAGACACCAAAAGCCTGTCCGTTTTGCGGAAGGACTTTGTTCTCTCTATGTAGAAGGCCAACGCCCTTCTCACATCTAAAAGATGCGGGTGCACCTCCTTGCTGGAGCTGTGAGGCTTCGGGTAAAACGAGGGTAAAACTATTGGTTCGTTATGATGGAACTCCGAGGAAACTTTTGGAATGAAGGCTGGGTGTAACTGTAAGGTTACCACCTCCTTTGAGAATACTGTGCAGGGTGGCGTTGCCATCACTGCTGCGAGCTCGCTCACCCTGCGGGCTGACGTAATCGCAAGGAGGAAAGTTGTTTTCATAGTAAGGAGTCGGAGGGGTACCGTGGCTAAGGGTTCGAAGGGTGGTCCCCATAGCATGCTGGGCACCAAGTCCAAACTCCACGACGGTGGTAGCGGTTTTCGAGGGGGGTACAGGGAAACCAGCCCCTTCAAGAACCTTGTGATGATAGGGTGGGCGAATACGGTGGGCCCTTCCTCCATATGCTGAAAAGCTGATATAGCAGCAAGGTGGACCTTTATCGAGGATAGAGAAAGCCCATCTCGTTCGAGGTCCAATAGGTATTCTAGTGTTACGGTTATGGGAACATCGAGGGGAGCTAACTGTTTGGCGGAACACCAGGCTGTAAAGAGTGTCCATTTCCGTTCGTAAGTCCTCCTGGTGGAGGCCCTTCGGCTACACTCCAAGACTTGTTGTACTCCCTCCGTACACGTGCTCTCTAAGGCGCTGAGCCATGGATTAACCATGCTTGTAGGCGTAGTCCCTAAGGGTGTGGGTGCACTATGGACCCCTGAGCCTGCGTGAGTAAGTCCGGTGCCACCGGTAGGGGGGGTGGTGGACGATCCGACATCCACAGAAGCAAGGGAAAACATTGTTGTCGGTCCCAAGTTGGAACTATGAGTATCATGCAAGCTCTCTCCCTTCTGGCTTTCTGCAGAACCTTGTGGATAAGCGTTGTGCGGGGAAACGCGTAGAGTAGAGGGCCCTTCCATGAAATCATGAATGCGTCCCCCAGGGACCTCTGCCCTATTCCTGCTCCGGAGCAGTACTGGGGACACTTCTTGTTGTACTGGGTGGCAAACAAATAGACTTGGGGAAACCCCCATGTACAAAATATGCGCTGTAGCAGGTCGGAGTGGATCTGCCATTCGTGCATGAGTGCAAAGCGCCTGCTCAGACGATCTGCCTTCATATTGTGGGAGCCCGGCAAGTACGAGGCTTTCAACGTTATGTTGTTGGCGATGCACCAGTTCCACAATCGGACTGCTTCCGCGCATAGCGCACGGGATCATGCCCCTCCTTGTCGATTGATGTAGAACATAGTGGAGGTATTGTTGGTATTGATCCCGACTACTTTGCCATGTAGGTATTTCTGAAAATGTCTGCACGCATTGAACACCGCTCTGAGCTCCAGTATGTTTATGTGCAGTGTCTGCTCCGCAGGGGACCATAGACCTTGCATCACCTTGCTGCCAACGTGCGCTCCCCATCCTACGTGGGAGGCGTCAGTAGTAAGAAAAATAGAAATTTGTGGTTGGTGAAAGGGCACCCCCACTAGCAGATTCTTGGGATTTTCCCACCACGCTAGGGATCTACGCACTTCTGTCGTGGGCGACACTACCCTGTGGACAGTGTGGGATGCCGGTTTGTAAACACTCGCCAGCCAATATTGCAGGCTTCGCATGTGTAACCTGGCATTTTGTACCACAAACTTCGCTGCCGCCATGTGCCCCAACAGTTGCAGGCACGTTAGGACCGGCACCACGGGGCTGTACGTCATGACTTGCACCAGGGAGTTGATGGCGCGGAAGCAGGCGTCGGGCAGGTATACTCTTACTGCGATAGAGTTTATGCGTGCCCCTATGAACTGTATACCTTGCGTGGGTTCATAACTAGGCCCAGTGAAGTAAACGTGTTCGCGGTGACGCGTATCATGTGTAGGACCTCTGCCTTTGAGGCCCCTTTCAGTAGGCAGTCGTCCAGATATGGAAAAATAAACACCCCGTCTGTGCAGGCAGGCTGATACCACTGCCAGGGTTTTGGTAAAGACTCTGGGTGCCGAGGACAGGCTGAACGGAAGAACCCTGTACTGGAAACATTCCCCGCCGACCGTGAAGCGGAGGAAGCATCTGTGTGCCAGGTGGATTGTTATATGAAAGTAAGCATCTTGTAAGTCGAGGGCTGCAAACCAGTCTCCATCGTCCAGTGCCGTAAGTATGGAGGCAACCATGATCATCCGAAAGCGTCGCTTGCGCAAGTAACGGTTGAGGCCCCGTAGATCCAAACATCGGCCTCCAGCCTCCTGTTTTCTTCTCTGTTAGGAAGTAGCATGAGTAAAAACCTTTCCCTTGGAATTGTTCTGGCACTCTTTCCACCACCCCTATGAACATGAGGTGATCTACCTCCTGCTTCAGCCTCGCCTCTTGGGCAGCGTCCCTGAGATGAGGCCGGGTGGGAGGTTTCGTCGGTGGAAGTGACTGGAAGGGGATCATGTAACCCGTGGCTATAATTTCTAGCACCCATTTGTCTGTGGTGATCTTTTGCCATTGGGAGTGGAATGGTTTGAGGCGATGATGGAACATGAGATGAGAATGGCATTGAGCGATGGTGTTGATAGTGCAGCCCTCGATATAACCGTCAGACTTGCTGTCTCTGGGCTTGTCCCGAGGGTGTATGGCTTTGTTGAGAATGTCGTCTGGGGGCCCTGTACTGATGCTGCTGTTGACAGCGCCCTTGGTCATAGCCTCGCTGATATTGAGCGCGCTGTGGTTGGTAAGCATAGCGTCTTTGCTGAGGATAGAACTTCTTTTTCTTGTATGGGGGAGTATAAATACCCAAGGTCTTCAGTGTGGCCCTCAAGTCTTTGCTGGAGTGGAGGACCAAGTCGGTTGAGTCCGCAAACAGCTTTTGCTTATCAAAGGGAAGATCCACGATCTTCACCTGTAGGTCTCTGGGGATACCGGACGTCTGGAGCCAGGATTCCCTACACATTACCACTGCTGCTGAACGTGCCGCTGTGTCTGCCACGTCCAGGGCAATCTGGACTCCCATCCGCGACGCCGCGTAGCCTTCTTGGACAATCGCCTTTAACACCGGCTTCTTGTCCTCTGGGAGTGAATCCGTGAGAGGAGTGAGTCTAGAGTAATTGTCAGAGTTATGGTTTGATAGATGTGCCGTGTAATTTGCCACTCTCAATAATAGTGTAGAGGAGAATTAGACCTTCCTGCCGAACAACTCTAGTTTCTTAGCATCTTTATCTGACCCCCCGATTTGTACTGAGACGTTTTCGACTCCTGCTGGGACGATTCGACCACCAAAGAATTGGGTTGTGGGTGACTAAAGAGGAACTCCATGCCCTTGGCTGGGACGAACTACTTCTTATCCGCTCTCTTGTTCATAGGCAGAATAGAGGCTGGAGTCTGCCATATGTTAGTGGCTGACTCCATAATGGCTTCGTCCAGCAGGATAGCGATTTTAGATGAAGCCAGGGGTCTCAAATTTTTCAGGAGTTTATGGTGCTTCTCCTGCACCTCTGCTATTTGAATGTCCTGCGTGAATGCTACTCTTTTGAACAGCTCCTGGAATTGTTTAAGGTCATCCGGAGGGGAGACATCCCCAGGGGCCATGGCCTCATTTGGGGAGGATGAGGAGGAACCGCTGGGGTAAACCTCCCTCAAATCCTCTGGCTCCCAAGTTCGGTGATATACTTGCTCCCTGGTGGGCTGGGAAGGGAAGTCTCGGGATTCTGGACCTAATTCCCCCTGGGACAACTGAGTTCCCGTCCCAGAGCGAGAGTGCACACGGGAGTACTGACGAGTAGTAGGAGAGGACCTGCCCCTGGATCTAGACCTGTGGTGTCTGTGTTCAACATGATGAGGATGACTACAGCAACATGGGCAAGGGCCCGGTGATGGAGACCTGGACCACGATCGGGGAGTGTACCCATGATGTCTGGGAGAGCGGGATCTCCGTGACGACATTGACAGTGGTGAAGCTAGTTTGTGATAGTACTCAAGGGGATCCATGCCCAAAAATGGTGAAGGTGGCCTGAGCCACGGCGAAATTGGTTGGAGGCGCCTTCCGTGCTGCCTGTTGTATAATCAGAGGCTCGGCCTCTGCCACGTGTGCTGCTGCGCTGCCGCTTTCATCAGCTCGCGGCTGGGGGCTCTGCGTTCTGCTCGTCCTGCTCGCTGGGACCGCTGGCAAGGATTGAACCAGGGAGAGTTTCCTCCTCTTCTGCACAGAGGGGGGTCAAAGAGGCTGCCTTCCTTTTATGCGACCCAGAGGGCCCTTCTGTGTGAGGCTTCTCCGGCGGTTCAGGCTGGAGAGCTTTATAAAACAAGATCATTTTGAGCCTCATTTCTCTGTCCTTCCTGGCCCTGGCTGTAAGCTTAGCGCAGTGGGAACACTTCTGGGTAATGCGAGACTCTCCCAGGCAGCAAATGCATTCACTATGCCCATCTGAGGCCGGCATAGCCTCGCGGCATGACTCACACTTCTTAAACCCCGAGGAAGCCCTCGCGGTGAGTCTTTACTGTTAATACGGTACTTAGCCACTAATCAGTGCTTTCTAACCCAAAATAACATTCACGGCCTTCAGGGCAGCGGACGGCTTAACAGCCTTCTTGTCCGCCCCTCCTTCGTTCCTCTTCTCTCTGCTATCTAATATGCTCTTCTCTTTTTTTTTTTTTTGTATAATACTGACAAACAAACGAACTACACATAAATAACCAACTCTCTTATCTGTCTCTGGCTTTAGCCGGAGCAGATTCCGTCTGCAGCTGATGGCGGTTGAGAAGGAACTGACAGGGACTGGATCGCGCACATGGCCGGGGGCGCGCAAGGGAGTGGTGCACGTCGGCGCATGCGCGATCCAATAGAAACTGCTAGAAGAATTCCGATCTGTGGCGCCGGGTGAGCCCGACACCTATTGTGAAGCACCCACGGGGACCACTCGAAGAAGAACCCTTCTTGTTACTCTTCACATCCTTTGCCAGCTGCAGTTCCAATTGTGCTTTCGCTTTCCTGATTACTGCCCCGCATTCTCCAGCCGTATGTTTATACTCCTCCTTAGTCAACTGTCCATGTTTCCATTTCTTGCATGCATCCTTCTTGAATTTAAGCTGACTAAGGATTTCCCTGTTAAGCCAAGCTGGTTGCCTACCATGTTTGCATTTCTTACTACGCAGCAGGATTGTTTGTTCCTCTGCCTTCAGTAAGTTTTGGGCCATTCTTCTAAGGAGCTGTTGAAAAGCTCTGCCATCATCCAATATAGGTGAGGCCAATGAGCCCGCCACTGCCTCCTCGGGGGAGGAAGATGATGATAGCCTTTGTGTCTCCATTTGGAGGGGAAGGGCAGCAGTGACCTGTTCAGACACTTGGCCCCCATGGAAATTATGGGCTAACTGGGGGCACCAGAGACAGGTGGCACAAAACAGTGCCAGTACTGCTCCCTGCACTTGAGGCAGTGCCAGTGCCTGCCCCATCGGCACTGGATGTACAATTATGGATAGCACTGGCACCGAAGGGGGTTCAGTCCCACTGTGATGGCGCTGATGACAGTACCAAGGTCAACGCCACAATGACGGCCTCTTCCTGTCATTGTTCCAGTGGTGGGGGGCCCAGTGATACTGAGAGTGCCAAGCGCAGGATTGGCGGGGCCCCCGACACCATTAAAGGCACTCCAACAGCCTGGTCCTGCACCTCGTGAAATGCCCACAGGGTCCAGAAGGGCCACAGCTGAGCTGCCTGCGAAACCGGTGGCCAACCTGTATTGTCCAAGTGATGACTACAGTGCCTGCGATGGCTATGGTGCAACCTTCTTGAGCTCATCCTCTGTCCAGAGCTCAAGTAAAAGGAGTCTGACTCAGACACTGATTCAGAAGCAGATGACCATGGCAGGGCCATCGAGTCAGCTCAGATGTCACGTGCGCGGAGGATGGTGCTGCAGCATAAGGCACCTGAACTTGGCCCACAGTCTGCTGAGTTGGCACCGGAGTGATCAGCCCCAAATATGGTGTCGGTACCAGAGTCAACGTGAGCGCAGGGGCCACGTTCATGAGCCCAGATTACTCCGTTTCAGTGGAATGGGGCTGGACCGTCAAAGACCGGAGAAAGAAAGGTTACTCACCATAGTAACGGTGGTTCTTCGAGATGTGTCCCCGTGGGTGCTCCACATTAGGTGTCGGGCTCGCCCGGCGCCGCAGATCGGATCTTCCAAGCAGTTTCTGCTGGACCGCGCATGCGCCGGTGCGCGCCGCTCCCTTGCGCGCTCCTGGCCACGTGTGCGATCCGGTCCCTGCCAGTTCCTTGACCAACCGCCTCGGATGCTCCTGCAAAACACTAAACAGAGATCCGAAGAGGGGAGGATGGGTGGGTAGTGGAGCACCCACGGGGACACATCTCAAAGAACCACCGTTACAACAGTGAGTAACCTTTCTTTCTTCTTCGAGTGTCCCCGTGGGTGCTCCACATTTGGTGACTACCCAGCAGTAACCCAAGATAGTAGGTGGGTAATTGGATTACGTGCAGCTTGTCCCCGAGAGGACCGCTGTCGAGAGATGGGTATCCTCTTGGAATACCCTGTGAAGGGCGTAATGTTTGGCGAAGGTGTCATAGGATGACCAGGTCGCTGCTCTGCAAATGTCTTTTAGCGCAACGCCCTTGAAAAAGGCTGTTGATGCCGCCGCCGCCCTAGTGGAATGAGCCCTGGGCGTGGCCAGTAAAGGAGTCTTTTTGAGTTCATAGCACATTTTTATGCAGGATACGATGTGCTTCGAGATTCTCTGCAAAGAGAGCCCTTCTCCTTTCGATTTGGGAGCGAGAGAGACTAGGAGTCTATCCGTTTTCCGGAAGGACTTGGTCCTGTCTACATAGAAGGCTAGCGCCCTCCTCACGTCCAGGAGGTGTAGGCGTGCCTCTTTGTTACAGTTATGAGGCTTTGGATAAAACAAGGGTAAAACAATAGGTTCGTTAATGTGAAACTCAGAAGAAATTTTAGGAACAAAGGCTGGATGCAGCCGTATGGTTACCGCCTCCTTGGAAAAAAAAGTGCAGGGTGGCATTGCCATAACTGCCGCAAGCTCGCTCACCCTGCGAGCTGACGTGATTGCGAGAAGAAAGGTCGTCTTTATCGTAAGGAGGCAGAGGGAAACCGTGGCCAGAGGCTCGAACGGTGGAAGCGGTTTCCGAGGGGGGTATAGGTTTACCAACCCTTTGAGGAACCTGGTAACCATGGGATAGGCGAACACCGTGTGCCCTTCCTCTTCGCGTCTGAACACCGAAATGGCGGCAAGGTGGACGTTTAACGAGGATCGTGAGAGTCCTCCTCTCTTGAGGTCCAGTAAATACTCTAATATCACAGGTATAGGCATCGAAAGGGGGGCTAGCTGTTTGGTAGAACACCATGCTGTGAAACGAGTCCATTTCTGCTTGTAGGTCTTCCTGGTGGAAGTCCTCCTACTACTTTCTAGGACTTGTTGCACTTCCTCTGTACATGTGCGCTCTAGGGAGCTAAGCCATGGATTAACCACGCTTGTAGTCGCAGGCCTTGGGGGTGCAGATGCACTATGGACCCCTGGGCTTGCGTGAGCAGATCCGGCACCACCGGAAGGGGCATCGGTGGACGGTCCAACATGCGCAGGAGTAGGGGGAACCGTTGCTGTCGATCGCACATTGGGACTATCAGGATCATTCGGGCTCCTTCCCTCCTGGCTTTCTGCAAGACTTTGTGGATCAGCACTGTGGGAGGAAAAGCGTAAAGCAGGGGGCCCCTCCACGAGATCGCGAATGCGTCCCCCAGGGACCCCCGTCCCAGTCCCGCCCTGGAGCAGAATTGTGGGCACTTCTTGTTGTGTTGAGTGACAAAACAGGTCTATCTGGGGAAAACCCCATGCGTGAAAAATCGGTTGTAGCAGATTGGGACGGATCTGCCACTCGTGCGTGAGCGCGAAACGCCTGCGCAGCTGGTCTGCCTTCACATTGTGAGCGCCTGGTAAGTACGAGGCTTTCAAGATTATATTGTTGGCGATGCACCCGGTCCATAACTGGACTGCTTCCGCACACAAGGCACGGGACCGAGCTCCTCCTTGCTGATTTATATAAAACATTGTGGAGGTATTGTCTGTACTGATCCCGACTACTTTGCCTTGTATATGGTCTCGAAAGTGTCTGCAGGCGTTGAACACTGCTCTGAGCTCCAGTATATTTATGTGCAGTGACTGCTCTGTGGAGGACCACAGCCCTTGAGTCACCTCTTCGCCCATGTGTGCTCCCCACCCTATGAGGGAGGCATCTGTAGTAAGAAAAACCGATATCTGTGGTTGGTGGAAGGGTACCCCTGTTAGCAAGTTCTTGGGGTTTACCCACCATTGCAGGGATTTGCGCACCTCTGTCGTGGGCGACACCACCCTGTGAACGGTGTGTGCTGCCGGTTTGTATACGCTCGCCAGCCAGTGCTGCATGCTGCGCATGTGTAACCTGGCGTTCTGTACTATGAACGTCGCTGCTGCCATGTGGCCCAGCAGCTGTAAGCACGTCAGGACCGGCACCGTAGGGCTGAAGGTGATGACTTGCACGAGGGAGCCGATGGCCCGAAAGCGAGTCTCTGGTAGATACACTCTCGCTGTAATAGAATTTATGCGTGCCCCTATGAACTCTGTGTGGGGTCTATCTTTGATTTTGCCAGATTGATAACCAGGCCAAGCGAAGACAACGTGCCTGCTGTGACGCGTATCATGCGTACTACCTCCTCCTTCGAGGCCCCTTTGAGTAGGCAGTCGTCCAGATACGGGAATGTAAATACCTCCTGTCTGTGCAGGTAGGCTGACACCACTGCCAAGGTCTTGGTGAAGACTCTGGGGGCTGAGGAGAGGCCGAACGGTAGAACCTTGTATTGAAAATGTTCTTTGCCTACCATGAACCGGAGGAATCGTCGGTGAGCCGGATGGATAGTTATGTGAAAATACGCGTCTTGTAAGTCGAGGGCTGCGAACCAATCTCTATCGTCTAGTGCCATAAGGATGGAGGCGATTGTGATCATCTGAAAGCATTGCTTGCGCAGGTACCGGTTGAGGCCTCGAAGATCTAAGATGGGCCTCCAGCCTCCCGTCTTTTTCTCCGTGAAGAAGTACCTCGAGTAGAAGTACCTCGAGTAGAACCCTTTCCCTTGCAGTTGCTCCGGCACTCTTTCCATTGCCCCTATGCGCATGAGATGGTCTACCTCCTGCTTGAGCCTCGCTACGTGGGAGGCCTCCTGGAGGTGGGGCCTGGGCGGAGGTTGTGGCGGTGGGAGCGACTGGAAGGGGATGGCGTACCCCGTGGCTGTGATCTCCAGCACCCATTTGTCTGTAGTGATCCTTTGCCACTGGTCGTAGAATGGTCGGAGGCGATGGTGGAATAACCGCTTCGGATGACCTTGTGCGATGGTAGTGATGGCGCAGCCCTGGATCTGTGTCTCAAACTTGTGGCCTTTGGCCCTGCCCGGAGGACGCACGGCTCTGTTGGGAACGTCGCCTGGGAGTTCTGTACTGCTGGTGCTGTTGATGTCGCACTTGCTTGTAACCCCTGTGGTACTGGGGACGCTGTTGCTGGTACTGGTACCGTCTTTGTTGAGGGTAATACTTTTTCTTTCTGTATGGAGGGGTGTAAATCCCCAGGGTCCTAAGTGTGGCTCTTGAATCTTTACTTGAATGAAGGACCGAGTCAGTTGATTCAGCAAACAGCTTCTGCGAGTCGAAGGGAAGGTCGACTATCTTTGCCTGCAGATCCCTCGGTATACCCGAAGTCTGGAGCCAGGACTCCCTTCGCATCACCACTGCCGTAGCTGTGGAGCGTACTGCTGTGTCCGCAACATCCAGGGCGATCTGAACTCCTGTCCTCGAGGCCGTGTAGCCTTCTTGCATGAGGGCCTTGAGCACCGGTTTCTTGTCCTCTGGAAGCGAGTCCATGAGGG
This sequence comes from Carettochelys insculpta, assembly GCF_033958435.1. Classification (NCBI taxonomy): domain Eukaryota; kingdom Metazoa; phylum Chordata; order Testudines; family Carettochelyidae; genus Carettochelys; species Carettochelys insculpta. The sequence goes on along the minus strand of NC_134139.1, from coordinate 74,393,726 downwards.
AGGTTAACCTAGTGTAGTTGTCGAAATTATGGTTCGCTAGATGCGCTGCGTAATTTGCCATTCGCAACAGTAGAGTGGAGGAGGAGTAGACCTTTCTGCCGAACAGCTCTAGCTTCTTGGCATCTTTGTCTGTTCCCCCTGTCCTGAATTGAGATGTCTTTGATCTTTGTTGCGACAACTCCACCACCAAGGAATTTGGTTGTGGGTGGCTGAAAAGGAACTCCATGCCCTTCGCCGGCACGAAGTATTTCTTATCCGCTCTCTTGTGGACAGGCGGAATAGTCGCAGGGGTCTGCCATATCGTAGTGGCGGACTCCAAGATTGCTTCATCAAGCGGTATTGCTATTTTGGAGGAGGCCGGAGGTCTCAGATTTTTGAGGAGCTTATGGTGTTTCTCTTGCACCTCTGCTGTCTGGATGCCTTGCGTGAAGGCCACCCTCTTAAACAGCTCTTGAAACTGTTTGAGATCGTCTGGAGGATGGATGTCCCCCGGGGCCGTAGCCTCGTCTGGGGAGGAGAGCGAGGAACCACTAGGGTACGCCTCTCTGGACCCTTCCGGTTCCTGTTGGTGATGGTACATCCGCTCGCTGGAAGCTTGCAAGGGAAAATCTCGGGGTTCCATAACCAGTCCCCCCTGAGATACTTGAGTCTCTGTCCCCGTTCGTGATTGCCCTCGGGGATACGGGATCGTCTGTGGGGATCTTTCCCTGGTAGATTGCCGGTGGTGTCTATGCCCCGCGTGATAGGGGCGACCATGGCAGCATGGGCACTGTTCTTGGGAAGGTGACCTAGACCACTCCCTTGGTGCATACCCTCTGCGTCTGGGGGAGCGAGATCGTCGAGAGACCTGGGACACTGGAGAGAGCGATTTGTGATAGTACTCCAGCGGCTCAAATCCCAGGAAGGGTGAAGGTGGTCCCAGCCAGGGTGAGGTTGGTTGTAAAAATGGAGACGGGGGCTCTGGGTAGGCTAGGGGGGACCCCTGCCTTCTAGTTGGAGTCTGCAGCATGAGCGGAGGGCTGAGAGAAAGCAACTCTGCAGCCCTGTCTGGAGAGGGGCTGCGGTGCCTTGTTTTGTGTGCAGCCTTCCCCCTCCCTTGAGGGGGTAGCTCCGCCCCCTGACGTGTAGGCGATCTCGGCCCCGTCCGCGCCGTGCTCGGCATGCTTATGGGCGGTGCCGCACGGGTGGTGTCCTCTGGTGCCTGCAGGCTGTGTGCCTGCGCGCTCTGCACCGCCGGTTCCCCGGGGGTCGGTGTCGCTGCTTGCGGTACCGCCGGTACCGGCGCTTGTTTAGCCGCCGCCCTGCCTGCGGTGCGGGGCGGCTGTTTGATTATTGGAGGCTGAGCCGCTTCCACGTGGCTCTCCATGCCGCCGCCGATCAGCTGTTGGTGCGGCTGGGGCTGTGCGCTCCTCCCGTCCCGCTCGCTGTTGCTGCCGGCAGGGATCGGGCTGGAGAGACTTTCCTCCGTTTTTGCGCTGAGGGGGGGTGAGGGAGGCAGCTTTCCTTTTATGGGCCCCGGAGGGTCCCTCCTTCTGCGGCCGCTCCGGCACGTCTGGCTGGAGGGCCTTGTCGAAGAGCAGCATTTTAAGCCGCATCTCCCTGTCCTTCCTTGCTCTGGCTGTTAATTTTGCACAGAAGGAGCATTTCTGCGTGACATGGGACTCCCCCAGGCACCTTATGCAGTGACTGTGCCCATCAGACGGTGGCATTGTCTCTCGGCAAGACTCACATTTCTTGAATCCTGAAGAGGACATCGTTGGTGAGTCTTTCAGTTGTTAATGGGGTACTTAGCACCTTCTCTGTGTTGTTTTCCCCCTCTCCGATAGCCTGCTGCGGCAGGAGGGCTAATGGCCCTAGGCTCCTGGCCTCCGGTGCTCCGCTTGTTACTAGGACTGGACTGAATGCCGTCCCGTTTGTTTCTTTTTTTTTTTTAAAATAACAACTGGCTAACTTAACAGTAGCCTAAGAACTTGAAAACTTTAAAAAAAAACAGTTGAAACCATTGAATACGCTAATTTGGCCGTAGCCTAGTCGGATTCCGTCTGCAGCCGACGGCGGTTAAGAGGAACTGGCGGGGACCGGATCGCGCACATGGCCAGGAGTGCGCAAGGGAGCAGCGCGCACCGGCGCACGCGCGGTCCGGCAGAAACTGCTTGGAAGATCCGATCTGCGGCGCCGGGCGAGCCTGACACCTAATGTGGAGCACCCACGGGGACACTCGAAGAAGTACGTGGCCCCGTGATCTGCCAAAGTCCTTGTGCTGCTCAAAATGCTTCCAGCCTTGAGGGCAAGTCCAGCATTTGCGGCTCCTGCTCTGCACCGGCTTCAAAAGACGTGCCTCCTGCCCTTTGGCAGTGCGTGCCAGAGCCTTGGATTTGAGGCTGCCCTGTTCTGACTTTGGCAAGCAATACCTCTTGTGCCGCCTCCTCCTCCTCCTCGGCCCTGGAGATTGACTCCTATGGTGCCGAGAAGGCAATGGCTCCTGTACCTGCCCTTGGTGCCTGAAGTCCTTGGGCTGTGCTGTGGTTGACGGCGCTGGTGGACTTTGCACCAAGGAGGCTCCACTCTCTGCTCCTGCTGGAGACTCCTGAGGCTTAAGAGCTGCCTCCATTAAGAGGACTTTGAGGTGCTGGGCCTTATCTTTCGAAGTTTCGGGCTTAAAGGCCTTACTAATTGGCCAGTGATCATGTAAGCATCCTTCCCCCAAGTAAGTCAAACAGGCTGAATGGGGTGTCACTTTGGGCATATGTTTGCCGCATTTTGAACAAGTCTTAAAGCCTGGGGAGCCAAGCATTCCACAACACCGAGACGCCTAGGGGCCTTTAACCACTCTCACATTTGTTGGGAAACCAAAAACAGCAGAACACAGATTTCATGAAGTTTTTGGAGAATGTTGGGGATAACTTCCTGGTACAAGTGCTGAAGGAACTGACCAGGGGCCATGCACAGCTTTACCTGCTTCTCACAAACAGGGAAGAACTAATAGGAGAAATACAAGTGGGTGGCAAGCTGGGCTGCTGCGATGACGAGATGGCAGATTTTAGGATTCTGACAAAAAGTGAGAAGTACAACACAGAAGAGCAGACTGTCTCCCTGAGAGAACTGATGGGCAGGATACCCTGGAAAGCTAATATGAAGGGGAAAGGAATTCAGGAGAACTGGCAGTATTTTAAAGAGGTGTTACTGAAGGCACAGGAACAAACCATCCCAATGGGCAGTAAGACAAGCAAATATGGTAGACAACCAGCTTGGCTTACAAGGGAAATCCTTGGTGAGCTTAAACTGAAGAAGGATGCATGTAAGAAGTGGAAACTTGGACAGATGACTAAGGAGGAATATAAATGCATAGTTGGAGAATGTCAGAGTAATCAGGAAAGTGAAAGCACAACTGGAATTGCAGCTAGCAAGGAATGTGAAGGGCAACAAGAAGGGTTTCTACAGGCATGTTAACAATAAGGGTTATCAGGGAGGGTGTTGGGCCATTACTGGATGAGGGAGGTAAATTGGTGATGGATGGCGTGGGAAAGGGTGAAGTACTCAATGTTTTTTTTTGCCCCAGTCTTCACCGACAAGGTCAGCTCCTTATCAACTGCACTAGGCAATGCAGGATGGGAAGGAGGTGGGCAGCCCTTGGTGGGGAAAGAATGGATTAACAGCTGCTTAGGAAAACTAGATGTACACAAATTGATGGATCGGGACTTAATGCATCCAAGGGTCCTGAGGGAATTGGCAAATGTCACTGCAGAGTCTTTGGCCATTATCTCTGAAAATTCATGGACATTGGGAGAGGTCCTGGATGACTGGAAAAAAGGCAAATGTAGTGCTCATCTTTGAAAAAGGAAAGGAGGACAACCCAGGGAACTATAGCCCAGTCAGCCTGGCCTCAGTCCCCAGAAAAATTGTGTAGGGAATCCTCAAGGAACCCATTTTTGTGCACTTTGAACAGGGGAAAGTGATCAAGAGCAGTCAGCATGGATTCACCAACGTCAAGTTGTTCCTGACCAATCTGACTAGCTTTTATGATGAGGTAACTGGCTCTGTGGACATGTGGTATACCTTGACTTTAGCAAAGTTTTTGATAGTCTCCCGCAGCATTCTTGCATACAAGTTAAGGAAGTATAGATTGGACACATGGACTGTAAGATGGGTAGAAAGATGGCCTGACAGACAATTCCAATGGGTAGTGGTCAACAGATCAATGTCTGGTCGGCTGTCAGTTTCAAGTGGAGTGCCTCAAGGATTGGTTCCAGGGCTGGTATTGTTCAACATTCTTTTTAATGACCTGGATGAGGGGATGGATTGAACTCTCAGCAAATTTGCGATGCCACTAAAGGCTAGGGAGAGAGGTAGATACATTGGATGGCAGGAATAGGGTCCAGAGTGACCTAGATAAATTGGAGGATTGATCTGAAAGAAATTTGATGATGTTCAACAAGGGGAAGTGCAGAGTCCTGCACTTGGGACAGAAGACTTCCAAGCACTGTTACAGATTGGGAACCAACTTGCTAAGTAGCAGTGCAGCAGAAAAGGACCTGGGGATTACAGTGGATGGGAGGCTGGATGAGTCAACAGTGTGTCCTTGTAGCCAAGGCTAATGGCATATTGGGGTGAATTAGGAGAAGCATTTCTAGCAGATATAGAGAAGCTACTATTCCCCTCTATTTGGCACTGGTAAGGCCTCATCTGAAGTATTATGTCCAGTTCTGGCACTCCCAATATAGACAGGATGTGGACACAATGGAAAGGGTTCAGCAGAGGGCAATGAACATGATTAAGGCGCTGGAGCACATGACCTATGAGGAGAGGCTGAAGGATTTGGGCTTATTTAGTTTGCAGAAGAGAAGACTGAGGGATGATTTGGTAGCACCTTTTAACTTCCTGAAGTGGTCTCTAAAGAGGAGAGAGACAGATGGTGACAGATGCAGAACAAGGAGCAATGGTCTGAAATTACAGAGAGAGAGGTGTAGGTTGGATAACAGGAAAAATTATTTCACCAGGAGGGTGGTGAAGCACTGAGAGATGTGGTGGAATCTCCATCCCTAGATATTTTTATGTCCCAGCTTGACATAGTCCTGGATGGGATGATTTAATTAGGGTTGCTCCTGCTTTAGGCAGGGGACTCGACTAGATGACCTCCTGAGGTCCCTTTCAGCCCTAGAATTCTATGATTCGACATACCACATGTGCTGTTAAGGAAGCATTTAATAAATATCAAAATGAAAATACTACGACCACACAACAGCTTTTTGCTACAGGTTGTACCTCCCTTGTCTGGCACCCTCGGGACCTTAGTGGTCCTGAACAAGGGGATTTGCTGGACAAGGGGAGGTCAGGCCAGCTGCCTGGAGTGTGGGCTTTACTCCTGCAGGGGTTCCCCACAGCCAGCTCCCTGCTGCATGGCTGCAGCAATTTCCCCAGCCTGGGGTCCTGTGACTGTGGGGCTGTTGGCAGGGCCCAGCTGGCTTCTCTGCCCTCCCCTCCTCCAGGGGAAGATGGAGAACCCCTGCAGGGACCCAGTGCAGTCCTGGCCAAAAGAACTCCAGAATCAGCTTCTGGAGGTGGGTCAGGAACTGCAGGGGTGGGGAAAGGGTGTTGAGATGGTGCCAGAGTAGGACAGGACCAGCTGGTTGAGCACAAGTGCCCTCCCTCGCAGAGAGAGGCACAGGAGTAGTCCTGTGCACCTCTGCAATTGCTCAGCCACCCTGCCCTATAAAGCCCGCCAGTTCTCCGGTTTGGAGGGATGCGTTGCAGAAAGAAAGATACCAAGATAGAGCAGCAGACCTGTGCGCCACTGGATGGCCTGGAGCACGGGTAGGAGGCGGCTTACCTGTCACCCAGCCCTGACCACCAGGCCAGAGCTCTTGACCCAGTTGACCCGGGCGGAGGAGGCTGCCAAGTAGATGGCTTGGCAGGCCTCCACCCATGCTAGGTTGCCTGGGTCCAGGACTAGAGGAGCATGTCATTGGCATACACCAACAGGACCAGCCACAGCTCTGGCTCATGGAGCAGCAACCCCATCAACCTTCTGCGAAGGAGGCCGAGGAAGGCTCGATGGCCAGAGCATACAGCTGGCCTGACAGCAGGCAGACCTGATGCACTGCTCGCCCGAAGCTGACCGGTGCAGTTAGCGTCCAGTTGAACTTGACAAAACACTCTGAGGAAGCATACAGCACCCGGAGAAAACCCACAAACCGGGGTCCAAAGCCAATGGCCTGCAGAGTGCCCAGGAGGTACCCATGGTTCACCCTGTTGAATGCCTTCTTCTGATCCAAGGACAGAAAGGTGAACAACAGACCATCCCTACAGCATGGCTCTAAGAGACTGCAGACCAAATAAAGGTTGTTGAAGATGCTGCGGCCCAGGACAGTGTAGGTCTGGTTTGGGTGGACCACGTCCGCCAGCACAGACCGTAAGCAAAGGGAGACGGCTTTGGCAACAATCTTGTATTTTGTGCTGAGAGTGAGATGGGACACCAGTTCCTGAGATCATGGGGGTCCCCCTTTTTAGACAGCAAGGTGAGAACGCCTCACCTGCATGACAAAGGGAGGACACTGCTTAGTAAGGACTCGGGCCAGATGCTGATGAAGTCTGGGCCAAGCACGTCCCAAAACACATGGCAAAACTCCACAGTCAGCCCATGCATGCCCGGGAATTTATTGGTGGGCATGAGACGGAAGGCTTTCGAGAACTCAGCCAGAGTGAGAGGTAGCTCCAGCTGGTTCCGATCGCCCATGCTGACTGTTGGTCCCAGAGCACTCTGCAGGCATTGGCTGGATCCGGAGAGAAAAGAGTGACATAGAAGGCGTGAACCCTCTCGCGCATCTCCACTGGATCCATGAGGGGGGTGCCATCCTCTGCAAGCAGACAGAGGATGTGCTTCTTGGGCCCCCTCTTTTTCTCCAGGGCGTAGAAGATGCGGGAGCCACGATCCATCTCACCAAGGAGGTGGACGCGAGATCGCACTAAGGCACCCTGGGCCCAAAGGTCATCAAGGGCCCAGAGCATCTCCTGCTTTGTCTGGTACGTGCCACAGAGGAACGGATCCCTAGGGCTGGTGGCCAGATGCTTCTCCAGCTCCAAGACCTCCCATTCCAGCTGCTCTATCACCGCATACCACCACTGGATGGCCCCCCAGGTATAGTTGTGGCAGAAGAGCCGTGTGCACATCTTTCTTAGATCCCACCACCACTAGGCTAAGGGAAATGCACACTGTTGCCTGCACCATGCCAGCCAGAATTCCCAGAAGGACGTTATGAAGCCTACATCCTCCAGCAGGCTGTTGAAATGCCAGAAGGCTGGCTCCTCCTTCCCCCGAGGAGAGGGAAGACTTCATGGCCACCAGGTGGTGGTCTGAGAGGAGGGCTGGCCACACACTGGAGGAGTTGGCTTGCAAGAGATGGTGTCGGGAAATACAGACGCAATCCAACCAAGAGTGCAGCAATTGTTGACCCACCACCCAGCCAAAAGTGTCTTCATCTGGGTGGTGGTTGTGCCAGATGTCCACTTGGGAGCGACAGTCTTTTAGCTCCTGGAGGATGCCTGTGGTGGTCTGGTACTGCTTGATTTTCTTATGATCGTATTCCTCAAGGGTGCAGTGGAAATCCCCACCCAGGACCAGGCATTCATGAGGATCAAGTGTGTCATGGAAGGCCAACACCTGCTGGAAGAAACAAACCCACTCTGGGCTGGAACACAGATGTTGACTAAGTGCAATGGGAGGACCTCCACCTGGACCCAGAGTTACAGGCAGGCATCCCAGCACAATCTTAATGCTGCCCATCACCTCGGGCTGCAGGCTCGGGGAGAACGGGGTCTCCATTTCACCTTGACGGGCCGTGACGTGGCTGAAGTAAACCTGGTCTCCCCACTCCAGCTGGCTGCAGCAGCTGGAGTGGGGTGGGTCTCTTGCTGGAAGATGATCAAGTACCCTCCCTCCCGGAGGGAGGAGAGTGCCCAGCACTGGCAGAGACCCATCCTGCAGTCCCTGGTGTTTAACGTGGCAAGGATGAATGGCGACATTGTGAGGGCTTGGAAGGATTCTCCCCGGAGGGAGCACCAGATGTTCCCCATAAGGCCTTGTAGCAGTCCGTGACCAACCTCAGACGTGAGCAGGCTGTCACAGAAGCCACGGGCCTGCAGGTAGGCTGTAGCGTCCCTCCTCACAGGCCCTTTACCCTCTTTTAAAATGGTGCTCATGGTCTAGAGGACGAGGTGATAATCTCCCCAGTGCTGAAGTCACCTTGTTCTTGGATCCATGAACGTCATCCAAGAAGCTGCACATCTCAACCAGCAGCATGTTGGGGCTTCAGGGCCCCGAACGCCCTCAGGCCAGACCCCTCTGCAGGCCCCACAGACAAGAAGGGGGGCAGGTGGGGGTTGAGTCCCTGTCATGGGACAATGGGAGGTGGCAGAGGAAGAACAGTCCCATATGTGCTGGGAGAAGGCGAAGCAAAATACGCCCCCCCCCAGGGATCTGCAGCCTGGGGGTTAGTCATGATGCGGTAAGGAGAGCATAGGAAAGTAGGGACAATGGGAACTGGAGCAGGAGTGCATGGGGGATAGGAATGGAGAGGGTATCAGAAGATGGAAAAGGCTCAGGGAGAAAATGGGGAGAAGGAGTAGGAGGGGAAAGGGGTGAAAGGAGTCAGGGTTAGGAGCGGGACATTCACCAGGAAAAAGGGTGGGATCAGAAGTGAGAATAGGGACAGGAGGGGGTTTGAGAGCTCGAGCTGCAATTGTGTCAGGAAAGGAAACTCCTCCTCACAGATGAGGGAGGTGGTAGCGATGGGGGCTGGGAGGTGACTGTCCCCAGCATCAGACTCCAGACCCACAGGGGGCGCAGCTCTGGAGGCCTTGATGCTGGGGGTTTTGAGGAACAGCGGGAGCTCCGGCCCAGCTAAGTCACCCAGGGGCTTAATAGCCATGACTGGAACATTACTCCCAGCTGGGCAGCTGGTTGCACCCCAGGATGACACAGTGCTGGGGGTGGGAGCAGTGAAGTGTCGGAGGAAGCCAGAGAAAAGGGGAATAGAAGGAGTGGCTGGGCACAAGCTTGCAGCACTCCAGAACAGGGAGTCCACAACTGAGGCAGCCAGGATGAGACCCAGGGCCTCGACCTCCTGGGAGAGGAAGGAGAGGCTGGTGCCTGCCTCTCGGGCTCCCCTCAGTAGTAGCTGGAGCAGCAGCCGCCTCTGAACATGAAGCGGGCTCGAATGGATTGCACATTGTGGCCTCTGTGGGCTGAGATTACGAGGCGGAAGGGAGGGCATCCTTAGCCACCTCCGGCTGTTGGTCAGTAGCCTGGGGTCCAGCGGGGAGTCAGGGCTGATACTTCCCCTCAGGCCTTGCCTGGCACATCCTCCCCATCTTCAGATGGCGTGGAATGCCTCGCACGCTCACCACGCTCCTTCCGCCTCCCCTGTACAAGCTCCCAGCCCTCTGATGAGGCCGGCTGGGTGACAGAGGGCCCAGGGGACAAGGACAGTGTTGAGAGGGGAAAGGAGGAGGAGGATGGGACAGCGAGGGAAGGGAGGACCACAACACCCCCGCCGCCCCCAGGGTGGGCCCTGTCCAAGTCCTGTTGCAGGACCCACCACCCTCTGCTCCACAGGCCCAGCTGTAGTGCCTGCTGGGGCGTTGGCACCCGCACACGCGTTCCAGTTGAGTGCGGGGGCACCCTCTGACCCCCACACAGTGGTGGTATCCCTGCAGAAGGAGAAGGAGGGGCAGCCCCAGGGTCTATAGCGATAGGTCCACCAGCAGTGGCACGGCCAATGACCTGCCAGGTATTGGGGATCCCAGGCTCCTCTCCAGGCCGGGCCAGTCCCTTCGGACGTGCCCTGCCACATGGCAAATGAAGCACTGGGCCCTCCCTAAGGTATAGTAGACCCGGTACTGAGCCCCTTGATGGGGCACCAGACAAGCCCCCTCCGGGGCAATCCCACCAAGTGCTGCCAGCAGCAGTTGGACCCGCACCTGCCAGTGGAAGGAGAGGACATGGCAGAGGGTGGGGTCCTTAGAGCCCAAAGGGAGGGGACTCAGGACTGACAGAGGCCACCCCAGCATGGTTAGGAAAGGCAGAAGGGTGGCACTGGGGAGGTAGGGAGGGACGGAGGAAAACACCACCCCTACGCCCAGTTCCTCCAGTGGCTTGATGGGCATGTGGACACCCCTACTACGTGGCCCCCTCTCCACCATCTGCTGGGTGGTGGCCTCCAACACCGGGAAAAATACTATCTTCCCAAACATCCTGGAGGCTGCCACCACCGCCGCAGGTCCCACCACTCATGCCATCACCCACACATAGATCTCTACATGGAGTGAGGCCGACACCAAGGAGACATCACACTCTATGCCTCCTGGTGAGGGTGGGGAAGGGGCTGCAGCCACTGGGGATGGTACTCCCAGAGGCGGACGGAGTGGAGTGAGAGGCAGCAGCCGCCTGGGCATACGACCCAGGGGCCAGGGAGATAGGGCGCCCAGGGTCAGTGGAAGGAACAGGGGAGCATGAAGCAGGGGGAGCTGCAGCAGGGTTGGCAGCCTTTGCCACTGGAGGTTTCACCTTCCGAGCGGGGCTCTTGCCCTTTTTGATCCCCTGGCCCCTCCTGCCCTTCTGGGGGGCTGTTTTAGGGGTGGAACTGGCAGATGGTACCACGGCAGGTGTGGCAGGGGCCTCGGAGCCCACCCTGTGCTTCTGGCCACCACAGGGGCAGAAGACCTGGCAGCCTAAGGTGGACCCACCACAGCGGAGGAGGAAGGGAGGTTGGGGGTGTCACAAGACAACCCCCTGACAGGGACATTAGCCATTGGGAGGGGACAGCAGGAGCATGTAACAGGCTATGAGGGTAGTTAACAGAAAGAAAAAGGGGAAGGATGAGGGGGTAAGGAGAGGAGAGCAGGGGAAAGGAAAGGCTACCCTTCCCCCACTCACCAGGCTGTGGGACTGACCAGCTAGGGGTAGAGTGGAGACTGGAGGAAAGGAGGGGAGAAACACAAGAAAAAGCCACAGCTCCCAGCACCGCATGGTAAGACCGGCTCCTGCTGCTGCACTGGGGAGATGAGGGGAACTAAAGAAATATGTGGAGAAGAGAAGCAGTGAGGGAGGTGACTAAGGAAGTGGGGGGACCTCAGGCAACAAACAAAGCAAAAAATGGAGATGGGGGGCCCGTGGACACATGGGAAAGGGACAAAGCAAAAGGAGGGGTAGGCAGCAAGGGGAAGGGGCTACAAAGGGACAGGTGTGCCCACAGGCACCTGAGGAACAGGCCCACAGCAGCTGCTGCAGAGTCCACCAGAGCAGAGGAGGTGGGGGCAAGTGGTGAGCCTAGATGGAAAGGCCCCAGCAGTGGCCAAGTCTGAGGCTGGGGGGGGGGGGGCGGGCGGAGCAGCAATGGAGGTGGTGGACCACCCCCTACCCTCATTGTATAGCCACCCTCTGGGAGCCCTGGTGGAAAGGGCTCTGTACAGAGTCACCCGCTCACCCAAACTCACCTCTCCACAGCAAGCTGTGGATGGAAGCCCAACCACTGCCCCAAAGCAGCCCTCTACTTCCTCTGCAGCAAAGAAAAGCAGCAGCTGCAAAGATGGAACTCCAGCCCTGCAAGAAAGGTGAAGGGGCCAGCAAACCCCCGTGAAGATGGAGAAGGGGGGCTGCCCCTCCCCTGCCCAAGGGCAGGTCAGCACAAGTCCCCCCGCCGCCCCACCACCCTCAGAGCAGGTCCAAGAGCTACCTCAGGAAGCGGGGGAAGAAGGAAAGAGTAACTGCTCCACACACCAGCAACCCACCGCACAGAGTACAGTAGCCTAGTGAAGGGCACATACGTGCACAGCTGGGTCTGTGCTTTTATGTTCCCCAGGGACTAAGGCCCAGCAAGGAGCACAAAGTTAACCAACACCTGGAGCCAATCAAGCACCTGCAACAAATCAAGGCTTGTGGAGCCCCTGAAAAGGCTTCCCCTCAGGTAAGGAGAGTGGAGGAGGAAAGGCCCTGCTAGAGCTACAGGAAAAAGAGACTGGGGAAAGAGACTGGGGAACTGGCCGAGGGAGGAAGCTGTCGCCCTCTCATCTGAGGGAGGCAGCCCCTCCAGCAGCAGCTGCCCCGGGACCAGAACCCGGATCAAGTAGGAAGGGACTGGGCTCCCCCCTGCCCCCAGCACCTTGGAACAGCTCAGGAGAAGCCCCAAAGTCCATGTGGGAACTCCCCCATTTATGACTGTGCCTATGATGAGTACAGCTCAGTAGGCTGTGTCCTGCCCTTGGGGAACCCATAGAGGCAGAGCACAAAGGGGCACAGCAAGCCTCTGAGGCATTATCTTAACCACCCTGAAGCACGGGACCTATGAGGAGCTGCTCAGGACTTTGTCACAGTGCGGGGGGAGATTTAAAAAAAAAAAAAAAAAAAAAAAAAAAAAGGGGGGGGGGGGGGGCGGGTACAGCAGATTACCCACAAATGCCTCATAAGAACAGGAATCGTTCTAGTAGCTGAAAACATCTGGTTAAGTAACTAAAGGAGAGAGCGAGTACATTTTGTTTTGTTCAGACAGATGGCTCACCTATATGCACCCCCATTATGTCAAATAAGGACTAAAAATCACTTAGCTCATGCCTAGTTTACTCTAAGAGCAATGAATGCTGCTCCTCTTTCCTCTCCACCCCATTGCATCAGTTGAGATAATACAATTAAATGCCTCAGATAGCCACTTGAAATCAAGGGAAAGATGTGGGACCAGACTCCAAGAGCCTTTAAGACCAATTGGGACAGTCAATTTTAAATATGCAATCCATGACAGGATGGAGGGTCGGGGAGAAATATGTAGGTGGACTCCTTTATATAAAAAAAACTACTGAATCATTACTATTAGGGTTTTATTTTCAAAACTACAGGTGACAGAGATGAAACCCTAATGTGAATGCAAGGCATGACTGAATTTGAACACACCATTACTAGGTTTATATGAGTAAATTACCAGTTTGGCGCTTAATTGGCCTTGTGTCTACACATATGTATTAATCAACCAACTACAATATCACTCTAGTCATTTGACCATTAGACAGTCAGGCCCTAATACACTTGGCAGTTTCAGAACGTCTGGACACTAGCCACTGATTACAAAAAATATTAAGGCTACAATTTTGTTAAATGCATAACAGATTAATAGCTATATTTGCTAACTTAGTGCACTTAAAAGGAGGAAAATAGTAAAAAAAGAGGAAGATTCTAGAAACAGAAGAGAGTGTGCTAGCAAGGAAATAGGTTAAAAAATTATCCTCTGACTCCTGAGCTTTATTTTCTGGTCCCAAATTGAAAAACTGGGAAACTTTACCTCCTAACACACACTGGAAACCATTTCCACGATAACCTGCCTTACACTGGCAACTGAAGGACCCAGGAGTGTTGTAGCAGAAAGCATCTGGATGACAGCGGCTCTGTTGACATTCATCTACATCTGTAAAACAGAAGATCAGGCCAGGTAATTTTTCGTGCCATGGAATAACTTATAGATCACCATTTTTATTTTGGATTCCTGTATGGTGCAAAAGTGGCTTAAGAGCTGAAAGCTACTTTCAAAAAATGAGAACACCTAGAAGCCTAAATTCCTCTGACTTTCAATGAAACTTCAGCTCGTAAGCCACTTCAGTACTTTTGAAAAGATTTACCCCCCCCATACACAAGTTAGGATTTGATTTCTAAAGGTGAAACATTGAAAACGTATACAGAAAATTCCAAGAAAAACCATCATTGACTGTTGACTAACTCAGTTACCAACTCATATTAAAAACAAATCTGGATTTCTGAAGCAATAGATATGCAGATTGGTGGAACCTATGAAATGGTTAGGATGTGACTGGCAAAGGTTCAAATGAATATAAATACAGGAAGCCACCACTATAATGTTGTCCACTCAATGATTAAAGAAAAAAGCATGTCATTACAGGTTGAACCTCCTGGTCTGGCACCCTCAGGACCTGACCTGTCCTAAATCAGGGAATTTGCCAGACTAGGAGAGGTCAATTCCAGTCCCTCAGCTCCCAGCTACTGGCCTCTGGGGCACCATCTCCTCCCCAAGGGTGCCAGGGCTCTGTTCTCTGGGTATGCTGGGACTCCCCTCCACTAGCCAGGACTCCTGGGACACAGCTGCTGTCCTTGGGGCGTCAGGGTTCCATTCCTGGTTGTTCCTGAGGGTGGTCAGGGCTCCACTCCTGGCTGCTGGCTCTACTCCTGGCTGCCGGCCCCTCTGCCATCCAGCTCTTCCCTGGTTCCACAATGCACCTGGCACCAGCCCACCAATTTTTACCAGCAAATGCTCCTGCGACCATCTGCTAAGTTGTGGATGATGCCAGACTAGGGTTGCTTGCCAGACTAAGGAAGACCAGTTAGGGAGGTTTAAGCTGTATTACAAATTCAGCATAACAGGCACGGTGGGCCACATTGTCAGGTGGTATAAACTGGCATTACTCTACACTGATTTACCCCAACTGAGGATCTGATCTGTATTGCTTAAGTGACCAAAAACTAAATAACTACATGTTGGACCTCCCAAAACCAGGATTCTCTGGTCTGGCAACATCCACTTTCTGGCAGAACTACGGATGTTCCTGGACCAGAGCGCCCCAGGCGGGGAGGCGAGTGGGAGGAGGGCTAGTAGCTGGAAACCTTGCTGGGCAACAAACCAGTGACAGGGGAACTGATGGCTCTGCATGGCTTGTGAACCCAGGCTGGTGTCCATAGGTCCGAGTCTGGAGCCAGTCCTACAGCATCCAGAGGGCTGGAGCTGGTATCCGTTCCTAGGGCCATTGGGCTAGAGTCTGCGTCTGCAGGGCCAGGCCTCTTTCAGGGCTAGGGGAGGGCCAGCATCAGCCCAGAAGTAGCCAGGGTTGATGACAGCTGGGCCAGGGCGGCAGTAAGAGGGCAATTAAGACTGGAGATTTTGGGTGGGGGTGGGGAGGTGCCTGGAGGCAGGGGAACTAGCGGGGAGGTGGAAGCAGAACTGGTGGCAGGGAGGGGCAGCAGGGGATCTCCCTAGTCCAACAAATTCCCTTTTTTGGGACCAGCCAGGTCCAAGGGTGCTGGACAGGGGAGATGCAACCTGTATTTAAGATTACTGCAATTCTCCCATGAGAGCCACGCTGTTTAAATCAACCATGTCTGTAATGAATCTCTCTCGAAAGTTCTGGGTTATGAATATTTAAGAGTGACTTTACTTTTTAAAGTGAAGGGGTAAACACAAAGGTTGTATTTCTGTGTTTCAGGAGAGCTATCAAACAAGGCACTTTCTATTTGAAAAAAAGTCAGAAATAAGTGGTTTAAAAATCAAACGGTTCACTAGCACATAATAAATCAGCAATACTGTACTATATAAATAAATAGCATTCCGCACCCACACAGGCGTGTCCATTTCCAGAGAAACCCTCTCGGCACGTACAGATGTAAGAAGAGCCACCAGCATATATGCATTGGGCACGCTGAGCAATATCACAGTTGTGTGTGCCCATCACACAGTGGTCAACAGCATGTTCAACAGCTGTAAGTTTGGACAAATAAAATTAAACGAGATTACACATTTAAAAATTCCTCTACTTAATTTTCAGCAAGAGATACATTTCAGAGAAAGAAAAGCAAATTTTTTTGAACGTTTTATTGATCTGTTTGTACTTGCTGGCTGCGTTTACACTAGCAAGTTCTTTTGAAAGATGTTTCAAGAGATCCAGTGGAGAGTCTACACACAACATAAGAACAGCCATCAGTCTCCAGCTTCTGACAAACAGAGGCTAGGGACACCATTCCTTACCCATCCTGGCTAACAGCCACAATGGACCTAACCTCCATGAATTTATTTAGCTCTTTTTTAAACCCTGTTATAGTCTAAGCCTTCACAGCTTCTTCTGGCAAGGAGTTCCACAGGTTGACTGCATGCTGTATGAAAAAGAACTTATTTTTGTTTTAAGCCTGCTGCCCATTAATTTCATTTGGGGTCCTCTAGTTTTGATATGAGAACAAGTAAATGATTTTTCCTTGTTCACGTTCTCCATACCACTCAGTTTTATACCTCTATCATATCCCGCCCCGCCCCCAGTCTCCTCTTTTCTAAGCTGAAAAGTCCTAGCCTTTTAATCTCTCTTCACGGGGGACTTGTTCCAAACCCCTAACCATTTTAGTTGCCCTTCTCTAAACCTTTTCTAATGCCAGTATATCTTTTTCGAGATGAGACCATATCTGTACATGGTATTCAAGATGTGGGCATACCATGGTTTTATATAAGGGCAATATGATATTGAGTTGTCTTTTCTATCCCTTTTTTAAATGATTCCTAACATCCTGTTTGTTTTTTTGACTGCTGCTGCACATTGTGTGGATGTTTTCGGAGAACTATCCAGGCTGACTCCAAGAGTTCTTTTCTGATTAGCTGTAGCTAAATTAGCCCCCATTATACTGTATGTATAGCTGGGATTATTTTTTTCTGAATGTCCATTACTTTACATTTATCCACATAAAATTTCATTTGCCATTTTGTTGCCCAATCACTCAGTATGGTGAGATCCTTTTGAAGTTCTTCACAGTTTGCTTTGGTCTTAACTGTCTGGAACAGTTTAGTGTCATCTGTAAACTTTGCCACCCGATAGTTCACTCCTTTCTCCAGATCATTCATGAATAAGTTGAATAGGATTGGTCCTAGGACTGACCCTTGGGGAACACTACTAGTTACCCCTCTCCATTCTGAAAATTTACCATTTATTCCTACTCTCTGTTTCCTGCCTTTCATCTAGTTCTCAGTCCATGAAAGGATCTTCCTTTTTACCCCACATCAACTTAATTTACATAAGAGCCTTTGGTGAGGGACCTCGTGAAAGGCATTCTGGAAATCCAAGTACACCATATCTACTGGACCCCCTTTATCCACGTTTGTTGACCCCTTCAAAGAACTCTAACAGATTAGTAAAACACGATTTCCCATTACAGAAACCATGCTGGCTTTCGCCCAACAAATTGTTCTACATGTCTGACAATTTTTGACTATGATTTCAACTAATTTGCCTGGCACAGATGTTAGACTTCCTGGTTTAATTGCTGGGATCACCTCTAGAGCCTTTTTGAAATATTGGCATTACATTAGCTATCTTCCAGTCATTGGGTACAGAAGCTGATTTTAAGTTACAAGCCACAGTTAACAGTTTTACAGTTTCACATTTGAGTTTTCAGAACTGTTGGATGAATGCCATCTGGTCCTGGTGAATGGTTACTGTTAAGGTAATCAATCTCTTCCAAAACCTCCTCTGACACCTCTATCTTGGACAATTCCTCAGATTTGTCACCTACAAAGGATGGCTCAGGTTTGGGGATCTCCCTAACATCTTCAGTTGTGAAGCCCGAAGCAAAGAAATCATTAAGTTTCTCTGTGACGACTCATCTTTGAGTGCCCCTTTTGTATCCTGGCAGCCTATGGGCCCCACTGGTTATTTAGCAGGCTTCCTACTTCTGACGTACTTAAACATTTTGACAAGTATCAGATAGGTAGCCGTATTAGTCTGTACCTTTGAGAACAACAAGAAGTCCTGTGGGACCTTATAGGCTAACAGATATTTTGGAGCATAAGCTTTCATGGGCGAACACCCGCTTCACCAGATGCATCCATTTAAACATTCTGGTATTGCTTTTTGTGCTTTTGGCTAGCTGTTCCTCAAACTCCTTTTTGGCTTTTCTTATTGCGTTTTTACATTTAATTTGGCAGTGTTTATGCTCCTTTCTATTTTCCTCACTAGGATTTGACTTCCCCTTTTTTAAAAGATGCTTATCTTTCACTGCTTTTTTTACATGGTTAAGCCACGGTGGCTCTTTGTTGGGTCTCTGTTTTTAATTTGGGGTATAAATTTAAATTGAACCTTCATTATGATGTCTTTGAAAACTTTCCATACAGCTTGCAGGGATTTTACTTTAGTCACTGTACCTTTTTAATTTGTCTAACCTTCTCATTTTTGCATAGTTCTCCTTTCTGAAATTAGGGCCACACAGTGTTGGACTACTGAGATGTTCTTCCCACCTCAGGAATGTTAAATATTATGGTCACTATTTCCTAGCGGTTCTGTTACAGTTACCTTGTGGACCAGATCCTGTACTCCACTCAGAACTAAACCAAGAGTTGCTTCCCCCGGGGTTGGTTCCATACTAGCTGCTCCAAGAAGCAAATCATTTAAAGGTATCAAGAAATTTTATCTCCCCATATTGTCCTGAGGTGATAGGTGGAGATAAAATTTTTTGATACCTTTAAATGATTGCTTCTAGGAGCAGCTGGTACAGCAACCTACCCGGGGGAGGCAACTCTTGATTTAGGTATGAGTGGAGTGCAGGATCTGGTCCACGAGGTAACTGTAACAGGACCGCTAGGAAATAGTGACCATCATAAGAACAAAGTATTCTTTCAAAATTAAGCGAAACAATGCAGAACTCTTTTAGAAATTGCTCTTCCTTTCCTGTTTCAGGAAGAACACCCACTTTCTAAAGCTTCTTTCAAAAGAAAACATGTAGACATTCCACAGACCCTTTTTTCCCCCCAAAAGGGCAGTCCACAAGGGGCCTCAGTTTTTGATCCCTGACCTGTTCTTTCAAAAGAACAGGGGTGCATGAACACTCTTTTGAAAGAGCAGATCACTCTTTAGATCTGCTTTTTTGCGTGTGGACATACTCTTTCGAAAGAAGAGCGCTCAGAAGAGATTTTCCAGAAGGGCTTCTTTCGAAACATTGCTGTAGCATAGATGTAGCCACTATGTACCTACCAGGTCAAGCCATTTCCAAAAATAAAAAAAAGACAGTTACCTGTTCTGTAACTGGTGTTCTTCGAGATGTGTTGCTCACATCCATTCCAATTTGGGTGAGTGTGGGCGCATGCCCAGTTGCCAGAAGCTTTTTGCCCTGGTCAGTAGTCCTAGTGTCAGTGCAGTGCCCCATATATGCACTGCCCAACCTGCACCCCACTCACAGAATCATAGGGCTGGAAGGGACCTCAGGGGGTCATCTAGTCCAGCCCCCTGCTTTGAGCAGGATCAACCCCACTAAGTCATCCCAGCCAGGACCTTGTCCAGCCGCAACTTAAAAACCTCAAGGGATGGAGAATCCACCACCTCTCTAGGCAACGCATTCCCATGCTTCAACATCCGCCTGGTAAAGAAGTTTTTCCTAATATCTAACCCACACCTCTCCCTCTTCAACTTCTGACCATTACTCCTTGTTCTGCCATTTGACACCACTGAGAACAGTTTCTCACCCTCCTTTTTAGAGCTCCCCTTCAGGAAGTTGCAGGCTGCTATTAAATCTCCCCTAAGTCTTCTCTTCTGTAAACTAAACAAGCCCAAATCCCTCAGCCTATCCTCATAGGTCTTGTGCTCCAGACCCTCAATCATTTTTGTTGCCCTTTGCTGAACCTGCTCCAGTAAATCCACATCCTTTTTATACCGGAGGGCCCAAAACTGGACACAATCTACCAGATGTAGCCTCACCAGTGCCGAATAAAGAGGAATAACTACTTTTCTAGATCTGCTTGAAATGCTCCTCCTAATGCACCCCAATATGCCGTTAGCTTTCTTGTTTACAAGGGCACACTGTTTATTCATACCCATCCTTTCATCCACCATAACCCCTAGGTCCCTTTCCATCGTACTGCTGCTGAGCCAGTCGGTCCCCAGCCTGTAACAATGTTTGGGATTCTTCCGCCCCAGGTGCAGGACTCCACACTTTTCCTTATTGAGACACATCAGATTTCTTTTGGCCCAGTTCTCCAATTTATCCAGGTCCCTCTGGATTCTCTCTCCCCCTAGTTTTGTGTCATCTGCAAATTTGCTGAGGGTGCAATCCAGTCCCTCATCCAGGTCATTAATAAAGATGTTGACTAACATTGGCCCCAGAACCCAGCCTTGCGGTACTTCGCTTGAAACAGACCATGATCCAGATATTGAGCCACTGACCACTAGCCGTTGGGCCCGACCACCAAGCCAGCTTTCTATCCATCGTATAGTACAAGGATCCAATCCATATTTCCTTAACTTATGGACAAGAATGTTGTGGGAGACCGTATCAAAAGCCTTGCTGACGTCAAGGTATATCACGTCCACTGACTTCCCCATGTCCACAGAGCTTGTTACCTTGTCATAGAAGCTAATCAGATTGGTCAGGCAGTTCCTTCTTGCCAACTACTCCAACAGTGGGGAAGGTAGGAGGGTTTTAGAATGGACATGAGCAACACATCTCCAAGAACACCAGTTACAGAACAGGTAACTGTCTTTTATTCTTCAAGTGATTGCTCAAGTGCATTCCAAGATGGGTGAATGCAAGCCAGTGTCTAGGAGGTGGGGTTGGAGCCCTGAACAGAGTGCAGGACAGCCCTGCCCACCACAGCATCTTCCTGTACATGCTGTGTCAAGGTGTAATGCACTGAAAATGTGTGAATGGAGGACCAAGTTGCCACCCTGCAGATATCCTGGATAAGGACCCTGGCCAAGTATGCCATAGACGATGCATGTGCACTGGTAGAATGTGCTCAGATTGGGGTGGGGGGACCCCCCACTCATTTGTAGTGCTCCCGGATACAGGCCACTATCCAGGAGGAGATCCGCTGAGAGGAGACTAGGAGTCTCTTCATCCTATCTGCCACTGCAACAAACAACTGTTGAGACTTTTGGAAGGATCTAGACCTATCCATATAGAAGGCCAGTGCCCTCCGAACATCCAAGTAATGTAAACTCTGCTCCCTAGAGGACGCATGAGGCTTCAGACAGAACACTGGTAGGGTGATGTCTTGGTTAATGTGGAAGGGGGACACCACCTTCAGCAGGAAAGCCGGGTGGGGTCTGAGCCTGACCTTATCCTTGTGGAACACCGTATAAAGCAGGCCCACCGTTAGGACCCTGAGCTCTGACACCCTTCTGGCCAAGGTAACGGCCACCAAGAATGCTGTCTTGTAACTGAGGAATAAAAGGGAGCAGGCAGTGAGGGATTCGCAGCGGGAGAGGCGGGGGCATAAGTTTAGACAATACCAAAATTAGGGTCCCACACTGGCACACCCTTTCCATTCTCTTCATGAACCTTTTCACCACAGGGCCTGAGAAGCTGGATGACATCCCAGGCCTGGGTGAAAGGCTGAAAGTGCATTTAGCAGCCATTTCTGAGAGGATAGTGACAGCCCTTCCTGGCTCAATGACAGCAAATAGTCTAGAATACATGGTATCGGAGAGAAGGCATACAGCAGAGGGCCCAACCAGCGAATGCTGAAGGCATCTGCCCAAGAGCCTGGGCTTCAGTTTTGGTAAGAGCAGAATGTCTGGCATTTTGCGTTGAGATGGGTGGCAAAGAGATCTACCTGGGGACATCCCCAATTCTGGAAAATTAAATTCAGTACTTCTGTATGTAACGACCACTCATGGTCCACAAAAGACCCTCTGAGATGGTCCACTAGGGAGGTCTGGTAGGTAGAACACTTTCAGAAGAATCTGGTACTGGATGCAGAAGTTCCAGAGCGCAAGGGCCTCAAGACATGGAGCAGGGGGGAAATGCCCGTGTTTATTTATATAATACATTGCTGTGGTATTGTCTGTGCTGACTGCAACACACTGCCCCTTTAGATAGCTCTGAAACACCTTGCATGCCGGCCGAACAGCTCCAAGCTCCCGCATGTTTATGTGGAGCTAAGCGTCATTCTTGCTCCATAGGGCCTGGGTCTGGTGGTCCCCCAAGCGCACTCCCCAGCCCAAGTCTGAAGCATCTGTGACTAGGCAGAGGGAGGGCTGAGGGGGATTGAAGGGCACTCCCATGCAGACCGACCGAGCACCCAACCACCAGTGTAGTTCCACTAGCACTCGTGGAGGGACTGTCACTAACTTGTCCATATTGTCCCTGACAGGCCTGTGTGCTGAGGCAAGCCACAGCTGGAAGGGGGGCATTCGCAACCTGGCCTGCTGGACTACAAATGTGCATGCTGCCATGTGACCCAGGAGCCTGAGGCATCCTCTGGCCATTGTGGTTAGGAACCTGATTAGTCTGAGGATGCAAGACGGCCCTGGCTTGCCCTGCATCCCAATCGGGCGTCCACAAATTCCACAACCTGTGCTGAGGCTAGCACTGACTTTGCCTCATTTACTATGAGGCCTAGTTTGTTGAATGTCTGTCACATCAGCTGCACGTGTGGCTCTACCTGGGGCTGCGACTGACCCCAGATCAGCCAGTTGTCCAGGTGGGGAAGGAGGGGCACCCCTCATCTGTGTAGGAAGGCTGCCACTACTGACATTCATTTGGTGAAGACCCTAGGGGCCAAGGAAAGGCCAAACGGAAGGACTGTGAACTGATAATATCCTTCCCTAGCACAAACCGGGAGGAACCTCCTGTGAGGTGGATAGATTGCTATGTGGAAATACATGTCCTGTAAGTCGAGAGTGGCAAACCAGTCCCCTCGTTCCAGCATCGGGCTAGTTAAGCCCAGGGATATCATAAGAAACCTTATTTTGCCCTCACAATTTTGTTTAGGTTTCACAGGTCCAGGATTGGCTGCAATCCCCCTTTTGCTTTCGGGATTAGGAAATAACGGGAATAAAACCCCTGCCCCCAGAAGTTTCGTGGCACTTCCTCTATAGCTCCCCTTTGTAAGGGGGACTTTACTTAGGCAGGAGGTAACGTCTTGTGAGGGGGTCCCTGACAAGGGACAGGCAGGGAGGGTGGGAAGGGGGGTAAGAAGAAAACTGGATGGCCAATCCCTTTTCTACTGTGTGAAGGACCCACTAGTCCGATGTTATGTTGCACTGTGCACAGTAGAACAGGAACAGGGAGGATGAAAATAAAAGTTGAGGTGGAACTGAGGAGGCGGCCAGCATGTCGCTCCCGACCGCCCCATCAAAACTGTTGTTTAGACCGCAGTGGGGGTTTTTGATGACTCTGGTCCTGGGTCTGTTGGCCCGACATCTCCCATTGGAGTGGCCCCTTCTCCTGCTACTGTCCCGATGTTGTTGTGGGATGTGCCTGAACTGGGGTCTCAGGGTAAAGCACCTTCTCTGTGTCACCGGTGTCTACACCCAGCAAACATAGGGTGGCCCTTGAGTCCTTCATACTGTGAAGTCTCTTATCTGTTTTCTCAGAAAACGGGGAGGGCCCCTTGAAGGGAAGGTCCTGTATAGATTGTTGCACCTCAGAGGGGAGCCTCAAGACCTGTAGCCACGCCCCTCTTCGAATGGCTATACCACATGCCATGACCCTGGTGGCCACATCTAGTGCAGCCTACAGCACTGCTCTGGATAGGATTCTCTGCTCCTCCACCATAGCATTAGACTCAGTCTTGCTCTCTGACGGGCTGAGTTCTGCAAAGTGACCGAGGGAGCTGGCTGTATAACAAGCGTATCTGCTAACCAGGGCCTGCTGGTTAGCTATCCTTAACTGAAGGCCACCTCTAGAATAAACTTTCCTACCATACAGGCCCAGTCATTTGGTCTCTGTTTTTAGGGGAAGGGCCCTGAAATCCCTGTCTCTCGCTGTCGTTAGCCATATCTACCACCAGAGAGTCAGGAGGAGTGTGGGTGAACAGGCGTTCACTACCCTAGACCAAAACAAAGTACCGACGTTCATTCTTCCTGGCCGTGGGCAGGGCTGAGGCCAGGGTCTGCCACGCTGTCTTTGCCGTGTTGGCAATTGTCTTAAAAGTGGGCAATGCTACCCTAATAGGTCCAGATGCTGACAAAATGTCTGTGACTAGGTCTGTTTCATCCCTATCCTCTTCTGCCTGTACGCCAGGCTCTGTGCCACCCTTCTGAGTAACGGCTGGTACACCCTTCCATCCTCCATTACAGGGGATGCTGAGGACCCACTAACACCTTGTCTGGGGAGGATGAGGACAACAGCCCATGCCCTCCGGGATCACCAGCCCAAAGGGTTCAATCTCTTCTGTTTGAGTACCCAGCACCGTGGTCTGCAGTGCTGTGCTCGGCCCCTGGGTACAGCACGCTATAGCGTTGTCTGCTTGGGTGCCATCAATGTGGGATAGCTCAGCACCTGGGACAGCACCATAGGTCCTGGTGGCTGCAAAGGCGGTGTCCGCATCTGGGTCGGTATCAACTGCACAGGTGCTGACGCCGCCATCAGTGCCAAAGGCTCTACAGGCACCTCCTGCACTGTCAGCTCCTGAGCCTGCTCTCGTGGAGGTGGCCCCAGCGATGCAGATGGTGCTGATCTTGGCACCTGGGGAGTGCCTGGAGCCCTAGTAGGGAGTCCTACGGCTTTCCCCCGTTCCTCGTGGATCACCCACGGGGTCCAAAATGGCCATTAGGGGAGCACCTGCCAATCCCCTGCTGGGGGGAGCCAGGACCAGTGCGGATGTCCACTGTACTAGGACAACCTCGTACTCCTGCTCCAAGCCGGAGTGTAAAAAACAAAGTCCAATTCTGACACTGACAACCATGACAGCGCTGAGGGGCCCATAATATCTGCTGGCTTCTGCATGCCTGGCACCGTGTGATACGGGGCACTGAAGTAGGTAACCATCTGCGGGGGTCGAAGCGGTGTCAGAAACCGTGCTGGTGACCTTGCAAACTGCTCTGGCGCTTGTGTCTGAGGGGGCAACAAGGACTCAGGACCAACATGGTTATTTGTAAGAGGCCCTGTGTGGCGCTGAAAGCCTCCAGAGTCAAAGGCAGCTGCGGAGAGCGCAGGCTCCTGCCTCATGCTGGAGTCAACATCTGCACTTCGTGATCCTGGTCAGGGTATGATCTGGTGGACTCCTCAAAAGGCCTGGCACTTGTTTCCCCCTCATGGGCTTGACCTCAGTCTCGCCTCTCTTTCTTACGAGGCACTGGGGATTGGCTGCTATGGCGCTGAGGAGCACTAGGCACAGAGTCCTGCTCTTGGGGTCGGGAGGGCTCTGATGGCACCAACGGCATCAGAGCACTCTGCACTGCTCTGAGCTCCAGCTGGGGAAATGTCTGGACACAAGGCTGCCTCCATCAGCAGCACCTTCAGCCGTCGTCTTGTCTTTCAACAGTCTAGGCTTGAAGGCCTTGCATATAGAACAGCGTTCCCGGAAGCGAGCCTCACCGAGGCAGCTCACACAAGTCTTATGCGGGTTGCTCTTGGGCATTTGTTTGCCGCATTTTGAGTGGGTGTTGAAACCTGGCAAGCCAGGCATTCCCTGGTGCCGAAGTGTTGAGGGGGGTTAGAGTCCCGCCTCGGCTCACCAACCTTTAAGTGGGACTACTTACAAGTAAAAGACAACTAACTATCAACTAATTTACAAGTAAGGGCTACCAGCAATACACAAGAAGCTGACAAAGAGCTCCAGCAACTGACAGCACGGCGAGAAGGAACTGAGTGGGGGACAGGGCAGGCGGTGCACATATGGGCCACTATACGGGCACCACTCCAGGGGGCACCGCATCGACCCTTGGGCTACTGGCTACGGTAAAAAGCTTCCGGCAACTAGGCATGTGCCAGCACCCACCCATCTTGGAATGCACATGAGCAATCATTTGAAGCATGAAGGGCTTCACCTTACAGAGTACCTTTTTGGCCCAAACCTACAAGGTGCTATGTAAGACAGAACTAACCACACACCCTCCCCTTCAACAGCGGTTTCTCCCCTCCTCCCACCACCCCTTTTTATAATCACTCAAGAAGTGGATGAGAAAAAGGTCAGGAAAATAACTGCAACGCTTAACAAGACATTGGCTGAACGATCAGGGGAATGTACTGGGAATAACTCAGTATCAAACTACACTAACCTACAAATGACCCAGGATTGTTGTCATTTGGCATGTATGTGAGATGTGCCTCAGTAGGAGCCAAATACATTTGTAGATTAGCATAGTCAGTCAAAACTTCCCCCATTAGTTAACACAGACACAGATGTCAGAGTATCACATTTCATACAGTGAAACAACTATTCCATGCCTAACACTACTTCTTTGGATCTCCAGAACTCCACACTCCTACTCGTTATAGCTAAGAGAAGAGGAAGAAACAAAAAAGAATTAAAAATAAAATCTGAAATAACCTCCCCAGAAATCTTTGAATCTGCAACATGCACAGCCTCAACAGCATTCTAACTGCTGGGGCATGAGTGCTCACACCTTCATAAATTCTTTTCTGGGAGGGACAGGTAAGTGGGAGAGCAAGGTCCTGTGGACTTCCCTTTTTCCTATTGAGGGGCAGGAGTACTGGCATGGATGTGGGTGCCCTGTGAGTTTGATTTAGCACGTCCCTACCAGACACAAACTCTGGAAGATCACCTCTGCCAGCATCAATCTTTCTGGAAGAGAAGACAATCTGAAAGGAGCACCTATTTATAGCCATTTTCTCCAAACTCCAGTGGAATCAACAGCCTATCCCCAATACCCTATTAACACTTTCATCCTCAAATGGAGAAAACATTATACAGTCAATAAAGGGAGACAACTCCACCAGAACTGCTGACAGGGAGTGGCAAAGCCTTCTGCAGCCCCAGAGTCTGACTCCTTGCTTGCCCCAGCCCCTGAATGTGGGGTTTAAGCTGGGGGGATTGGTTTGGGGATGAGTATCTTTCCCCCTCCACAACTGATTAGCTAGAGTAAATGTAGTTATTAATATTTTCCCTTTTTCTATAAAGCTATTATCAATCTATAAACAGGAAGGGATGCAATTTTATATTCTTGCCTCAGGTACAAAATTAAGTAGTTATGGCTCTGCTTCTCCTCTTCTCCACCCCATTTTTAAATTGCCTTGGGTCAGCAAGTCTTTCTGAATTGCCAAAATAGGTCCCTGTCTGGAAAAGGTTGGGAACTGTTGCTCTAGGACTTTGATTTGCAGAATGTTGGTTCCCTATCCTTGGGGAAGGAGAAGACAAGAAAAGAGCTTCTGGATTTGTTTTCTTTCTACAAGAAATGAATTCCCATCCTCCTCCTAATGCTGTATCCTGCAGGGTGTACCTTTCCTATGTCTCTGCTAGAAATGGGCCAAAACTGGGGGTCAGTGTCAGGGCTGAATTTGGCCAGAGCTGCTTCATGGAAGTGCCACAAGGAAGAACTTTACTGGTACCTCTACACATTTCTACAGGACATACTCAGGAGCCCTCCATGCACGGGTACAAACAGCAACACAAGCAACCAGGCACTGCTTAGGTGAGTAAAGACAGACCTGAGCCTGTGGATATGTCCCCAGGCATAGGGATAGAGTCCTGCACCAATACAAAAATGTGGACCCACATTCAATCCACATGGCTAGACGCAACTCATCCAAAGCACAACACAGATTTTACTTCCAGCATCACAGTAAATCTTCTGGAGGAGGGATGGAGCACAGATGAATGTTGGGGGCAGGGGGAAGGGAGCCCATAGTGTGCAGGGAAAAGGGCAGGCAGCAGGAACAGGGGAGGGGTGGTAACGGGCAGCAGGGACCTGAAGCCAGGAGTCTGCAGGTCATCACTTACCAGGTAAGGGGCCAGGCAGGGCTAGCGCTTGGCACCCCATGCAGGGAAGTTTAGGACACAGCTTAGGCACTGGTGAGGCCACATCAGCAGTACTGCATCCAGTTTTGGGCCTCCCTGTATACAAAGGATGTGGATGTGCTGGAGCAGGTTCAGCAGAGGGCAAGGAAAATGGGTAAGGAGCTGGAGCACGTGACCTATGAGGAGAGGCTGAGGGCTGTGGGCTTGTTTAGTTTGTAGAAGAGAAAATTGACAGGGGATTTAATAGCAGCCTTCAACTTCCTGAAGGGGAGCTCTAAAGAGGATGGAGAGAAACTGTTCTCAGCAGTGAGAGATGGCAGAACAAGGAGCAATGGTCTGAAGTTACAGAAGGAGAGGAGTAGGATGGATATTAGGAAAAAGTACTTCAGCAGGAGAGCGGTGAAGCAGTGGAATGTGTTGCCTAGAGAGGTGGTGGAATCTCCATCACTAGATGTTTTTAAGTCCTGGCTTGACACAGTGTATTCATGGGGGGAGGAGCCCTACATAGGTTTCTGCTCCACTATACACAGATATGAAGTGGATAATGCAGGGCTCTCTTTAAAGCATATGTGGTTCTCCATAGCTCAAGCAGTGCCTTCCCTGTCTGCACTGCTACTTTTTAAACAGAGCAGCCTCATGCTGCCGTAACTGCTGACAGGCTGACCTGAACCTGGGACCTCTGGACCTCAGTGCATGAGCCTCTACAGCCATGGTATCCAAGATGCTCCCCATTCACCACATGTGGCACTGGGGTGTGGCAAAATGCAGCTCAGCTGAGCCACACATGGAGTGCCCCTCTGCCTGCTCCATGCATGTGCCCCACCACGTGGTGGGATGCATGCACTGGGGGAGGCAGCCCCTGTAGAGCTTTGCCACTCCAGCCCAGAGCTGGCAGGCCTGGTGCAGCTGCCCTGGTGTGTGCGCAGGCTGACGCAGCTCCAGGGGTGCTGGCTCCAGTGAGTCGCAGGAATACACTATTCAAACGGGGGAGGTGGCTGTCTCTAGAGGGGGAGTTGGGCATTCATGGGCGGTGGCAGCAGAAGGCTGTGGTGAATATGCAAGGATCATAACCACAGGTGTGGAGATCCTTTATTTATTATTGGATTTCACTGCTCTACCATTTGAGCTAAAAGCCAGCTGGCTCTCAGCTAAGGCTGCAGAGAAGACTTGTCCTCTGTAAGTGGGTCTAGGGGCCACTACAACCAACAGTGAAGAACACCCACCACACATATGGTTTACATTGCCTCCCAGCTGCCCAAGCCCTCCCCTGCTACACTAAAGTCTTATGCAGTGAGGACACCGGTGTGCAATGAAGACACAATGTATGGGCCTGCTGATTAAATGACGAAAGAAAGATGACTAGAGAGCAGAAAGAAAAGATTGTTGACCTTCCACACCTTTTCCTGTGCCCAGTCTGCCATGAATTCCTTCCAGCATCATCTCTCCCCCAACCTGACCCTACCCTGACCTTCAAGTGAATTTTCAAATGGAAGGGGTACCCATAAAGGATGGTGTGAAGGGGGTGGAATGTTCTCTTTTTAAAGTCAGTCAATAGATCCAAGACTGTCCAAAAAGTCATACATTTTTAAACTGGTTTCATATTTTTTCCAGGATCTTTTGATTTTAAACTCTTGAGGCTTCTAATTTTCTCCAGGCAAACACATTCAACCCCTAAAAAGGGACCTACAGAACATCAAACAGGATGAAGATTCCACAAGGGAAATCTGTGTACACAGAAATTCATGTTAAATAAGCATTCTGTATAAGACTTCAACTTTTATGGTAGTTGGCTAAGTAACTTCTATAAATGCAAATGCCCAAGAGGGACAAAGGGGAAAAAATATTGTGTGAGCCTGTACCAGAGTAGGAAATGCCTGACTACAAAATCTTAAATTTAGGTTTCCACCAACCAGGTGCTGAAACAAAAAGAAATATGTAATGAAGTTAGAGCCAATACAGTAAGATGAATATATGGAGATACACATCTCAGAGTTGGAAGGGACCTTGGGAGGTCATTGAGTCCAGTCCCCTGCCCTCTTGGCAGGGCCAAGCACCCCCCCTCCCCCCTTTTTTTTTTTTTTTTTAAAAAGTTTATTTGCCTCAGATCCCTAAATGGCCCCCTCCAGGATTGAACTCACAACCTGGGGTTTAGCAGGCCAATGCTCAAACCACTGGGCTCTCCCTACCCCTTTAGTTAAAGCAATCAGCAGAGTGCGAGTGGAGAGAGAGTATCAATGGTACCTGAAAGAAAGGTTACTCACCGTAGTAACAGTGGTTCTTCGAGATGTGTCCCCGTGGGTGCTCCACATTAGGTGTTGGGCTCGCCCGGCGCCGCAGATCGGATCTTCCAAGCAGTTTCTGCCGGACCACGCATGCGCCGGTGCGCGCCACTCCCCTGCACGCTCCCGGCCACGTGCGCGATCCGGTCCCCGCCAGTTCCTTGACCAACCGCCTCGGATGCTCCTGCAAAACACTAAACAGAGATCCGGAGCGGGGAGGATGGGCGGGCAGTGGAGCACCCACGGGGACACATCTCGAAGAACCACCGTTACTATGGTGAGTAACCTTTCTTTCTTCTTCGAGTGTCACATAGGTGACTACCCAGCAGTAACCCAAGATAGGAGGTGGGTAATCGGATTATGTGCAGCTTGTCCCCGAGAGGACCGCTGCCGAGAGACGGGTATCCTCTTGGAATACCCTGTGAAGGGCGTAATGTTTGGTGAAGGTGTCACAGGATGACCAGGTCGCCACTGCAAATGTCTTTTAGCGCAACGCCCTTGAAAAAAGGCTGTTGATGCTGCCACCGCCCTAGTGGAATGAGCCCTGGGCATGGCCAGTAAAGGAGTGTTTTTGAGTTTGTAGCACATTTTTATGCAAGATACGATGTGCTTCGAGATTCTCTGCGAAGAGAGACATTCTCCTTTTGATTTGGGAGCGATAGAGACTAGGAGTCTATCCGTTCTCCGGAAGGACTTGGTCCTGTCTATATAGAAAGCTAGCGCCTCCTCACGTCGAGGAGGTGTAGGCGCGCCTCTTTGTTAGAGTTATGAGGCTTTGGATAAAACAAGGGTAAACAATAGGTTCGTTAGTATGAAACTCAGAAAGAAACTTTAGGAACACAGGCTGGATGCAGCCGTATGGTTACCGCCTCCTTGGAAAAACAGCGCAGGGTGGCGTTGCCATAACTGCCGCAAGCTCGCTCACCCTGCGAGCTGACGTGATTGCGAGAAGAAAGGTCGTCTTTATCATAAGGAGGCGGAGGGAAACCGGAGCCAAAGGCTCGAACGGTGGTCCCCTTTTCGCATTAAGCACCAGGTCCAAGTTCCACGAAGGTGGAAGCGGTTTCCGAGGGGGGGGGGGGGGGGTATAGGTTTACCAGCCCTTTGAGGAACCTGGTAACCATGGGATGGGCGAACACCATGTGCCCTTCCTCTTCGTGTCTGAACGCCAAAATGGCGGCAAGGTAGACCTTAAACAAGGATAGTGAGAGTCCTCCTCTCTTGAGGTCCAGTAAATACTCTAATATCACAGCCATAGGCACCGAACGGGGGGCTAGCTGTTTGGTAGAACACCATGCCGTAAAGCGAGTCCATTTCTGCTTGTAGGTCTTCCTGGTGGAAGTCCTCCTGCTACTTTCTAGGACTTGCTGCACTTCCTCCATACATGTGCTCTCTAGGGAGCTGAGCCACTCTGAGCTCCAGTATATTTGTGTGCAGTGACTGCTCCGTGGAGGACCACAGCCCTTGCGTCACCTCTTCGCCCATGTGTGCTCCCCACCCTATGGAGGGAGGCATCTGTAGTAAGAAAAACCAATGTGTGTGGTTGGTGGAAGGGTACCCGTTAGCAGGTTCTCGGGGTTTACCCACCATTGCAGGGATTTGCGCACCTCTGTTGTGGGCGACGCCACCCTGTGAACAGTGTGTGCTGCCGGTTTGTATACGCTCGCCAGCCAGTGCTGCATGCTGCGCATGTGTAACCTGGCGTTCTGTTCTACGAACGTCGCTGCTGTCATGTGGCCCAGCAGCTGTAAGCACGTCAGAACCGGCACCGTAGGGCTGAAGGTGAAGACTAGCACGAGGGAGCCGATGGCCCGAAAGCGAGTCTCTGGTAGATACGCCCTCGCTGTAATAGAATTTATGCGTGCCCCTACGAACTCTATGTCCTGTGTGGGGTCTATCTTTGATTTTGTCAGATTGATAACCAGGCCGAGCGAAGACAACGTGCCTGCTGTGACGCATATCATGCATAGTACCTCCTCCTTCGAGGCCCCTTTGAGTAGGCAGTCATCCAGATACTGGAATATAAATACCCCCTGTCTGTGCAGGTAGGCTGACACAACTGCCAAGGTCTTGGTGAAGACTCTGGGGGCTGAGGAGAGGCCAAACGGTAGGACCTTGTATTGAAAATGTTCTTTGCCTACCATGAAAACCAGAGGAATCGTAGGTGAGCTGGATGAATAGTTATGTGAAAATACGCGTCTTATAAGTCGAGGGCTGCGAACCAATCTCCATCGTCTAGTGCCGTAAGGATGGAGGCGATTGTGATCACCCGAAAGCGTTGCTTGCGCAGGTACCGGTTGAGGCCTCGAAAATCTAAGATGGACCTCCCGCCTCCTGTCTTTTTCCCCGTGAGGAAGTACCTCGAGTAGAACCCTCTCCCTTGCAGTTGCTCTGGCACTCTTTCCACTGCCCCCATGAGCATGAGATGGTCTACCTCCTGCTTGAGCCTCGCTACGTGGGAGGCCTCCTGGAGGTGGGGCCTGGGTGGAGGTCATGGCAGTGGGAGCGACTGGAAGGGGAGGGCGTACCCCGTGGCTATGATCTCCAGCACCCATTTGTCTGTGGTGATCCTTTGCCACTGGTTATAGAATGGTCGGAGGCGATGGTGGAATAACCGCTTCGGATGACCTTGTGCGATGGTAGTGATGGCGCAGCCCTGGATCTGTGTCTCAAACTTGTGGCCTTTGGCCCTGCCCCGAGGACGCACGGCTCTGTTGGGAACGTCGCCTGGGAGTTCTGTACTGCTGGTGCTGTTGATGTCGCCCTTGCTCGTAACCCCTGTGGTACTGGGGACGCTGTTGCTGGTACTGGTACCGTCTTTGTTGAGGGTAGTACTTTTTCTTTTTGTATGGAGGGGTGTAAATCCCCAGGGTCCTAAGTGTGGCTCTTAAATCTTTGTCTGCAGGCCCTCGGTATACCCAGAGTCTGGAGCCAGGACTCGCTTCGCATCACCACTGCCGTAGCTGTGGAGCGTGCTGCTGTGTCTGCAACATCCAGGGCGATCTGAACTCCCGTCCTCGAGGCCACGTAGCCTTCTTGCATGATGGCCTTGAGCACTGGTTTCTTGCCCTCTGGAAGCGAGTCCATGAGGGAAGTTAACCTAATGTGGTTGTCTAAATTATGGTTCGCTAGATGCGCTGCGTAATTTGCCATTCGCAACAGTAGAGTGGAGGAGGAGTAGACCTTTCTGCCCAACAGCTCTAGCTTTTTGGCATGTTTGTCTGTTCCCCCACGTTGCGACGACTCCACCACCAAGGAATTTGGTTGTGGGTGGCTGAACAGGAACTCCATGCCCTTTGTCGGCACGAAGTATTTTTTTTTTTTTTTTTCCCCGCTCTCTTGTGGACAGGCGGAATAGTCGCAGGAGTCTGCCATATCATAGTGGCAGACTCCAAGATTGCGTCATCAAGCGGTATTGCTATTTTGGAGGAGGCCGGAGGTCTCAGATTTTTTAGGAGCTTATGGTGTTTCTCTTGCACCTTTGCTGTCTGGATGCCTTGCGTGGAGACCACCCTCGTAAAACAGCTCTTGAAACTGTTTGAGATCGTCCGGAGGATGGACGTCCCCCGGGGCCGTAGCCTCATCCGGGGAGGAGAGCGAGGAACCGCTGGGGTACGTCTCTCTGGACCCTTCCGGTTCCTGCTGGTGATGGTACACCCTCTCACTAGAGGTTTGCGAGGGAAAATCTCGGGGTTCCATAACCATTCCCCCCTGAGATGCTTGAGTCTCTGTCCCCGGTCGCAATTGCCCTCAGGGGTACGAGATCGTCTGTGGGGATCTTTCCCTAGTAGATTGCCGATGGTGTCTATGCCCCGCGTGGTAGGGGCGACCATGGCAGTATAGGCACTGTTCTTGGGAAGGTGACCTAGACAACTCCCTTGGTGCGTACCCTCTGCGTCTGGGGGAGGGAGATCGTCGAGACACTGGAGAGAGCGATTTTGCATAATAGTCCAGCGGTTCAAACCCCAGGAAAGGTGAAGGTGGTCCCAGCCAGGGTGAGGCTGGTTGCAAAAATGGAGAAGGGGGCTC
This sequence comes from Carettochelys insculpta, assembly GCF_033958435.1. Taxonomy (NCBI): domain Eukaryota; kingdom Metazoa; phylum Chordata; order Testudines; family Carettochelyidae; genus Carettochelys; species Carettochelys insculpta. The sequence continues at coordinate 74,359,981 of NC_134139.1, read as the reverse complement.
CGGGTAGGCTAGGGGGGACCCCTGCCTTCTGGTTGGAGTCTGCAACATAAGCGGAGGGCTGTGAGAAAGCAACTCCACAGCCCTGTGCGGAGAGGGGCTGCAATGCCTCCTCTTGTGTGCAGCCTTCCCCCTCCCTTGAGGAGGTAACTCCGCCCCCTGACGTACAGGGGATCCCGGCCCCGTCCGCACCGAGCTCGGCATGCTCGAGGGCGGTGCTGCACGTGCGGTGTCCTCCGGTGCCTGCAGGCTGCGTGCCTGAGCGCTCTGCACCGCTGGTTCCTCGGGGGTCGGTGCCACTGCCTGCGGTGCCGCCGGTACCGGCGCTTGTTTAGCCGCCGCCCTGCCTGTGGTGCGGGGCGGCTGGCTGATTATTGGAGGCTGAGCCGCTTCCACGTGGCTCTCCGTGCCGCCGCCGATCAGCTGTTGCTGCGGCTGGGGGCTGCTCGCTCCTCCCGTCCCGCTCGCTGTTGCTGCCGGCAGGGATCGGGCTGGGGAGACTTTCCTCCGTTTTTGCGCTGATGGGGTCAGGGAGGCGGCTTTCCTTTTATGGGCCCCGGAGGGTCCCTTCTGCTGCGGCCGCTCCGGCACGTCTGGCTGGAGGGCCTTGTCGAAAAGCAGCATTTTAAGCCGCATCTCCCTGTCTCTCCTTGCTCTGGCTGTTAATTTAGCACAGAAGGAGCATTTCTGTGCAACATGGGACTCCCCAAGGCACCTTATGCATAGGCTGTGCCCATCAGACGCTGGCATCACCTCTCGGCAGGACTCACATTTTTTAAATCCTGAAGAGGACATTGTTGGTGAGTCTTTCAGTTGTTAAACGGGTACTTAGCACCTTCTCTGTGCTATTTTCCCCTTCTGATGGCCTGCTGCAGCAGGAGGGCTGATGGCCCTATGCTCCTGGCCTCCGGCGCATGTTACTGGGACTGGATTGAAGCTGTCCCGCTTGTAGTTTGTTTGTTGTTTTCTTTTTTTTTTTTTTTTTTGAAAAATAACAACCGGCTAACTTGCAGTAGCCTAAGTACTTGAAAAACTTTAAAGAAAAAACAGTTAAAGTCATTGAATACGCTACATGGCCTTAGCCTAGTTCGGATTCCGACGGCGGTTAAGAGGAACTGGCGGGGACCAGATCGCGCACGTGGCCGGGAGCGCGCGGGGGAGTGGCGCGCACCGGCGCATGCGCAGTCCGGCAGAAACTGCTTGGAAGATCTGATCTGCGGCGCCGGGCGAGCCCGACACCTAATGTGGAGCACCCACGGGGACACTCGAAGAAGAACCATCCTTCCACCCATATCATCCCTTTCTTTTCCCTGAGCCACACTCTTCCTCTCCCCTCCCCACACCTACAACCTCCCCCGCTCCAGACACTTGCTCCTCCCCCAACATTGCACATGCTCTTACAGGCAGTAAAGAGTGCGAGGGGCCGTGGCCACTTTTTGCTATTACAGCACTCCTGCTGTACCTAGCTTATTTCAGGACCCCAGCACTAAAGTCGAGCTCTCAGAAACAGAGCAAACAGGCAGCTTGCAGGCATAGGCTCAGTACTGAGAGCAACACAATGGGATAGTTTAAAACTGAAGTCGAGACTGACTTTCCTTAAATTTGGAGAAACTGTGAAATGAGACATTAGTCACACCCGCCCCACCCCCATTACAGCTACAAATGTCAATAAAATTTGGACTCTACAATTGAAAGTAACATGCAAGTATGAAACAGCTGGGTGCTGAAGACAGCCAATGTTAGTCAAATTAAATTCAGCCTTCATGACAACTTGCTGTTAATTGTACAATTGTAAAGCACCAGGCTTTCTAAAAAAAAGCACACGATAATTTTTAACACAAAAATACTGTACCCAGCATGTGGCAGCTTTTTTTTTTGACCTCCTAATGACAGATAAAAATTACTGGACTAATAATTGGTGGTTCCCACGGACCAGTGATCATGAACTAATTACATTCAACATGGACAAAGAGAGGACACTCCAAATTAGGTATTCTTATGTTCCACCCTTTCTCTGCTAGTTAGTAAACCTAGATTTTTCCCTTCATCCTACTCTTGCTCCTGATGTATAAAGCATTATAAAGCCTCTTCTACTGCCTTTTATGTGGGTCCTTAGTCTTTCAGATTTTGCCCCTACATGCTTGTGCAATTCTTTTGTACTCATCCTTCATAATTTGTCCACCTTTCCATTTTTAGTAGGATTCCCTTTGACTTTCAAGTCATAATGCAAACACATTGGCCTCTTACTGTTCTTTTTTCTTTGCATTGGGACAGTTTGTTGTGCCTTTAAATATTGTCTTGATAAATTTCCATAGATTTTCTTCAAGAAAAAGGGAATTCAAGAGAGCAGGAAGTTTATCAGGTTTAAACTCTGCTTTTTGAAGTCTAACGCAATCAAATCCAATCTAGAGTGCAAAAGCGATTTTACTTCTGTAAGCATTGTTGGGCAGCCTGATAACAGAATACTGTATACAGTTATTCTGTCCACATTTTGAAAAGTATGTTTAAGAACTGGAAAGGTGGCAGGAAAGAGACACAAAGTATTCAAGGACTAGCCAAAATGCCTCATGACTTACAGAGCTCAAATCTGTTTAGTTCAAAGAGATGATTGATAGGTTCCAGTATACTGTCACAGGGGAAAAAAAACAAACAAGTGCTAACAAGCTCTTTTAGCTGTGAAAACAGGACACACACCCAAGGTTATAAAAATTCTTTGAAAGTTACCTTTAAGTGACTTTCCCAAAGTAGCTGAATCAGAAGCAGAACCCAGGAAGCCTAACTCCCAAGTCAGTGCTGTAAGCAGCAATTCCCATTACTCAAAATCTGACAGTACATGATTCATGAAAACGTGCAACTAAACTCACCCACACAAATCCGTCCATCATCTGAAAACTGATAGCCGTCAATACACTCACATCGGAAAGTTCCTGGATGGTTATTACAGACTGCATTGCTGCCACACACTGTTGGTTGCTCTGAGCACTCATCAATATCTAGGGAATGTTAAAAAAAAGAGAGTTCAGTTATTACAGATGGGTGAACAGTGCCCATCCTGGAAATGAGGGCATCCCGCAACTGCTGATCAATAAATGGCCCACTCAGCCTTAGTTCTGTAGTATAATAAAACTAATCTGAGAAACAAATCAATACAACTGTTATGTTGTTATTCTTTAACATTTCCATAAAGACATTCAAGAACTATCCACATGCCATGAAAGGTTCCTTTCCTAAGGAGGCAGGATTTCACAAAGCTACAGCAGTAAAGCGTATCACAATTGTACAATATGGATTCAGCCAACAACTGCTGCTGTAACTTTCAGACTTTTTTAAAAAAATATGACACCTGTTGGAATTCATATAGGCGTTATGTATGGCATGACCGACACAGATAATGAGGGACGCTTTCTACTTGTGGAGAATTACATGAATGCATAAAAATTTACTGCATGCCATTCTCAAAGATCACACATTCAGAAAATAAGAGTAATATTGTATTAAAATGTGCTATTTGGCAGCTACCAACTATATTTTAACATGGAGGACCTGCACAGATGGGATATTGATCCATAACTTTTAACTGTAAATCATGCACTCTCAGCTTTGCATAATTAGGTTTTATAGATCTCCAGCATGGAGGACCTAGTCTAGACATTTCTGATGTGACAGGGGTTATGTAGGAGGGATTAATTTATGAGAGTCAAACAAAACACATTACCACAGTTCAGCTTTGTGTGCCTAACACCACATTTCATAAACAAGTTAGCCACTATAAAATAGCTATTACTTTAAGTACTACATTAAAGTGCAGAGAGCTGTGATATTTTAAATAGCAATGGTACACAACTGACAAGAACAGACTTCTTAGAACTGCTTCCATTTAGAATCCTGTCTCGTAAAGGTGGTTCCAAAGGCCTTTTTAAAAAAAAAAAAAAAAAAAAAAAAAAAAAAAAAAAAAATCCACCACACCTGCTAGGACAGTAACTGGATGTTCGAAACTTTTTAGGTTCCAATTCTTTACCCATTGTACAAAATTAGAGTCCTCGAACACATAGGTTCTACAGCAGTAGGTCGGTGTACAATCATTTTACATGAGCTCCCAATATTAATGCAATATTCCATGGGTCACGAAAAGGTGGTGAGAAATTATATAATTGTACATTAAGTAGTTTGTGAAGTGAAAACTGTCAAAAAGACAGAAAGCAAGAGGTAAATAGAAGACCTTTGATAATTTTTCCTCTTGTCTTTACCCTTCCTCCTCAATGTAACATTTACAGCAGCTGAAGTGGGCTTTAAAAATAATTAGCGTAGATTCAAAGATTTTGCAAAGCATGCTGAAATTAAGCAGTTATTGGTGTTTACCACAAATGGCATTCTACATACGACAGCTATGTCCTTTTTGAAATACTGTATTATGAGTTATTTGCTACACAACCTGATACATCCATAATCTATTGTTTTACCCGTATCAAGTTCAGTGACCCGACTAGTATTCGGAGTAAGCTTTTGTAGACACAGCTAGAGGGGCTTTTTTTTTTTTTCCCTTAAAAAAAAAAAAACCAAAACAAAAAAAACCAACCAACTCAGGAGGTTGTTTCACAATACAATCTGAAAACAAACCACACACACACACACACACACACACACACACACACAGAGAGAGAGAGCAATCCGGTGGATTACTACCGTATATACAGATTAACATCTTTTATCTAGAAAGACCTCATACAGCATTGTCTAGTGGTTCACATTTCCTAGTTGGCACCTTATGAGATGGCATAAGGATCCACAGAATTAAGAATACAAAGCTACACATCCAAAACCAATAAATTTAACAATGGTTAAATTCATTCTATTGTGGCTCAACCATTATGTAACATAGAATGGCAAGACAGTTGACTGGAGCAAACTGCACTATAATAGTAAAATTGCACTTCATCTTCACACAAATCCTCAAACTGGCATCCATTGCTAACTGAGCCTAGTGCATAAAATCTAAAAGATAGGATTTTAGACTGGGCCTTTTGAAGACAGTGGAGAGACTGATACTGAAATCAGTATCAGCTGCTTTGATTAAAAGCCAAAGTAGCATTTGTTATAGCTGGTCTGTGAGCAGAACATAGCAGTACTTTCTGGAATATGCTGTGCATGTAGGATTGATAGCTCAGAAACAAAATTTTATTGGATATTAAAAGGCAAACTACAGCTATTACAAAGTTCTAATGTACACCAACTCACCAATGTGTTTAATTTTTTTCAATTGTCTTCTTTCTCCACTCTAAATTTGTTTTTAGTGGAAAAAAGCAGAAAGTTTTAAGTATCTAATGCTATTTTATGTGCTACATTAGCACTTAAGCTCCAATCAGCTTTATGGTCCTTGGTGCTAGGCATTTACAAAAACATATGGCCCATGTCTACATGGTGTGCTTCTGCTGCCAGTGTCATGCAAATGAGGGCACTCAATGCGAATAAGGTGCTAATTTACAAATCATGCACCTCACTTGCCTACTGTCTCTCATATTGCTGTCCCTGCAGAGGCTTCTGTTGCCACAAAGCAAGTTGTGTTCATGGATTTCCTGTCAACAAGCTGAGGTTGGGGGGGTGTGGTGGGGAGGGAGGGGGCTGATCAACAGAACCCCATCTACATAGCTTGCTTTGTGGTGACAGACGCCTCTGCTGGGACAGTGATCACACGAGAGCAGGCAAATGAGGTGCATGACTTGCAAATTAGCACCTCATTTGCATGAGTGCCAGCAGCAGCATACTGTGTCTATGTGGCAATCACAAAAGAACTTCTGCCTCAGAGAGCTTTAGGAAACTACATTCCAGTAGCAAGATTTTCCATGATAGGCCTTAAGAATCTAGGCCAAAAGGGCTGGTTGTGCAAGTTAATACATTCCATGCACGACAAGCAAAAATTTATACACGCCATCATTCTGATGAATAAATGTTTCACCTACCATAACAAACGCGTCCATCTCCACGGAAACCTATAGAACATTCACAGGAGAACTGATTCCCTGTTCCTGGACGACATACTGCATTGGTGTCACAATTATGAGTACCAGTGTAGCAAGGATTCTGGTTGATATCAGCAGAGCCACCTGTTAAAAGAGATAGCGTTCAGCCACAGAAGAAGCTAAAATGAAGCCAAGTTAAATTTAAGAGACTGCTTGTCAGATAGATAGGTACTGCTCTAATGTACAGATCAGACATTAATGCTTAACCCATTCAGGCCGCAACATGAGACAGATATTTAGGACAGATTGTTTACAACAGCAATGTGTGTGGAGTGGCCAATACTAAGCTAATTGTACTCATAAGGAAGTGGTCGACCTTCAGTTGGTATGCAGGCCATCCATGAAATATGTCTTTTAACTCAAATATAGCATTCCATGTTCTTGCCAAGAACTTCCATAAAGGTTCTTGGGTAAAATTATGAAAAACCAAAACAGGATGACACTCACACAAAAAAAGACCACAGAAACCTATATAATAAAAAAAGGCAAGGGTAAGTCAAACAAAGGGTTAGTCAATTTCAGGCCAGTAAGTCTGACTTTAGGACCAGGTAAATTGGTTGAAATCATATAAAGAACATAATTGGCTAAGGAAGAGTGTCATTTCTTTTTGTAAAGGGAAATTATGCCGCAACAATCTACTAGAATTCTTTGAATTAGTCAACAAGCATGTGTACAAGGGGGATTCAATGGATACAGTGTTCTTAGATTTCCAGAAAGTCTTTGACTAGGTCCTTCAAAGGATCTTCAAGGTAAGCTGTCATGGAATAAGGGGGAAAGTTCTCCCATGGACTGATAACTGGTTATAAGTTAGAAAACAAAGGATAGAAATAAGCAGTCAGTCTACAGAATGGAGAGGAGTAATTAGTAGTGTCCCCTGGGGTCTGTCAACATATTCAGAAGTAATCTGGAGAATGTAGTAAAGAATGAGGTGGCAAAATTTGCAGATGATACTATGACAGTCCTCCCATGCTTTATGAAAATTGATTTAAGACTATAAAAGTATACATAACTTGGAGATGCTTTGGACAAAATACCTCATGTAACCTATCAATTTTAATGTTTACAAATCTACTAGATTTGTATATTTTATTATGGTGCATGTAGTTTATGCAAAATTAGAAATATGAAATTTAAGCTTTAAATGTGTTGATGAGGGCCATTACTCCTGCCCCTGAAATCCTAATGACCGGGTTTCAACTTAACTTGTAGATAGCCTTGTTTGTCCTGTAAGGCTAGAATGTGGTTTATGCTAGAAAGACTTGTGACCATACCTCCTGGTGCCGAAAGCCATTTTGATTCAGTGTTTTTCCATGGGAAGGGGATCCTCTGGTTTCACCTAGACAAGGCATAGAGTTGGGGGTTACTGCCCCCCACACAGTAATGCAGACACTAGCCTCCTTCAGCTCTGGGATGATGCAGTTTTAGGGCATGGGACCTAGGAAACCAGCTCCCAAAAAGGATTTATTTGGGGGGTTTGATCCCATCTCTCTGTGCAAAACTTTTGCACAGAGATGGCTTCTCAGGTAAGCCCCCGTTATCAATGAAAGGGAGATACGCACCGTAGCGCCTCTTCCTCAGGTACATTAAGCATAAACAGTAGGAATTCAGTGGTTATTAGTAAAAACAGTTCAAACTAAAGTTACTAAATTAAAAAGACGCACACAGTTTTAACTTCACTAGGAAAATTATATGTAGATTCTTACACCCTAAATAGCTCCTCATGTCAGGTAAAATCTGTTCTCTTGCTCTGATTTGGGACAACAGCATTTCATAGTTCTTTGTTTCTCCTTAGGGTGTGTAAGGTAGTTTACCAGGCAGTCTGGGGGTCCAAACTGAAAGATTCCCATTGTCTAAATAGATTTTCCAATAGGACAGGAAATTTTTGTTGTATAAACCCCTTCCCCTGGAAAAAGGCTGGAACAAAATGACTTTCTGTACCTAGTGGTGCAGTCACAGGTCTCACTAGCACCAACCACCTTCTAGACTTACAGGATAAATAAGACTGCTTACAATTAGTTAAGTTGATCACCCAGTCACTAAGGTTCCAGGAACAGGAGTAATAGCTCTAATCATCTTATTTCAAACTATAGAACACCCTTACGTCTTATATTTATAGCTTCAAAAGAAAAATACATGCACTAAAATAAAATAAAACGAATCCAGCCAATTGCAACATTAAAAACACATAGGCTACGTCTACACGTGCACCCAACTTCGAAATAGCTTATTTCGATGTTGCGACATCGAAATAGTCTATTTCAATGAATAACGTCTACACGTCCTCCAGGGCCGGCAACGTCGATGTTCAACTTCGACGTTGCTCAGCCCAACATCGAAATAGGCACAGCGAGGGAACGTCTACACGCCAAAGTAGCACACATCGAAATAAGGGAGCCAGGCACAGCTGCAGACAGGGTCACGGGGCGGACTCAACAGCAAGTCGCTCCCTTAAAGGGCCCCTCCCAGACACACTTTCATTAAACAGTGCAAGATACACAGAGCCAACAACTAGTTGCAGACCCTGTATATGCAGCACGGACCCCCAGCTGCAGCAGCAGCAGCCAGAAGCCCTGGGCTAAGGGCTGCTGCCCATGGTGACCACAGAGCCCCGCAAGGGCTGGAGAGAGAGTATCTCTCAACCCCCCAGCTGATGGCCGCCATGGAGGACCCCGCTATTTCGATGTTGCGGGACGCGGATCGTCTACACGTCCCTACTTCGATGTTGAACGTCGAAGTAGGGCGCTATTCCCATCCCCTCATGGGGTTAGCGACTTCGACGTCTCGCCGCCTAACGTCGATTTCAACTTCGAAATAGCGCCCAACACGTGTAGACGTGACGGGCGCTATTTCGAAGTTACTGCCGCTACTTCGAAGTAGCGTGCACGTGTAGACGCAGCTCTAGATTACATGAGACCGTCTCCAAAGTATCCTCTGAGTTAAGCATATTTATATTCATAAACCACGGAGGGCGGGGGGGGACCATCAGAGATAGAAAACTGCTCAAAGATACTTAAGCCCAGAGCAGATGGCAAAGAGCTTCAAAAAGGACCTCACAAAACTAGATGACTGGACAACAAAATGTCAGATGAAATTCAGTGTTGATAAACCAAAGTAATGCATATTGGAAAACAAATCTCAATTATCTTTATAAACAATGGGGACTAAATTAGCTGTTACTACTCAAGAGAAATCTTGGAGTCATTGTGGATAGTTCTCTAAACAACATCTGTTCAATGTACAATGGCAGTCAAAAATGAAAATGTTGGGAATCATTAAGAATCTTGACACAGGATTAAGTTCAGAAAAAAAAAAAAGCTTAAAAAATGATTAGATGCCATATAAGAGATTAATAAAACTGGGACTTTTCAGCTTGGAAAAAACAGATGACGAAAATGGGACTGACAGAGGTCTATAAAATTATGACTGGTGTGGAGAAAGTCAATAAGGAATAGTTATTTACTTCTCCTCATAGCACAAAAATCAGGGGGGTCACCAAATGATGTTAATAGGTAGCAGGTTTGAAAGAAATAGAACAAAGTACTTCATGCAACCAGCCTGTGGAACTCCTTGCTAGAAACCCTGTGAAGGCCAAAAAAGAGCTAGATAAATTCATGGAGGATAGGTCCACCAATGGTAATTAAGTCAGGGTACGCAGGGATGATATCCTTAGCCTGATTGTCAAAAGTGGGGAATGGGTGATGGGGGGGATGGATCAGGGAGGATTACTTCTGTTCATTCCCCTGGGGCATCTGGCACTGGCCATTATTGGAAAACAGAGTACTGGGCTAGGTAGACATTTGGTCTGAGTCAGTATGGCTGTTTTTGTATGTCTTTAAATAGCATTGTTCAGACTGGCTTTTTCCTTCAGTAGTTAGGAATACCTTATTTCTACTTGTATCCTGTCAAAAACTAACAAACATACTCCTAACCTAGTATGCCTTTTTAAAGTCATTCCTTCACGCAAACAATTTAAATTTCTGGGGAAAAAAACCACTTTGCTAGCTTGTCATTAAGGTTGCCTAAATTTATCAATTTTGCACAAAAATCCTTTAAAAATAGTTTTAAAACAAAAAATTAAAAACAAGACGAACATGGTTATTTTACTCCAATAAAACTTTTGGCTACTGCACACTGTCCAGAAATGGCATGCTACGACTGGCTGAAGGATGCCTCTTGGAAATTTGATCCTATTTAATGGCACTTGCTTCGTCTTAGTAACAGACTGCTTTCTGCAGCAAAGGGTTTGCACTCTCAAGTGATATAAAAAGGGATTTACGAATGAAAAAATGTTATTCATTTAAAAAGGTAAACGTACACAAGAACTGACAATACTGCATGGCAAGGAAAAGACTGCAAACTGGTATTTTCATGAAATTTGATATGTTGCGGGAGCTCTGTTTACAAGGAGGTTTTTTTTTTTTTGGACTTTTCTATGAATGGGTCCACAGGCATTCTAAATTCCAGGTAAGGAATGCAGCTATGTAATCTATTTCACTACATCAAACATATGCAAACTCAAATATAAAAGGAGCTTGTCTCCTGCAGTCAAAGTCCCTAGAAGAATTACCACTATACTTACCACTGACTGGACCGATTGAGTTGCTCATAGCATATCGCAGAATTTGTTCATCCTTATTATACAGGACAAAGACACTGTCTACTGATAGCTGCTGCGTGGCAGAAATAGGATGATGCGAATCATCGTGAATGCATTCATCGAATGAAATAGTCTGTCGCCATTGGTAAGCTACAGTGTAGGAAGGAGCCATTCCATCTCGTTCTGGTTCTGTCACTGTGTACTCCCGTGTAGAAGATGATGTGATCACTAAAATACAATAAATATCACATGGATAAGAGAGGAAAAGGACAGTACAAAGTCTATTTCCATCTACAAATATGGCAGGATAGTATTAAACAGAATTTTACAGACAAGTAGCTGTAGAGCACTGCCATTCTCCCCCCCCCGACCCAAAAAGGACATTTAATTAAATTTGGCCTCTCTTTTGCTTTCATGTATCAGACTTACCAGTATGCTAAACATTTACCTAAAACATAATTTAACAAATTTGTACAGCTGGTAAGACAGGCATTTAAAAAAAAAAACAAAAAAAAAAAAACACACACAAACAAAAAACCCGTTCAGTTTATCAAAAGAAACCATCCAATATGCAAAAACATCTAAAAAGAACATCAGCCACTAAATATCAAATACACTATGCTTTTTGTTCATTTTAAGGTGTTGTTCTGATTTTCTGAAAGAATCCCAAATAAACCATCAAATCTGCAGTTCTCAGTAGTTTTCTGTATGGTGGAAAAAGGCTGTAATCCTTTAAGCCTGTCTGCATGGATGAAGTGTAACGTCCAACCCCTGCTGAAGTCAGAAGTATTCTATGGCTGTGTCTACACTAGATAGTTTTGTAGACAGAATGGGCCTTCTGTTGACATAACTCACAGAGCATCTACACACTTAAAGCATTCTGTTGCCAGAGTCTCAGACCTCTACATTTGCCTCAATAGTACTATCCCTCAAAAATTTGAGGCTTAGCAATCTGTCGACAAGAATACTGTTGACAGAAGTGCAGTGTAAACACTTCTGTCGACAGAGAGGACTTCAGGTTGCCCGGCAGCCCTCTTTGCAGAGCTTCCATTTTGCTTTCTGGCACCAGAGGGCAGAGCAGTCTGGCAGTTCTCTGTCGACAGAGCAAGTTGTGTGTACAGTCGACAGTAACTTCTGTCGATAGATGCTTCTAGTGTAGATGTAGACTAAATTAGTACAGCGCTCTACTTCCGTGGAGAATTTGGGTCAAAAGGATGAATTCCTGATATCTGGCAGCCCATTATTCAGACAAGTCCAGTATGCTATAAACTTCTTCCTGGACTGTCAAGCTAAGTAAATAGACTGGCTTTGTCACTGGTGAAATAGGCAGCCATTTCAATTAAACATGGTTTAACTTAGCAGAGCCATATTTCTGTAACTTCTAGAAGAAGAAAGGAAAAAGAAGATGGCATGAGTCTTCACAGACAAAGTCAGCTACCAGACTACAGCACTAGGCAATGCAGTATGGGAAGCAGGCGGGCAGCCCATGGTGGGGAAAGAACAAGTTAAGAGCTATTTAGAAAAGCGATATGTACATAAATCCATGGGTTCAGATTTTATGCAACCAAAGGGTAAAGAGAGAACTGGCAAGTATTATCGCAGAGCCTTTGGCTATTATCTTTGAAAGCTCATACAGATTGGGAGAGGTCCTGGTTAATTCAACAAAAAACCACCGTAATGTAGTGCCCATCTTTAAAAAAGGAAAGGAGGACAATCTAGGAAATTACAGACCAGAGAGCCTTACTTCAGTCACAGGAAAAATCATGGAGGGGATCTGCAAGGAATCCATTTTGGAGCACTTGGAAGAGGGGGAAACTGATCAAGATGAGTCAACATGGATTCATCAAGGGCAAGTCATGCCTGACCAATCCGATTAGCTTCTATGATGAAGCAAGTGGCTCTGTGGGCATGGGGAAGTCAATGGATGCGACATCCCTTGACTTTGGCAAAAGTTTTGATACAGTCTCCCACAACATTCTTGAACGTAAGTTAAAGTAGTATGGATTGGATACATGAACTTTAAGATGGAAAGAAAGCTGGCTTGACTGATGGGCAATGGGTAGTGGTCAATGTCTGGCTGGCAGTCTGTTTCCAGTGGAGTACCTCAAAGATTGGTTCTAGGGCTGTATTCTTCAATATCTTTATTAAATGACCTGGATGAGGAGATGGATTGCACCCTCAGCAAAGCTGCAAATGACACTAAGCTAGGGGGTCAGGTGGATACATTGGAGGGTAGGGATAGGGTCCAGAGTGACCTACACAAATTGGAGGATTGGGCTAAAAGAAATTTGATGAGGATAAACAAGGAGAAGTGCAGAGTCCTGCACTTGGGACAGAAGAATCCTAAGCATTGTTACAGGCTGGGGACCAACTGGCTAAGTAGCAGTACAGCAGAAAAGTACCTGCGAATTACAGTGGATGAGAGGCTGGATACAAGTCAACAGTGTGCCCTTGTAGCCAAGAAGGCTAATGATCTGGAGCAGTTATTATTCCCCTCTACTCAGCACTGGTGAGGCCACATCTGGAGTATTACTTCCAGTTCTGTCCCCCCCCCCCCCAAGTATAGAAAGAACATGGATGCACTGGAGTGGGTTCAGCAGAGGGCAATGAAAATGGTTAGGGGGCTGGACCACATGACCTATGAGTAGATGCTGAGGGATTTGGGCTTATTTAGTTTACAGAAGAGAAGACTGAGGGGTGATTTGATAGCTTTCAACTTCCTGAAAAAAGGACTGTAAAGAGGATGGAGAGAGAAAGAGACTGTTCCCCATGGTGACAGATGGCAGAACAAGGAGCAATGGTCTGACATTATAGAGGGAGAGGTGAAAGTTGGATATTAGAAAAAGCTACTTCACCAGGAGGATGGTGAAGCACTGGAATGCTTTACCTAGAGAGGTGGTGGAACCTCCATCCCTAGACGATTTTAAGTCCTGGCTTGACATACAGTCCTGGCTGGGATGGTTTAGTTGGGGTGGATCCTGCTTTAGGAAGGGGGCTGGATTCAATGACGTCCTGAATTCCCTTCCAGCCCTAGAATTCTACGATTCTGTGGGCTAGCACACAGAATTGGAAACGGGATAAATAGCTTCTTTCTTCCAGGTTGGTCATTCAAATCCTGCCCAAGGTCACAGTGACACTGACAGATGGTTGTTACTATCAATGTGTAGCGACCAATGTCAACTGATAGAGGTTTCAGTCCAGTTCCTACTGGAGTGTTGTGCACATTGTAAAAAGCCTCAAAACACAATAGGCACAGTTCAAAGACTACCATTAAAAGGGACCAAAGACTGAACAGCTGAAAAAACAAAAGTTACTGTCTCCTCTTGAGCCCTCTAGATCAGAGTTGAAACAGTAAGCAGCAGCAGTGCAAATCTGCAGTATCTATATGGCACCAGTTTGTAGCTTAAAAATGTCACATAAGAGACTGAGGAAAAGATACAATTTTCAAAGATAAAGATTAGAATTTTTTTTTTTAAAAAAAAAAAAAAAGTCCAAAGGCAGCAGAACATATTCTCATGCAGTAGTGCCAAGAACAAATATGTATTAGTAAATTCTACACTGAAGAAACAGGTGTGAACCCATGTAACACAATGTCTTTCGGATGCTTATCTTCTCTTCTGAACAATATGGTTGATATCAACTCCACTAAATCATGTTTCTTCTTACCAGAACTAGAAGAGTGATAGAGCTCATTGTATGGTTCTATGTGCACCGATGCACCAAATGGAATCTCTGGTACTTTGCCCTTCATTTCTGTGTTGATTGTAAGATGACCATGTTCATCGATTCCACTGAACTTTTGCTTTATCACCAACTTTTCATTACCACTCAGGAAGGTAACTTCAGCTTGCCGTGTAAACTCACCACCTAGAAGTCAAGATCAGGCAACTCATGACTTAGTTTTAATCCATCTAGTCAAACTGTTGCCCACAACCCTTCAAAAATAAAAGCAAAAAATTTATGCAAGATTTTCTAATAGTTTTACATTTTTTCATATAAGGAAAAAATATAGCTCAAGAAATAGCCATTTACACACTAGCAGTAAGTATATTTGACACCCACCCAAAACTTAAGCTCTGAACACATCGAACTGTAAAGAAAGCTAAAGAAGATTTCAGATCAAGACAAGAGTTAAGACAGAGCCAAAACAGTCAAAAGTGGGTTCTGTGTGTTACTGAAAAGTAGTTTTAGCATTTAGAGAATATTGTTTTTCTATTACAAGTATACTGATTTAACAAACAGAACATCTGTGATCCCAGATAAAAAACAATTGAAATGTATGTTACAAATTCCTGAACTAGCTTCAAAGAAATCTCCCTCTCACACACACACACGCACACCTGCCCAAGAACAGTTCTATACTCAGTTAGCATCCTAGTCAGACTGACATACATTTAGAAATGCATAAATTTTTAAATCAGATTATATGCACAGATAGGTTTTAGCTGAATTTGAATTTAGTACAATTTGAATCAGTCCAAAAATTCAGGCCCATCTCTACTGATTATGTACTGTCGAATTACAAAAAATATTTCTGAAATGTGTAGGAATTTTAACAAATCAAGTTCTCACTTACCTGCCAAAAATGCAGTTCAAGATTCTGCATTTCCCCTGCAGCATCTCTCATGATGGTATCATCAGCACCTAAAGCCTATCATGTTTTATTCACGGGATGGGGTTTTCATTGTGGTCTCTTCCCACCACTGAAGTGGTAAAAAAAAAAAAGTGCTCAAAAGAAGCCAGATCCATCTAGCTGATGACTCCTCTGGCATGGGAACCTTTTGCTATAAATAGCTATATAGCCAGCCCAGCACAGAGGTACAAGGAAAGACACAGCAAGCATATGATTCTTTTGGGCCTAAAAGCAATTGAAATATCTAACCTATATGGTGACTCAGCACAGCTATAAACTAGGCAATGAGGGTGTTGTAACTGGCAGCTGTAACTCCACATCTTTTTTGTGGAAAGCAAAAGTTCAGCACAGCATGGAATCTGGGCTGCAAATCTTTCTGGTGTAGGAGAAAAGCACATGTCCTTGCACTTGTCTTGGATGGGGAAAGTTCACCTTTAAGGCCTCAATTTATGCTTTCACTTCATTTTAATTTATTTTTGTCTGCAGGTGCAATTGTCAAAATCCCAAACTCACTCAGAAGCACAAGTTGAACAGAAATTCAGTGGGACTTTTATTCCTAGAAGTTTGGAAGTTTCAGAGGGAATCCATACCCTATGCGTTGCCATTTACTTTGTATGGTGCCTTATTTAAAGAATCCTGCAATACAAGGCAATAAATATGCCGCAAAATGATTTTACAGTAATCAGAGGGGGTGGAGAAATAGATTTCACCATTTAGGGATAATTACATGAAGACTTGGAATACAACCAAACAGGTCCTCTGGCTCTACTTCTTTGGTCATTAAAAGGGTAGCATCTCCATGGCTAGGTCTACGCTACGGTGAGGTGCGTCAATTTCGAAGTGCTGCGGCCGCCCGCGTGCTAATGAAGCGCTGAATATGCATTTTAGCGCTTCATTAGTAAACTTCAAAATGGCCATTTGCGTGGCCATTTCAAAGTTTGGGGCTAGTGTAGACACGGCCTACAAGAGATACAGCACTGCGACCTCAGGCATGAGCTATGACATAGTCAAGAAGATGCCAGTGCTTTGACTGTGGGGTGTCTCCAAGATATTTTGAACTTGTCCTTCTGTCAGAAAGAAGCATTTGTGAGGACAAGTTCACGATACTGACACTTGGGAGACACTCACAGGAGGAAGGAGTGATCAACAGCTTCCTGCTGTATCTGCAAACATCTGGCCTCACGGTGACAGAACTTGAGGTTCAAGGATAGGCCACAATTCCCTTGGAAGATGATCACACTTGGCAGAGAGTGATGCCCCATCAGACTCTCCATAGCACAGTGGTAGACTAAGATAGTTTTACATCAGCAAAGTGTATAGTCTTAGAAAGCTCAGACCTCTCTTCCTCTGGTATCAGAAGCAAATATCTTAGGCAGGCAGAAGCTGTTGTGAAGGAACAAATGCAAATATTGAATGTTTTAGGACACCAAAATATTTATACCAAAACTTTCTTTTAAAGGGTTTTCTTTCTAGCTTGTTGGCTGCTTCTTTCAAATGTCTCAAGAGCAGCTTTTTTGCTATGCCAGGGCGCACAGGATCATCGTTTGCATTACCATTTGTAATTTTACGAATTTGTGTCCAAGTACGATTTCACAATGGCCCTACAGATTTAAGTGGGGAGAAGCATCTTTTTATGCTAGTTCTGTAGTATTCAAGTTTCTCTTGAGTGGAGAAACTCTCTGCACTTGCAACAGTTACGATTTCCTGAATTAGGACCCAGTTAAACTTAAAAAAAAAAAAAAAGTATTTCCACAACTCCCAAAAAGGCAAATATATGACAATTAAGTATAAACAGATGAAAGATAAATGTACTGACATCTGCATCTTTAAAACGAATGTTGTTTTAGCCATGTCCATCCCAGGATATTAGAGAGAGAGCGAGAGAGCGCGAGCGCAGAACCTGCAGAGTCCAAACCTGCAGAAGAGCTTAGTGTAAGCGCAAAGCTTGTCACTCTTACCAATAAAAGAGGCTTTTCAACCTCTCTTTTTGAGCCCCCTGCTACAAAAACTACCTTGTACAACTGTTTGTCTGCATACCCAGTAGTTTAAAAGCCAGAATTGGCATTAGGAACTAACAAGTCAGGCAAGTGACTGGGGCCCCGTGCCACAAGAGGCCCCGCAAATCTAAATTGCTCAAGCTTCAAGACTTGGGCTTCAGCTTTCTGTCTTGGGCACCCAGTGAGTCTAACAATGGGTCCTGCTCTCTGGTTAAGTTTGGTGGATGGCCCGAAATCTGCCTGCTGTCCTCAAGGGCACCCCAGACCCTTAACTGAGAATCACTGCAATAAAAAGGACATTGTCTCACCCACCTTGTCTTGCTAATTGACATGATGCTCAGCTATCTAGGAAATTTGCATCTATACATATTAGGAGTTCCAAACTGAAGAGTTGCTGCATCTGTACAGGGTAATGAATTCAGAATAAGTTCTAGCCAATGCACGTGAGATATTTAGAACACACTAATAAAACGCCAAGAGGGGAAAAAGAGGACCCTGGGTCATACCTTTGTATTGAGTGCTGATTAAAATCCATTCATTATTTTTATGAAAACAACTGCAATCGAAAATTTTAGTCTAACACAAACAGACCAATTTTCAGAGATGCCCTCTACCCAGACCTTCCAAAATATGTCACCAGCTTCCTGATAACATTGGTTCATTGAAAGGGAACTGGCTAATCCACGTTGACTTAGTACTCAGAGTCTCTGAGGCTGTCTAGACAGCGCCCTAATCTTGAAATAAGCTGTGCAATTTGCACAATACAAATTGTGAAGCTTATTTTGAGCAGATTTTGAAATAGGCTATTTTGGCATGTGGCTCTGTCTAAACTTTGTATCCCGAAATAGCACCTTCCGTGTAAATGTAGCACGGGTGACTACTATGAATTAGCGTCAAGTGTAAAATAAGTTCCAAATATTTGTATAATATCAGCAGGAAAAAAAGTGCTGAAGTTTTGATCTAGCACCAAGCTTCTTTTTCTTCTAATAAGCTTGAATATTTCAATGCAAATTAAACAGTGCTCTTGCCTCAAGTCACCAACAAAGTATAAAGCACCCTTTAAAACAAGTTCTAATACAAGAGTTACCTGTAATACTGAATCCATTTTTATATCCTTGCTGCTCCACAGCAAACATCCATCCTATGATACCTCCAACAGAAGCAAGAGGAAGCAGGGAATACCCCAGAGCCTCTGGAATAGTGCTGATAGCAGTGTATGCTCGTCCATGGTTCATCACAACATAAGAATGGAGGTCAGTGTTTTCAAATACAATGGGAATTGGGTTATTTCCAACATAGATTGTTCCTTTCACTTTCCCATTAACTCGCTGAGGAGAACCTGGTAAAAATTAAAAAACCACCAATATAAAAAAGGTAAAGAATTTCACAAAACAAAAAGTAGAATTAACACATTGTTCAGAGGTATGGTTTCTATTCAGTACATCAATTTTGTGCAAATAGAAATGAAAAAATTAGCATCAACATGCATGGCAAGAGGCAGATGATCAGAGTTAGAAATACAAGTCACCAATAAATGAGGTGTAAAGTTGCAGAGGCAATTAGTTTTACTGCTATGAAAAAAAAATAAAAAAGATTGGGCAGTTACAATAATTAGATGTTATCTTCTTCATTTTTCCCCCGTGGGCCCTGGGAAGCAGCCGCTTGCGAAGGTTTGAGAATTCAATTATTAAGTTCCCAAATGTGGGAAACTTGCTGTATTCTGGATTAGTATTTACGGTGCTGTGGTATTTTATAAATGTGTGAAGTACACGCTCTATATTCAAGTTACATTAGTATCAGATCTTTTATTTTCCTTGCTCTGGATTGGTATAAATTTGTAACTCATACTGAGTTAAGTGCATTTTTTTCTCATTTTGTAAACAGAACAGGAGAGCAAGAAAATATTTTAATCAGTTAGCACTTTAAATGTATGTACAGATTGAGTCACTAGAATGATTACATGTATATACATAAACATTCCTTTTCTGGATTAACAAAAGCACAATGGTCAAATATAGATCCAACAAATATAAAGAAACATAGATCTTTGCTATAGGAGATGAAAAAAAAAAAAATCAAAGAAACCAGAGTCATGCTTTGACTCCACTCCCAGGGACAGAAGTCAGATTGTGCATCAGTTTTGAAGAATTTTATTTTTAGAGATGGGCCAATCCAGAACCCTGGATCCAAAACACCACCTGAACTTTGCAGATCTACCGAATTCAAAGGATAAGTAACGTGTAGTTTTCCTTTAGATGTTGAGTTGTCCAGCAGGCATGGCTGAAGAGGATTAAAAGAGTGTGTAATTTCTAAGGCTGTGTCTACATTAGCTCCCTACTTCGAAGGGAGCATGGTAAGTAGAATGTTGGGAGATTATTAATGTAGTGCTGTGGTGCATATGCAGCACTTCATTAAGCTAATTCTCCCCCACAGCAACTTCGAACGGCAAACTTCTAAGTGCCAGCTTGCATGTAGCTGCTGCTAACCCACCGGTACTTCAGAGTCCCCGGCTATTTCCAAGTCCCTTTACTCCTCAAAATTTTGAGGCGTAAATACAGCTAAGGCATCACTACAAACAAGCTATTCTAGTCTGTGCTAGACTCCTCAAATCTGGAGAGATTGCCAAGTACCATGGAAGCTTTGTCTGAACTGTGATGTCTCTGGCTCACAGAGGGTGTGTGCCATCAGCTGAGGCAGCCCATTTTAACAAATGGCATGTTAAGTTGTCAACTATAAAAGAAAAGCCTTGATAACAAAGCTGTTCAGTGTGGAGACCTAAGAGTTTGACAACCAAACAAATAACTGGCTTCCTAAATGTATACTACTTGAAGTAGCTAGTTTTCCTCAAAAAAATACTTAACTCCATTTTAAGAAGTGGGCTGAAGAGACTGCTGTGTTCCCACTTGCTTATATGTGCAATTTACAAAGCAATACTTCCTAGTCTGTCTGCTTCCTATTTACACAGAGGAGAGGGGAGGAGGGAAGCAAGAGAACAAGACTAGACGCTAAGGCTGCATCTACACTGCATTTCCCTTTCAAGAGAGGAATGCAAATGAGGGAGATTGAAAACGCAAGCGAGTGCTGATTTACAAATCCCATGCTTTATTTGCGTAATCTCACATGCATTTCCAGAAGAGACTTTTCTGAAAATGAAAACGGCCTTGTAGATGGGGTTCCTTTGGGGACAAACCCTGTTTTCAAAAGAATGCTTTCTATTAAGGTGCCTTCCTCAGGCACAAAGCATTTGGCCCAATGCATATTTATTTTTTTTAAAAAGGTCTGTTAACTCTCTTATAGTTTCATCCTGAACCAAGATATGAATTTTTTGCTTTTCAATATTTTATGGGGTTTTACCTCCCTCTCTCCCCTCACTCACCCACTGAATGGTTTTTGGAGGAGGGTGCAATTTATTCCTGATGGGCTCATTCTAGTCTCCCTGGAGGAGCTCTGTGGCAAAACTATCAGGCAGAAAAAAGGGCTTGGGCATTTGAAGATCCTTAGCAATCCATCCCTGACATAGCTCCCTAAAGCACAACTGCTAACTTCACTACAGACCAGAAAGGCAATTGCATAAGCAAAAGTTTGTTTTGAGAACCTTGTTCCAAGGAGAGCCTTGGCCACTCAGAATCAGTGTCTGCAACTGTTTGGTTTACCTCTCAGAAGTAGACTGTTATGCAAAACAAAGTAGCCAGTCAGTGCTAATGACAGTGGCATGAAAGCATGTCAGCTATAAGAGCAGTGCTTTCTCCATCTTAAGTTACATTTTCATCTTCATTGTGGATGTCTTCATTATGTATCCACGGACTCAATTTTCAGTTCAGGCCTGGCTTTCAATTAAATACACAAGATTTAGGTCTTGTCTACACTACCAAGTTTTGTCACAAAAAAAAGTGAGAGCAGCCATTCTGCCATGTGACTTTTGTTGGGGAAAATGTCCAGTTTTGGCAAGAAGAAGCTTCCAACCCTACAGGGGACTTTGTTGAAAATAAAAGGAGGGAAAGAAGGAGAAAGAAAAAAAAAGGCCCACTGTAGACATTGCTGGGCTTTTTGGTGGACAGAACTGGCTTCTGCCAGCGTCTCACAATGCTACCTTGATGGCTCTGCCCAGGGCTTTGGTCTCTGCTAACCTGCTGGCGTGCACCTCTCCCCTTTCAGAGCTCCAGGGAAGTGTCTGACAGCTGAATGTGCTGTTCCATTTGTGAATCAAAGAGCAAATCATTGGAATTATCCTGTTCTGCCCTGTACTAGCACAGCCAGAGGCAGACTGCTGTGGGGAGGTGGGAAGGAAGTAGATGTAAGAGGGGGGTGGGCAGAGAGAGAGAGACTACAGTGCCACTTTGGGATTCCTCACCAAGGAAAGCTCAGAGCTCCTCAGGTTGCCAATCCTGGCAGTTAAAGGAGGCTGTTGGAGAATTTGGAGGGAATCCCCAAGATGTGAGCAAACACTGAACTGTGGAATACATATCCCAGAGCACATTGTTCACTCTGCTGATGGTGGCCCCACTGTGGATATGATATGTTGACAGAATGAGCAAGTGTGAACATCCTCTCGCAATTTTTGGGTATTGACAAACTTTGTTGTCCAGACAAGGCGTAAGATTTCCGAAGACAGTTTTGAAAGTTTTACTTAACTCATAATTTTTAAATGGTACTTACAAAATCATTTGAGAGGCATCTTCACTCTTTTCTGTACCAGATTTTTAAAAAAAAAAATCATTGCCTATTTAGCCATATAAAACTTGATTGCATTATAGTTACATTAAAATACATACAAAATGGTAATACAACTATTTAGTTTTAAAAAATTAAAAGTTACCTTCTGCTACACATTGTCTGCCATTTCCTTTGTAACCAGCAATACAACTGCAACAATATCCATTTCGATAGTCTTTGCAAATGGCATGACTGGAACACTTCTGACGATTGTTGGCACACGTCTGTTGGACATCAGTATGGTAACGGAACACTGTATGAAAGAAGACCAACCAACTACTGTTTTTTACACATTATATTACAACCACGACATCTATAAGATTCACTATAGGGCCAACTAGAAATCAACAACTGCGAGTTACCTTCAGAATAGCCAACTACTGCAGTATACTTTTCTTGTCTTGCAATAATATGGAATGAATTTGCCCAAACAGTCTCAGCTAATAAACTAGTTTGCAGGCCACTACTTTAGCGATCACTTTGGATCAAAAATGTTAAGACAAATACTGTTGAGACTATGTTGCCCTCTAGAAGCATTAATACATTAATTCACAGACTCTCCACAGCATTCAATCATGCAAACTACTGACAATGATGATTGCTATAGATGTCATCTAGATGATAGAGCACATACTAGTGACATTACAGGACAAGTCTGTGGTAAGCATGACATACACACATGTAGTCAAGTATTCTAGTTGGCCTGAAACTGGCCACGTGCCCCTCTAACCCTGCTAAAACTAAAGCTAAGGAGGTCTGTCTGGATTTTCAGTAGTCTGGGGTCAAAAAACACCCACCTGGAGGAGGCAGTGGGAAGCCATTCTGGGAAGAAAACAGGTTTTATCCAACTGCTTAGAGAACTCTCCATAAATCTTAAAATCTACTTTTCATGCTACCTACACACATTTTTTATTCACACACCCCATGATAGGGGAAGTGCAAAACAAAGGGGTAAGGTCACAGAGGAAGCTGGTCTCAGGACAAAGTGGAAGCCACGCCAGGGTGTTGGGACAGGGGGAGTCAGGTGCAAATCCTAACATCCACTAACTAATATACGAACTTACCAATCTCACTTTCCTCAATATCTTCCACATCTATAACTTGAGCATACTGCTGAGGGAACTGTGGGACTTGAAATTGAGGTGGAGTCTTCCCAGTGGAGAGTTCTGGCTGTTGATTGAAAGAGGACTCTCTTGAAGGGATCTCTGTTGTTGAAACTTTGTATGGTGGTTGTAAATCATCTTCTGAAGCTGACTGAGGAACTCTATATGTAATATACTGTTGATCCCCTCTTCTGCTGGGAACATCATATGGTACCTGTTGCTGTCTTATTTCAACTGAGTCCTGGTGCACGACAGCTGGTTTTAAGGTCACCTCCTGAAACTGTTCATCACCACCAGATTCTGGACCGCCACTGATTTTGGCAGGCACAATGCTATTAGATGAACTGCCAATCTCAAACACCCAGATTCCTCTCCTCCCAGAATTGCTGCTCCTAGAAAGAGAACATCCACAGGAAAAAAAAAAGAGCCATCACTAAACAGAATATTAAATGAAAATTCTATATTAAAATCCCTACTTACATATTTGATTCTATAAGCCAATGATAAATACAGTATCACTGCAAACTAGATAAATCATTACAGTACAAGTTGTGCAAGAAAGCTACAGCTCATCCATCTACACTAAAAACACCTTGATGTACATGGCTAAAATTCTGAATTGTTTTGACAACTTATCTGTTTTGAGAACTAACTGCTGTAGAACTTATCTGAAGGGCAGAGTGAGTTGGAAAGAAAAGGTTAAACCTCTCTTGCCCAACACTCTTGGGATGTGACTGGTGCCAAAGGAGATAATTTGCCACTGCTTCCACTGCTTACTGAATTCTCAGAAGAGATTTAGTGGCAAGTTTACAGCTAAGTAACAGCACAGAGCACTGAGAACCAGGACTGGGGGTTGTAAGTAAACTTTATGGGACCACAGAAAACTCGGCCACATCTGTAGCAAGTGGCTATCCAGCTAAATAAAATCATGCTGGATTACAGATGTTGAAGAACTGGAGCCGTTAAACTTGTATAATTTGGCCCATATGCATTTTGATAGCCATTCTCTGACATTTCTGGATTGTTCACTTTTCTTCCTGTCCTTTCAAGGCAAAAGCAGAGGCAGAGGTGCTGGAACAAATTGTATAGTAGGAGTGCTGAGAGCCACTGAACCCAGCTGTGAACTACTTCACTTCAAACCAGAGTATCACAGCACCACCAGCATTCTAGTTAAAGCACCTACAAACAGGTATCAAGAATTTTCAGAAAGGGATGTCTAAACTTTGGCTCCTCGGAAAACGCTCCAATTTTTAAAAGGGCTGAGCAATCATTAACTGACACTGAACACATTAGTACCCACTAAGAAAAAAAATCTAGGACAAAAAAGTGTCTCATTCTTCAAAAATGATCAGATTATATGATTTCTAATACAATGGCTTATGAAATCCTATGAGCTGTGACACTCTCTCATGTAAAACACTTTCTCACTGCATAAAACATGTAAGACAGTAGTGAGAATTAGGACTGAGGTTTATTTATTTATTTTAAAGGCATACTCATGTAGCTCTCTGATGGACTCTTCATCATTAGCAACTGTATTGAACGATCCTGCTTTTGTCCACAAGAAGTAGTTTGTAGAGGCTTGACTGAAACCCACTGTAGCAGGAACCTTTTCCTCAGCATTCTTGGAGTATGTACTATAGAACTGCAAGCCATCTTCTGGATAAAGGAAAACAGCATAGGAACTGGAATCAGAGGAGGCTAAAACAGCCTGGAATGTGTTTCTCTGTGGGGAAGATTTAAATTGTATTTACTTGTGGGAAAATACTCAAGATTAGAGAGAAAAAAAAAAAAAAAAAAAAAAAGGAAGATACTTTAAAATTTATAAAGTCAAGATCTGAGTTCATAAAATGGGCTGTACATCACACAATTATTAAAGATTGTGTCAAATTCCTTTGAGAAGTTTTTCAAAGCACAGATTCAATTATTTATTGAAAAAATACAATTGTTCTGAACATGCTTAAATGTCAAAGTCTTACTGCAGATAACTGAATTCAATGTAAAATGGCCAATAGGGTGTTTTAAAAAACCCTTAAGTTCAGTATTATGTTCACCAAATTGACAGAAAAATGGAGTGGATTGGCCGTCGGTGGAAAATAGCACATCAAAATTTGATGCTAATCACAAGCATTTGGCACAGAACAGCATACTGAATTTATAGCTTCTGCAAAACGAGGTGAGGTGGAGGAAGAGGTCAATTTTCAGGTGAGAAGTGTTCTTTTACACAATAACCTGGTAATATTAAACATTTTCCAAAAAGTTATTACATTTTTATTTATCAGCTGTTTTGCAATACAGGACCCCTCACAATGCATGCTGTACTGGATAACCAGCAGCAGCATTCAGCATACTTGTCAACCAAACAGATCATTTCTTTCACAAAGCTTAGTTTATACTAAAATCAAAAATACTCAAAATGACTAAAAGTTAAAAGTGTCCTCAAAGCTACCAGAGCAATTGTCTTTTAAGATATCAATGAATCAGCTGGTCCACTGGTACTGAGCTAGACTGTAAATTATTATTGTTTAGATAAAAAGAACACATCCAATTTTGGATTATTAGCTGTATTTTTTATTTCAGGGCTGAGGGAGTATTCCTATGAAAGCCATTCACCTGACTTTAGCTGTTTACCTCTGCCCCAGCATGGGTTGCATTATAGGCAAGTGCCTGCCAAATTCATGATCCATTCTGGTCAATTTCACAGTCACAGGATAATAAAAATAAAAAACTACTGTCTTATCTGGCAACACCTGTACTTTGGATCCCTGCATGGCTGGAGTACCATAATGACAACAAAAATAAGTTTATATATAGTGCAACAAAACAAAACAAAACAAAAAAAAAAATACACATGCGCTGCACTCCCTAGCACAAATTTAACTTATAAATGTGAAAAGTGGCAGAGCATTGTACTGTACAATTAGCAGTTTTCTACTTAATTACCTACTTATAATAAAAAAAATCTTAAATACAGTGCATTAAGGATTCATCTTCTGATATGTTATACATGTCTAGTACTCTAATGGTTTGTACATACAAAAGCTTTAGTAACAGACTTTGTCTACCCTTCATTTATGGTGAACACCCATGGTCTGGAAAATTCCATAATCTGGCTTGGCCTATTTCCCAATGTTTCCAGATTAAAGAGGTTTAAGAATATTTAAATCTGAAAGGCCCTGATCCTGGAAAGACAATAAACAGAAGCATGCTTAGCTTTACACATTCCAGGTGCTAGGGTTAACTTCAAAGTAGCCAGCAGAGTGTCTACACACGTTTTCCCCGACTTTGAAGTTAACGGAGCCCACTTCAAAGTCCTTACTCCATTCCTGCAAATGGAGTAGTGCCCTACTTCAACATTTACGTTCAAAGCAGGGCAGGTGTAGACGCGCAACTTCGAAGTTATTTTGTAGTGTAGACATGGCCTCTGAGTAGTCTCACTGCAAATGCATCTACTCTCAGTACATAAAACAAAGCATGTGCTTATGTCTTTGCAGAATGGGACCTAACAGATTTAGAAGAGGAGAGGAGGAGGAGGAGGAATTGTGGATCTCAAATCAACTGTGAGGTGAAGTCCTAAGCACACATGGATCATCACCATCACCGTACAGGGATCTTTAGAAGCCTGCTATGGAAGGCCTGATCTCAGATGCATGAGCATGTGGTGAAAGAGATGTGACCAACCCAAGAAGAAATCAAGGGCTAGATTCACAAGAGGACTCAAGTGCTTAACTGCCACGTTAGATGTGAAATCCCAGAATTCAGCCCTGCTGGGATTCGCAAAGCCCCTGCTCAGCTGCCACCAAAATTCACTCAATGCCTCACATGAACTAGAAGTTCCAAAAGGTGTCTGTTTTGGCTTGAGCACATGCACTGCAGCTCTGCCCCAGGAATCCACAATCTTAAGCCCCAGAGCAATGCACAAACCAGGGAAAGACACATTCCTCCGTCTGGCTTGCCTGCAGGGCCTGCTCTGGAAAGCACATTCAGAGGTCAGCTACCAGATCACATCCCTGCAGAGAAGCTTATACACATGAGGGGGGTGTGGAAGAACAGCTTTCCTTGCCTGTAGTTACAGCTTTCACCTCTGATGTGGGAGGCTCAGTATCAGCATCTAACTGAGGCACCAAAAAGATTTGAAGCAGGTTCTGGCATCTCTCAGGCTCATACCCTAGCCACTGGTATAGTCTAATGTGGGGATCTCGGCCTCTCCTGATAAGATGTGGATAAATAACAGTTTTTAAAATAAGGTCACCAGAATAGGCTCCCAACAGTGGGGGAGGGGAGTGGTCCTGCCCCTCCCCCACAAGTGAGGTGGCTGGGAGCCGGGGAGCAGAACTGTGTCACTCCTCTTCTCCACTCCCCGCTGCTGTATGCTGTCTGAGAGTATGAGGGAGCTCGACCCCTGCTGCAAGCATCAGGCACGCATATTAGTCTCCCAGATCACCCAAAAGCTCTGGCCTCTTGCCCCTCCCACTTACAGTGTTTGGCAGGGTACATGCCCCCGCCCCCCATTCCCTCCCCCACAAATGTGTCACTAATGGCTTAGCACTATGAAGTTGCTATTGCACCTCCCCCTCCCCCTCCCCCTTCCCTGCAAGTTTCTTAGTAAAACAGTGTAGGCACCTCACCCCAAGAGAGCATTTTGCAACAGAGAACATGATAGAAGACACCTACTTTTCTGGGCCCCAAACACCTATCTATGGAGAAGGGGCAAAATGCTTAATGCACTCCACTTAGCTTAGCAGCTTTCACTTTTGGTGAGGCATCCCCTATTGGGCTGGCTTTTGCAAACCCCATTCTAAGACACCCATCTCTCCCATACATCATATACATAGCCTAGATGCCAAAACCCAGCTTTTTAAAATTCTAGTGATTTTCTAGGCACCTGAAAGTTAGGCCCAATAACATTGTTTTGTAGCAGCACATTAAGTTTCTTTGTTAATTTAGCCCCAAAAGTACAAAGTTTAGTACATCTAAAGTCCCTGGCACATTTGTGCATGTTGCGCAAGTTAATGTAACCATCCAACGATAGTTTGATGTTGATTTAAAAAAAAGATAAAAATGTAACCTTTGCCCTCCTCTCTGCCACATGCAACAAACCAAACTGTTTCTGCCCTCTTCTAAATATATTTGAGAAACCACATCAGAAAAATTTCCTTCTCATGAATGCTGTGATAAGTGTATAAAGGAAAGCAGTAACATGAAATATTACAATTGACACTTGAAACAAAAGATCATGTAGTTTCACTTCTGTTGCACTTGGTCTATATCAGGGCTCTGTCTAACATTCACCTTGTCTTCCAGAGTGGGGTCTTCTCCAGGCACATGGTAAGCAGCCACAAACTTCCAGGTAACAATGACAACACTGCTTGGATCAAAAGTGACCTTGGGGAAACCTCGCTGAATATAGTCTGTAGCAAGCCGTAAAACATCAGGGGATGAGTCTTCTCTATAGAAGATCTCCCCACGCCCATCTGTAGTGTCCAGATCAGCCAAAAATGGAGCAATAGCTCCAAAACTAAGTGGCAATTGACCAAGGTATTCTTCTTCTTTTGTTGGTTCATTCACTGCAATGATCCCATTCGTGGTCACCTAATAAAGAGGGGAAATCATTTAGACAGGGCATTTATCACTATAATTCACATGATTATTTCACAAGTCTATACACTTTCATGGTATTTTCAAAGCTACTGCAGTATTTTTGGTTCTCAAATAGCTAAATCATTGAAACAGAAGCTTGTATTTATAAGTCAAGTTTAACAATCCATAGGACAATTCCAAAACATTTTTTTAAACTATTTGGAGTCATTCTGGGATTTTAACTTCCCACAGTTCAGCAACACGTTACACCAGAAATGAACATTCCTCTCTCTGAAGAATAAGATTTCAAACAGCTGTATTTCAGGGGTTACCAAGTTTGTCTTCATTTAAAGTAAATCAGTACACAAAAACCACTTCTCACAAACTTCAAAACTCTCAATCTTCTATAGATCAAAACCCAGTGCATTCAGTCTCTGTATGAATTCTCTTAGGACTAGATTCTAGCCATTATTCTATTAAAATGTTTACAAAAGAGTGCTGCTGGGTATGGAAACAGGGCCGGCCTTAGGGAAAACAGACCTGGACAAACATATATTGGTGTCTTTAGACCAGGGTTTCTCAACCTAAGGGTCGGGACCCAAACATGGGTTGGCAGCTGGGCTGGGAGGCTCCACAGGTGGCTCTTAAGAAGCCATTCACACTGAAATGGTACACAACTTCTTAACTGGTTTAACAGCCATGAGGCAATTAAACCAATCAAAGTGAGAACCATTCCAGCACTGCAGGGTTGAGAACTGCATACCTGCATAGGAAAAAGGTAGGCAGCTGGACAGACAGCCCAGTTTAGGTGAGGTGGGGGCTTGGGAGGCTTGAGGTTGGGAGGGAGGGCTGAGAGATGATCAGCTCCCTGCCCCAGCCCGTTTCCCACTGTGGGGGTCGGGGTCCCGTGGCTGGCGCTGCTGGCCAGGGCTTTGCTCCAGCTGCAGGGGTATTGTGTTCGTCCCCAGCCAAGGCTCAGCCCCAGATGGCTTCTAGCAGCGGGGCTTGGGGGTCCCCCTGCACCTGGGTGGGGTTCCTGCAGCTGACACTGCTGGCTAGGGCTCCACACTCCAGCTGTGAGGATGTGGGTACCCCTCTGCTAGTCAGGGTTCCTGTGGCTGGCGCTGCCAGACCAGGGCTCCACACCCCAACTGGCTTCTAGGCGTCAGGGCCAGGGTCCCTCCCCGCCCCAGACACACACACCTGGGTGGCTGAGGCTGCTGGCCAGAACTCCACGCCCCAGCCCACTTTCAGCCATGGGGATCCCTATGCCTCCCCTAGCTCCCTCCAGCACCTGAGGGGCTCCTAGCCCTCAAGTGCGACTCCCCTAGGTCCCTCCAGCCCCCTGAGGGAGACTATCCTACCCCTGAATGTGACACCCCTAGCCCCCGTGTGACTCCCCTGGTCTCTCCAGCCTGAAGCGTGACTCTTAGCCCCTGAGTATGAGTTCCCTAGCTCCCTCCAGCCCCCAAGTCTGACTCCTCTAGACACTGAATGTGGGGTTTAAGATGGGGGGGAGCAGTTAGGGGATTAGTCTCTTTCTGTCACTATAACTCTGATAACCATAGTAAATATAGTGTTATTATTTAATGTATTTCCCCTTTTCTATGCAATAACTATTATGAGTATGTAAACATGACAGGGCACAATTTCATATTCTTGCCTTGGGTGCAAAAGTTAGTTATGGCACTCCCCACTCCCCCACCCAGGGTTTTTGGTTGCTTTGGGTCACCAAGTCTTCCTGAATTGTCAGAATGGGTCCCTGCTAGAAAAGCTTGGGAACCGCTGCTTTAGCCCTTGCTGCCTCCCCAGGTTCTTGCTACCTTTTCCATCCCTTTCGCTCCAAACTCCCTTCTACAGTCTTGCATACCAGGGCCACCCACTGCTTTGCCTCTTGATGATGTTGCCCTGGGCCATCACTCATGTCACCCAGCCCTAAAGCCAGGCTGGCAGTAATGAAATAGATATTCAAACTTAGAATTTTAAAATGGATAATACTTAGGACAATTACTTTGTTGGCTAACTAGTGGAGCCACATTCTCACCTGATGCAAACTGGTGCAGTTCCATTAATGCTAATGGAACTATTCCAGTTTACCCCACCCTACAATCTAGATAAGAATCCTTTTTGTACCATATGACACAGGAGCGATATGGATGACATTGTACACCTGTAGGAGAGCTTGGAGCTCATGAAAATGAGTGTGTCCAGACCCTTGTATCACATCCCACCCATAGCAGAAGCAGATGTTGTTGGCTGATCTGTTTTGGGAAGCTGCACATATCCTCATCCAAACTTCCCTGCATAGGGCTTTGTGCAAATTGCACAATCAAGCCATTCCACACATTCCTTCCTTGCATTCAAGACTGTGGCAATTTTAGTTTAGCCTTTAACTACAACATTTTAGAATTAAGGACAGATCCACACATCGCCTTACACCCAAAAAACCCCCACAATTATTTTTAAGTTTGGTGCAAGCCTGCATATGGACGTTTATTTCAGGCTGACGAGCAAAACTGAAATGAGGCATCAAGATGGCTCTAACTTAACTTGGCTCCAACAGCCCATTAGGATCAGATCGCTTCTGTAACTGCAAAAACCAGAGCCCGGCAATCTTTTGCCACAACTGCCAGTCTCAGACATGGCTTCAGTACATCCCTAGAGGCTGAAGAGCAGTGGGTATACAGAGCTGTTCTGTTATCTATACGCTGAGAATTATTTGATATCAGGATATTCTCCAGGAATGGGCTCTGTCTGGTTTATAACTCTTATACACTGCTCAGCCATGGCGAAATGGAGAAACTGGAACATTGGTCTGGCAAAAGCTTAATTTCACTCCCTTTTAATGGGCATTGACAATAGACAAGATATGCACAAACATTTTGGCCAAGACTTAGATAACAGCTAAGATATTAACTGGTAACTAAAATAATGGAGAGAGGTAAAGTGGCTACTGGGAGCACACACACGCACCCACTTCCCAAAAAGAAAAAGCACAAAATGGAGCCATTATTACAATGGGCACAAACCAACCCAATCTGTATTTCTTGTTTATTGATCATTTTCAGTGCACATTTATAACAAACAGAAAAAGCACACTGATGCTCAGTGTTGCCCAGAGGGATCAGTCCCAAGGGCTAGCCTGGAGTGGCTCTATCAACACACGGATATCAGTATCACACAGACTTCACTCTGAATATCTGTAAAAGCATTCAATAGTGCAACAGTGAAAGACTGAAACCTGTAGATATCATGAAAAGGAGCACAGGACTGATTGTCATCAGCATAAGGGCAATGCTGCCATTCAAATAACCTCCCTATTGCAGTAGCAACCTCACACTTTACAATGATCGAGTACTTCTGACCATAGGTTCTTCAGGGAAAGCACTAAACGGTATTCCCATGGGCAGACTGTTGCAAGCACACTGCAGATTCTACCAGAATGCAAACTGCAATGGAAGGTACATAAAAGACTTCACACAAGAAAGTCTTCAAGGCTCCATCATCCCACTTTCTAAAATGCTGACTAATATTGTCTCATTGTTTCCTTGTACTACCCCCAGTCAATCTTGACCCATCTGCTGTCTTGTCTTAGACATAGATTGCAAGCTCTTTAGAGAGGGGATTGTGTTTGTACAGTGCCTGGCACAACAGGATCCAGAGTTGCATAATGGGGTATTTGGGCACTCTGATAATAAATGTTATTAAACTATCCACTAGGTCCAGTCACAGAGAAAGCAAGCAAGCCACTAAAATACCACTTATCCACCAGTACTCCTTGTAAAACTACACAAATAAAACAGCTAATAAAAAGCTCAGAGAATCATTTAGAAACTTTCCTTGTCCATTATCAAAATAAAATAAACCAAACAAGACCAGTGCTGATATGAAATATATATCAGTGGTTCACAACCTAGGGTCTGCAAGGGGTAAGTGAAAAATAAAAATAAAAGTCACAGAAAATAAGTTTAATAGATAGTACCTTTCAATTTCTTTTAAGTTATATATAATAATATAAATATCTTCCTATAATAATGTTATTAATTGATGTCTGAAAAATCTATGTTGTGGTTTCCTTTTTCATTTAATGAAGTGAACCTAGCAACTAGAATTGGCTTTGATGAGGGGTCCATGAACAGTTTGGGGAAGGAGGTGATTTAGGGTTCACACTAGTGAAAAGGTTGGGAACCACTGATATCTACCACAGATTATAAAAATTTCATTTATGAAAGGTCTGTGCAAGTCTTGAAGTTAGCAATTAAAAACATAATTGAATGTTTCAAACAAATTTTAAACTTACTAGACTTTAAATGGACTTTTTGGTCTCTGCCTTCCTTAGATACCATGTGACACCACAATGCAGCAGGATAAAATCTGAAGTACTCCATCAACAGATTAAATCTATAGATCTCTAGGAAAAGAGTGCAAGTTCTCCCCTTTCTGTAAAGGACCTCAGAAAGCGATACTTACGCACACCAGAAATTCAAGCTCAGATTCTAGTTACATCACTTTTTCCAGCACTCCTAATACTTATTTGGTTCATTTCCAACAAAAATATTACTACATCCCATTTGAACTGTGATGTGTTATAGCGGTCAGAATCAGCATGTACAGTAGGGTCTCAACATTCACAAGAGTTCCATGTTGAGAACCTTCACGGATACTGAATTGCACAAATGGGGGCGGGGGACGTCTCAGAGCCTCAGGGGAAGCGGCGGTGCCCCAGAGCAGCAGTAGCTCAGGGAATACTTGAATGTTGAGACCCTACTGTAACTCAGATCACAGGTAGTAAGCTATTCTGGACACCATGCCACTAAGCAATTGACCTCATGCTGTGATAAGAGGTGGGGTGGGGTTGAAAGGAGTCAGAACACAATTTAAAGCACAGCCTTGAACTTGAAAGCTTTTACATAGCTATTTTGTGATCTAATTCTGCATCTCACACAACACACACGATTAAAGTGGTATTTCTTAGCTGGTATGACAGTCTCTCCAGAAGAACAGCTAATATAGGTTAGACCTCTAAACTGGACTTCCCTTGTTCAGCAGCATCCCTGGTCTGGCATCTCCACAGGAGCTTTGGGGCTAAGTACCCATGGGGAAAAGCAGGGGAAGGGTCCTCATTCTCAACGCCATGCCCATCCTCCCAGAATTTCCAGTGTTCAAGATCAGGGAGGGATGGAGGATAAGCAGGAACCCAGGGGTGGACACCCTTGGGGAAGAGGGAGGATGGCTTTAGAGGCCCACAGCTGGCAAGGAAGCCCTGTGGCTGCAGCAGGAACCAAGAACACAGTTCTGTGGCCAGTGTAGGAGATGGCTTCAGGGCTACACTCTTGGCCCCAGCTGCAAAGCTCTGCAAGCTATTCTGCTTCTCTCCCCCTGCCCCGCCACCACCCACCTCGCTCTGTCAATGTTGGCTCCTCTACTGTTGTGTGAGCTGAAGCCTGCAGCCAACAGGAGCAGAGGGGCCTGCACTGATCTCCCTGCTCCAGGACCACTAATGTCCCAATGGTGCCAGATCAGGGACGTACATGTGTTTCAAATCTGTAATGTTCTGACTATGGTATTATGTGCCTTCCCCCGCCGCCCCCCGGCCCTCTACTACCAACTATTTATGTCACTAAAATCCAACAGAGCTACAGTATTTAGCAGTGCTTTGATCAGAAAGCAGACATAAAACTTTACAGACCTATAAATTAAAATCTTATGACAAAAGATGCCATGAATTTATAGCCAGGTGTTAATGTTCTATAATGGACTATAGCCAGGTGTTAATGTTCACACAACAGAAGCCATGTTAGTATGTATCTTCACAAAACCAAAAAGCAGTGCTCTAGCACTTCTAAAGACTAACAAAATAATTTATTAGGTGATGAACTTTCACGGGACAGACCCACTTCAAATTTCTCCAGATCTGAAAAAGTGGGTCTGTTCCCTGAAGCTAATAAGTTATTTTGTTAGTCTTTAAAGTGCTACAAGACTGCTTTTTTATTTTGTTTCAGGTGCGTTTCTTTACTTGCATTAATGCCTTGACACATCAGCCAGGCCTGCCACTGGAAAGGGGCAAAGGGAGCAGTTGTCCTGGGTCCCAGGGCTCTCAGATGTCCTTACCCCAGGCCCTTTCAATCACTGCTGGAGTGCTGCACAGCATGCTCTGGGTGGCTCTCAAAGCTGGCTTCTGGGAGCACAGAGCCATCCCTCCCCCTTTGCCCTGGGGCCAGCAAGTCTGTTAGTCTCATCACCGCCCCCTCCACACACATCCATATCTCTCTCTGTCTCTCTCTGTCTCTCTCTCTCTCTCTCTCTCTCTCTCTCACACACACACACACACACACCAACAATCACCATATAAAGCATCAACGAGATCCTTTGGCAAACAAGGCAAAGAGGCACCGCAGAAAAGCCAGCAGGGAATTCACCCTGGCTACTTATTTGGGTCTGGTTTTTAAAATCCACAGGTATTTCAAGGCAAAAAATGGATAGTCATCTTGCAACACAGCATTTAGCCAGTCTCCCTCCTCAAACCAGGGCTCCTGGGGAGAGTACAGCCTGTTCTTAAGTCACTCAAAAGTCCAACCCCAAGGGAGACATTGGGCCAGCTCAATGGTTGAAACCTGTGCCGAGAGCAGACTCTACGGCTCTGTCTATTGGTCTCGACAGCGGGGTGTAGCACAGGGGCCGCGGTCCGTCTCCCAATGCTCCAGGCGCACCGCCTCCAGGAGGCGCCTGACTTTCAGTGCTGGGCGCCGGTCCACACTGGCTAGTCAGGGAGCCAAAACCCGCTGCCCGGGGGGTGCGTCTGGGGGAGGGGTTGATGGGGGCCCTCGCAGCCCCAGGTGAGGCAGCTCAGCGCGGTATCTCGCCCGTGCAGACAACGGGCGGGCGGCACAGGACAGCGGGCTCGCCCCGCGGGCCCGGCACACGGCGTCTGAGCTTCCCGGAGGGATCCGCCCTCCAAGTTAAATTTTAGGGGGCCGGAAGCAACAGGCTGATAACGGCGGGATGTCAGCTCCACCCGCACCGGGCTCGGGCCCCCGCCTCCCCCAGCGGCAGCCCCCGGGCCCGCTCCCGCCTCGGCCGCCCCCAGCCCCGCACTCACGTAGAGGGAGCCGACGCGTGAGCCGTAGAAGCGCAGCGGGGTACTGAGCTCCAGGGGCGGCGAGCTCACGTCGTCCCCGGGCTCCAGCGCCGCGTCACCGCGCTCCGAGCCGAAGGGGAAGAGCAGCCCCCCGCGGGGCAGGCAGCCCACGGGCACGGCCAGGGCCAGGGCCAGGGCCAGCAGCGCCCAGCGCCGCCCGGGGAACATGCTCGCCTCGGCCGGCGCCGCCCTGCACAGCGGCTCCTCCAGCGCGGGCGGAGGAACGCGGGAGCCCCCAGTAAGTTTTAAACCCAGCCGGGGCGGGGAGGGGAGGGGCCAGGGGACTCCTGAGGAGCTGCGGAACCAACCAACGAACAAGGCCGCTCCCAAAAAGACTGGCCAATCACATCGGGAGGAGAAGGGTGTCCCCGCCCCTCGCGGTATCCCGACTTCATCCGTACATCTCTCGTGCCAAACAGCCCCCCCACATCCCAACCCAGCGAGCCCCTCGGCCTGTGCTGTTCCCCGCGCCCCCAGCACGCACACGCTCCCCCGCCAGCCGCAGTGCCACAAGGCACAGTTCAGTTGTGATCGAGGTTTGAACCCGCCGCAGATTCCCTGTAACTTGTTCCCTCGTAGGGTCGCACTGTTGCTGCAAGGATCCCAAAAGACATCCTGTATGGTGAGCTAGCCTCTGGCAAAAGACCTCCTGGATGCCCCCAGTTGCTCTACAAAGAATTTTGCAAGAGGGACCTTCGGGGGCAGGGGGTAGACATTGAGCTGGATAGTTGGGAGGAGCTAGCAGATGATCGCAGCAGATGGAGGCAGGAACTACACAAGGGTCTTCAGAAGGGTGAGATGAGGATCAGACAACTAGCAGAGGAGAAGCGAGCCCACAGAAAGCACAGTAAGGACCTGCCAGACACCCACTACACATGCAACAGATGCAGCAAGGACTGTCACTCTCGTGTGGGCCTTCACAGTCACAGTCGACGCTGCAAATGATGATCCCAAATGGAACTATGAAGGGTGCGAACCATAGTCTACGTAGGCTGAAGAATGCTACTACTACTATGTTCCCTCCTAGGGTCACACTGTTGCTGCAACTCTCTTAAGAAAACCAGTGAAGTTCTCGCAAGGACTGTTGAAAGCACAGCACATTGCACCCACAGGCAGTAGAGCCCCTGTGCGGAGCAGCAGCCAACTCAGAAGAAAGGTAGTCAGCGGATTTCCCAAACGACAGAAGATGTGGTAGAAAAAAATTACTTTTTTTCCTACTTTCACTCATGTGGGAAAATGTGCAGTGTACACAACAAGTAGGTATGTACCCACACCTTTTGAAAAATTTGAGAAAACTTACCATTGGTGTATGGAATGTTCATACTCTCATGGATCGAGAAGCTGTTGCAAGACCTGAGAGAAGGACAGCTCTCATTGCTCATGAACTAGCCCGCTATAACATCAATATAGCAGCATTAAGTGAAACAAGATTGGCTGGGGAAGGTTTCTTGAGTGAACCAGGAAGTGGTATACCTTCTTCTGGAAGGGTAAGACTGAGACACAGGATAGAATACATGGAGTTGGTTTGGCAATAAAAGCCTCATTGATGCGTCAACTCCCAGACCTTCCTGTGGGTATCAATGAAAGACTGCTGAAACTACGCTTCCCACTAAATGCCAAGCATCATGCCACCATCATCAGTGCATATGCACCCACTCTAACATGCCCAGACAACTCAAAGGAACAATTCTATGAAGATCTCGACAAACTGATCAAGGCCACACCTGCAACAGACAAACTACTCCTACTTGGAGATTTCAATGCCTGAGTCGGGGCTGACAACGAGAACTGGAAAGGAGTAACCAGGCCACATGGTGTAGGCAAAATGAACAACAATTAACTACTCCTTTTGAGCCTTTGTTCTGAAAATGACCTGACTATTACTGACACTCTGTTCCAACATGCAGATAAATACAAAACGACATGGATGCACCCTAGGTCTAAACAGTGGCATCTGATAGATTATGCCATTGTCAGAAGGCGAGACATCTGAGACGTACTGATCACCAGAGTAATGCGAGGTGCAGAGTGCTGGACAGATCACAGATTTGTCAGGATGTCTCTTCAACTTTACATCTCTCCCTCTTGGCACAAATGCCTTAAGCATGTGCGACCTGCTTTTAACATAGCCAAACTGAAGGATGCCCAATGTTTCAATAATTTTCAGAAGTCTCAATGACAAATTAATATCCCACGGTCAACTGATCAGTACTGTAACTGAAAAGTGGGATCAGTTCAAGCAGATAGTGACTGACACAGTACTCGCTTGGACCAAAGAAAAGAGTACATCAGGATTGGTTCGATGAGAACCAAGAAGAAATATGTTCAGCACTGGAAGTAAAGAGAAAAGCCTTGATTGAATGGCAGAATGACCCCTCCTCAGTCTCCAAACAGGACCATTTCAAGCACCTTCAGAGCAAAACACAGAAAGACCTCCGTCAGATACAAGACAGCTGGTGGGAGAGCAAAGCCAAAGAAATTGAGCACTATGCTGAAACGCACAACTCAAAGATGTTCTGTAGTGCTATGAAGACTGTCTATGGACCTTCTAAACCAAGGACTACCCCATTGCTCTCATCAGACAACACAACGCTGGTCAAAGACAAAGAGGGCATCAACGAAAGATGGCGAGAACACTCTAGCAACCTCCTTAACAGACCATCGACCGTGAATAATAATGTCCTCAACGAAATTCCACAACAACCTGTCCTGACAGATCTTGACTCTCTGCCCACTATAGATGAGATTAAGAAAGCTGTTAGCCAGATGAATTCAGGAAAAGCTCCTGGAAAAGATGGGATACCAGCAGAGATACATAAAGCAGCAAGTCCAGCAGCACTAGCAGAATTCCATAGCGTGATCATCAGCATCTGGGAGGATGAAAACATACCACAGGACCTCCATGATGCTGTTATTGTCTCCCTTTTCAAGAATAAAGGAAGCAAAGCAGAATGTGGAAACTACAGGGGCATATCCCTCCTCTCCGTTGGAGGGAAGATCATCACCCACATCATCTTGATCCGCCTAATAGCCAGTATTTCCGAGGCAAACCTACCTGAAAGTCAATGCGGTTTTCGAGCTGGCTGGAGCACAGTCGACATGGTGTTTGCTGTCAGACAAATACAAGAGAAGTGCATTGAACAGAACATGCACCTGTATGCTGTCTTCATAGATCTGACAAAGGCATTTGATACTGTCAACAGGGAAGCCCTTTGGACCAACTCTCCCAGGTCATCCAGCATATAGGTCGTCCATGGAAACGCTACAAGGATACCATCAAAGCCACTCTGCAATACAGCAGTATCAAACCGAGGGACCTTGAGGACCCCGCCAGTGACAGAACACAGTGGCGTCCAACAGTCAGAAATACCTGCATTGCCTTTGAGGAAGACCGCTGCTGGCATCTACAAGAGGCACGTGAACAACGTCACAGAGCATCAGCAATGCACAACCCACAGATTGCAAACTTCCCATGCACCATCTGCAGCAAAATGCGCACCTCTAGAATTGGCTTATACAGTCACCAGAGGGCACACCATGAGACCAATAACAGATGATCTGCACAGATTTGTTATCATCGGATCGATGGACTACCATTAAATTACATCATGTGGGACTGGAGAGCAATAACTCCTTTTCTTGTACGCTTTGTCTTCATTTTGGAATGTAGCTCAAGCAGCTCAGATAATATGAGACAGACAGAACAGGTGATTGCAAACAGGAGGGAGTTCTGAGGAGGAGTTGAGAGGGGAGCTAGTTCCATTTTTGCATTGTCTGGAACTTTTGTACAAAAAACAATATCCCAAACTACCACGTCAAGTTTGCCTGACTGTCTACATTTGGATTTCTCATTGCACGTGACTTCAGTTTCAGTTACTGTGGCAGTTGGGATTGTGTGCCTGGGAGGGTTGGAATCTCTTTGATCCCTTGTTCCCTTGATTGCCTTTGATCAGCCTCAGGATCAGCCTTCCCCTGTGTGATTAAGGAGAGGGAGGCCTACCTGAGGTTTGCAGGCTTTAAAAGCCATAGTCAGAGCAATCGGGGAGGGAAGTGGGCAAGGGGCTGCAGACAGTCAGTTTTAGGAGGGAGATCGACAGAGGGATTCCATATGTTTAGGAAGACCCGCAACACATATGACAGCACTTCTGTCTCCTCCACCTGCACCTGTAGTCAGACCTCCTAACCAGGGATGCCTCTACCCAGACCCTGGTGTGGTTTTAGAGGGACAGTGACTTGCAATTCCCACCTACTGAAGTCCAGGCTGGGGGGACCATCCAATGTGGAAGGTGTCTTCTGATAGAAGCTCTCAGGAAGCAGGTGGTGGAGCTACAGGACGAGGTAGCTGGGCTTAGGCGTGTTAGACTCCACGAGCAGTTCCTGGACCGTACTCACGGGGAGGCAGCTGGGGTTAAGATGGCTGTCCCACCGCAAAAGGGTGCGGACACACCATCAGTGGAGGTGGAGTTGGCTCAGGAGGGACACAGGCAGCTGGTCACTTCCGGCAGGAGGCTGTGCTCCACTCCTGCTCCCCGTCCTCCCACCCTGGTACTGGGAAACCGTTACACCATTCTGGATATGGCAGATACAGGAGATAAGGAATAACCTCCTACAGGTGAATCAGAGAAGCCTTGTACCCCCAAGGCTGGGAGGTCTGCTGCCACCGCTATGAGAAAGGAACGCAGGGCACTGGTCTTGGGAGACTCTCTTCTGAGGGGGAGGGAGGCACCCATCTGTCCCCCTGACGTGTCATCCCCAGGAGGGATGTTGCCTGCCAGGAGCTCCTATCCGAGATGTTATGGAGGCATTGTTGAGGATTGTCCAACCTACTGACTACTACTCATCCATGTGGTTGTGGTTGTGGTGTGGTTGAGGATTGTCCAACCTACTACTACTCATCCATGTGGCACAAATGATACTGCAAGGAGTAACCTTGAGCACATCAAGGCTACGTCTACACGTGAAGCCAACATCGAAATAGGCTATTTCGATGAATAACGTCTACACGTCCTCCAGGGCTGGCAACGTCGATGTTCAACTTCGACGTTGCACGGCACCACATCGAAATAGGCGCTGCGAGGGTACGTCTACACGCCAAAGTAGCACACATTGAAATAAGGGTGCCAGGCACAGCTGCAGACAGGGTCACAGGGCGGACTCAACAGCAAGCCGCTCCCTTAAAGGGCCCCTCCCAGACACAGTTGCACTAAACAACACAAGATACACAGAGCTGACAACTGGTTGCAGACCCTGTGCCTGCAGCATGGATCCCCAGCTGCCGCAGCAGCAGCCAGAAGCCCTGGGCTAAGGGCTGCTGCCCACGGTGACCATAGAGCCCCGCAGGGGCTGGAGAGAGAGCATCTCTCAACCCCCCAGCTGATGGCCGCCATGGAGGACCCGGCAATTTCGACGTTGCGGGACGCGGATCGTCTACACGGTCCCTACTTTGACGTTGAACGTCGAAGTAGGGCGCTATTCCCATCCCCTCATAAGGTTAGCAACTTCGACGTCTCGCCGCCTAACGTCGAAGTTAACTTCGAAATAGCGCCTGACGCGTGTAGCTGCGACAGGCGCTATTTCGAAGTTAGTGCCGCTACTTCAAAGTAGCGTGCACGTGTAGACACAGCTCAAGTGTGACTACAGGGCTCTGGGAGTATGGGTGAAGGAGTTGGGAGCACAGGTAGTGTTCTCCTCAACTTTCCTATCCAGGGTAGAGGCCCAGGCAAAGACAGGTGCATCCTGGAGGTGAATGTCTAGCTGCGAAGACGGTGTCAACAGTGTG
This sequence comes from Carettochelys insculpta, assembly GCF_033958435.1. Taxonomy (NCBI): domain Eukaryota; kingdom Metazoa; phylum Chordata; order Testudines; family Carettochelyidae; genus Carettochelys; species Carettochelys insculpta. The sequence continues at coordinate 74,318,427 of NC_134139.1, read as the reverse complement.
GTGATTCTGGGATGTGTTAACAGGGTGTTATGAGCAAGACATGAGAAGCCATTATTGTGCTCTACTCAGTGCTCATTAGGCCTCAGTTAGAGTATTGTGTCCAGTTCTGGGCACCGCATTTCAAGAAAGATGTGGAGAAATTGGGGCAGGTCCAGAGAAGAGCAACAGGAATGATTAAAGGTCTAGAGAACATTAGTTGTGAGGGAAAACTGAAAGAACTGGGCTTGTTTAGTTTAGAAAAGAGAAGATTTAGAGGGGACATCATAGCAGTTTTCAAGTACCTCAAAGAGGGTTACAAGGAGGAGGGAGAAAAATTGTTCTCCTTGGCCTTTGAGGATAGGACAATGCGGAATGGGCTTAAACTGCAGCAAGGGAGATTTAGATTAGACATTAGGAAAAACTTCCTAACTGTCTGGGTGGTTAAACACTGGAATAAGTTACCTATGGAGGCTGTGGAATCTCCATTGCTAGAGATATTTAAGAGCAGGTTACAAGTTACCTACTGGGGATGATCTAGATGGTGTGTGGTCCTGCTGAGAGGTCCCTTCCAGTTCTAGTGTTCTATGATTCTATAACTCTGTACTCCTACTATGAGGGCTCATAATTAATTTTGCAGGGATGCTTCCATAATCCCATCAAATTAAGCTGTTTTTTCTGATGTGGCAAGACAAGGTTACTTACCTTGTGCAGTGACTGAAGTTCTTCAAGATGGGTGTCCCTGTGGGTGCTCCACCAAAGATGTTTACGGTGCCCTGCTCTTACAGTCAGTTTTTAGCAGCAGCACCCCAATGCAGCCTACAGGCGGGGTTGACGTCTCATGCGCTGTGAGTCATTATCCACCACACACCTTCAATTATCCCTCACTTCCTTCTCTATTCCAGATATGCATTCGTCCAGCGCGGCGGGGGGGAGGGTTGTGGAGCACCAGATTCCTTGTCTTTTTGGTATAAAGGCCACTAGGCCTCCTACTCTTCTGGCTGATGTGAGGAAGGATACCTTTGTGGACAGGTGTAATAGTAGCATGTGACTAGGAGTTTGAATAGTTTTCCTGTGATTGTATGCAGTACCACCTTTCGGTCCCACCGTGGTGTGTGTTACACATCTCATAGAACTGGAAGGGACCTCAGGAGGTCATCGAGTCCAGTCCCCTGCGCTCTTGGTAGAACCAAGCACCATCCCTTTTTTAATCTATTTGCCCCAGATCCCTAAATACCCTCCTCAAGGATTGAACTCACAACCTTGGGTTTAGGAGTCCAGTGCTAATGTACTGAAGTATTATTTAGCCCTCTGATAAATTTGTTTATGATCAGGTGAGCGACCACTGAATGTCCCTCTATTGTGTTGTGCTTGGCCAAAATTGCTGCTATGTGTACCTTGTGGGTGTGTTCACAAGGTCCTAATGTTTAAGGTGCACTGTGTAATGAAGGACAATGGTGGAATGAGGACAATCAGTGGGACACTATCATACCGGGATATAAATTATATCGGAAAGACAGAACAGGTCGTGCGGGTGGCGGAGTGGTACTATATGTGAAGGATAATATAGAATCAAATGAAGTAAAAATCCTAAAGGAATCAAAATGTTCCATAGAATCATTATGGATAACAATTCATTCCTCTAATATGAATATGGCATTAGGAATATATTACCGACCACCTAACCAGGACAGTGATAGTGATGCTGAAATGATGAGGGAGATTAGAGAGGCTATCAAAATAAAAAACACAGTAATAATAGGAGATTTCAATTATCCCCATATTGATTGGGTGCATGTCACCTCAGGACGGGATTCAGAGATTAAATTTCTTGATGCCTTAAATGACTGCTTCTTGGAGCAGCTAGTACAGGAACCCACAAGGGGAGAGTCGATTCTCGATCTAGTCTTGACTGGAACGCAGGATCTGGTCCAAGAGGTAACTGTTACTGGACCGCTTGGAAATAGTGACCATAATATAATAACTTTTAATATTCCTGTGTTGGGAAGAACACCGCAGCGGTCAAACACTCTGGCATTTAATTTCAAAAAGGGGAATTACACTAAAATGAGGAAGCTAGTTAAACAGAAACTAAAAGGTAGAGTAATTAAACTAAAATCCCTGGAAGCTGCATGGAAACTGTTTAAAGACACCATACTAGAGGCCCAACTTAAATGTATACCCCAAATAAAAAAACACAGTAAGAGACCTAACAAACAACCACCATGGCTAAACAGCCATGTTAAAAAGGCAGTGAGAGAGAAAAGGGCAGCTTTTAAAAAGTGGAAGTCAAATCCTAGTGAGGAAAATAGAAAGGAACATAAACACTCCCAAATTAAGTGTCATAATGTAGTAAGAAAAGCCAAAAAAGAGTTTGAGGAACAGCTAGCCAAAAATTCAAAAAACAATAGTAAAATGTTTTTTAAATACATTAGAAGCAGGAAGCCTGCTAAAAAAGCAGTGGGGCCCTTGGATGATAAAGATATAAAAGGAGCGATCAAGGAAGACAGTGCCATTGCGGAGCGATTAAATGATTTCTTTGCTTCAGTCTTCACGGCTGAAGATGTTACAGAGGTTCCTAAATCTGAGCCAGCCTTTTTAGGCAACAAATCTGAGGAACTCATTCAGATTGAAGTGACATTAGAGGAGGTTTTGGAATTAATTGATAAGCTGAATAGTAACAAGTCTCCAGGACCAGACGGCATTCACCCAAGGGTTCTGAAAGAACTCAAATGTGAAATTGCGGAGTTATTAACAGTGGTTTGTAACCTATCCTTTAAATCCACTTTGGTACCAAACGACTGGAAGACGGCCAATATAACACCAATATTTAAAAAAGGCTCTAGAGGAGATCCTGGCAATTATAGACCGATAAGTTTAACATCAGTACCAGGCAAATTAGTAGAAACACTAGTAAAGAGTAAAATTGCAAGGCACATAGAAGAGCACGAATTGTTGGGCAAAAGTCAGCATGGTTTCTGCAGAGGGAAGTCGTGTCTGTCTAATCTATTAGAATTCTTTGAAGGGGTTAATAAACATGCGGACAAGGGGCACCCAGTGGACATAATATACCTAGATTTCCAGAAAGCCTTTGACACGGTCCCACACCAAAGGCTTTTATGTAAATTAGGTGGTCATGGGATAGGAGGAAAGGTCCTTTCATGGATCGGGAATTGGTTAAAAGACAGAAAACAAAGGGTTGGAATAAATGGTAAATTTTCACAATGGAGGGGGGTAACTAGTGGTGTTCCCCAGGGCTCAGTCCTGGGACCGATCCTGTTCAACTTGTTCATCAATGATCTAGAAAATGAGGTAAGCAGTGAGGTGGCAAAGTTTGCAGATGACACCAAGTTGTTCAGGACAGTCAAAAGCAAAAGGGATTGTGAAGAACTACAAAAAGATCTCAGCAAACTGAGTGATTGGGCAGCAAAATGGCAAATGAAATTTAATATGGGTAAGTGTAAGGTAATGCATGTTGGAAAAAATAACCCAAATTACACGTACTACATGATGGGGTCAAATTTAGCTACGACAGATCAGGAAAGGGATCTTGGAGTTATAGTGGATAGTTCTCTGAAGACATCCACGCAGTGTGCAGCGGCAGTTAGTAAGGCAAATAGGATGTTAGGAATTATTAAAAAAGGGATCGATAATAAGACAAAAGATATCATACTTCCCCTATATAAAACTATGGTACGCCCACATCTCGAGTACTGCGTGCAGATGTGGTCTCCTCACCTCAAAAAAGATATATTGGCATTAGAAAAGGTTCAGAAAAGGGCGACTAAGATGATTAGGGGCTTGGAAAGGGTCCCATATGGGGAGAGGCTAGAGAGACTGGGACTTTTCAGTTTGGAAAAAAGGCGATTGAGGGGCGATATGATAGAGGTATATAAAATCATGAATGGTGTGGAGAAAGTGAATATAGAAAAATTATTTACCTTTTCCCATAATACAAGAACTAGGGGACACCAAATGAAATTGATGGGTAGTAGGTTCAAAACTAATAAAAGGAAATTTTTCTTCACACAGCGCACAGTCAACCTGTGGAACTCCTTGCCCGAGGAGGCTGTGAAGGCCAGGACTCTATTAGGGTTTAAAAAAGAGCTTGATAAATTTTTGCAGGTTAGGTCCATAAATGGCTATTAGCCAGGGATAAAGTATGGTGCCCTAGCCTTCATAACAAGGGCAGGAGATGGATGGCAGGAGATAAATCACTTGATCATTGTCTTCTGTTCTCCTTCTCTGGGGCACCTGGCATTGGCCACCGTCGGCAGATGGGATGCTGGGCTTGATGGACCTTTGGTCTGACCCAGTATGGCCATTCTTATGTTCTTATGTTCTTAAGAAGTGCTGGTAATTGTGCTGAGCATGGTGATATTGCATGATTTGTACAATATGTCTGGAATCTGTACTGGTTTTGGTTGTATGTCTTTCTGATGGTTGGCTAGTAGCTGTTCATGAGGATTGATTGTACTTCTTTTGAACAATGTAGTTGCAGAGTTTTCAACCCTGAAGGAGCCATGCTTGGAAGTGCTAGAGCTCAATGTGTGGGTGAAGTGTCTTGCCCCTGTCCTGAGTCAAGAGGTGAGTAGTCTGTCAGAGACATAGGGAAGGACCTAGGACCATCTGTTTCAAATATGGATAGCGGACTTGTCTGGGCCATGCCAGAGTTATAAGGATGACCCAAGCATTGTCCTGACTTATTTTGTATGCCATTCTCTGAATGATGGGAATCGTAGGAAAGGCATATAGTAGTGGAGCGTCCCATGTGATTGTGAATGCATCCCCCAGGGAGTTCTTGCCTAGGTCTACTTGAGAGCAGAGTTTGAGGCATTTTGTGTTGTTGTCCATAGCAAACAGATCTGTAGTCAGGTATCCACAGGTTTGAAATATGATATTTGCTACTTGTGGAACTAATTCCCATTTGTGGCTGTGGTGGAAATGCCTGCTGAGCTCTTTGGCGATTCTGTTCTGTTTGCCTAGAAACAAAGCCAAGATATGTATGTTGTTTGCTATGCATCAGTCCCAGAGGTGGACAGCTTCTTTGCTTAACTGGTAAGAAGGTGCTCTGCCCTCACGATGTATGTAATGCATGTGGTTGTATTGTCTGTGAATTTTTTGACTGATTTATTGCCGATGAGTGGTGGGAAGTGTTTGCATGCCTTCCTGACCGCCCTTCATTCCAAGACGTTGATATGTAGAGTTTCCACTCCTGGTGACCAGTGTCCTTGTATTGTATATTTTCCTGTGTGGGCTCCCCAGCCCTACAGTGATGCATTTGTTGTGATTGTTAATGTATGCATTTGTGCTGCAAAGGGATTATCCTGGAAGACATTGTGAGGGTGAGTCCTCCAGTTTAGGGATAGCTTAGCCCTCTGTGGCATACTGAACTTTTTGTGAATGGAGTGGTTGTGGGGTTTGTAAATGATATTTAGCTCTGCCTGTTGGACTCTTACATGGAACCTTGTGTAGTCCATCACGAAGATAGTGTCTGCCATTTTGCCGAGGTGGTTTGCCTGATGGCTTGTTTGACAGTATTTATGAGTGTAGTAATGTTCTGATGCTCTCCAGTGGAAGTATTTCTCTGGCCTGGACGGTATCCAGGTCTCCATGAATTCTAGTTTTTGAGTATGGGTGAGACGAGACTTGAGGAAATTGACCTGGAATCCTAGGGACATCAGAGTGTATAATGTGTCCTCAACTGCGTGCTTTGCCTCCTGGAAAGGGGGTGCTACTATCAGGCCATAGTTGAGGTACGGAGAGATTTTTGTCCCTTTTGTGCAGGTAGGTGGCTGCTGCCGCAAAAACTTTTGTAAAGATCCTTTGGGCTATGATCAGTCTGAATGGGAAGACTCAGTATTGAAAGTGTTGATGTTTGATCTTGAATTGGAGGAATCTCCTGTGTGCTAGATGTATTGAGACATGAAACTGGGCATCCAGTAGGTCAAGAGATAACATCCAATCTCCTTTGCTTAGGAACAGGATTATTGTTGCCAGTGTGACCATGCTGAACTGTTCATGGTGCAGATATTTGTTTAGATCTCATAAATCTAGTGTGGGTCTCCATCTTCCACTTTTGTGCAATTAAACTAAATGTTGATCTCATGACTTTATTTAGCCTTTGTTTATTATTATCCTTGCTTATTTGTGGTCTACTTTTTCAGCTCCATATATGACTGTTACTAGGGGGTCCAGAAAATTATTTCAATTTTGAAAGGGTTCTGTGGCCAAATAAAATTGCGAAACACTGCCTTAAGCAGTGCGCGCACAGGGACACTCCTCAAAGAACAAATCCTGCTGTGGTCTGAATTTAAAGGCATAACATCTCTGGGAAGCTAGCAAATTCTTGGACTAAATAAGAATCTGGTAAGAATGCTAAATGCTTAAATGTTTTTGTATTTCTATATTTGCACCAATAATGACAGTGAGGTCATACATTTTTGACCCCAAGTCTGGATTTTTTAATAAATTTGATTTAGCCAGTGTTATCTGTGGCATATGAATATTTTTACCTTGTGGTGCAGTTTACATTTTGTGTATGAATAACAAGGTGTAGTTGTCACAAGTCTCAATAGCAATGTTTTATTTCAAGTGTCCTGTTGAGCATCTTTACTGGCATCTGGAAAAGGAGCCAAAAAACATTCACAGATGTTACTTACTATCTTGGGAGACGTTATAAACACCAACTGAGAAATTATGGAGAGTGTTAGATAAAGAATGAGGACGAGAAACATATTCCGAAACAATTTAGAATTCCACCCGCTACAACATCGTGGGGGAAATATAATCCAAAGCAGACAGAAGGTTTTCAGTCGATTATGATACAATAGTTAAGTTTACAAAGCGATATGGTGTCAGAAAAGCCAATGAGGTTTTGTGTCATATCTGAGCAGTAATTATTATGTTACAGACTAGGGGGATGATTGTCCTTTTCTGGTGATACTATTTTTATGAGAAAGCAGTCAAGTAGCACTTTAAAGACTAACAAAATGATTATTAGGTGAGCTTTTGTGGGACAGACCCACTTCTTCAGACCATAGCCACACCAGAAGAAGTGGGTCTGTCCCATGAAAGCTCACCTAATAAATCATTTTGTTAGTCTTTAAAGTGCTACTTGACTGCTTTTTTGTTTTAATAGTATATAGACTAGCATGGCTTTCTCTCTTACTATTTTTGTGGTATAATTTATAGGTACTTCAATATCAGAAAGATGCATATTAAAAAACCATGGAGAGAATTCAGAGAAAAGGAATAAAAATTATGAAAGGGAATGATATAGAAGGTATTATTATTATCAAACTAATTATGTGCACTGTACCTTAGCCAAATGACAATGGCAAGGGGACTAAATTACCATGGATATGTTATGAATATGATCATCTCGTACAAATGTGAAAGACATAAGCACTGAAGAGGGAAAGGAATATTTAGGGGTGGTCCCAAGCATCATAAATTATAGAGAGGGAATCAATATAACTGATGGAAAATATGATTTTGGTACCAGAAAATGTTTCCTAGCAGGTTTATATTCAGAAACTCAGAGTTTTGATATGATGGAAGCCTTATCACTAGAGTCACTTAGCACTAGACTGGATATAATATAGAAGGCTCAGTTGTGGGGGTCAATCCTGCTTTTGTCCTTTGGAAAAAGATAATTGAGCCAATATGTTTTTACAGCTCCTGCTTTTGTGATTTTAAGAATATTTATAATCTAAATATTAGTGCTGAGGGTGCAAGACACTGTGGGAAAAAGGGTTGCTGACTTCTCTCCAAATGTCATCTTATATCAGAGCACTTAGCCCCTTCCTCTTTGATAGTCCTTGTCAGGGCAAGGGAAATACAAGCTTCCTCTCATGCCAAGGATGTGAGGAGGTAACTACTGACATGGGCTCATTGAAAGTCTTTTATTTCCAAAAGGGCAGAGTAACCTGATGAACAGGTCATCAAAAGGCAAGGTGACTTGGGTATATTTTTATTTCAGTGTGTAAAACAGTGGACAGTAGTTATGCAGGGTGAAAGGATACAGAATAGAATCACTGGGAAGGATGAAATTGAGAGGCCTATTGAGAAGGAAAATTGTTTTTGGAGGGGCAGGCCCTGGGTATCTTAGAAGGTCACATGGAAGGAGGGGACTTGAAGGAAGATCTCAGACAGGCTCATAATGTTTAAGTCAACCCAGCTTGACATAAGATTTTTTTTTATTAAAGTTGAACCGCTGAAACTTTCAGGATTCCTTCATCATAAACCTAAATATGCATATGGCACAATGGAAAATACAGCAGTTGTGGGGAGGGAATGATACACTCTAGCAAAATTCTATAAGGAGAGACCAACTCCTTTTTCCCCGTTTACAAATTCAGATGCCCAGAAGAACAGGAGCACATGAAGGGCAATGTCGTTCCCCCTCACACTTACACACCTTGCAAGGGAGTAAAAGGTTATAAGCAGAGCTGGCTGCAATTTTTCAGATTAGTTCACTGAAAAATGCAATTTTGGTTGATCCGAAATTATTCACAAGTTTGAGTGTGCACGTATCTCTTTACAGCCATTAGTACACTGGTTAGGGCACATACGTGGAGTGTGGGAGACCTAGGTTTGAATAGCTGTAGAACAAGGACTTATACTCAGATCTCACTTCTCCTAGGTCAGGGAGTCAGCAACCAAAATAGCAAGAAGAGTTATTTTTTCCAGTTCGGTAAAACACTCAATAGTTCAAGAGATGCAATGCATGTGAATATGAGACAGTCCTTAATAAATAATGTCAAACTGTTCTTTCTGTAACCCCTCTTTTAAGAACAGCACACACCTAGTGATTTGCAATGCAATATATGTTTACTTCAGGATGTTCAAAAACTTTTAACATATTCTGTTTCCTCACACTTTCTGTGTGTGTTTGTACCACTGTCTTCCTGACTTTCACTCCCACACCTTCTCTCTGGCGGATGCTAGGGGGAGTTAGCCAATGTTTTGAGATCACATATCATTTGCTATTTAGATATGAGTGTTTCATTTTTGGGCTTCTAGACATTCACTGTTTATTGAAAATAATCAGTCAGTGTTTATTTTTTTTTACTTTGCAAGTATAGCATCAGGAGCCACAAAGAAGTCCTGAAAAAGCTGCCTGCGGCTCTGGAGCCGCAGGTTGCAGACTCCTATCTTAGTTGAAGCATCGTTACCACTAGGTTTGGTGTGAGTTCCTCTCAATCCTTTTATTCTACCGTGTATAAATATTCAAGGTGCCAAAGAGAAAGGAAGTGAGCCTGACTTTATAACCTGGGGTATATCTACATCATCAACAACCATGGGCTCAGTACCCATTGGTGTCCAATGCCTCCCTAACTATTTCCTTCCATCTTTCCCTGTCCAGTGTGGAGTGGCTTCATTTCTGTAGACTAGCTCTGCACCAATCTACTCTATCATCTACCCATCCTCTGTGGGGTCTGCCTCTCCTATTCGAGCTGCCCATTATGCCAAACACTAGGGTCTTGATTTTTTGTTTTGTTATTCATTCTGTAAATATGCCCAAATAGCTGTAACTTGTGCTGTATAACCTTCTGCAGTAGGTTCTCTTGTGGCTGTACTTTCTTATATAATTCCTTGTTGGCAACCTTCTGCATCCATCCTATTCTCAGGATCTTTCTATAACAACTCCTCTCGAATGCTAATATCCTTTTCTTTGGCTATGTCTACACTACGAGATAAAATCGAATTTATTTCTATTGATTTTCTAATACTGGAATTTATAAGTTCAATTTTGACCATCCTCACTTTCATCATCCTCCCCACAAAGTCGAGTCATTGCTGCCACACACAAATTGGCTAACATTGACTCTTGCAGTAACGCATTGTGGCAAGCTATCCCACAGCTCCCTCATCCCTGTAGCATTCTTTGTATACTCTCTGGTCTTGATGTCATCGTCCCCCATTGCATTTTCATCATGCCCCTCCTCTTCCCTGAAAATAGTCAATCCCTTGGAAATAATGCAGAGACCGTCAAAATTACAAGAAAAAATTTTTGGTTTCCCCACACATTACATTGCCAGCACGGGTGCAGCGACTGTGTTCTCAACTGGCCATCCACTGAGTATCCCATCTCCCATGGTTGGGAGCATGCATGCCATCCCTGAAAATAATGCAGGGGCCTGGAATGTTTCTTAAATTGAGAAGAATGTAGGAAGAAAGAATTTTTGGTTGGTGCTGGGGAGAATCTTAATGCAGGGTCCCAGACTGTTTTTCAAAGTTAGAAGAAAGAGGATAGAAAAGTGCAGGAAAAAAACAATTTTTGATTTTCCCCGGCGTCAGCAAGCCCTGGTATGGGCGAAGGGGGGTGTGCAGTGAGGGGGCCACTTGAAGAGGTCCTTCCCCGGTGACAGCAAGCCTCTTAGCCACCGGGGGAGACTTTTCTCTGGTAGCAGCAAACCCCGGTAAGGGCCAACAGCGCAGTTCAGTGGAAGACCAGCTGTCATGTTCCTTGCATGGTGGTAGCAAGCCCTTTAGGTGCTGGGGGAGACTTTTCCTCGCAGCAGTGAGGCCTGGTATGGGCGAAGGGAGGGGACAGTAGCTGGGGTCCAGTTGAGGTGGTCCTTCCCCATGGCAGCAGCAAAGCCCCCAGTATCTTAACCACTGGGGGGAGACTTCCCCATGACAGCAGCAAAGCCCAGAATATCTTTCCTGCCCTTGGAGCCCTACATGTGTGACTGGCAGCATTGCCAGCACTGGACAGCAGGCACATCCTTTTATTGGGTTGGTTTGGTGGCTACCATGTGATGTGGCTGAGTGCGGGAAAGACCCAGACTGTGTGATGCCTGTGGGGGAGGGAAGGGGGTTCACACACAAATATCAACGGCTGAGAAGTTTCTCAGCATGTTATGCAAGCATGACCCCTAGCACAGCCTTGCTAACACATGATTGGGCAGGCCAGGGGCTGGCACCAGGCAGTGCAGAACAACATAGCAAGAGTACAGGCTGATCCGTGAACTCCCTGCAGGGGCTATTTGCATGGGTAGGTGCACTCACAGCGTGAATAGCGTGGAAAGAAAGAAGCCATTTCTCAGGCTGTCATATTAACATGAGCCCACAGCTAAAGGCTCGCTGCTTCTGCTTGGAAATTTACACTCTTAAGCCGCATCTACACGTGCAAGCTACTTCGAAGTAGCGGCGCCAACTTCGAAATAGCGCCCGTCACGGCTACACGTGTTGGGTGCTATTTCGAAGTTAACTTCGACGTTAGGTGGCGAGACGTCGAAGTCGCTAACCCCATGAGGGGATGGGAATAGCGCCCTACTTCGACGTTCAACGTCCAAGTAGGAAACGTGTAAACGATCCGCGTCCTGCAACATCGAAATAGCAGGGTCCTCCATGGCGGCCATCAGCTGAGGGGTTGAAAGACGCTCTCTCTCCAGCCCCTGCGGGGCTCTATGGTCACCGTGTGCAGCAGCCCTTAGCCCAGGGCTTCTGGCTGCTGCTGCTGCAGCTGGGGATCCATGCTGCATGCACAGGGTCTGCAACTAGTTGTTGGCTCTGTGGATCTTGTGCTGTTTAGTGCAAGCGTGTCTGGGAGGGGCCCTTTAAGGGAGCGGCTTGCTGTTGAGTCCGCCCTGTTACCCTGTCTGCAGCTGTTCCTGGCACCCTTATTTCGATGTGTGCTACTTTGGTGTGTAGACGTTCCCTCGCAGCGCCTATTTCGATGTGGTGCTGCCCAACGTCGACATTGAATGTCGACGTTGCCAGCCCTGGAGGACGTGTAGACGCTATTCATCGAAATAGCTTATTTCGATGTCGATGTCGCTACTTCAATGTAGCGTGCACGTGTAGACGTAGCCTTAATGTTACTGGAGAGCAGCAGGCAGAGCACAGCACTGAGAGGGGCATTATGGGTTACATACGGGACGCCTCTAGAGGCTAATAAATTCGCTTTTAAGACGTGGTGCTTCCACAGTGGCCTTTAATCAAACTTCTGAATTCGAGCTTGAGGCTATACCCGTCTGGTACGATTTTGTTAATCTCAAGATTAGTGCACCCAAAATTGAGCTAATGGTCTTTACATTGAAGAGAGTCACGTGGTAAAATTGAGCTAACTGATTTAAATTAGATTTTATCTCATAGTGTAGATGCAGCCTTTGAATCTTTTATCATCCATGTCTCACATCTGTACAACATGCTGCTGAATACACACGTTTTCAAGATGCTCAGCTTCATTCCTAAGCGAATTGCTTTGTTTTTCCAGATTTTATCCATCGCCTTCAAACTTGCTCTTGCTTTCTCTATTCTAGTCTCTACTTCCTTCTTGCAGTCTAGATCATATGTTATGTTGCTTCCCAGATATGTGAACTCCTCTGTGTTCTCTAGTTTGATCCTGTATACACTGATCTTCTTTCCTATTTCTTATCTCCAAATACCATAGTTTTTGTTTTATCAATGTTCATAATCAGTCCATACCACTTCCCTTCCTCATTAGTACCTGCACCATTCTCGCTAGCTTCTCTTCATCTTCTTCAATGATAACCATATCATCCGTGAACCTCAAGTAGTTGATTCTCATCCTGTGCACAGATATCCCTTCTACCTCTTCCTTGATCTTGTCCATCGCTCTCTCGAGGTGCATGATGAAGATACTCGGCAATATTGGATCTCCTTGTCTTGTACCTCTACTCATTCTATACCAGCTTCCCAACTATCCACGCATTCTCACTGCTGCCTCCTCATTGCCATTCTTCAACAACTGTATCAGTCTGCTATGCACTCTGTATGACTCCAACACTACCCAAGTCACTTTCTGATCTGTACTGTTAAATGCCTTCTGAAAATCGACAAAGCAATTGTTATATGTCCTAGTTCTTTCGTCAGGCTTTCTCCACTATCAGTCTTAGTGCCAAGATTGGTATCTGCTGTAGCGTACTTCTATCTTTCTTGAACCCTGCTTGCTCATACGCTAGATATTCTTCTATCTGTGGGCTCAGTCAGTATCCTCATCCCCACCTTGCCTAGGTGACTTGTTAGGGCAATCGTTCTGTAGTTCTTGCACTCCAATGCACTTCCTTTCTTGTGTACTATCATTAGCATGGATCTTGTCCCTTCCATAAGTGCCTTCCCCTTCTTTCCACACTATGTTACATAGTTGGTGTATCTCCTAAATCATACTTTTCTCAGCCATATTTGATCATCTTTCCTGTGATCTTATTGTTTCCAGGGCTCTTGTTCTTTAGTTGTTTCACTACCCTTTCTGCTTCCTCCTTTGAAATATCAGTTTCGCTCTCGCTGATCGGTGGAGATATCTCTTTCAGTTCTTCAATCAGTCTCTCTGAGATACTTGGTTGGGTCTAACTGTGCAGTGTACGGATCATCCATTGCTGCATGACCTTCTTGTTCATGAGCACCTCGTTGTTCTCATCTTTGATTGCCATCTGCTTTGGCTGCCACTTCCTATTAATACTCCTGGTCATCTTACACATCTCGTAGAGCTGGAAGGGACCTCGGGAGGTCATTGAGTCCAGTCCCTTGCCCTGTTGGCAGGGCCAAGCACCATCCCTTACAGATTTTGTGTGTGTGTGTGTGTGTGTGTGTGTGTTAATCTATTTGCTCCAGAGCCCGAAATGGCCTCCTCAAGGTTTGAGCTCACAACCCTGGGTTTGGCAGGCTGATACTCAAACCACTGAACTATACACCTCCCTAGTCTTGTGCTCCCTGTAATACCTCTCTATGGCTGGGTCTTCACTTACCTTGACTATCGATGGCTGCTATGCAATTTTAGGTATGCCAATCGCATATCAAAAATTGATTTTGCAGCTGTCAATATTGGTCCCTGTCCTCACTGCATAATGCCGACATGAGTGCTCTTCCCCTCAGCATTCCTTAATCGTTGTTGCTCTCAAGGCGTTCAAAGGTCAACATTCAATCTTTTGTGGAGAGTGTAGACGCAATCTATATCTTCATACTGCCCCTCTAACCATTTCACCTTATCCTTTCTGGCCACTTTCCTTACCCAGTTGCATTTCACCCTGTATTTCTGTTCTACCCTCTCAGAAACATCCCTTCTGATTTTCAACACTCTCTTCTCCTGCACCAACTTCAGTGTCTCCTACATAATCCACTTCTTATCGATCTTCTCTTCTTCTAGAATAGTCTGCTCAATTGCCTCTCCTATCGCCATGGTTATCCCTAAAACTCTCTTATCTAGGTCTTTCTCTGTGCCCGCCTTAATCATCTTGTCTTGGAGTACTGCTCTGTACTCATTCCCTATTTCTTCCTTGCCATATCTCTTCTCAAACTGTGTATTATATGTTCTCTTGAGTTTCATGTTGATGTTCACTAGACTGTGGTCTGAGTTTGTGTCCGCTCCTTGGAAAGTTCAGCACTGCAGTACTGATGTTACCCTACACTGCAAAGTTATTTTGAAATAATGGCCGTTATTTCGAAATAACTTGGGAGCATCTACACAACACAACTGCTATTTTGAAATAATTTTGAAATAGCACTTGGCTTATTTTGAAATAGGTAAACCTCACTGCGGCTATGTCTACACGTGTATGCTACATTGAAATAGCTTATTTCGATGTAGCGACATCGAAATAAGCTATTTCGATGAATAACATCTACATGTCCTCCAGGGCTGGTGCCGTCGACATTCAGCGTCGACGTTGGGCAGCACCACATCGAAGTAGGCGCTGCGGGGGAGCGTCTACACGCCAAAGCGGCACACATCGAAATAAGGGTGCCAGGAACAGCTGCAGACAGGGTCACAGGGCGGACTAGCATTTCCGGGGCAACAGCTAGCCGCTCCCTTAAAGGGCCCCTCCCAGACACACTCAGCCTGCACAGCACGCGGTCTGCAGAGCCATAGGCACGCACACCTTGGCGAAGCAGTTATGGACCCCCAGCAGCAGCAGCAGCAGCCAGAGGTCCACACAGCCGCCCCTGCAGCAGCAGTGCTCGCCCTGCTCAATGCCATGCAGGAGGCAGCTGATCACCTTTTCTTTGTGGAAGAGGAGCTGCCCCCAGGGGAGGAGGAAGCAACCCCAGACCCTGCTGCCCCCCCCACCCCCCGGCCGCACACGCCACCGGCTGTGGAGCTACCCCACGAGCACCAACTGGTGGGAGCGGCTGGTGCTTGAGGAGTGGGACGACGACTGCTGGCTCCAGGACTTTCGTATGAGCCGGCAGACATTTCTGGAGCTCTGCCAGTGGCTCACCCCCACACTGAGGCACCAGGACACCGCCATGCGGCGTGCCCTCAGCGTAGAGAAACGGGTCGGCATCGCTGTCTGGAAGCTGGCCACTCCAGACAGCTACCGATCCGTGGGGCAGCAGTTTGGCGTCGGCAAGGCCACCGTCAGGGCTGCCCTCATGGAGGTAAGAGGACCCACGGGGAGGGGGAGGCAGCCCTGGGGGTGGAGGGGAGCCCTGGGAGGGGAGGGAAGGGGAGGGGAGGGGAGCCCTGGGGGTGGAGGGGAGGGAGGGGAGCCCTGGAAGGGGAGGGGAGGGGAGCCCTAGGGGTGGAGGGCCAGACACACCCTGCACACCCCTCATTGGTGCTCTCCCATGTCCTTCTCCTGCAGGTCGTCCGCACCATCAATGCCCTCCTCCTCCACAGGCTCGTGTGGCTTGGGGACCCGGATGTCACCATCGCGGGGTTTGCCACCCTGGGCTTCCCAAATTGCTTCGGGGCTCTGGATGGACCCATATCCCCATCTGTGCCCCGGAGCACAGTGGAAGACGCTTCTTGAACAGCAAGGGCTACCATTCAGTGGTCCTCCAGGCCTTGGTGGACAGCCGGGGCCGCTTCCTGGACGTTTATGTTGGCTGGCCTGGCAGCACCCACGATGCCCGGGTATTCTGGAATTCGGGCCGGTGCCGCCGGCTGGAGGTGGGGACCTACATCCCGCAGCGGGAGATCCCTGTGGGGGACACCACCATGCCCCTCTGTGTCGTCGCAGACGCGGCGTACCCCCTCCGGCCCTGGCTCATGCACCCTTACACGGGCCATCTGCCAGCCAGCCAGGAGTGCTTCAACGTGCACCTGAACCACGTGCGCCAGGTGGTTGAGTGCACATTTGGACGCCTCAAAGGGCGCTGGAGGTGTCTCCTCACCCGCCTTGATGCGGGCCCCACCAACATCCCCCAGATTGTGGGCGCGTGCAGCGCCCTCCACAACCTGGTGGAGAGCAAGGGGGAGGCATTCTTTCAGGGCTGGGCTGTGGAGGCTGGCAGGGCTGACGTGCAGCCACCTGCTGCCCCCAATCGCCAGGTGGACCCCGAAGGGATCCGGGTCTGGGAGGCCCTGCGGGCCCATTTTGACCAGGCCGTGGGGTGAACGCTGGCAGGCCCCCCACTGCACCCCCCCATCCTCCACAACACTCCCTGCCCCTACATTGCCACCATAGAGCACCCAAGAGCACCCCCCACCACTTTTCTTGCAAATAAAAATAGACCTGTTGTTCGTGAAACCACAAAACGTTGAATTCTTCTTATTATATTATTACAACAAATATAAATATTATATATTATATGGATAACCAAAAAACAGTGGAACACAAAGAAGGGGAGAACTATTTACATGGGGGGGCAGGTATCATAACATAACAGGGGTCTAATACAAACTATATACAACATAAGTAAAAGGGGATATGTACAAAGGGGGAGCGGGGGGGCCACATCCTGGGCCTCGCACCCCCTAATGTCCAGCACTGGGGGTGGGCGGCCACGACCCTCACCTCGGCCTCAGCCCTGGCCGGGGCTGGCTGGGGGCCAGGCAGACTGGCAGATATGGCCGGCGGGCGTCAGCAGGCCCCAGGTCCCCCTCGGCGGATGGCCCCTAGGTGGCGGACGGCGGTGGGACGGCGGGTGGAGCAGCAGGTGGAGCAGGCAGGGCAGGCAGAGCGGCGGCTGGTGCGGCATGGGGGGCCAGGTAGTCCGCGATGCGCTCAAAAGTGAGCATAAAGGCCCCCCATACCTCCTGGCGCCAGGCCAGCGCCCGCTCCTGCAGATGGAGGCGCTGCTCCTCCACTCGCAGGCGCTGCTCTGAGACCTCCAGCTACCGCCGGAGGATCGCCAGCAGCTGAGGGTACGTTGCCATCTGGGGGTGGTGCTGGGTCCACCATCGTCCCCATGCTGGGGCTGGTCGGTGCTCCGCTGAGGGGCTGGTCTTCAGTGATGGCCCCGGTGGGCTCTCCGGGAGCACTGACACCTCGCCGGCGCTCTCCGGTCCCTCCGATGGTGCAGCTGCGGAACACGGGGGGGAAGAAGAGTGGAGACAGCTGTTAGTGTGGGCCCCGAGCCGTGGCCCTTGTCCCCCCACCCCTCTGCTGCTGGTTCCCCATCCCCGTCCCCGGGAGATGCTGCTGCTGCTGATGGGTGTCCCACCCCCTCCCCCCGGGGGACCCTAGGTTCCGCTCCCCTCATCCCCAGGGATGGGGCATGGCATTGTCATGCTGGGGGGGCAGGGGCTGATGCACTCTTCTGAGGGACATGCCACTGCTGTCCTTGGGGCCATGGTCATCTGGGCACGTGGAGGGCCCTGGTCATGTCTGTTGCCCCTGCCCCTCAACCCCGGGGGTGTGCACCGGGGGGGGGGTACATACCTGACGGTCCGCTCCCATGGTCGGGGGACACCCTGTGGGCAGACGCCCTGCTGGAGCTCTGGGACGGGATGGCGATCCGGAGCCCCCCGTCGCTGGAGGAGGATTCCCCCTCCTCCTGCTCCTCTGGCATCCCAGGGGTGGGCTCCTGGGGGGGGCCTCTGGGGTGCGGGGCTTGCCTTCGGGGTGGACTCCGCCTCCGGGGCCTGCTGGGGCTCGTCGGCTGAGGTGTCAAGAGTGGCCGGCGGGGAGGAGGTGTGCCAGGGGCCCAGGATTTCCCTGAGCTCCCTGTAAAAGGGGCAAGTGACAGGGGCGGCCTCAGATCAGCTGGCCACATCCCGGGCCCGGGCGTAACCCTGCCGCAGCTCCTTGACCTTACTCCTGACGTGGTCAGGAGTGCGGGCAGGGTGACCCCGGGCGGCCAGGCCCTCGGCCAGCCGAGCGACACACATCCGCGTTCCGCCTCTTGCTCCCCATTACCTGGAGCACCTCCTCCTCGCTCCAGAGCCCCAGCAGGTCCCGGAGCTCGGCCTCTGTCCAGGAGGGGCCCTGCTGCCTCTTCCCTGGCTGGCTGCCGGGCTGGGAGCCCTGGCTCCCCTTGGCCGGTGCACCCTGGGGACACTTAGGGGGCTGGTGGGCGGCCATCACAGTGGGGGGGGTTTCTCTGGGCTGCAGGGAGGCGTGCAGGCAGGCTGCGTGGCTGTGCTGCTGCCTGCATGCTCTCTCAGCTTCCTGCACAGGAAGGCAGGGGGCAGGGAGCTTTAAGGGGCTGCTGCACGCGGCAACCATCGAGCTCAGGGGCTGGAGAGAGCGTCTCTCAACCCCTCAGCTGATGGCCGCCATGGCGGACCCCGCTATTTCGATGTTGCGGGACGCGGATCGGCTACACGTGCCCTACTTCGACGTTGAACGTTGAAGTAGGGCTCTATTCCCATCTCCTCACGAGGATAGCGACTTCAACGTCTCGCCGCCTTACGTCGATGTCAACTTCAAAATAGCGCTCGACACGTGTAGCTGTGGCGGGCACTATTTCAAAGTTGGCGTGGCTACTTCGAAGTAGTCGGCACGTGTAGATGTGGTTTGCATGAGGAATAGCACCTATTTTGAAATAAGCCATAGTGCCTCCAATGGCTCTATTTCTAAACAGGCTCTATTGTGTGAAGATGCTGCATTTTGAAATAGCTAAGCTAAGTACTGTTTCAAAATGCATTTTGTGTGTAGCAGTGTTATTTCAAAATATGCTATTTCCAGAATAACACTGTTGTGCAGACATACCCCTGCTGCCACTTGCCAGGGGTGTGGGGGTAAGGATAAGGGTGTGCAGATTCAAACCTCTTTTTCTCCCTGATTCATAGGAGGGAATAAATGACTTGCAAAAGCTGATGGGTGGAGTGACTATGGGGCTGTATCCAAATGTATTTGCTAAAGTAATATAGTCAAACAATTCCCAGACAATTGTGTTCTCCAAACCAGAGATAGGGAGTTACAGTTGGGCAGATGTCGGAATTCCACTGACTCTCTCATAAGGATTTTGATTTTCAATAAAACCTTCCATAAAGCATTTTTAATAGCTCTACAGTGCAGTAGACATTATCTATACCAAGAGAAGGATTTTTTGGTTAGCGTAGGAATAACATTTCCCCAAGCAACAGCAGCAAGATATATGGAACCATTCTTCTGTCAACCTAGCTACACATACATAGGTATTAGAATGGCATAGCTAAGATACTCACTGATGTTTAGCATCACTGACAGAAGTATTTCTGTCAATCTAAATTTTATGTGTACATGAGACAGACACATAATGTGCAGATCTGATGGCAGAATTTAGTCCTAATTACAATGACCAACCATCATAGAGGAATATAATCAATGCAGGTTTTATCACTTTCAGATACATACTGTGCCTCTGTTTTTGCACAGATTAATGCTTATGCTTAACATTAAGCACTCTAAATCCATTGACTTCAACAGGACTACTCTGAGCTTTATAGCTAATTTCTTGCCCGGTCTTCAAAATCAATAGCTATATTAGGGACTCAGAAAAATAAATCATAGTTAGAGTTATTTCCCCCAAACCACAAACAATTTTTCTCATTTAAGTAAAACTCAGATACAATCTGGGGGAAAGGAAATGGGAAACAGAACAGAAGTAATATTGTCATCCAGGACAAAGAATTTGACTGCGTAAAAATCAGGCATCATTAAGTTCCCAGCTGTCATAAGGTCACATAAAAATATTAAGTTCCTTATGTGGAAAATTTAATCCTTTCTATCTTCCACTGTCTCGCAAGGATGGAGGCCTAACCCAGGGGCACGTAAAGTGGGGGGCAGGCCCACTCGTGAGAGGCATGAATTTTCATGGGGGGAAGGGTGCAGCTGAGTCACAAGCTCATCCATCTCATTAAAAATATTGAAATACGTTATTGTTTTAATGTATGTGTTCACACTTATACACCGATTAATAAAGTTTTCACATTTTACATACTTATTTTCTTACACATGTCAAAAAGGTTTTTTCATATGAATATAATCAAAATTTCTGTTGGTTTGGATTACGTGTGATGTGAGGGTCCCTGCAAATTGCAGGGACAAAAAGTGGGGCCAGAGGCAAAAAATTTGCCCACCCCTGGAAACTCAAGAAATATTAGGAAGTTTTGGGAGGTAGGACAAGGTTGGGATGGAGCAAGAATTCATTTTAAAAACTCCATATACTTGGTACAACAAAAAGCACTGTAAATCCCAAGATTTACCACTTCAGACTTTTGTCACTATCTGAAAATTTAAACCTTATGCCACAAAAGGCAAAAAGAAAGGCACTGTGTGCAGATTTCAGAATAACAAAAAATGTGATTAGAGGACACACAATGACAATAAGTAGAGTCAGATTGTAACATATACAAAGACCTGATTGTGGTGAACAGAGATGGGGCTCTATTGTTCACAGAACAATGCAAATGAGATATAAAAAGGCGACAGAGTGGAACAATGGAAAGAGATGTAAAAGCTATACTTTATTGCCTATCTGTGGTGGAAAATTAGTTCAAATTACTATGCTGTCTCTTTGGTGTCTTATCCTATCAGAGTTGGAAAGATTCTTAGTCTGTCAACATAGGTAAATAACCTAACTGCAGGAATTTGCCCCTCTTGGTGATAAGTCCTAAGATTTCAAGAAAGAAGGAAAGAAAAAAAATAGCTCAGTCCAGTTTAACTCAGTCCTCCAGGTATGGAAGTCAGTGCTTCCCCTGACAAGGTCCCTTGTTGTCTCCAGTCATGTCCCTTGGTGGGTGTCTCTTGTCCTGCAGTCTGGTTCTAAACGGTCCCTTGTTATCCTTAGTCATGTCCCTCGTTGCTCATCTCGCATCCTTTACTACAAGTTTTTGCCAGCTGTTCTGGCTAATACTGAAGCCCTCTCCCCCCTTCCCCACAAGTAGAACTTGGCCTGACAGTTTTCTGGAATCTGTGTGGAGGCTTTGAAGCATGCCAGATCAAAAGTTAGAAGTCCAGGCTTCTGAAGAATGGAACGTTAGATATTAATATTTCCTATGACAGCTTGTGCATGCTTTAGACTTGAGAGAGTCTTGGTGGCTGCTAACTCTCCTGTCCACTCCCAAAAGAAAAGTCACTTCAAGAGGATGCATGTACCTGATCTCTCTCTTAGCCAACTAAAGTGCATTGCTCAAAGTTTGCTGTTTTGAAAACTGTACTTTTCAAGATTATAGAACAGCAGCTGTTTCATATCCAGTAAACTGCAGATGGTGCATGCCTTTGGTATGACTGGGTGGTAATGCTCCCGCTTTTCTATGCAGTTTGTGCTTCAGCAAAGTGATTATGTCCTTCCCCTTTCAGAATAAACTTCCATACAGGAAAATATTGTCTTAATACATTTTTTTTTGTTTATAACATGTCATGCTTCCATGATGCTGGCCAAACTCAATAAAGATGTTCCTTGTCTCGTGCAAAGCCTGTGAATTTCCCCTTGCCCGGAAGCTGTCCAGATCCAGAAATCAGCAATAATTCCATGAATTACAACTATTTATTCTTCCTGACCCCAGGACTCCTCATTTAGAATGCATTTCATTCCACTTAGTAACTGCAGACAAATATAAACAGTGACCCAAACATATTTTCTTCCCAAACATAGTTTAATGTTTCTGCTTAGCATGTAAATCTATGGTTTTGTCAGAGAAGAGCAATAAAAGATAAATATCTCTGTGCAAGAAGTAGTCACTTATCTTACTCCTGGGAAAAAAGCATTATTTGCAAAATAATAAGGCCTGATACTGCAGCCCTGACTCATGTAGGCGGTCCCTGCGGGGGGAGGGGAAGAGCCCTCTTTTTTCAGTATCTAATACAAATAGACTAACAGATATTTTGGAGCATAGTCTATAAGGTGCCACAGGCCTTGTTGTTTTTGAAGACACAGACTAACTTGGCTACCCCTCTGATACTTAATACAAATAATTTCAGATTGTGAGCCTCTTATTCACATGCGGTAATACATCATGACTATGTCTACACTATCAAATAACTTCGAAGTTGCTTACTTCAAAGTTATAGTTCAAAGTAGGCAACTTCGAAGTAGAGCGTCTACACACAAAATGCACCTGCCCTTACTTCGAAGTAGGCTTCCCCCACTTCAAAGTTAAGCGTCTACACACAATTAGCCCCTACTTCGAAGTAAGGGGCCAGAAAATGATGCAGGCATGGGGGGGAGGTCGCATGGCTGACAAGCCCTTCCAGGCTCGCAGCCAGGTGACCCCTTAAAGGGCCCCTCTCAGCACTCACACTCTGCACATGCTCAAGAGAAGAGTCAATCAACATGCCTGCTCCCACCCTCCCTCTTCTTCCAGTGGCACAACTGGCTGGCCCATCTAGGACCCAGCCTGCAGGCCCTGGCCACAGCACTGCTGCCCCTCCCCCGGGCCACCCTGATCCAGTGCCGGTGGGCCTTTGCCTCCACCAGCGAGTGGTGGGACCGGCTAGTGCTGGAGGACTGGGACAACAAGCACTGGCTGGGGAACTTCAGAATGACCCACCAGACGTTCGAAGATCTCTGCCACTGGCTCGCCCCAGTCCTCCAGCACTGAGACACACGGATGCGGCCAGTGCTCCTGGTGCAGAACAAGGTGGCCATCTCCCTGTGGAGGCTGACCCCCCCCCCGCCCCCCACCGACAGCCTCCGGTCCATCGGCCACCAATTCAGTGTCCGCAAGGCCACCGTCAGAGCAGTGATGATTGAGGTACGTCTGGCCCCCATCATGAACCCACTCAGGGGAGAGGGCTACCAAGCAAGGGACAGGGGGCCCCTGGTGAGCAGGGAGAAGGTGGGCCCTGTTGTGGAGCAGATACAGGGCAGGGGGGCCCTGGGGGGCAGGGAGAAGGGGGGCCCTGGTAGGGAGTGGATAGAATCCAGGGGGGGAGCTCCTGGTCTGCCATTCATGGATGTGTCTTCCTTCCCCCCGCAGGTCATCTGAGCCATCAACAGGGTGCTTCTGCCACGAGTCGTAACCCTGGGGGACCTAGACACTACTTTTGCCGGGTTCATGGACCTGGGCTTCCCCAGATGTTTCAGAGCTCTGGACGGGACACACGTGGCAATCTGGGCTCCAGACTTACATTAACAGGAAGGGGTACCACTCGGTGGTACTCCAAGCCCTGGTGGATGCGAGGGGCCGGTTCCTGGACGTGTGCGTGGGGTGGCCAGACAGGGCCCATGATGCCTGAGTGTTCTGGAACTCATGGCTGGGACGCTGCATGCAAGAGGGCACGTACGACCCCTGCGGGAGCTCCCACGTGGGGACATCCTGATGCCCCACTGCATCGTGGCCAATGCCACGTACCTGCTGCACCCATGGCTCACGTGGCCCTATACTGGACGCACCATGCCGAGCTAGGACACATTTAGTGGTCAGGGACACAGTCGAGCAGGCATTTGGGGGGCTGAAGGGGAGGTTTCACTGCCTCCTCACAAGGCTAGATGTCAACCTCCCGAACGCCCCATTATGATCGCTGCCTGCTGTGCCCTCCACAACCTCGTGGAGGGCTGGCAGGAGCCCTTCAACCAGGGCTGGGCTGCGGACCCGGGGACTGGGTGTGAGCAGCCACCGACTGCCCTGTGCTGTGAGGCACAGCGAGATGGGGTTAGGGTCCGGGAGGCCCTGTGCCAGGCCTTCACGCAGGGCCTGCCTTGACCCCCCCAGCTCCACACACTACACCACTGCCCCCACATTTGCCCACCTCTCATGCTCCCCCCACCACCACTCTGCCACCAAGCACCGGGGACATGGGGTTAGAATGGGAACATTGAACTTTATTATTGGGGAAATAAACTCATTGTGCAAAACCAAACAGAACAGTGGTTGAAACTATTTACAGTGCACAGGGGGAATAGTCCAGAGGAGGAAGGCAGGGGGCCGGGTGAGGCAACTGAACTGGGGGAGGGGGTTGGCGGGGGGAGGCTCAGTCACCCAGGGACATGGGGGGGCCAGGAGCCATGTCGGCCATGGCTGCCCCCACCACCCTGGGTGCAGGGTCCCATGTGGGGCTGTGACGGGGCCGGGACCACAGGGAGGTGGGGCTCGGTAGGAGTGCCATGGGCCCGACCCCCTCAAGGTGTGCAGGGGCTGCCACTTGGGCTGGACCAGGAGCACCCTCTTTGTCCAGCAGCCACTGAGCCAGCTCCAGCCAGGCAGATGGTGACGGGTCTGCCAGGAGGTGGGTGGCAGCTGCTGGAGAGGCAGCTGTGGGGCAGGGAGTTGGCTGCTGGAGGGGCAGCTGGGGGTGTGTGGCTGTGGGCCAGGCTGGCGAGGGGGCAGGCGGTTGGGCGAGACAGGTGTCCAAGGCCTGGGACACGGCATCCAGGCTGCCGGTCAGCTGCACCCACACACATTCCACTCCACCACCAGCCAGTCCTGAGCAGCTCCTGAGAGTCGGGGCAGTGGACGGGCCATGCCCCCAAATGGCTGACAGTGTCATGGGCCTTGATGTAGATCTGGCGCAGTTCTTTGACCTTGATGCAGATGTTGCTGCTGGTGCAGTCAGGGTGGCCTTGGCAAGTGAGGCTGCTGGCCAGCTGGTCAAAGGCCTCAGCATTGTGCTGGCAGGCACAGGTTTGCCAAAGGGCCCCCTCTTCCCCCCACAGAGAGAGGAGGTCCTTCAGCTCGTCCTCGGTTCAGGTGGGTCCGCTTCTGGCACAGCCCTTGTCTGGGCACTGTGAGCCCTCAGCCTCCTCGTCCAGGGCCCCCAGGGAGGTGGGGGGGTCCTGATGTGCCACCATGGTGGGTAGGGGATGCAAAGGCTGGCAGGTGCTTCGCATAGAGGCAGTCTGAGTGGGAGCTGGTGATGCCCCTGCTTGTGGCAAACTCTCAGCTTCCTGCCTGGGGTTACCAGGGAGCTGCTTCCTTTAAGACAGGGGGCAGGGACCATAGAGCCATGCCTGGGCTGGCCAGACTGTCTCTGTCCTCCTTGGCGGGGGAAGGGAGGTGCGCCTCTTTGGTGGACTCCTTCAAAGTTAACTTCAAAGGAGAGTGTAGAAGCTCTGCAGGCTACTTCGAAGTAGCAGCTTACTTTGAAGTTAACTTTGAGGTAAGTTTGTAGTGTGGACACAGCCTATGAGTATTCATATTTGTTTCAAATAGACTGTAAGCAAAGTCAGAAACAATTAATTCATAGTGGTTAAGAACAGCAAGATCCAGCCCTTAGTGATTTTATCAAAACTCCCAGGCTTCTAAGCTGCACAGTGTTTTAAATGATATATATTTTTTAAATGATTTATATACAAATTGGCCATTTTCAGTCATAGCCTTCTTTTTATCATAAAGGCTACGTCTACACGTGCCCCAAACTTCGAAATGGCCATGCAAATGGCCATTTTGAAGTTTACTAATGAAGCGCTGAAATGCATATTCAGCGCTTCATTAGCATGCGGGCGGCAGCGGCGCTTCGAAATTGACGCGCGGCACGTCCAGACGGGGCTCCTTTTCGAAATGAGCTCATGGGAATAAGGGGACTTCGAAGTAGGTGGCGTCCTTTCGAAAAGGAGCCCCGTCTGGACGCGCCGCACGGCGGCAAGGCACGGCAATTTCGAAGCGCCGCTGCCGCCCGCATGCTAATGAAGCGCTGAATATGCATTTCAGCACTTCATTAGTAAACTTCGAAATGGCCATTTGCATGGCCATTTCAAAGTTTGGGGCACGTGTAGACACGGCCAAAATGACTCTGACCAGGCACAGATGTTCTGAAAACAGACTCTGGATGTTTAAACTCTAGGTTTAAAAAGGAATATTAAAATGACCCCAAACCAAAGTTTAAACATAGCCATACACATCAAGGATGGGTGATAGGAGGCTGTGTGACAAAGGGAGAGAGTACTGGGCTTTGTGACTTATGATTGGCTCACATGCTTAGAACATTTATGAGCCAAAATTCATTTTTAAATTATTGCCCTGTCTTGGAATTAGCTGATTTGGCAATATCTTCACTACTTCCTAAATGTCCACATCCTGGAGCTTTATTTTTTCTTGAAGAAAGATATTATCATTGCAGTGCTATTTTTGACTTATTATCGATTACACCCCCACTTCGATTATTAGTCTATGAGTTTCTCTCTAATATTTTTGTTTGTCCCTGATATGTTTCCAACCCCTTTAATTGCTGTGAGTGGTCCCACTGCCTTTTCCTTTCCAAAAAAGGCATTGATTCTGTACAGTATATTTTGCTTCTTTCCCTCCTTCCTGCTTTCTCTGCTTCTATACAGGCTTTAATTAACTCTCAGATCTTTGAGCAGATCCTTTTAAGGCCACATTTGCCATTTCTTGTTCTTTGAAGTCTTGTAAAGAGAACTTCATGCCTATTTCCTTCATTGTAGAGTCTTCAGGATTCTGTAACACATCTTGTGCTGTCACCATTTTAATACTTCTTCCTAGAACACAGAGCTTGCTAATATTATTAGAGACCAAATTTTCATTATCCTGTGTACCACCTTCCACCATGAACAGGAGCATTGAAATAAAGGGTAATATATATGGAATAAGGTACCATCCAGCATGAGTGAGAGCATCAGAATCTCATCCTTAATTTCCAACTATTTGCTTCCTTGGCTACGTCTACACTAGGACACTACGTCGAAGTAGTCTATTTCGAGTAAGAACATCGAAATAGGCTACTTTGACGATTATCGTCTACATGTCCTCCAGGGCTGGTGACATCGATGTTCAACGTTGAAGTAGCACCAGGGAATGTTGAAAGGAGCCACCCCAGAAGGAAATGCGGAGCATCCACACACAAAAGCCCCCTCTTTTGAAATAAGGGGCCAAGAAAGCCCGCGGACGGGGTCACCGAGCAGACTAGCCCTTCCAGGGCATCTGCAAGCTGCTCCCTTAAAGGGCCCCTCCCAGACACACACAGCCTGCACTGCACAAGCAGCCCTGCGTTGGTGAGACAAGCCTCGCAGATTTCAAGCCCACAGACACGGACATCCAGCAGCAGCTGCAAGCCCTACAAGCTGCCTCCCGCAGAGCAGGCGCCCTTCTAGATGCTGCCTGGGCAGCCGCCCAGCAGCTTCTGGAATGGGAGCCCTCCCCAGGAGCACCAGGAGACGCCGCAGACCATCGGGCCCTCCTGCTCCCCCGCCGCCAGGAGCCCCGCTGACTCTGGAGCTACCCCTCCAGCACCGAGTGGTGGGAGCACCTGGTTATGGGGGAATGGAATGATGACCAGTGGCTGCAGAACTTCTGCATGAGCCGGCAGACCTTCATGGAGCTCTGCCAGTGGCCCACCCCCGCACACAGGCACCACGACACCCAGATGCAGTGCGCCCTCACTGTCGAGAAGAGGGTCACAATAGCTGTCTGGAAGCTGGCCACTCCAGACAGCTACCGCTCTGTGGGCCAGCAGTTTGGAGTGGGAAAGGCCACAGTCGGGGCTGGCCTGATGGAGGTAAGGAGGCCTGGGGCTGAGCCCCTGGGGAGGGGGTCCTGGGTGAGGGGGGCCTGAGGAGGGGGGCCTGGGTGAGAGGGTCACACTCTGCAAACCCTCACAGGCACCCATGTTCCCTCCCCACAGGTGGTGCGTGCACTCAGTGCCCTGCTGCTGAAGAGGGTCATCCGAGTTGGGGACCTGGACGCGGCCGTCGAGGGATTCGCCGCCATGGGATTTCCCAACTGCTTTGGAGCCCTCAATGGGCCCCACATCCCCATCTGCGCCCCAGACCACAGTGGTGGCTGCTATATCAACAGGAAGGGCTACCGCTCTGTGGTCCTGCAGGCCATGGTCGACAGCCATGGCCGCTTCCAGGACGTATATGTGGGCTGGCTCGGCTGTACCCATGACACACACGTTTTCCAGAATTTGGGACTATGCCGCCGACTGCAGGTGGGGACCTAAATGCACCAGAGGGAGATCCCTCTGGGGGATACCACCACTGTACCCCTCTGCATTGTGGGAGATGCGGCTTACCCCCTCCAGCCCTGGCTTATGCGGCCCTATACAGGCCACCTCAATGCTAGCCAGGCGCACTACAACACACGACTCAACCATGCCCGCCAAGTGGTCGAGCAAGCCTTCGGGCACCTGAAGGGCCGCTGGCGTTGCCTCCTGGCACACCTAGACCAGGGCCTCCAAAACATTCCCCCCAGGTTGTGGGTGCCTGCTGCATGCTCCGCAAGCTGGTGGAAAGCAAGGGGGAGGCCTTCATGCAGGGCTGGGCACTGGAGGCTGGAACAGCCTACCCCCCCAGCCAGCCGCTGCCCCGAGTTGCCAGGCCCACCAGGACAGGGTCCGGGTCTGGGAGCACCTGAGGGAATACTTCGACCAGGGGGCCTAATGAGTGACACCCAGGCCATCCCTGCACCATGCCCCAGCACCCCCACCCCACCCTCACCAAAAGCACACAGGACACAGGTTTTTTTGAAAAGTAAAACTGTCATTATTTACATAACCAAAAATTTCACCTCTTTCCGGCATATATAAACCAAATAAAACAGAATCATTGAAAATAACTATATACAGGTGGGGACATCTATAATAAACTATGTACGGGGGGGGGTCAACTATAAATAACTATATACAAGGGCAGGGACAACTATATATGGGGGTGGGGGGGAGACGTGGGCAGGCCACACATCGGCCCATCATTCCGGGGCGGGGGTGGAAGGGCGCGACCCCCGGCGCGTTCGGGTGGCCAGTCCCCCCCTGAGATGGGGTCCCCAGCGAGGCCGACAGGGCCAGGAGGATGGGGAGGCATGGCCAAGGCAGGTCCTTGGCCCGGTCATTGGCCCCGAGTGGCTCCTGTCCTGTGGAGCTGGTGGGTGGGGTGGCAGGCGGGACATCAGGTGGGGCAGCGGGGAGGGCAGCACGGAGGACATCGGGGGGAGCAGATGGGCCACCAGCTCCTTGAAGGTGTCGGCCACCTGGTTGAAGTTGGCCATAAACTCCAGCCAGGCCTCCCGCTCCTCGAATTGGAGTCTCTGCTCCATGATGTCCGCCTGGCGCCAGAGGGCAGCAGCCACCTCCGGGTCATGTGTGCTGCGTCGGTGGCCCCAGCAGGGGTGGGCCCGTCCTGGTGCAAGTGGTGACCCCGGGCGTTGGTGGTCCAGTGGTCTGGGAGGGCTGTCGGGGACGATGGATGGTGCGGCTGCAGAAATAGGGGAAAGGGGGAAGGGAGGTCGTGAGTACCCAGCCCTGACCCGTGGCCCATCCCCCATCTCCCCAAGGGCCTGTGGTCCCCCCCAATCCCCCATTGGTGCAAGCACTGATCCTGTGGGTGGCCCCTTCCAGTGATCCGCCCCCCTCACCTCCCACCGGGGGTGAGACACAGCACGGCACTGTCCATGGGTGGAGGTGCTGCTGGGCACTGGTGGCTGTGGCACCATCCCTGGGCCGTGGTCTGCCCGGGCCATGGCAGGCTGGGGTCTTGTGGGGATGTGGGGGGCCCCTGATCAAGTGGCGCCCCCAGCCCATGCTCAGGGGGTCTGTGCCCTGTGGGGTACGTACCTGACGGTGCACGGCCAGGCTCAGGAGATGCCCATCTAGCGGACACCCAGCTGGAGCTGCGGGATGGGATGTCCAGCACGAGCTCCCCCCTCCTCGCTGGACCACTCGGTGGCTGGGGTGGAGGGTCCCGACTCTACCCGGGGGGGTGCAGGGCTGGCCTCTGGACCTGACCCTGGCTCCAAGGCCTGCTGGGGCTCGTCGGCCATTGTGTCAAGGGTGGCTGGGGGGAGGAGGTGCCCCGGGGGCCCAGGATAGCCCTGAGCTCCCGGTAATAGAGGCAAGCGGCGGGGAGCAGCCCCAGACCGGCTGGCCGAGTGCCGGGCCCAGGCGTAACCCTGCCGCAACTCCTTGACCTTACTCCTGACATGGTCAGGAGTGTGGGCAGGGTGACCCTGGGCAGCCAGGCCCTCGGCCAGCCGGGCGAATGCCTCCGCGTTCCACCGCTTGCTCCCCATGATGTGCAGCACCTCCTCCTCCCCCCAGAGCCCCAGCAGGTCACGGAGCTCAGAGTCAGTCCAGGAAGGGCCCCGCTTCCTACCCTGCCAGCTGGAGGCCTGGGAGCCCTGGGATGGCCCGGAGGGGGAGCTCTGGGGGCACTCGGGAGGCTGGCTCGCTGCCATGGTGTCCGTCTGGCCTGTGCAGGGGCACCACGTGCACGGCTGCTGCCTGCATGGTGTCAGCTTCCTGCTACAGGGCTTCTGGGTCCGTGCAGCTTTAAGAACCGCTGGGCACAGAGATCACAGAGCCCCGCAGGGCTGGGCAGCACGTCTCCACCTAACAGCTGATTGCCGCCATGGCGGACCCCGCTATTTCGAAGTAGCGGGACGTGGATTGTCTACACATACGCTACTTCATAAGAACATAAGAATGGCCATACTGGGTCAGACCAAAGGTCCATCCAGCCCAGTATCCCGTCTGCCAACAGTGGCCAATGCCAAGTACCCCAGAGAAGGAGAACAGAAGACAATGATCAAGTGATTTATCTCCTGCCATCCGTCTCCTGCCCTTGTACTGAAGGCTAGGGCACCATACTTTACCCCTGGCTAATAGCCATTTATGGACCTAACCTGCAAAAATTTATCGAGCTCTTTTTTAAACCCTAATAGAGTCCTGGCCTTCACAGCCTCCTCTGGCAAGGAGTTCCACAGGTTGACTGTGCGCTGTGTGAAGAAAAATTTCCTTTTATTAGTTTTGAACCTACTACCTATCAATTTCATTTGGTGTCCCCTAGTTCTTGTATTATGGGAAAAGGTAAATAATTTTTCTATATTCACTTTCTCCACACCATTCATGATTTTATATACCTCTATCATATCGCCCCTCAATCGCCTCTTTTCCAGACTGAAAAGTCCCAGTCTCTCTAGCCTCTCCACATATGGGACCCATTCCAAACCCCTAATCATCCTGGTTGCCCTTTTCTGAACCTTTTCTAATGCCAATATATCTTTTTTGAGGTGAGGAGACCACATCTGCACGCAGTACTCAAGATGTGGGCGTACCATAGTTTTATATAGGGGAAGTATGATATCTTTTGTCTTATTATCTATCCCTTTTTTAATAATTCCTAACATCCTATTTGCTTTACTAACTGCCGCTGCACACTGCGTGGATGTCTTCAGAGAACTATCCACTATAACTCCAAGATCCCTTTCCTGATCTGTCGTAGCTAAATTTGACCCCATCATGTTGTACGTGTAATTTGGGTTATTTTTTCCAATGTGCATTACCTTACACTTACCCACATTAAATTTCATTTGCCATTTTGCTGCCCAATCACTCAGTTTGCTGAGATCTTTTTGTAGTTCTTCACAATCCCTTTTGCTTTTGACTGTCCTGAACAACTTGGTGTCATCTGCAAACTTTGCCACCTCACTGCTTACCTCATTGTCTAGATCATTGATGAACAAGTTGAACAGGATCGGTCCCAGGACTGACCCCTGGGGAACACCACTAGTTACCCCCTCCATTGTGAAAATTTACCATTTATTCCAACCCTTTGTTTTCTGTCTTTTAACCAATTCCCGATCCATGAAAGGATCTTTCCTCCTATCCCATGACCGCCTAATTTACATAAAAGCCTTTGGTGTGGGACCGTGTCAAAGGCTTTCTGGAAATCTAGGTATATTATGTCCACTGGGTGCCCCGTGTCCGCATGTTTATTAACCTCTTCAAAGAATTCTAATAGATTAGTTAGACACGACTTCCCTCTGCAGAAACCATGCTGACTTTTGCCCAACAATTCGTGCTCTTCTACGTGCCTTGCAATTTTATTCTTTACTATTGTTTCTACTAATTTGCCTGGTACTGATGTTAGACTTATCGGTCTATAATTGCCAGGGTCTCCTCTGGAGCCTTTTTTAAATATTGGCGTTATATTGGCCGTCTTCCAGTCATTGGGTACCGAAGCGGATTTAAAGGATAGGTTACAAACCACTGTTGATAACTCCGCAATTTCACATTTGAGTTCTTTCAGAACCCTTGGGTGAATACCGTCTGGTCCTGGAGACTTGTTATTATTCAGCTTATCAATTAACTCCAAAACCTCCTCTAATGTCACTTCCATCTGGGAGAGTTCCTCAGATTTGTCACCTAAAAAGGCTGGCTCAGATTTAGGAACCTCTGTAACATCCTCAGCCGTGAAGACTGAAGCAAAGAAATCATTTAATCGCTCCGCAATGGCACTGTCTTCCTTGATCGCTCCTTTTATATCTTTATCGTCCAAAGGCCCCACTGCTTTTTTAGCGGGCTTCCTGCTTCTAATGTATTTAAAAAACATTTTACTATTATTTTTTGAATTTTTGGCTAGCTGTTCCTCAAAATCTTTTTTGGCTTTTCTTACTACATTATGACACTTAATTTGGGAGTGTTTATGTTCCTTTCTATTTTCCTCACTAGGATTTGACTTCCACTTTTTAAAAGCTGCCCTTTTCTCTCTCACTGCCTTTTTAACATGGCTGTTAAGCCATGGTGGTTCTTTGTTAGGTCTCTTACTGTGTTTTTTTATTTGGGGTATACATTTAAGTTGGGCCTCTAGCATGGTGTCTTGAAACAGTTTCCATGCAGCTTCCAGGGATTTTAGTTTAGTTACTCTACCTTTTAGTTTCTGTTTAACTAGCTTCCTCATTTTAGTGTAATTCCCCTTTTTGAAATTAAATGCCAGAGTGTTTGACCGCTGCGGTTTTCTTCCCAACACAGGAATATTAAAAGTTATTATATTGTGGTCACTATTTCCAAGCGGTCCAGCAACAGTTACCTCTTGGACCAGATCCTGCGTTCCAGTCAGGACTAGATCGAGAATTGACTCTCCCTTGTGGGTTCCTATACTAGCTGCTCCAAGAAGCAGTCATTTAAGGCATCAAGAAATTTAATCTCTGAATCCCGTCCTGAGGTGACATGTACCCAATCAATATGGGGATAATTGAAATCTCCTATTATTACTGTGTTTTTTATTGTGATAGCCTCTTCAATCTCCCTTAACATTTCAGCATCACTATCACTGTCCTGGTTAGGTGGTCGGTAATATATTCCTAATGCCATATTCATATTAGAGGAATGAATTGTTATCCATAATGATTCTATGGAACATTTTGATTCCTTTAGGATTTTTGTTTCATTTGATTCTATATTATCCTTCACATATAGTACCACTCCGCCACCCGCACGACCTGTTCTGTCTTTCCGATATAATTTATATCCCGGTATGATAGTGTCCCACTGATTGTCCTCATTCCACCATGTTTCTGTGATGCCTATTATGTCAACTTCCTCCTTTGATATGAGGTACTCCAGTTCACTCATCTTATTAGACAGACTCCTAGCATTTGTGTAAAAGCACTTTAAAAAACTACCACTATTTATATGTCCGCCTTTCACAGACTCGTTGGATTTTTTTATATGCGATTGTTTCACATCTGATCTTGCCCATATATTATTTCCCACGTTCCCTATCTGACTAACTTCTAGGGAATCCCTATCTATGGAGCCTCGTGTAAGAGAAGTCTCCGTCCGATCCACGTGCTCCCCCGCACCAATCGGCTTTCCCCCACCTCTTAGTTTAAAAACTGCTCTACGACCTTTTTAATGTTTAATGCCAGCAGTCTGGATCCACCTTGATTTAGGTGGAGTCCATCATTCCTGTATAGGCTCCCCCTACCCCAAAAGTGTCCCCAGTTCCTAATAAATCTAAATCCCTCTTCCCTACACCATCATCTCATCCACACATTGAGACTCTGAAGTTCTGCCTGTCTATCTGGCCCTGTGCGTGGAACTGGAAGCATTTCAGAGAATGCCACCATAGATGTTCTGGATTTCAGTCTCTTTCCTAGTAACCTAAATTTGGCCTCCAGAACATCTCTTCTACCCTTCCCTATGTCATTGGTACCGACATGTACCACGACCACCGGCTCCTCCCCAGCACTGCCCGTAAGTCTGTCTAGATGCCTCGAGAGATCCGCAACCTTCGCACCAGGCAGGCAAGTCACCATACGGTTCTCCCAGTCATCACAAACCCAACTATCTATATTTCTAATGATCGAATCCCCCACTACTAAAACCTGCTTCTTCCTAATGGCTGATGCTCCTTCCCCTGGAGAAGTATCCTCGGCGCGAGAGGATACCATAGCATGCTCTGGAAGGAGGGTCCCAACTATGGGATGGTTTCCCTCTGTTCCCATTGACTGCTCTCCTTCCCTGAGCCTTTCATCCTCCGTAACAGCATCAGGACTGTCAGATTGGAGGTGGGACAGCCCTACTATGTCCTGGAAAGTCTCATCAACAAACACCACTGCCTGCCTTAGCTCCTCCAGTTCAGCCACCCTGGCCTCCAAAGCATGCACTCAGTCTCTGACGGCCAGGAGCTCCTTGCATCGAGCGCACACATACGCCACCCGCCCACAGGGTAGGTAGTCATACATATTGCACTCGACACAATAAACAGGATAGGCTCCACTCTGCTTCTGGGCTTCTGCCTCCATTTCCTACTCTAATTATATATGAGGGTTTAATTAAATGTTTCAGATAGAGGTTGTTATAAGGATTTAAGTTTAAGGGCAATAGAAGTCACTGGCTCCCTCTCTAAACTTCCCTCTCAAAACTCCCTCCTGTTAGCACTCACCCTGCTCGCAAGCACCCAGTCGCAAAGCTCCCTGGTCGCTTACTAGCGGGGTTTAAGTGCTCGGCCTCCCTGATAGCTCCTCCCTCTGCCTACAGCTCAGCCAATCAGCACATGGTGTTTCAATTCAAACTTAATCAAGACTCACAGCTTCCAACTGCCTGCCTGAGCACACGGCCTTTCAAACAAACACTCAGCTCAGCACTCCAAACAAACAAACAAACACAAGCCTAGAACCCCCAAACACAAGCAGCCACTTACCCCAAGGTGCTTTAGTTTGCTCCTTCCTTCTCCTCCTCCAGGAGAGCCTCTCAAAACTCCCTCCTGTTCACAAGCACCTGGTCGTAAAGCCTATGAATGTTGAACGTCGAAGTAGGGCACTATTCCCATCTTCGGATGGCAATAGCGATTTCGACATCTCGCCGCTTAATGTCGATTTGAACGTTGAAATAGCAGACGGCGTGTGTCGACGCAACGGGTGCTATTTCAACCTTGTGCTGGCTACTTCGAAGTAGCCGGCTAGTGTAGACGCACCCATTGTGTGACAAGGTAAGGCTGGGAGGGGGTAAGAACAAGAGGGGAAAGCAGGACAGGGAAACAAGCAGAGTGAGAGCAGCTGGGGAGGAAGCTGCGCTGGGCCAATTGGGGCCAGCTAGGCCCACTTAAGCCTGCTTTTAAAAGAACCCTTGCCCAGTAGGCAGGGGAGAGAGGAGCGTGTGCGTGTGTGTGCATGTGGACAGGACAGGACAGGACAAAGCGAGTTTTCTAGAGGGACCAAAAGAAGGAGAGGAGTGCTCAGCCACAAGGGGCTAAAGCCCCTGCCCAGGAGGCCTGAAATTTGGAGAAAGGCCAAGCAGGCTGAACCCACAGGAGGAGCCAAACAAGGAGGGGGAACAGGCTGCTGCTGCTACTACCACTGCCACTACCTGGAGGAGGACTGGGGGGGGTGGGGGAGAATTGTCTGGGAAAGTGGCCTAGGGAACAGCTGTGGTGTTCATAACAAGGGGAGCCCTCCCCCACCACCAGCAGCCACACAGGGTCCCTGGGCCAGAACCTGGAATGAGTGGGTGGTGCCCAGGTCCGCCCCCCACCCCGACCACCATCTTCCCCCCCACTCATGAAGGGCAACAGTGTCCAGACCAGGGGAGAGTGGACTAAATAGAGGCCTGGAGCCCAGGAGCCTGGCCAGCCTTGCCACACTTGAAATACAGTTAATACATATTATCTGGTGTTCTATGCAGTTACTATTCCCCATAATCCCATCCATACACCCGCATCATAGCCATAGGTATCATATATAGCTGTCTGAACTGGAAATGATTACGTACCTTCCTGACTCACAGGCTACAGTTACACTGACCCAAACTGCTGGTGGCAGTATGCAAACGGACAGAATTGAAAATGCAAATGGCCACTTGCCAGCAGAGGCTGCTGGCGGCAGGAAAAAAAGCAGTGCAAACATGGTTCTGCTAGCGAAACCCCCCTTTGTCAGCAGCTGTTAATGCCTGATTTTTTTCCAGGCACAAGAGCTTGCCAACATGGTGGGCGGGGTTCGGGGGGTGGGGTGTTTTGCCAGCAAAACCATGTTTTACACTGCTTTTTCTTCTGTCAGCAGCAGCCTCTGCTGGCAAGGGAATATGCAAATGAGGGTCCATTTGCATTTTTGAGACTGTCTATTTGCATACTGCTGCCAGCAATTCAGGTCAGTGTAACTGTAGCCAAAGAGTTTCTCAGTAAGTCTCCAAACTGAAGCTGTGTGGTCGCTAAAGATCAGCATTATAAGCAAATGAAGAATTCAGATAACATCACCCAGCTATTCGAGGCAGAAATATACAGAGAGGAGCACAAGAAAGATGTCTAGTCTCAGTTTTTATGGTGCAGATGGAATGATAGCGAAGATCTATTGCTTCCTATAAGGAATTAATAAACACAAGGCAGTAAGTATCAATCCTGAATCCCAGCATTTTTGCAACAATTATCTCCCTCCTGTGGATGCAGAGCCTTTGAAGAAGTGCTTCAAAAACTGAGGCCTCCTTCTGATCTCTGTGTCACAAGCTTTGAGCACAGGAAATATGACTTAGAGCAACATACAACAAACAGTCCCATCTGGCACAACAACTTTAGTCACCCACCCAATTAACCCTGAAGGCAAGATAATTTTCAAATAACACTCTACAGCAGAACAAAAAAGCAGTCAAGTAGCACTTTAAAGACTAACAAAATAATGTATTAGGTGAGCTTTCGTGGGACAGACCCGCTTCTTCAGACCGTAGCCAGACCAGAACAGACTCAAT
The DNA here is from genome assembly GCF_033958435.1 of Carettochelys insculpta. NCBI lineage: Eukaryota > Metazoa > Chordata > Testudines > Carettochelyidae > Carettochelys > Carettochelys insculpta. The sequence goes on along the minus strand of NC_134139.1, from coordinate 74,281,477 downwards.
ATTTAAGACATAGAGAACCAAAACAGTAATCAAAGTTGGCAAATCAGAAAAAAATTATCAAGGTGAGCAAATCAGAGAGCAGAGGGGTGTGGGGGGAGTCAAGAATTAGATTAAGCCAAGTATGCCAAAGAGCCCCTATAACGTCCCAGAAAATTTGCATCCTGGCTCAAACCACGTGTTAATGTGTTGAATTTGAATATGAAAGAGAGTTCAGCAGCTTTTCTTTCTAAATCAGACTGGAAATTCTTCTTCAGTAAAATGCAAACTCTTATTAACAGAATGGCCCACTCCATTAAAATGTAGACTGACTGGTTTGTGGATCAGGAATATTTTGATGTCTGTTTTGTGCCCATTAACTCTTTGTCTGAGAGAGTTTGAAGTCTGTCCAATATACAAAGTATCTGGGCATAGTTGGCACATGATGGCATATATGATGTTAGTTGAGGAACACGAGAATGTGCCTGTGATCCTGTGAATAACCTGGTTAGGTCCAGCGATGGTATCGCCAGAATAGATATGTGGACAAAGCTGGCAGCAGGTTTTGTTGCAAAGAAAAGTCCCAGGACTGGTGCTCCTATGGTATAGACTGTGTCTATTGGTTAGAATTCTCATAAGGTTGGGAGGTTGTCTGTAGGAGAGAACAGGCCTGTCACCTAGGGCCTTCTGGAGTGTGGCATCCTGATTAAAGATAGGTTGTAGGAATGTAATAATTCGTTTCAGTGATTTGAGTTGTGGGCTGTAGGTGAAGACCAGTGGTGTTCTGTTCTTGGCTTTCTTGGGCCGATCTTGGAGTAGTTGGTCTCTGGGTATGTGTCTGGCCCTGTCAATTTGTTTTTTTTTTCTCCTGATGAGTAACTCAAGTTTATGAATATTTGGTAGAGATCTTGTAGTTTTTGGTCTCTGTCAGTTGGATCAGAGCAAATACACTTGTATCTGAGGGCTTGACTGTAAACAATGGATCTAGTTATGTGTGCAGGATGGAAGCTAGAAGGGTGTAGGTAACTATAGCGATCAGTGGGTTTCTGGTACAGTGTGGTACTGATCAGGCCATCCTTGGTCTCAGACTCACAGCCTGTGGGCCCTTTGCAGCCCAGGCTATTTCACAATCTGGCCTGCACATGGCTGCTGACACTTGAGTCTCTGTGGCCCTGAAGGTGTGGCCATACACTTCCACCAAGTCCAGCCCCTACTCTACCCCCGCCCTGCCTCTTTCAACCAGTGCTTGACCCATCACATGTTCCCTCAAGCTCTCCCCCGAGATTTTGCCATGGCAGCAGAATAGTGCAGGGTGAGTGCATGAGGCTCAACCCCTGCTTATCATAAACTTTTTATGATCATATCATAGCTGATCATATCACAGAACTGGAAGGGATCTCGAGAGGTCATCGAGTCCAGTCCCTGTCTCTCACAGCAGGATCTAGCAGCATCCCTGACACTTTTTTTGTTTTAAATCTAACCTGTGCTTGGAAGGGCCCCTCAAGGATTCAACTCACAACACTGGGTTGTCAAGGCCAATGCTCTAACCGCTGCTGGCCCTGATCCCAACCTGAGCGTGGGAGTACCATCCTGTCCATAAGCCAGTTGGGGCAGCTGCCGCAGGGGCCCCCCAAAGCATGGGGTCTGGGGCAGCTGTGCCTAACTATCCTATTGACGGGATAGCTTTGTGCACATCTCCCCCAGGCCACAGGGGTGTGCTGGCAGTGGTGCAGAGCTAGCAGATGGAATCCACTCCAGTCCTGCTGCACGACTGGTGATGGTGCCAGGGCCCCTAAAGGGGGGAATTTTTAAATCGCCTGGGGGTGGCAGTGGGAGCCAAAGGATGGGTGAAGCGTGCGGGCTGGCAGGTGGGCCTGAGAGATGGGCACTGCTCCCCTAACCCCGAAGGCCTGCCAGAGTAGGGTGCCCGCCAGCTGGCCCACTACAAGAATTTGAGGACTGGCAGTGGCCTGGGCCCAAGCTAAATTGAGTTACAGACTCCCTGCTCCACAGAAAAGCAGATCATGGTGCCCTCTGCTGGTCTCTGATCTGGCATTTGAAGAGAACACCGCATTGAACTGTTATTAAATATTTAATGCTTAATATTAACTACACTCATCCCTTGTTAAACGAGTACTTTATTTACGAGCACTCGCTCAAATGAGGGACACATATACCTACTTTAGTTCACTCAATGAGTGAACTTCTCCCGCTAATACGAGCCTAACCCCCTCCCCGCGTCTCGTATTAGTAGGGGGGAGTTCACTTCTCAAGTGAACTAAAATAGGTATATGTGTCCCTTGCCATAGTCTGACCTCCCCGCCAGCCTCGCACACCCCAAACCACTGCAGCCTGACCTCCACCGCCAACCCCGCACACCCCAACCCGCCAGTCTGACCCTCCTGCCAGCCCCACACACCCCAGCCCACTGCAGTCAGACCACTGCAGCGGCCCCATGCCCCCAAACCATGGCAGCCTGACCAGTCCCAGGGCCCCAAACTGCAGCAACCTGAACACCCCCCAGCCCTGCAGTCTGACTCCCCCCACCACCAGCCCCAAACCGTGGCAGCCTGAAAGCCCTCTGGCTCCGCAGCCTGACCCCCCCATTGGCCACACAGCCCCAAACTGCAGCAACCAGACCCTCCCCCCACCAGCCCCACGGCACCAAACTCTGGCAGCCTGTACCCCACCGCCCCATGGCCACACAGCCTGACCTCCCCTCCCCCAGCCCTGTGACCCCAAACTACAGCAGCCTGAACCCCCTGCCCTCCCCCACAGACCCAACCCACCACAAGGTTTTAACCCTCCCTCCCATTCACAGCCCCAAACTGCCCCCAGCCTTTAACCCTCCCCAACCCCAGGATCACTTACCTTTCAAAAGGAACACCACCTGCTGCCACTCCTTCCCCGAGTTAGGAGCACTAGGAACCAATCAGAGACTTTTCCATGTATTTTAGTGGGAATTTAGTGTCCCTCTTACAAGGTTTCACCTACGAGTGGAAAGCTGGGAACCAATTGTGCGTGTATAGTGAGGGATGAGTGTATTTAATTTCTTATAAACGACCAGTAAAAGAAATACTGATTTACATAATTTTGCTATTATTGGTTTCCGAAGAAGAGAGAGTGACTTCTACATCACTTAAAGCTCAAGCACAGCAAGCACTTAAAACATGCGTAACAACACAAATACGAATGTAAAGAATAAATGATGGATGTTTGTAATAATAAAATAAATGTTCCATACAGTTATAATGATGTAGCACATTACCTAAGAGGTAACTATTTTCTGTCACTCTTTTGGTGAATTCGTACAAAACTCAGTCCTGGTATGATAAAAGAACAATGCAAATCAGAATTGGAAAGATTTTTTTAAGTTTTACTTACTGGGTATGAGTTCATGACAGACCACGTGAATGTGGATTCCCTTGGTTCAGGAAGACATCAGATGCTTAGCTGTTACTGGGGGCATCTTGATTACTTTTACTGTCGCAGGTCACCTTTAAATTATTCATCTCAGAAATCCACATACTGAGTAATTTTAAAAAACCTTTATCTAGTTCATATAGGATACTTAACTGTGGTATCTAAGCAGCTCCTAAAATTATAATCTGAACAAATAAAGTTAAATTTCTCTCTCTCCCAGGAACCTCTAATCAGCCACGGGTGGACAGAGGATGGTATTGAAATTAATGGTCTATTTGCACCAGCGGGTGATTTAATTTAGTAATTTTTGTTTTTTATATATATGTGCTTCCATAATAAGTAATGTAGCTCATTATTCTTTGAGTGATTAATCTACTGCAGATGCAGGGCAGCATTAGTTTCAGGTACTGCATGAAATGTAAATTGGGTTCCTATTCTTGCTATTTACATGATTAAAAATACTTATACAGAAATTTCATGTTGCATTGGAAAAGGTCAACTGTGAATAAATACTGAGTGTTCCAGTACTGTATAAGTTTAATGTAATGGCACAGAATTTGCAAGTTTTACAGTGTCTGAATCTTTTACATTTTGATGACCAGCTTGTATTTTGAATATATTCTACATAGAACTGTATGAGCCCAAGACTAAAAGTGCATATGGCGTTGAGTATATTGATTTTCCCAGAGATCCATGTTCAAATTCTGCCAACTCATACGTGCACATCAGTCCCACTTAGGAAGCCCCTTAGCTGGTGCATATGTCATAGGCTTGGTCAAGTCAATCTGCCCTATTGACTTTAACTGAAGTAGCACACTCATTTTCCAAGGTAGAATATGACTTGTCCTGTGGGAAAAATCTATATTAGTCACATCTGTGCTGAAAGAACAGTAGGGCCACTGTTATTGAAAATGACTAGTTTGAATCTTTTCCACACTGCCCCTCTTTCATACTACTCTGATAGCAATGAAGTAGCCTTAGTGTAAAGGAGACTCAAGTCCTGTATATTGCACAAGATTTTTTTCTCCTCCAAACTAATGAAAGCGAAGGAAATTCCCTCATGAATCCTATGTTTATAAGTAAAAACAATATTAAAACTTTGGTTGAAACTAATAAAAGCTGAAACATGCATAGTTAAGGCTGAAACATTCAATCACGTTGTAGCTAAGTTTTGCCATTGAAAGCATGGTCCCAAAATAATGAGTGTGTAGCTGATGCAGTATATTAATTGGCACAACAGAATGCAGCTCTAGTTCCATGTTTCCTGGATTTTCACCATTTAAGATAGAGTATTTGCACTTACTCAAAATTATAGCACCTTTCTTACAAGGATATCAGAGTGCTTCAGAAATAAATGTTAAGCTTCAAAATATTAATATATCGGAGCATAAGCTTTCGTGGACAAAGATGTGCTTTGTCAGATGCATGTAGTGGAAATTCCAGTGATTGCAGCAATATTAATGTGTATTTTGCAGTAGAATAAACTATGTCACAGACAGGATGTGACTTAATTTAGTAGCAGAGTCCAGAACAGAAAAACAGGAAAAGACCTGGTTCATAGTTTTAATTTTTTAAATATACTTTTTTCTGAACACTAACTTTGTAAAAATAAATTTTAACATTTTAGATTATTTTTAGGTTTTAAAAAAATCTTTCATTAAATTTTAATTTATAAGTTATTGAAGTAATTATTGAGATTTTTCATTGAAAAACACTGGGGTTTGCAATAAATGAAAAAAATCACTTATTGAAAACTGGATTTTGGGCAAATAAAAAATTTCAGCAACAACACTGATAATATTTTCAGTAATGATTTTGCTAAAAATTATTGCTGGTGTAAGAAATCTGCATTAAAAATGACAAAAATGCTCAAATTTTAATCCTTCTAAATGAAAACAACTTTCACCTTCTTAATTTTTTTCCAAAGCTGTCTTTTCAACCAGCTCTATTCAGTAGTAACTATACAGCATGTAGATTATATATGGTCTATTTAGTATATAGATTATATAGACTAGGTAGATTACAGTAGTGACTTCCAATCTCAAATTTTAACCATCAGTTTACACTGCTTTCTTTATTGCAAACTTTATCTCGTGAATATTTGTTTACTGTGAGAGCAGGTTCACTGATAGACAAACATTAATAAACATAGTAAATCCAGGAAACTAGAAACAGACATAGAACAATCCTAAATATCAGAATATTTACAGCAGGGTTTCCCAAACTTTACATAGTTGGGACCTGTTTTTTTTGGTACCCTTTTTTGCAGCCCAAAAATATAAACGCATATAAAAAAAGAATGAAAAATAAATAAATTTTCATTTTTTTATTTATTCACAATAATAATAGTACATAGTGATGTTTTCTAAGGACCGGTATCTTTTTTTTCCCCAAGGACCGGTACTGGGCCACAGACCACACTTTGGGAAACACTGATTTACAGTAATTGACACCGTCCTCAGTGTGGGAGGCCTTTGAAGAAATGGCTTTGAAAATTATCTGCCCTGCTGCTGACCTTTCTGTATTGTAGCATAATCTTGAACACGTTGCCTTGCTGCTGCCAGGATTGTAAAGTAGATTACAGCAGTAAGTCTCACCTGTGATCCAGAAGCCACTCACAGTTTCTCATCAAGATCCACCAAAATCACACAGGCTGCATCTACACTACAGCTCCCTTTCGAAAGGGCAGCTTTCAGAACTTCACATCGAAAGACAGCCTTTCAAAACAGAGTGTCCACACAGGCAAATGCGGATTAAAGGTTCAACCTGCCCTTTCGAATGGCCTCCACTGCACTTTCAAAAGAGAGTGTCCACGCATCCCAGGGCACTGTTTCAAAAGTACAGGGGCAGGAAGTGCCACAGGCAGGGTCGCATGGCAGACAAGCCCTTCCGAGGCCACTGCCAGCCATCCCTTTAAAGGGCCCCCCACCCCCAAGCCTCGGCCTGCACACGCTGAGGGCCAGCTACCTGTCCCCAGGCACACAGACTGACGGAGACCAGAGGAGGCACCCCAGTCCCCCATGGACCCCAAGCAGTTCCCCTCCGTTGAGGCTGTGGCTGGCGCACAGACTGCAATCCTGGCCCCCCATGCACCAACAGCTCTGGGTGGCCTCCCTACTAGCCACCCTCCTGGAGGCAATCCTCAGGGTGCAACATCCCCACCCAGTCCCCCAGGTCACCCACTGCTTGTGGGGCTTTCCCACAAGCAGTGACTGGTGGGACTGCCTGGTGCTGGAGAACTGGGGCGATGACTGGTGGCTACAGAATGTCAGGATGACCCAGGCAACATTCCTGGAGCTGTGCCACTGGCTCACCCCAGCCCTCCAGCACCGTGACACCTGCCTGAGGCCAGCACTCCTGCTTCAGAAAAGGGTGGCCAGCACCCTCTGGTAACTGGCCATCCCGGACAGTCACCGATCTGTCAGACACCAGTTTGGGATGGGCGGGGCCACTGTCGGGGCTGTACTCAACAAGGTAAACCATGCCCGTGTCATGCCCCCCATGCATGCAGAGGCCAGGAGGCAGGAGGCAATCTGGCAAGCAGCGCCATCAGGGATGTGGGGGGCCCCCACCGGGGACAGGGATGGGGATGGAGGCCCCAGGGAGGCTTGTACTGCAGGGGCAGGGACAGGTGGGCACACTGCACCCGGCTCCACACTCACGATTGTACCCCCCATGCCCTGCAGGTTGTCCAGGCCACCAACAGGGTCCTCCTGCGGCACCTGATCCATGTTGGGGACCTTGATGATGCCATCAAGGGGCTCGACAAGTTGGGCTTCCCGATCTGCTTCGGGGCCCGGGACGGCACTCACGTCGCCATCTGGGCCCTGGAGCACAGTGGTGGGGCCCTGGACAGCACTCACGTCGCCATCTGGGCCCTGGAGCACAGAGGTGGGGCCTGTGTAAATCGCAAGGGCTACCAGTCTGTGGTCCTGCAGGTGCTCATCGATGTCAAGGGTTGCTTCCAGGACAGCTGCATGGGCTGGGCTGGCCACACCCATGATGCCAGGGTATTCTGGAACTCAGGGCAGGGCCGCCGCATGGCCAAAGACACCTTCATTCCCCAGTGGGCGCTTCCTTTCGGGGACACCACAATGCCGCCACGCATAGTGGTGGATGCCACCTACCCCCCTGCAGGTCTGGCTGTACACAGGACACACACAGCCTAGCCAGGACATTTTTTACGAGTGGCTGAACTAGGCCCACAATACGGTTGAGCGGGCATTCGGCTGCTTGAAGGGGTGCTTCCAATGCCTCCTCACCAGGCTGGAGGTGGGCCTCTGCAGCATCCCAGTGGTGGTCGGGGCCTGCTGCACCCTGCATAACGGTGGAGGCAAAGCATAAGCCATTCGTGCAGGGGTGGGCCGTCGAGGCAGGGCACAGGTATGAGCAGCCTCCTGCTGCCCTGTGCTGCCAGGCCCAGCAGGACGGGGTGCAGGTGCGGGAGGCCCTGCGCCACACCTTCGAGCAGGGACTGCAGTAACCCCCCTCACCTGCACGTACACCCCATCTCCAACCCCAACACATACACAGGGGACTCAGGTTAAACCAAACAATAAAGTCTTTAATTTCATGTGACGGCGGTCTGAGCCTGTACCAACTGCAGGGAACTCTACACGGGGGGGCGGGGGGGCTGCAAACAAGGGTGGAAGACCTGGGGGAACTATATATGGAGGGGAAGGCAAACCAGGGGGCTGGTAGGAACTATATACAGGGGTGATGCAGCACCAGGCAGGCACCCTCCAAGCCCTGGGAAGGCCGAGGGTTGGGGCGGGGGGGGGGGGGGGGGGGGCTCTACCCATCTGCAGGGGTCGAGGGCTGGTATCCCCATTGCCTGTGACTGCCCCTTGCCCCCCATGCCAACCCTGGGGTGCCCACAGGGGCCCTGTTGCGGCTGGGCTGGGGTGGCGGCAACGGGAGATAGGGGCACAGCTGGGGCAGGGCCCCTGTGGGCACCCCAGGGTTGGTACAGGGGAAGTGGAAGCTGGGGGGTTGCAGCTTCCTCCTGGCCAGCAACATACAGGCCAGCTGTCTGAGAGCGGCTGGGGGCAGGTGGGTCGGGACCAGGGCAACGAGGTTGGGCTCATGGGGGGGGGCATTCACTGTGGGGCGGGTTGACTGGGGGACCAAGGGGGAGAGGTCGGTGGGGGAGGCAGGAGAGTGGCTGGATGACTGGGGGGGGCACGGGGGGGCAGCCCACCAAGGCCTGGGTCAAGGCATCCCGATTCATTGCAACCCGGTCCCAGGCCCGCTGCTCCCTGGCGAGCCACTCCCACAGCATGACAGTGAGATCCCACAGTGCTGCAGTGTCCCTCACCTCCTCCTCTCCACCCTGGGGGCGCTGGCAGATGGCCTGGCAGCAACCCCACGCAGTCTCTGCTCGGGGTCCAGGCCACTCCCCCTTGCCCTGGGTGATGAGGCCTGGTAATGAGTGAGTTGGGAAGATGCTAATGAGGCGCTACCATGAATATGCAGTGCCTCATTAGCATAATGGCAGACACACATGATTGTAAAGTGCCACTTTTGAAGTGCACGATGCCCATGTATATGGAGTCTTTCAAAAGGACCCCCCCCAACTTTGAAAGCCCCTTCTTCCTATTTAGTTTTAGGAAGAAGGGGCTTTTGAAGTCTCTGGGGGTCCTCTCGAAAGGCCCCCGTCTACACAGATGGCTCACAATTTGAAAGCACCGCTTTTGAATCATGCGTGGCTGCTGTTATGCTAATGAGGCACTGCATATTCATGGCAGAACCTCATTAGCATCTTCCCAACTCGCTCATTACCATGCCCCTTCCAAAAGGAAGGGGCTAGTGTAGATGTAGCCAGGGTGACTAGATTCTTTTCAGAGATGGGGCTGGAGAAATTATTTTATTTTTAACCAAAAGGTGGCAACCTCTTTATATGTTTTGCCACAGAGATATTTAAACAGCACAGCCCTTACTCAAATGAATGTAAGGAGACTAGTTTTCTTCTTAATCTGGCCCTATTAAAAAAAAGAAGAAATGTGAGATTAAAATAAGAGACAGCAGTTCCTGATGGAATTTTCTCTATGATGACAGGATTTAAAGGAAGCAAGTCTCATCACACTCATTTGAGCAAGGACCACATCTGATTAAATGTCTTAATAGAAAAGGTATACTATGTCTGAAAGGGTTTGCTGAACATCCTCTGCTGCTCCATTAAATGAAAGGATTGGAAACTTGCCCTTATATTAGATTGATGTTTGCTCCGAAACAAATTAAGGCTAGTGTAACTGAAGATGAAAGGGACGTTCATCCCTGACAAATACCCACATCATCCACCCCCCACTGCCAAATCACCACAGGCTTCTCATTTAAGGGGGACTCAGATCTATCTTCCCAGCTGCCAAAGCTTCTTATTGCTGCTCATCCTCCAGCTGCCAGAATCCTCCAAATGTACCTCATGACAAGAACACTTCACATCTTGTGTCTATAAAGGCCCTTCCACACAGCCTAGGAGAACAAACACTTGTTCCCTCAAAACCCACCTTTCACATGCAGTATCCTAACTCTCTGACACAAGCTGGAAAAAGTTCTGATTTTTTATTTGAAACATCAGGTTGTGACAGCTTGAAATCCTTGGGAGGCCAACTGGTGCGCTTAAAATGCCACAAGAGTCGTCCTGGGCCACCCTTTTATCTTGTCTTGCTGGGATACTACAGCACCCACATGTTCACCCCGGTGTGGGATGCAAAACTAAAGTTATATACCACATCACACAGGTCATCCTAAATATTGGGTGTTCAGAGGCTTTTATTGTCAGGGGTGCGGGCAGGGCTGCCTGTACTCAGGTTTGCCAAACACTTCCCATTTTAAGGCCCTTGCCAAGGGAAGAAAAACAAGAGAGTTAACTCACTTTGCTGGATGCATAGAAGTTGGAACTAGTGGTATTGGGAGGTCTGCTGGACCACCTGGCCTAAAGTATTTTCCATTGTATACAGGATGTACAGTTTGGTTTTGAGCACCCTCCTCCCACTACAAACTGTTCCAGGGCTCCCGGCTGGGTACGCAGCTAAAATCAGCCCATGCTGAAGGGCTTTTATTCCTGACACATTAAAATTCGGCTGAACCGCAGAAGTCCCCAAGAACCACTATGACGAGGAGTCATTACTAAGGTTCCAAGACTTAGTGGGAGGGAAAGGGCCAAAGATACACACAGATCCCTTTGATCCACAGTTTCGAAGAACTATACTTTTTTGATTTCCTGTCTCCTCCCATCTGAAGAAAACGGACAAGGAAATCCCCACTGATGGGTAATACTCAGAAATTTCAGTTCCCCTCTTATTGTTCCCCATAAACAGTCTTATTTTCATACTGGAGACCCGGGACAATGAAGTTTGCACAGAGCTGTTCAAATAATGGAAAGCAACAAATCCATCTCAACACTTATCAACCTTTGATGTTTGCCAAATCTTGCTTTAAATCACACAGAATTATCCCTGAGGGATCTCAGAAGCCGGGACAGAAACATCAGGAGTTAGAAGTCTTCTTGTAAAGGAATTTAGAGCTGTCTTATGGGGCCTGAGCCTACTCCCACAGAAATCAAACAGCATTTCACAGTCCATTGTGAAATGGAAGATTTGTCAAAGTGCTGTCATCAGGAGAAGAATTGGGCCCTAGGGCTGAGAGAGATGGGAGTCTATAGAGCTGTCACACACAATTTTAAGGCTAATGAACAAATCTGAAATCTGAAGAAGTGGATCTTATCCATGAAAGCTCATGACCTAATAAATAAATTTGTTAGTCTTTAAGGTGCTACAGGACTGCTTGTTTTTTGTGAAGCTACAGATTAACACGGCAACCCCTCGGAGACTATTTGCCAGACAAAGCATTACACAAAAGTGCCAGGTGACAAAGACAACACCTTGACTTAGTAGGTTAACACCCTAACAAAGCCCTGCCATAGTTGGTTAATTATATCTGTCCTGCAAAGGGTTAATGGGCACAAAACAGACATCAAAACACTCCAGATCCACAAACCAGTTAGTCAACATTTTAATGGAATGGGACATTCTGTCAATGACCTAAAGGTATGTGTGTTACTGAAGAAGAATTATTGCACCGTTCTGGAAAGGGAAGCGGCCGAGCTGGCTTTTATATTCAAATTTGACACATTAACACATGGTTTAAATCGTGATGGGAACTTTCTGAATCACTATAGGGGCTCGTCTGCATACTTGGCTCAGTCTAATTCTTGGCCTTCCCCCCCACCCCTCCACTCTCTGATTTGCTCACCTTGATTATCTTTTTCTGATTTGTCCTCCTTGCTTACTGTTTTTGGTTCTCTGTGCCTTAAATATTGAGTCTGTTCTGGTCTGGCTATGGTCTGAAGAAGTGGGTCTGTCCCATGAAAGCTCACCTAATAAACTATTTTGCTCGTCTTTAAAGTGCTACTTGACTGCTTTTTGTTTTGATCTGTCCTGTTCAGTCATTGACCTAGCATTTTAGGGGACTCCCAGAAGGATTTTAGCCATCTAAATAGCACCTACAAAATCACAAGGCATGAAATTTCTGTGTGATTTTTTTTTTAATTTCATGCTTTAATCTGAAGCTATTTGTATTTTGGTTTAATCTTATTATCCTGTGAGTGCTGGATTGTGCTTTCTATGCACAGGCTATAACTGCTTTGAAATCAGTGGAAGCTTTGCCTGCATAAGTATTGTAGATACCTACATTTGTATTTTAGTTGGCTACACAGTGTGACCCAAATAAAGTTAAAATAATAAAAGGGTTTATCATGAGGGCTATAGAGAGATTTTTAGTGCACAAAAGGCACATGCCAGGGACAGCTCATGGAATCTAATGCTCATAGAGGAAGTCTAGCTTCCAGGAGACATTTTTCCCTTGAGAAAACTAGTTCTCAGCATATTGTTCCCATCAGAACCTACAACTATTTAATGGCACTGAGAAGCTGGATCCGAAAGACATTTTTGTAGCCCATAATGTGGGGAAGAGCTCACACTGAGCAGAGATCAGATCTGTGGCACAAGAGCCGTATTCCAAAGAGACGCACACATGCTCACATGGCTCAGCAGTCTGGACGCGAACCAAACGCTGTATTGTGGTGGTGCTGCTGCTGACTGATGGCTTCCAGCATGAGCTTTTTGAAAGTGAGTCTGTAAACCACAGGTGCTGGAAGTAGAGGTGTGAGTGGTGCTGCAGCACCCTCAGGTTTGCACATGGCTTCTCCATAGTGGGGGCTGACCTGCTGCTTGCTTCCCTGTCCCCTTTGGAAAGCTCCCCACCTGGGGACCCTCCAGCCCTGCTGCCAGGTCTGCTGCCCCATTCCCTGGGGACCCACTGGCTTCCCCAGGGTCCCACCACCCACCTGCTGTGGGCTCCAGTGGCCCTCAGGGTCGCATCACTCATTGTCCCTGACACAGGGTCTACCACCATCCCTGTTGCAAGTTCCACTGGCTTCTGCCCGTCAGCCCCGGAGTCCCACTGCCAGCCCAGGGCTCTGCAGCTGCCCCCAGCTGTGGGCCAGCCTGGGGCAATGAGGGTTGCTAATTCTCCTGAATGGACTAGATGCCATTTTCAACAATGGAATCCAGTCCCTCTGATTCAGGAGAGTTCACCATTTGATCTCAACAGGCCTAAGGGAGGTGGTTGCAGCTCAGTACCTCCAACCCAAAAATAGTTCCAGTGCCACTAGTGCAAACCAGCAGAGATGGTCTATTCCTTCTGTATTAACCAGGGTGGCCCACAGACTTTGCTAGGCTTGGGGACAGGGGGGTCTCTGGGTCTCAGGAGGGGGTGGGGCATTAGGCAGAAGGTGCAGGGCTCGGCATTAGTCTTCCCCCAGATAGATCTTCTGAGCTGCTTGGCACATACCGTTGGAGGCTCCAGCAGCTTTAAGGGGCCTGTGGCTCCAGGCACTGCTGTTTCTGCTGTTTCCTGGGGCAGGTGTCTCCCTTCAGTCCCTCAGTGGCAGGTCAACCCATCCGTGGTATTCAGAGGGCACCACTTTTGTAGTGTCTAGATATCAGCTAAGTGACAAAGTCATATTCATGAATCTGCTTAGAGGAAACATCCATATTTTCATGTAGTACAGCTGCTGATTTGCTTCCAATGGAACTTGCAGTTCCACATCTGGCCAGGGTATCTGAGATCCTAGAAAGCTTTGATTGCATATGTCAATACTGTGGACCCGTTTGGCCCACAGCAGTTGAAATTAAGAATGGACGATCACTACGCAGTTCAGCTTTTCTCTTTTCTTACCTTCTTCAGTTAAACTCTTTAGGAATGGTTTTTGTTTGTTTGTTTGTTTGTTTTTTGTTTTCAAAAAATCCATTGCTCAGGACAGTGGAGAATTTTAAGTTGCTGAGCTGAGGAGAGGTGGTATGGTATCTCTGTTGTAGACAGACTAAAGAATGAGGCATTAAAAACTCTCTGGCAAACTCAAATTCATTCAGGGGAATTAAAAAAAGAAATTACTGTGAATTCCAGAGTATTTTTTTTACCATTTTTCTCACCCAGCGACTGATCTGACTGGTGTTGGGCTGACAGCAGTTATTCAGGCATGCAAGGAAGTCAGAGAAAGATATTGCCTAAGGATATTGTTCAGGAAGAAAAGAGAGATGAGAAACAAACAAAACCAAGAAGTTATTTTGATTCCTAATAACCCAGAGACCCATGACAAACCCATTTTCTCTATTTATTGTGTCGAGTTAGGTTAATATGGAAGTGTCTCTACGTTCCCTACATAACGATTCTAATTGTGTTTTCCGTAACAGCAGCATTAAATTCTGTTATTCATCAGGTAACCATCATGTGGCATAGATCATGTGATGAGAGGGGACTGGAGTGAGGCCAAGAAGTCAGCCAAGAAGTAACACTATGTACTACCACTCAGACTGATGGGATTAGGTTATTCACAGCTGTGGTCTCCGGCTGCTGCAGGAAGTGATGGCAGCTCAAAACTCCACCATGTAATGACCACTCTGTTGCAAATGCCTCATAGATCCAAAGTGATCAAATCTGGCTAATTTCTGGCCAGCATAACTAAGGCTCTTCTTTCTCATTCAGGCCCTTGAGAGACATGTGAACTTTTCCATTCTGATGGGCTGTTAACTTTGAAATCAAAGGTCAAAGATACAAAATAAATCAGTCACAGGTATTCTCTCATTCTGTTTCTCTCTCTCCTCGGTGTTTATACCCTTCAAAAATTTCTGGGTGGTTACAACTTAGTTGTCACTGTGTTTTGCTGTTTCAGGCTGTACTCTCATACCCATCCCTTCAGCCTCCAGATCACTTTGTTGTTCTTCCCCCGAATTCCCTCCAGTTTTCAATGTTTCTGTAGTATTGAGGCATTAGGAGATGAAAGCAGGATCCCTATTGTTTTTACCCCTGTTCAGAGTTATTTAGAATGAAACTGGTACCTCCGAACTTCATAGTGTAACAGCTTTGTATGGGCAGCCCTAAATCATTCTCAATATTTCTACCTTCCCCCAGTCCCTTCAATAGGCTGATCTTCTCTCTCACACCATTAATTTTGGAGCCCAGTTTGGTGAGTAGAAATGAGCGGGATCAAGATGTTGATTTTAGTGACCACAGTCTTCACACAGAGGATTTGTGCAGAGCAAAAGCAGAAGTGGAATAAGCACTTCCCTTTCCAAGAATGCGTATAACTGCATCAGACATCAGAATTTCCAGTTCTGAAGAAGTGGGTCTGTCTTACAAAAGCTCATCACCTAATAAACATATTTTGTTAGTCTTTAAAGTGTTATGTGACTGCTTTTTTGTTTTGCATGATGTGACACTCCCAGTATCTCATTCTAATTTCTTGTATTTGAGAGGGAAGCTTGTCTGCCAGAAAATTTGAGCTTTGGGTCTCAGCTGATGGAGTGTCCTCAAAAATGTCTCTCATTATAGGCCCAGATTAAAACAGAAATTGCAAGAGTCCTGTAGAATTGCTACAGAAGCAGCCTCTTCAAGAGGATAAATAAGTTAATAAGACCAGATATGATTCAGGGGCCAGGAGTTACTCTGAGAGGCCCAGGCATTCACCAGAAATGTGTGTAATCCATATACCCACAAGAATACAGCTGGATGGAAAAAAACAGACATATTTGATGAAAAAGTTTTGAAACTGCAAGTGTATAAAATTGAATGTGAAGATGGTTTAGGATCTATCAAAACTTTAAGTCAAAATAATTTTTTGCCCTCTGGCCAGGTCCTGCAAATCCAATTTTTAAAAAAGACATTTTATACTGTATTTGGGGTGAGGACAGTCATCAACTCCACATTGATTCATTGACACCTCAGCCAGCAGACTCTAGGTTACACTGACACCAAACTATTACTACTACTACTACTACTACTACTTAACCCTTGTACTCCGTGTGGAGCATATGTCATCTACAGGTCTCCACTTCATTCTGTCTTGGGGCAAAACTTCTAGCTGGCTCCGGAAGTGCCCCAGTCATTGTCCTTCAATCTCAGGAGACCTTCTCCATATTGTCCGAGGTCTTCCTCTTGTGCTTTTTCCTTGTGGGTTCCATGTGAGAGTTTGACGGACTCTGCTGGATGATGGTTTTCTGAGAGTGTGGCCTAGCCATCCCCACTTTCTTCTCTTGATTTCAATGTCAATTGGGTCTTCTCCTACTCTGTTCCAAAGCTCCTCATTTGTGATGAAGTCTTGCCATTTGATGTGAAGGATGTACTGCAGGCATCTGTTTATAAATGTCTGTAGCTCGTGATTTGAACACTTTTTAATACGCCAGGTCTCACATCCATACAAGAGCACACTCTTCACATTTGTGTTGAAGATCCACGTTTTGTCTTTATGGATATTATTTGTGAGCTCCTTATGGGACTGAGTGTCTTGAATGCAGCTGTTGCTTTCCCTAACCTGGCATTGATATCCTTACCTGTTCCTCCATCTACGCCCATAATACTTCCCAAGTAGATAAACTGCTCCATATCTACCAGGTCATCCCCTCCCAGTGTGATGGTGGTGTTGTTGGACTGGTTGTTCCTCATTGTCTTTGTCTTTCCCTTGTTAATGCTCAGTTCAGTCATTGAGGCAGTTTTGTCTAGTATTGTGACCTTTTCTTTCATGTTTTCATGTTGGCGTGAAAGGAGGGCAACATCATAAGCAAAATTAATGTCCTCTAGCTGTTTGAAAAGTGTCCACTGAATACCTTGTTGATGGCTATCTGTTGTCCTGCTTATAATCCAGTCCACTGTGATCAAGAACAGGAAAGGTGACAACAGGCACACTTGTCGCACTCCTGACAGTATGCTGAAGGATTCTGTCAAGACACCAGTGTAAACAACTTGGCATGTCAAGGGTTCATTCGTTGAATGAAAGATGAGTGTCTATCCGGAAAAGCTGCATTTCAGCTTACAAGATCCAGATACTTCTGAATCTGTTACCTGCTCTTGGAACTTCTGAATCACAGAACTGTGGGACAGCTGAAACAAAGAGCAGTTCTACCATAAAGGCTGCCCTACTGTTTCTTCTTTTTGACTCTGATCCTTGGAGAGATGACAGTACTTACACCTGAATCTCAGAATTTTAGAACATCCCCAGAGATTCATAGACTAATCAAGGACAATCCATAGCTGAATTCCCCATGCTTACAAGATCTGCATAGGAACAGAAGTTTAGGACTGATGATGCCACAGAAGCTCTAAGTGAAACAATAATTATTGTTGTACAGCAATAGGTTTTGGCTTCTACATTTTCACAATAAGTTCTAGTTCTAGGCTAGATCAAGTACAGTGGTGGTGTTGGAAAATATTAGTGTTGAACTACTTGTATTCCAGAAAAGCTTTTACACTCAGTCAGCGAGTTAAAGTTTGACAACATAAAATGGGAATGTTTGTTATAGGTCACTAATAAAATGGGATGAAGGAATCATGTGTCACCTTTAGTTAATGTTAAGTCACAAGTAAAAATTATGGGAATATCTTTGCTGAGAAGAGTGAAAGAGTTTGTAAGTCACTGCATCCCATTATCCTTGCATGCTGGCCTCTTGGGGCACATCTACATTTACTGCAGTGTTGATGCTATGGAGATCTACCTTCTGGGGTTCTATTTAGTGTGTCTAGCAGGGACATGCTAAATCAAATGCTGAGGACATCCCCATCGACACCAGGACTCCTTGCAGAATACTCACCTTGTCTGGCCTACAGAAACTCCAGCGGCAACACGCCTGTTAGCGTCAGTGAGTAGTGCAGAGGACACTTCCTGTGAGTTTATCCAGGAAGTAATTCAGAAACTTAATGCAGACGGTGTAAATTACTGGACTCAAATGTTTTACCATGCATACTAAAGACTCCATCTGGTTTCATAAGAGTTAAATGCATGGAGGTGTTGTCATTTGTATTGAGCTACTTTTTTATATTTATTTAATTTGCTATATATATCATTTCATCTGTAATGCAAACTTCTTGTTCTTCCCCACCTTCATGTAATGAAAGTGATCTCTTGTGAATGAGATTAGTCACTTCTGCTATGCCTCGATTAAAGGGTTTTGGCAACAAAATGGCCATTTTTGAAGACAAAAGCTGCAGTGTGTCCATATTGCCAAGTGCATTCTGTCTACAGTAAGTCGACAGAATACAGTGCTTTTGTCGACAGCCGTACCCCATTTGCCACGAGGAAGGATGCTGCGGTCAACAGAGATCTGTCAACAAAACCCCAGACTGACTATTCCAGGGAACTTCTGTTGAGAGAAAAGGCCTCCGAGACACCACACAGTCCTGTCTGCTGTGGTTCCGGGTGGCTGTTTTGCTGATAGGGTGGCCAGACTGTCCGGCTGGTCTCTGTCAGCATAGCAGATTGATCTTTTGATCCACCCTGTGGTCTGGGCGCGATCTGTCAACAGAAGTTTTGTAGCAAGATGTCTTTCGATACAAGCCTCTGCTGACGAATTCCTGTAGTCTAGCCAGAGCCTTTGAGAAACCCAATCTGACCACCTACAAAGTTCTCCTTGTTCTGTGGCTGCTGTTGTTGACCTTATTTATTTCATGTGGAGGAAGGATCAGGTGCTTATTTAAAGTCAAATCCAGGGATTATTGATGCTAGGGCCACAATTTTAATCCTCCTTTCACAGAACTTTGAGAGTAAGTGTCATTGCAACATATATCTCAGAACTTATGATTTATTTGCCACTACAAGACACTTCACTTTAATTTGTCTTTCACACTCATGAATTTTTCCTTAGCCCATGGCTTTGTTCACTTCAATATTCTAGGTGCGTCTAGTTTAAGACCCAGCTTATGTGGGAGTTCAGTGTTCCTTTGAGGTGGGAGTTTAAACCACTCAGCACCACTCAGGAAGCGTTCAGAACTTTACTAAAGTAGGTGCTTTATACCAGGTCTTCAAAAGTGTTTGTTTAGTTTGTTTTGTTTTTTTCACAACATAAATCATTACTTTCTCCATTGCTCAGATCTGAAAATCTTTGATGACAGCCCTGAAGTAGGAGGCATATTTTTCTGAAAGCAAGTGTTCCCTCTGTTCTCAGGAAATTTGAGAATCCTAATGGGGAACTATTCCAGGTAAGCTGGGATACTCTTTTCAAATCCATTTATTGAAGATTATGAAACAAAACCCAGTAAGAATGTTAATTCTCTACCACCCTTAGCCAGGATGGTTTTATCATAACTTTATTCATGACTCTGAGGTGTTAAGAGAACTTTCTCTCTTGTATGCTGTCCAAGGCACTCAAGTTCATTTCCCAAGCTTCAGCCACACATGACCCACATTCAGAATTTAAGAAATGCCCACAATGTAAAGTATTAGTTTATAAAACTAATCCCAAGACCATCCGTATGGCTGTGTCTACACTAGAGAGATTTTTGACAGAAGGAGCTCGGTGTCATCATAACTCAGGAGCTGGGTCTACATGTGAGCGCCCTTTCAAAAGGGTGAAAATCAAAGTTCAGCGGTCAAAATTGCAGCCGTTGAAAGGGAGCACCCACCACCATTAATGGATCGGCATTTGGATCCGCTCTTTCAAAGTGCTGCTGCAAGTCATTTGAAAGAGAGTGTCCACATGGCTCCAGGCCCTCTTTCAAAAGAAGGGAGGCAGAAAACGACGTGGACGGGGTCCCACGGCCGACAAGCCCTTCTGGGGCCGCAGCCAGCTGCCCCCTTTAAAGGGCCCCTCCCTCCACCCTCCACTCCGTACGAGCCAAGTGCTGCCCAGCCTTTCCCAGACTGGCAGAGCCCACACGTGCCCACGATGGAGACCCAGCGACAGCTCCTGCAGGAGGACACCCTCATGATGGATGCCCTGCTGGCAGTGCTATGCACCATTGCCACAGATGCACCTGATCTCATCAGGTGGCTGGGTGGTCCCCCTGGGGCCGTGGGGCTCCCCCACCTGGGGCACCGCTGGGCACCCCCCCTGGGTGCCCCAACGTCTCTGGACCCAGCCCAGCAGCACCAACTGGTGGGAGCGCCTGGTGCTGGGGGAGTGGGGTGAAGAAAGGTGGCTGTGGAATTTCCGCATGTCGAGGAAGACCTTCAAAGAGATCTGCCACTAGCTCGCCCCTGTACTCCGGCACCAGGACACCTGCATGAGGCCAGCCCTCACCCTGGAGAAATGGGATGCGATCACCATCTGGAAGCTGGCCACCCCGGACTCCTACTGCTCCATGGGACAGCAGTTCGGGATGAGCAAGGCCACTGTCGGGGCTGTACTTATGGAGGTAAGGTGGGGGCTGGGTAATGCGTCCCCCACGGGAGGATGGGAGGGTTGGGGCAAGGAGAACCCTCCACTGCAAGGGACCGGCTAGGAGGGGGACAGGTGTCTGGATGGGGCAGGGGCTGGATGGGAGGGGGGCAGAATGGGCCCGAGGTGGCGGGGAGACGGCCATCACACCTGCACTAGAGCACATGTCCCCATCCACCCCACCCCCCGCAGGTCGTCAGAGCCATCAACACGATGCTGCTCCATAGGGTCGTCTGCCTGGGGGATCTGGACAACATCATCGCCAGCTTCCAGGACTGGGCTTTCTGAAGTGTATCGGCGCTTTGGATGGCACACGCGTCCCCATCCGCGCCCCACCACACAGCACCGGCCAGTATGTCAACGGGAAGGGCTGCCATTCGGTGGTGCTCCAGGGCCTGGCAGATGCGAGGGGCCGGTTCACCGACATCTATGTGGGCTGGGCCGGCCGCACCCATGAGCCCGGATCTTCCGGAACTCCAGTCTCTGCCAGCGCATGGGGGCCAGCACCTTCGTCCCCCAGCGGGAGATGCCGGTGGTGGACGACGTCACCGTGCTGCTCTGCACGGTGGCAGATGCGGCGTACCAGCCTGCAGCTGTGGCTCATGAGTCCGTACGTGGGACACCTCGACCCCACCCGGGAGGCGTTCAATCAGCGCCTCAACCATGCCCACAACATCGTGGAGCAGGCCTTCGGGCGCCTAAAGGGGTGGTGGAGGTGCCTCCTCACGCAGCTGGATGTTGGGGTCCTCAACATGCCCCAGGTGGTGGGCACCTGTTGCATCCTCCACAATTTTGTGGAGGGAGAGGGGGAAGCCTATGTCCCTGGGGGAGGCCCTCTGGCCGGTGCCGACTATGAGCAGCCGGGCACTGCCCCTATCCGGCAGGCCCTCAGGCAGGCATTTATTGATGGCCAGCTCTGACCCGCATTCACACCCACATCCCATGCACATCTGCCACCCACCGGTCCCGCCACCCCCACCCCGACCAGCACCGCACCCACACATCCACCACCCACCATCCCCCTGAGGAGCACAGCACAGAGTGGTAAACATTAAAATAAACATTTATCTACACTATTCTTGTTAACTACGTACAGGGGGTGGGAACCTAACTTGGAGGGGGTGGGGGAACCTAACTTGGAGGGGGGGCCGGGTGCTCATTCTGGGGCAGGGTGGTGGGCTGTGAGCGCCGGCATCCCCTGGAGCCCCTGCCTCCCTGGGTGTGGGGTCCCCAGTGGGGAGGAGAGGATGAGGGTAGCACCGTCAGATAATGCAGGAGAGTGGGCCTGGAGGGGGTGGGATCAGAGGGGCAGGGGGCAGGCTCAGCAGGGGTGGGAGGGCAAAAGGAGTGGTGGTGGAGGGTGCGGGCTCAGCAGGGGGAGCTGCCAGGGGGGCCGGGAGGCAGGCAACGATGGCTGCATGGTCCCGGAGGGTGTGGCCAATGCCCTCGAGTGTGGTCAGCAGCCTCTCCCAGGCTGTCCTCTGCCACTGCATCTCAGCCTGGGAGAGCTGCAGGTGCTGTTCGGCCACCTTGGCCTGGCACTGGCTGGCTGGGTCCTCCTCGGCCTGGCAGGGAGCCCTCCAGCCACGGCCCCAATGGCGCGCCGCGTGGGGTGGCGCCTAAGTGCCTCCAAGGGCTGCGCGGGGACTCTCGGGGACGAGGCACAGTGCAGGGCTCTCCCGACCCACAGATGGTGCGGCTGTGTGGAGAAGAGGACAGCATGTCAGTAATGTGCCCCAGACGGAGGAGACCTAGCTGTGGCCCACGCGCCCGAACGCATCCCATGGGGCCCCTGCCCCCCAAAAAGACACTGACCCCCCCCAAGGGGCACCGACATGCCCCCCACAGGCTGGGCCTCCCGGCCTGGGGGTGCATCCAGGAGTCTCTCATGCCGGTGGCCCTTCCCGGCCTGAAGCATGCAGGCACCAGGTGCTATCTGACACGGACTGGCTGCCGCCACTATCTGGCTTGCAGCGCTGTCCACTGAAGGCAGGTGCTGGGCATCGCTGGTGAGCCACTGCAGAGTGCTGCATCCCATTTGGGGGGGTGGCCTGTGTGTGGCCCGGGACCACCTGTCCTGTGTGCAGGTGACTAGCCATTGCGTCACCCCCCACCCGGTGGAGCAGGTGTGCGCCCCTCCCTGTACATACCAGAGGGTCCCTTGACGACATCCAGAGATGTCCGACTCCCAGTCATCCGGCTGGAGGAGCGGGAGGGGAGGATGATGGTGAGGTCCCCCTCCTCACTTGACCACTAGGTGGTCCCCCGGCCCTGCTGGGTCCCATGTCTGGGCTGCTCCTCCTCCTCTGGCTGCAGCTCCTCGGCCAAGGTGTCCAGGAACGACGGGGGTAGGGATCTGTCCTGGGGCCCCAGGATGCCCCGGAGCTCCCGGAAGAAGGGAGCTGCTCTAGAGAGGCTGGCCTGGTCCCTGGCCCAGGAATAGCCCTGCCGCAGCTCCTTTACCTTGGAGCTTACCTGCACTGCGGTATGCTCTGGGTGGCCCCTGGTCTGGAGGCCCTGTGCCAGGTGGCCGAAGGCAGCGGCTTTGCACCACTTGACCCCCATCTCCTGCAGGACCTCGTCCTCCTTCCACAGGCCGAGGAGGTCCCACAGCCCCTGCTCCGTCCAGGAGAGGGCCCTTTTTTTTTCTCCCCCAGGAGCCCTGTGGGGGCTCGGAGGGGAGGCCATGGTGCTCGTGGCGGGGGCTGGCTGCTGGCCATGCTGTGGGGCTGGAGGGTGGGGCTGGAGCACATGCACAGGCTGCTCCTAGCACACTCTCAGCTTCCTGCCACGGGTTTCCTGCATGCGTGCAGCTTTAAGGCAGCCAAATGCAGGGACCACAGAGCCCCACTGCTGCCAGCTGGAGCAGCCCCGCGTTCCAGCTGACTGGCGGCATGGCAGACCCGTATTTCGAAAAAGTGGACTATGGAGCGTCTACGTGTACTCTTTCGATTTAGTCTTTCGAAAGGGGCCGATCTTCCTGATCTGGGATCGGGGTTCAGATTTCAACATCTACACCCCGTTCTTTCGATTTCCTTTCGAACACCGGTTCTACACGTGTAGATGCTCCTCCTGCTCTTATGAAATAGGGCCGCTTATTTTGATGTTTTGTGCATGTGTAGACACAGCTAGGGAGCATCTACACACATATAGCGATCTGTCGACATAGTCTCAACAGAACTCTGCATTTGCCTCAACAGTGTTATCCCTCAAAAATTTGAGGCATAGCACTCCATCAACAGAGAGGGATTCCAGTTGCCGGGCAGCCCTGTTTGCAGAGCTGCCATTCCACTTTCTGTTACCAGAAGGCAGTACAGTCTGGAAGTTCTCTATCGACAGAGCAAGTTGTGTGTGTAGCAGCAATTTGTCGACAGAGGTTCCATTGAGATTTGTCTGGTGACAGTAACTTCTGTTGACAGATGCTTCTAGTGTAGACATAGCCTACATGTTTACCAATAAGCATATCCAATCAACTATTGTCCCAGCAATGGCCATGGATGAAAATAGTTCCATAGGGAAAACCTTTAGTTATACATATGCTCTAGCACACTTCGGCATTTAGTGTTTGTCTTTTGTACCCTTTAAGAGGCAGGCACAATGCATTTAGGCAGAAGACTTACGTGGGGTTGCCAATTTTGGTTGGACATATTCCCGGAGTGTTTATCAGATGATATAATCTTTAATTCCTAGAGACTCCAGGACAATCCTAGAGGGTTGGCGAAGCTAGATCTTGAATGCTTTTTCACCCCTTCCACTGAAACATCTGATATTGGCCGATAACAGAGAAAGAGAGAGACAGAGAGAGAGAGGCTATTGGCAGAGATGATCACTCACTTTCCAGTACTAATTGTACATTCCCTACCAAGCACTGCAGGATTCTGTAATAAGCATCCAGAGCCCTACAGCTTACCACACCGTTTTGAATAACGATTCCTAAAATTCTTCTTAAACCTAGGCAAATAAGTTGTTTTAAAAAAAATCACCTAAAACACAGCATCTGACTTGACTGCAGCTTATAAAAACATCAAGTAGCTGTTTCCCACACAGCACACCAGTGATACTGACCTCATTTTCAATCAAGATTAGCGTTCTTAGGAAAGGGTTTGGTTATAAACTATTCAGGGAGGAGATGGGTTTCTTTGTTTTCTAAAGGATGGGCAGGGACTGAACAGAAACATCAGCAAAAAGCAGCCTTCAGAATCGTTCCCTGCCAATTGCTGACAGAGGCAGCCCTAATGAATCATTCTGAATTGTGATCATGTGTACCAGCAGTCAGTGAGCTGCCAAAGAGGAAGTGCAGCTTGTTTTCTTTCATTTTCTTGGTCCCTAGGCTGCCGTAGGAAGATGAAAGGAGGAGGAGGCAGGAGCAGAAGCAGCTAAACTTAATAGGGAACTCTGACAATTTCTGATCTCAAATGGAGGCCGCTGAGTGGAATCCACTGAAAAATGACACCCTGCCACCAACCCTGAGCCCAGCTGTCCCTCCATACGTGACGCTGGGCCTGACCATTGTATATACTGTTTTTTATTCTCTCCTCTTCGTGTTCATCTATGTCCAGCTTTGGCTGGTGCTCCACTACAGACACAAGAGGTTCAGTTACCAAACTGTCTTTCTGTTTCTGTGCCTGTTTTGGGCTTCACTTAGGACTGTGCTCTTTTCATTTTACTTCAAAGATTTTGTCACAGCAAACTCTCTCAGACCCTTCATCTTCTGGCTTCTCTATTGCTTCCCCGTTTGCCTCCAGTTTTTCACACTGACACTGATGAATCTTTACTTCACTCAGGTAAGGAATGGACATTTCTGTGCCTTGGTTCATTAAACATTACAGAATCTTTACTTTTTAAAGGATCATAAGAGAAATGTGATTTCCTAATGTACTCAGGCAGTGAAAAAAGTACACTTAATGTACTTAATTTGGAATTCTGTGTTTTGGAAGGCAAATGCACTAGTCACCCTGGGTAGAGTTAATAAATAAATCTGTTGCCTATTTAAAAATAACATTTCAACTAAGGTTGAACAAATTGTGCTAGAAATCTTATGGTTGTTTTATCGTGGCTGTCTAAAGTGCAGTTCTGCTCTTCTGTAAAACCTCCTGGTGCGGCTGTTCTGTTTGCATTCAGAATCATATCTCAGGGCTTTCCTGGCAAAAATGAGATTTTGTTTACTTGCTGATGTCTCTGCAAGGTCAGTGTGAGTCCATGAGCTGGATTCTATTTCTCTTTGTGTCAGTAAAAGAATTGTTAATTAAATTCCTACTGCAGTCCTAAATTATTACACTTACTTGTATTACAGTAGCATCTGGGGGGGGGTGCAACTGAGACAAGGGCTCCACTGAATGCGGTGCTATACAAACACACAGTAAGAGATAAGTGCCTTAACCACAAAGCCAAGCTTCTTTGGACTCCTGCCCTTAGATATCCTATATCATCAGTGGGTCACCTTCCTAGCATAGCTTGACCTTCGGGGCCATCTCCCTGACCAAACACTCCACTGAGTCTACCCACTAGAGTGCAGGTTGTAATAACAATTTGATGATGAGGTCTCGAACTACCTGTCCATTAGGTCCTAAACTGGGACCAGACTGATTGTTGAACATACCTTCTTAATGGTCCCCTGGGGCAATAACTACTTTAGGTCTGTAAATTACAAATAAGCTTACTAAAGACAATAGACTTGCTTCAGAAACCAAGAGCCACCAAATAAGAATCATGTGGTAAGCATGAGAACTGATAGTGCCTCACACTCACAGTTACAAGGCAGTGATTCACGGCCTGCTGTGTAATGCACCGAGTAGTGGTCCAGTTCCAAAGAGACAAGTGTCCAGCAACACACAAAAGCCATCGTCACCATAATTGGTGCTACCTGGCCCCCTTGGGCCAAATTCATGCTCACATGCAACTCCCATTGAAGTCTTTTGAAGGGAGCATTTAGTATCTTGTCTCCCAGTCAAGAAGCTAAGGATTAAATGAGCACAGAGAATGCACTGGGGGCTTAGTAGCATAGGTAATTGTTTCCTTTCATCTCAAGGAAAATCTGAGAGAGAGAGACAGAGGGTACCTACGTGCGCACTCGCATTTTCATTTTATTTGGATCATAACATCGCTGCCTAGTAGCGTTCTGAAGCTATGTAACGAATAGAGTCTAGTGCACAGGTTCGCAACCTGTGACCCAATCAGCACACAACTGCACCCATGTGACATTCTCAGGGTGTAATAGTAGCATATCTATTGTATAACTGCAGCCAACATAATAAATATGGAGCTGCATGTGGGGCCCACAAGGATAAATAGATTGAGACCCACTAGACTCTAATGGTTAGAGGAGAGGACAAAGTTAAGACTCCTAAATTCCAGTCGTGATCCCGATTGTGCTGTGTCACCACAAATAAGTCACAACCTTGCTAAACCTTACTTTGACCCTTAATTATAATACTGACATTGTGCTGTGAGGTTTTTCCAATTATATTTGCAAATATCTTTACAAGTTATGACTGGAAAGTGCTACCAACAAACAAATCATTGCTGTATTTATTGCTGTTTTCTTCCGTGCTAGTTAATCCCATGGAAAGTCCCATCTGAAATAAGACTCCACCCAACTAAAACAAGGAGTTAAGAAACACAAGCACAGCCACTGTGGGAATTCACATAATACATGGAACAAATGTGTACATTTTTAGTTCATTTTTATTAGTTCTTTCCTTCCATCCAAGTTGGACAAAGCTTGGGCTATCATTAACCAAGTTGAAATTATCTTTCTTTTTAAATATGCACCTACGTTTCCACAGAAGACAAGCAAGAACTAGTATGAAAACAGGCAGGGAGAAAGTGTTTGTTTTCAATAATCGCTTTAACTTCACAAGCCAGTTCACAGGCAACTTTCACTCTCCCCCTGCAAAAATACACCGCAGCTGAGCCTCACTGCATAAAAGTCAAGCTGTTTAACTCTTACGAAGAAAAGAGAGAGCTAGCAGAAGCAAAGAGCAGAAATTATAAAGATGTGAAGCTTGTAAATATTCTGCCCTTAAACAAATGGGTGGGAGGGAGAGAATATCCCCAAATCCTCCCATCTTAACAACAAAATTGGCTGAATTGGTAAGTGCTTATAGATAATTTGCACCATGAGAGAACTTGATGGGGAGTGAGCAGCAACTGCTGTCTTTAGGAATCAGCAACTACCCAGCAATCCCCTGGGTTACATCGTGCAGGGAGGGAGTTTAAGGGAAGGGATGCAATAGGCACAAGAGGAGGTAGATCAGATGTGGGAAGAGGTGGAGCATGGGTGGAGCTTGAGAGGGGTGGATTAGAGCAGGATGGGGTGGAACATAGTGGGGCAGGGCCTGCAGTGAGGGGGTAGCCATTGGGCCTGTGCCTGGGGTACTGCGAGGGGGCTGCCCTGGACCCTGTGCTCCGCAGGGATGGCCCTGACTGTGCCTAAGGGCTTGTCTACTCTTACTGGGAGTAATGGAACTGCAGTGACCAATCCCCTGGGGGTCCATTTAGTGGATCTCTCATAAACTGCTGTACTCACCAGAACAAGAAGTATAAGGGCAGTCGATGGAACAGGTTCTCCTGCCGATCCTCCAAAGTGGGGATCCCCCTGTAACTTGACTCAAGGTACATTTACTCCAGCCACAATAGACACATACCTGGAGATTTGTAAAATGGGTCCACTTTGTCCGACAGTGTACACCTGCTCTTAGATGAAATGAGACACAGTGGCACCAGCACAGCACACCAAGGCCGCATGTACGCTACAGCGCTCTTTCGAAAACTGATCTTCTGGAAAATCTCCTTTTGAAAGAGCACATCCACACACAAAAAAGCAGCTTGAAAGATCGATCCTCTCTTTTGATAGAGAGTGTGCACACAGCCCCTGCTCTTCTGAAAGAACAGGCCAGGAACTTAAAAATCCAGTGCCACGAGGACTGCTCTTTCGAAAAAAAGGCCTGTGGAGCGTCTATATGTGTTTTTTTCTAAAAGGAGCTTTCGAAAGGAGGCGCTCTTCCTGATCTGGGAGCAGGAGAGGGCTTCTGGAAGAAGAGCTGTGTTCTTTCGATTTCGGATCAAATGAGTGCATTTTGTGTGTGGATGCACCGCATGTTCTTTCAAAAATGGGCCTGATTTTCCTAAAGAACTTGCTAATGTAGACGTGGCCCAAGGGTTTTGCCCAGTTTTGAATGGCATCTGCAGCAATAACCCCTAACCCATGAAGAACTGTAATGCAGGAGTGTGGAGGGGGTTAAACCTGCTGGAGCAGTCAGAAAAGCAGTTACAGATAAATATGACTTTGACTGACCCTTGCGTTCTTTGGGTAGAGTGCTAGCTGCTATCTGGGTGTACGTGGACCTTTACTGTGTGGGGCTTCTGAGAATCTAAATGTGGTACAGTTAAAAAGGGGGCTAAAAGAAAGCTTATGTCACAGCAGCGATCACTTACCCTCTAAAACAAATTGCTATAGGAACTATACATGTTTTCACTAAGGGAGACAAACATGACTAATTCAACTTCTGTGTCCATCCATTGGTGACCTAAAGATAGGAATCAATATAACCCACTCCTTAAGAATGAAGTTTCCTTTGCTTGGAAGCTATGAAATCATGTGTCAGGTTAATATAAGAACAAAAAAACACAGCAGGGATATTACTTTTGTAAAACTACAACAGTATGCCTGCAAATAATTACACAATGGCTACGTCTACACTAGCTCCCTGCTTCGAAGGGAGCATGGTGAGTAGGATGTCGAGAGAATATTAATGAAGTGCTGCGGTGCATATGCAGCACTTCATTAAGCTAATTCTCCCCTGCAGCAACTTCGAAGTGTTGAACTTTGAAGTGCCGGCTCGTGTGTAGCCGCGGCTCACCAGCCGTTACTTCCAAGTGCCTGGGCAAAATTTTGAGGAGTAAAGGGACTTTGAAGTTGCCCACGCGAGCCGGCACTTCAAAGGTCAACACTTCAAAGTTGCTGCAGGGGAAGAATTAGCTTAATGAAGTCCTGCATATGTACCCCAGCGCTTCATTAATAATCTCCCGACACCCTACTTACCATGCTCCCTTCGAAGCAGGGAGCTAGTATAGACAGAGCCAATATGAACTACAATTCTCTGATACATCAGATAATAAAGGTGGCACACATCCCTGTCTACAAGAGGTGTCTGCCAAACCTGGATCTCTGCCTGCCTGACACCTGCCCCTCCCCAGCCCCACAGATTTAGTTTACCTGTTCAAAAACAACAATTGTATAACTCACCAATAATTGTATTTAATTGAATTGAGATGGGGCTTGGTCTGGAATTAAAAACCTCTTATTTGCAGCTTCCCTGCTCAGGGTCCATTTCTTTTCTCCTTTTGATCTAAATTCATGATCATTGACAAGGTTGAACTAATAAAAGTCTTGTGGTTTTGAAGGCGGTCAGAAGAGCCTAAGAAATCCTTCAAAAACTGAGTTTAGAGACGTAGGCTTATGGAGCAGATGAGATCCTAAAAATTCCACCACTTTGGGAGGAGTACAGAGGAGAGGTGGCACGTTTCATTTTGTTCTGACACATTTCAGAATTTAAATATATTTGCAGCAGAAAAATTCTGGATGGGGGACACAGAACAGATGAAGTCAGGCAGACCTAGAGAGATGGAAATCCCAAAGCTCTCCTGCTCCCAAGACACACAAAAAAAAGCTTGTTTGGAAGGTGGTAAGTTTAAAACCATCAGAGTCAGACATTTTCCTAGCATTGTGAGTGACCCAAAGGAGTCTCTATAGTGAGATGGATGGAAGTTCTACACCCAGGATCTTACCAGCTTATTTCCTCTCTCCTCTTTGCAGCCTCATGCACCTTCCACTGACAACTAAGAGGCAGCATCCAAGAAGCTGAGGGGAGGGAAAATCCAGCCCAATGCTTCAAGTGATGTAACTTCCCTTGGTTTCCCCCCAGAGACAACAGACACATTAATTAGAATTGCACTGTGTTTGTCTAATTATTTTGTATAGAATTTTACAATGTAATTTTACCAGTAAGGAACAAAAAGTTATTTTAATTAATAAAAATAGGCAACAGAACCAATACCCAGTTAAAAAAATTATACAGCACTTATTCAGTTGGAGAGCACTTTAAATATATGCAGTGCTTCCCAAGAGTAATGTTGCAGGTGGTAACATGTAAGATGATATTGCTGACATACAAAATTACACTCAGTGTGGTGGCTACATTTGAGTGCTCCTACCAACAAAGCAGCATTCATATTTGCACCCATGAACAACAGAAGTTTTGTTGATCAAGTGCAAGTAATACCCTTAATATTTCATAAAAGTGAAGGCTGCTGAATCTTTAACAAATCAGTCTTTTCTTCCAGCTGCTTATAGGGTGTTTGAGATAAACACGGTTAAACCAGAAACATGAATCTCCAATGGGAAAAACTGTAAGGGCCACACTCTGATACTATTATCCTCACTGAAGATACCTTCCTTCGTGAATATCTGCATTAATGTTAATGGGGCTACTCATGGAGTAAGGTGCTACTAAAAAAGTGAGTAAGCATGGCATAATCTGACCCTCTGTTTTTCTGCTTTGGTGACATGGTGGTAAGAGAGGCTAAGTCATTACACAACATATTTTATTAGTAGTAGCACCCTGGGAGCTGCACTAATGCAGATAAATATTTATACACTTCTGTAGCATACTTTTAAACAATTTGACTAAAAAAATCATTTATCACTGATAAAATGCAGGTGTAACTCCACTAAAATATACGAGTACAACACAGCCACTTAATACTTTTTCATCTGAACTTCCTGCCCTGCAGCATCTGTTCTTGGTAAATTCTTCATGCACCCAGTATTTCATAGGGTGAGCAAAGCTAGTTAGGGCAATCTACAATCCATAATCCTCTTACATCAGCTCTTCACGCTACTATTTTGCTCATGAAAACAGTCCCAGTGAAATTAATGGCAACACTTGTGTAAGTGCTACTTCATTTGAATAAGGGTTGCAGAATCATCCCCTTTGTTAGATGTCTCTGCAGTGCCCTGATTCAATGTGTTGTCTAGTCATCCATAGTGTTGTCTTCCAGGTTAGAAGAGATGGGCAAAAGCTGAGTTTCTAGTGCAAAATGTATGAAACAAGACAATTTTACCCAATATCTTCCCACAAAAAAAGCCTGTTGGTCCATCTTTACAAATCACAGAGAAGCCAAACTGAGGCTGCGGAAAAGAATGAGAACGGGCAGGGCTTTGGAGGAGTAGGAGAGGAGCATGGCCTCAGGGAAAGGAAGAGGATGGACAAGGGTGTTTCAGTTTGTGCAGTTAGAAAGCTGGCAACACGGTGGCATTACTCCATTTTGGAGACTTTAAAAAGAAGACCTTTTGGCGAAAATTAACAGAAGAAGCAGCCGTCTGTCAACAACCCCTGAAATGAAATCTACCATCATGGCTGCCACCTTCACCATCTCCTGAGACCCTGGGATCTACTGTAGCATCTCTGGGCATTCATCATCCTGATTCCAAGAGATGTCCGGACGAGTCCAGGGAAGAGAGGAACCCAGATGATATTGCCACCACTATTGCCTCCAGCTAAATCCCACATACTAGCTACGTCTACACTGGGATGCTACATCGACATAGCTTATTTCGATGTAGCGAAATCGAAATAAGCTATTTCGACGAATAGCATCCACACATCCTCCAGGGATGGTGCTGTCGACGTTCAGCATCGACGTTGGACAGCACTACATCGAAATAGGCGCTGCAGGGGAGCGTCTACACACCAAAGTGGCCCAAATCGAAATAAGGGTGCCAGGAACAGCTGCAGACAGGGTCACAGGGTGGACTAGCACTTCCAGGGCAACAGCTAGCCGCTCCCTTAAAGGGCCCCTCCCACACACACTCAGCCTGCACAGCAGGCGGTTTGCAGAGCCACAAGCATGCACACCCGTCGAAGCAGTATGTAACCCCAGCAGCAGCAGCAGCAGCAGCAGCAGCAGCAGCAGCAGGCAGAGGCCCACACACCTGCCCCTGCAGGACCAGTGGCTGCCCTGCTCAGTCCCATGCAGGAGGCAGCTGACCATCTTTTACTTGAGGAAGATGAGCGGCGCCCAGGGGATGAGGAAGCAGTCCCAGACCTTGCTGCCCTCCCAGCCCCCGCCGCCGCACACGTCGCCGGCTGTGGAGATACCCCATGAGCACGGACTGGTGGGAGCAGCTGGTGCTCGGTGAGTGGGACAACGACCGCTGGCTCCGGAACTTCCGAATGAGCAGGCAGACATTCCTGGAGCTCTGCCAGTGACTCACCCCTGCCTTACGGCACCAGGACACCCCCATGCAACGTGCCCTCACTGTAGAGAAATGGGTTGGCATCACTGTCTGGAAGCTGGCCACTCCAGACAGCTACTGATCCATACAGCAGCAGTTCGGCGTGGGCAAGGCCACCGTTGGGGCTGTCCTCATGGAGGTAAGAGGACCCAGGGGAAGGGGGTAGCCTGGGGGGAGCCCTGGGGGGGGGGAGGGGGAGAGCCCCGGGGGGAGGGCCAGACACACCCTGCACACCCCTCACCGGTGCTCTCTCATGTCCTTCCCCTGCAGGTCATCCACGCAATCAATGCCCTGCTCCTCCACAGGCTCGTGTGGCTTGGGGACCCGGATGCTGCCATCGTGGGGTTTGCCAGCCTGGGGTTCCCAAATTGCTTTGGGGCTCTGGATGGGACCCATGTCCCCATCCATGCCCCGGAGCACAGCGGAGGACGCCTCCTCAATAGGAAGGGATACCATTCCGTGGTCCTCCAGGCCTTGGTGGACAGCCGGGGCCGCCTCTTGGACATTTATGTTGGCTGGCCTGGCAGCACCCACAACGCCTGGGTGTTCAGAAATTCGGGCCTGTGCTGCCAGCTGGAGGCGGGGACCTACATCCGCCAGCAGGAGATCCCTGTGGGGGACACCACCATGCCCCTCTGCCTTGTTGCAGACGTGGCGTACCCCCTCCGGCCCTGGCTCATGCACCCTTACATGGGCCATGTCACAGCCAGCCAGGAGCAGTTCAACACGGGCTTGAACCATGCGCGTCAGGTGGTCGAGCGCACTTTCGGCCGCCTCAAAGGGCGCTGGAGGTGTCTCCTCACCCGCCTGGATGCAGGCCTCACCAACATCCCCCAGGTTGTGGACGCGTGCAGCGCACTCCACAACCTGGTGGAGAGCAAGGGAGAGGCCTTCTTCCAGGGCTGGGCTGTGGAGGCTGGCAGGGCCGACGTCCAGCCACCCGCTGCCCCCAGTCGCCAGGTCAACCCTGAGGGGATCTGGGTCTGGGAGGCCCTGTGGGCCCATTTTGACCAGGCTGCGGAGTGAACGCTGGCAGGGCCAGCTGCTGGTGAGCCACCCACTACACCCCCCACATCCTCCACAACACTCCCTGCCCCCACGCCCACACCACAGAGAACCCGAGAGCACACACACCCCCACACTTCTGTGCAATAAATGGAATTTTATTAAACAAAACTGTGCAACCTGTATTAATTATTAACAGAAGAAGGGGGGAACTATGTACAAGGGGGCGGGCAGGTACAAAACAAGGGTAGAACAAAAACTATTTAGAAAGATGGGGGGAATATATCCAAAGGAGGGGGCCTTTGGGGGGGCAACATCCTCAGCCACACACCCCCTATCGTCCTGCGCCTGGTGTTGGGGAGGTGCGACCCATATCTCGGCTGGAGGCCCGGTCGAGGCTGGGTGGGGGCCGGGAGAACCGACAGATAGGGCTGGGCAGAATTCGGAGGCCCATGTTCCCCCTCGGCGGCAGGCCCCAGGACTGCTCATGGTGGAGGGACAGCAGGTGGAGCGGCGGGCGGAGCGGCGGGGGGGGCCAAGTGCCTTGTGATGTCCTCAAAGGTGCGCATGAAGGCCCCCCAAGCCTCCTGGTGCCAGGCCAGCACTCGCTCCTGGAGATGGAGCCGCTGCTCCTCCACCTGCAGGTGCTGCTGACGCCGGAGGGTGGCGAGCAGCTAGGGGTCTGTGGACACCCGCAGATGGCTCCACCGCTGTCGGGCTCGTCCTGGGGCTGGTCCATACTCCGCCGAGGGGCTGGCCTGGTGGGATGGCCCTGGTGGGCTGCCGGGACCACTGACGCCCCGCTGGTGCTCTCCGGGCCCTCCAATAGTGCAGCTGTGGAACAGAGCGGGGAAGAAGAGTGGAGACAGCTGTTAGTCTGGGCCCTGACCCGTGTCCCATGTCCCCCCACCCCTCTGCTGCTGGTTCCCCATCCCCGTCCCCCAGAGATGCTGCTGCTGCTGATGGGTGTCCCACCCCCTCCCCCCGGGGGACCCTAGGTTCCACTCCCCCCATCCCCAGGGATGGGGCATGGCGCTGTCCTGCTGGGAGGCAGGGGCTGATGGACTCTTCTGATGGACATGCCACTGCTGTCCTTGGGGCCATGGTCATCTGGGTGTGTGGAGGGCCCTGGTCATGTCTCTTGTCCCCGCCCCTTAACCCCGGGGGTGTGCACCGGGGGGGTACATACCTGACAGTCCGCTCCCGTGGTCGGGGGACGCCCATCGGGAGGACGCCCTCCTGGAGCGGTGGGAGGGGAGGTCTATCAGCAGCCCCCCGTCGCTGGAGGCCTCCTCCTGCTCCTCCGGTGTCCCAGGGGTGGGCTCCTGGGGGGGGCCCTGGGGTGCAGGGCTGGCCTCCGGGGCGGACTCCGTCTCCGGGGCCTGCTGGGGCTCGTCGCCCAATATGTCAAGGGTGGCTGGGGGGAAGGAGGTGTACCAGGGGCCCAGGATGGACCTGAGCTCCCTGTAAAAGGGGCAAGTGATGGGGGCGGCCCCAGATCGGCCAGCCGCATCCCGGGCCCGGGGGTAACCCTGCCACAGCTCCTATACCTTACTCCTGACGTGGTCAGGAGTGCGGACAGGGTGACCCCGGGCAGCCAGGCCCTCAGCCAGCCGAGCGAACGCATCCGCATTCCGCTTCTTGCTCCCCATTACCTGGAGCACCTCCTCCTCGCTCCAGAGCCCCAGCAGGTCCCAGATCTCGGCCTCCGTCCAGGAGGGGCCCCGCTGCCTCTTCCCCCACTGGCTGGCAGGCTGAGAGCCCTGGGTCCCCTGGGTGGGGGTGCCCTGTGGGTGCTTTGGGGGCTGGCTGGATACCATGGGGTGCAGGGTGGTGGGCTGGGGCTGCTGAGGTCCAGGCAGGCTGTGCACGTGGCTGTGCTGCTGCCTGCACGCGCTCTCCTCTTCCTGCACAGGAACTCAGGGGGTGGGGAGCTTTAAGGGGCTGCTGCACGCGGCGACCATAGAGCTCAGGGGCTGGAGAGAACGTCTCTCAACCCCTCAGCTGATGGCCACCATGGAGGACCCCGCTATTTCGATGTTGCGGGACGCAGATCATCTACACGTGCCCTACTTCGATGTTCAACGTTGAAGTAGGGCACTATTCCCATCTCCTGTTGAGGATAGCGACTTCGACGTCTCGCCGCCTTACGTCGATTTCAACTTCGAAATAGCGCTCAGCACATGTAGATGCAGCGGGCGCTATTTCGAAGTTGGCACGGCTATTTTGAAATAGCCAGCTAGTGTAGACGTGGCTACTGTGAGATTCTCTCTCTCTTTCTCTCGTACACACACACACACAAACACTACCTCACCACCTTGTGTGTCATATTCCTTCACCAGCTTAGCTCTTCTCTTTTCTGTCTCACTCCTTTTTCTGTTTAATAAAAGTTTGGCGAAGACTGTATATGTTGCAAGGCCGCTTGTAAGCTTTTGACCAGAAAGAGGCAGTTAAAAGCAATGATCTACCACTTGCTGCTGGCACAAGTTTGCCAGGTCACTGAGTACCTAATAAGACCGTGTGCCAAGTCT
The DNA here is from genome assembly GCF_033958435.1 of Carettochelys insculpta. Taxonomy (NCBI): domain Eukaryota; kingdom Metazoa; phylum Chordata; order Testudines; family Carettochelyidae; genus Carettochelys; species Carettochelys insculpta. Next base: position 74,245,538 of record NC_134139.1, on the reverse strand, counting down.
GCACTTTTCCAGCTGTGAAGCTGCAAGAGAAAGTCAACACCACAGATAGAAGCCACGATGTTTAAAAGCAAATCTTTGCTGATCTTTTCTATCCCCTTGTGTGTGTTTGTCATTTTTATCATGTAGGAAATGGGCTCAGACTTTAACAATCACTTCTGTCCAGCTCAACTAACTTTTTCCTCTTTTCCTTCATAAGAACAGTTATTACCACCCAGGAAACTGCCAAACAAGGGTGTTTTTTCTCCCCCTCCAAAGGACTCTGTCCAGCTAAAGAGAAAGGGATCAAGGGAAGCTGTTGTAATGAAATCTTTAGGCCATGTCTACACTACTACACTACAGTCTTAAGTTGGCAATTTATGTCAGGAATGACAAATCTCTTTATTAACATCAGTTATGCCCATCCATACAACGTGCCTGGTGTCAGTGGAGAATGTCCATTCATTGCTGTAGCATCAATGTGAGAGTGTTGCATTATGGGTAGCTATCCCACAGTGCACCTCCCTATCCCATGTCACTCTCTGCCCCTGGGAGCTCTGGGAGTGGACTGTGGTACAGCAAGGGGATGTGCGTGCCATCCCAGGATGCATTTCTTTCTGTTCTGTCATTCTGTGGGCTTCCTACTTGGTTTCACACCATTTTTCAATTGCCTTTGCCAACTGTGTGCCTGCCGCCTCTGCCTGACTGCTGACCAGTCTGGCGATGAGCATTACGAACGCAATGTGGATGGTTTTGCAGTATTTCACGAACTGCCAGAGAGTGGCTCAGTGGTGCCTGCCCTGCTCTCTGCTATGGGAACAAATTACTTAAGATAGTTACTGGCATTCAAAGAGCAGCTTGCCCTGTGGAACATCAGTATGGGGAACTGTTCCCTGTAAGATGAGCGCTTGGGCAGCCACTCAGGAGAGATTCAGGTGCCATCCGGATGATTAGCAGGGTGCCCACAGCTGCCACAGTGGGCAGCATGTGTTTCTACAGGTGGTGCACATCCACACATGCCTTGGTGCACATAACAAAATTTATTTCACTCCTGGATGAAAATAAATGGAGGGAACCCTGGTACGGGGCTAGGGAAACAAGCACTGAGTGATGGGGATGGGCCATTCTTCAGTACCTTCTGCAGGCCAATTAGGGCGACATAACCAAGCACAGTGTCTACAGTGATGCAGTGTTTCTGTAACTACATCACAAAAAGGTCCCTGCTGCTCTTTGAGGTGGTTTTATCATGTCAGCGTAGCAGGGGGATTACACCAGTAGAAGGACCACTGCCGTGTGTACATCTCCACTGTTCTCTTCATGAAAGCTGACTTTTGTCAACAAAACGCTGTAATGTAGACACAGCCCTATTTAATTTAATTCAAAAGCTTTAGCTACTATTCCTTCTGTAGCTGTGTCTTTAAACATATGTCCTTCTGTATCTGTACCTTCTGATCTATATCTTTAATAAAAGGTTTAAAAGATTATTAATGGTGTATCAAATATAATAAGCAGGCTGCAGTCTCTGTATACCAAATGCTGACACATGTTTTATGTTGGATAGCTTCTGGGTCATGTTAACACTTTTGAGGCTCATATTTTCCATTACAATTAATGCAGCGGATCTTACAGCATAAAAACGAATGCTCCTGAGCTACCTCCCTAAAACACACCTTTTTTGGCAGTTAAGATGTAACCAGAGAGAAATGAATACACTTCGGTAAAATACAGTCAGCCTGATTCACCGTTATACTGCTCTGGCAATATAAAGGGGACTTAAAGTGGATGCAAACATCTGTGCCCACTTTATGGGCATGCTACGCTGCTGGGGGAAAGGGATCTTAATGTAAACGAGAATCAGACCCAAGGTGTCAATAATCGCCGATCTACACAAGAAAGTGACACCAGTATAATTCTGTCTGTTGGGCCCCCGTTATGCTAATGAGGCGCTGAATATGCATGTTAGTGCCTCATTAGCCTGCTTTGAATAGCCTCATTTCCATAACCCCTCTGATGGAAGGGAGCGAGTGTAGAAGCAGCCTAAGTTATTCCTTTTGCCATTTGGTATAGTTAAAATGGCATTTTTTAACGCAGCTAAACCCAAAGCTGCAAAACACATACTATGAATCCTTATCAGCTGTCAGTATCATATTTCATTTACTCATTTGTATGTCTTTTGTGAATTATGCAACTTTTTTCCTATTGCAGGTTATTTTCAAAGCTAAGTCAAAGTACTCTCCAGAACTACTTAAATACCGGTAAGAACTGTGCAAGCATTTCATGTGGCAAATATTTTAAAATGATTAATGATGGTTTTGATGCATCCTTCTGCTGGTAATTTAGAAATGGACTTAAATTTCTGACATTTAACACCTGCATTTTTTTAAAGTGTTTATGACGTTTTTAAACAAGTTTACAAATCCTTTGCCATTGCAATATCAGAAGTAATCACTGCAATAGTTGACTTTTGTTTATACAAGAATATAGTCACCAGCTCTTTCTATTTAATTGGGTCACACCTTCGTTTGTATACAACTGGATGTTTGAAAGAATCATATTTCAGCAGAGCGTATTCAGAATGGATGAGCATGGCTTCTCCCTGACAGTATCTGGTGGATTCAGCTGAATGCTCTGGAGTAGTTGGGAGAGATTGTGGCAAGTTTAGAAAGAGTGTTCAGCTGTCCTCTGTGAAGGTCAGGGCATAGGTTTTGGCAACAAAGGTGGGGCTGGGAGAGTACTGAGTCAGATGTTTTGGCAAGAAAAGAAGGAAAGTTGAGAAGACAAGCAGCCAGTGAGAATGGCTTCAATCTGGTGATTTAGTTGGGGGTTCATGGATGGGTTTCCAGCATTTGAGAGAGGTAAGGTGAAAACGGCTGAGTGTTTATATTCGGAGATATGGCTGGTGCTTGGTGGGGCCAGGAAGGACTGTCACAAATTGTTAGGAGATTCATGGATATCCATGAAGCTGAAAGAGAGAGATTAATTAATTTCTATTGAGTCAGAAGCTAGAGGCCTCAATCATGATTGCAGCCCACTGTTTTGATTGCTGCACAAGCAGATTAAGAGAGGCAGCCCCGGTCTGAAGAGCTGAGCAATCTGAAATGGCAACTCAGGCTGACAAAGTGGAATTACCTGGAACTCAAAACTCATAAAGACAGAAGGGATAACTGTAATCATCTACTCTGTCTTCCTGTGTAATGCAGGCCAGAAAGTGCCCCTGAATCAAATCCTGTTTAGAACATATTAGAATGGTGCCAAATTTCAATCCTACTCTGTTGCTGTGTTAACAGTTCACCGTTATTCTGTGTTTTAAAGCAAGAAGACAGTTTGTCCACATCCCAGAAATTCAGAAGTAGGTGGTGCTGTAGTGACAATTAAAGAAATAACATTTTTCCTACCCTCAAAAGCTTATATTCAGGGTTTGGTATTGATACAACATAACAGGTAGTAATCTGGAAGAGTAGTAGAAGAGCTGTTTGACACAATACTGATCCAATAATTAGAAAGTTAGGGGAAGTGACAGCTATTCAGAAAGGCTGGTTGAACAGTGCATGAAGCATGTTACTTTTGAGAAGTTGAATGAAGAAAGGGAGATACTTGGCTGAGGCCAGCAAGTGCAGAAGGTGCAAAGATGAAAACAGAAAGTGAACGGATGTGCAGCAGAGAGGTTTCACAAAGCCTGGTAATGAGAAGATGAAGGTGGAGAGGTAATGGGGAAATGCTGTTGCAGAGAGTTTTGAAAGTGAGGAACAGAAGTGCTGCATGTTGTATCAATACCAAAACCTAACTATAGATATTTACAGTAATGGCTTTTTCTGCAAAACACTTGAAAATACATTTCTTCAAAAACAAACAAACAGACTTGTCACACAATCAACGTACTTGTAAGAAATGCATTAAGCACATAATTAGAGACTTTCCATTCTGAAGTATGTAGAAGCTGTATTACATGTAGAGGCTTATCTTACATTACAAAGTTTTGCCAACATTACTATGTCAGCTAGGTGCAGGGAGAAAAACCCCTTTGTCACTGCCTGACACAACCAAAGTGGCAAAAACACATTGTGGATGCAAACAGGCTGACAGAAGAGTGCTTCTGTTTGCATCACTAACGTTGGTCGGAGGTGGTTTTAGCAGAAAGATTCCTTCTGTCAGCATCTGCTGTGCCTACAACTATGGAGCTTTGCCAGCACAGCTATACCAGTTTAGTTATATCAGCAAGTCATCCACAATGCTGACAATCCCTGAAAGAGTCATGCATGCGTTGTCCCAACTCATAGCCTCATGCATACGCTACGCTTTTTCTTATTACATGCAAAACATTAGGCCTGGTGTACACTGGTTTTGTATGTGTGCAGCTATGTTGATTACACTGGCATCACTATATAGGTCCAATCCTTGGTGTGCCCTATACTGTTAGGCTGCGTCTACACTGCTCCTCCCTTTTGGAAGGGGCATGTAAATGCAGCAGATCGAAAATGCTAACTAGGCACTGATATGAATATTTGGTGCCTCATTTGCATAATGACAGACATTTGCTGCATTGAAAGTGCAGCTTTCGAAATGCAAAATAGCCGTATAGAGAGGGTTCCAAAGCACCCTCCTTCCTAAAACAAATCGGGAAGAAGGGTGCTTTCGAAAGCGGGGCTTCCTTTCGAAGGAACCCTGTCTACATGGCTAGTTTGCATTTCAAACACAGCAGGGGCTCTTTCACCTGCACATCTGCTAATATAATATATGCCATCATGTGCCAGCAATTCACCACTGCAATTTACATTGGCCAGACTGGACAGTCTCTATGTAAAAGACTAAATGGACATAAATCAGATATCAGGAACAGTAACATACAAAATCCTGTAGGAGAACACTTCCATCTCCCTGGACACTCAGTAACAGATTTAAAAGTATCGGAGGGGTAGCCGTGTTAGTCTGGATCTGTAACAGCAACAAAGGGTCCTGTGGCACCTTATAGACTAACAGAAAAGTTTTGAGCATGAGCTTTCGTGAGCACAGACTCTCTTCTTCAGATGCTGGTCTTGGAAATCTGCAGGGCCAGGTATAAATAAGCCAGAGCAAGGGTGGAGATAACAAGGTTAGCTCAGTCAGCAAGGGTGAGGCTTACTACCAGCAGTTGATCTGGAGGTGTGAACACCAAGGGAGGGGAAGCTGCTTTTGTATTCAGCCAGCCATTCGCAGTCTTTGTTTAAGCCAGAGCTGAGGGCGTTGAATTTGCAGATGAATTGTAGCTCAGCAATTTCTCTTTGGAGTCTGGTCCTGAATTTTTTTTGCTGTAGGATAGCTACTTTTAAGTCTGCTACTGTGTGGCCTGGGAGATTGAAGCACTTTCAGGACCAGACTCCAAAGAGAAATTTCTGAGCTACAATTCATCTGCAAATGGATGATATTTAAGTACTGAAAGGCACTGCAAGGTAATAGGCTGAATCTTACAAATAAAATATAACGTACCTGTCGGAGGGTAGCTGGCCTTCTAAAGGGAGATAGGTCTTCACTGGGAGGGAGCTGATGTTCCTTCCCAGGTGGAGAGAATGCACTTGACAGGTGGTTTTAGGCTTCTGAGGGGGAAGAAGAACAGAGACCCTGGGCAGGCTGTGAGGAGACTGCAGAGTGAAGCTACAGGGAAAAAGTGGTCCCTGAGGAATGGATTTGGTTGGAACGGGGCAGAAGGAACCAGCTAGAAGTTTCGTTTTCCTTTTGGGGAGATGACAAAGAGGGTGGCCCAGGCCTCGTGTCTTCCCCTGAGGTTTAGGGAACAAAGGCAAAGACTGTTCCCCAGGAAGAAGGGACTGTGCCCAGATAAAGGGTGGGTTTGAGGACCTTTTTGTGTTTATTTCATAACTTTATGTTGTCTGAAAGCAGATACCAACAAGGGCTGTTTTGGAATTTATAAAAGCTTCCTTGGGAACTACTGAGGAACCAAAGAGAGAAACTGAGGAAGGACATTGCAGCACCATCTCTGTCTGCAAGGGGGTCCACGGGAAGCGCTGAGCTATTATAATACTGAGCTCTTGCATCTGGAAATACACAAGGGAGCTAAACAGTCATCTAGCTCACGGAATTTCCGGTTTATCTTTCTGTTTGCACAGATGATATGCCGTGAGATTCAAGGCTTGGCCTGGACCAGAGTGGGGCAGTATGATGTGGCAGCACTCTTCCACAATGCCTGCTTGTTCGCTGGCTTTTACTAACCAGAATTAAGTCTCTAGCTATTATGGTTGCTGAGACGCACTCATTTCCTGTTTTCAAGGCTCACCAATGCACAATGTTTGCTCACAGTTGCAGAGCCTGATAGCCTCCCTGGTAGCCTGTGGAAGGGGGTGACCTGGCCTTTCATGTAAATAGTTGCAAATTTGCAGGCGCTATGAGAACCCATTCATTGTCAAAACCATTCAGCCTGCTGATGTCTGAAATGCTTTGGTTTCATTAAAGTTACTGGGCTTAGTACAGGAGTAACTGGGTGAAATTTAAAGGCCTTTGGCAAACAGGTCAATCTAAATGGTCCTATAGTCCATAAAATTATGAAAACTGCCAACAATTTCACTTCCAAAGTCATGTAAGAAAGGAGAAGGAAGATCATACTATAAAGGACCATACAAACAGTGAATTACAGCTCACCTTAACGTCAGCACTGAAGGGGTGTTCAGTGAGTACCTAGACTTGGGTTTGTGTGCAGCAGGGGGTCGTGCAGTAGGAAGTTGTAGTGGAAGAGAAGGAACAGGCAAGCCTGATGATAGGCCAGGGGCAAAGAGAGCAATTGGGCTGGCCGTACAAAAGGCCCAAGACCTCCTGGTCCCCTCTAATGCAGCAGCTGCATTGGCAGAGCCTCAGGCCCTTTAAATCACTGCTGGAGCACCAGACAGTATGCTTGGGGCTATCCTGAGGGCTGGGTTGGGCATGCTGTGGTCCAGGTAATGCTGAGGGCTGGCTGCCTCTACCCCAACCTAATCCCTGAAGGCCCTGCCACTTCTGAGGAACTGGGTAGGGAAACCTCGCCATGCCTAGGGGCCTGGCAAGGCTGTTGGCCATGTTGGGAACACGCATGGCAGGTGGTAAAGCCTACTGTGAGGCAAATAAAATATAAAGCCATAGGGTTGTAATCGCTAGAACTGGGAGCCTAATTCTTCAGATCAACTAATTTATGTGAAAGACAAAAGCTGCAGAAATAATGTGCCCCAACATTTTGTGGGGCTGCTTCAGAGCAGTCTTCCTGAAAGCTCTGCAGGCTGGAATCTGATCCATAAATAATATTAATAAAAACACCCTGTTCTTAAAGGCTGACATCAAGCACTATCCTCCCTCTGAGGGAGAATTTCCACCTGAGGCCACACAAAGGAAGATCCACACAACTGTAACTGGTAACAATCAGACTGATTCATAAACACAAGTCATGGCTTTAAGCTATGTCAGTTCTCTCTATTCCGTATTAAACAAGCAGCCTTTCTTTAGCAGTTACCAGCTCTGGCAAAAGGAAGTAGTAATGCAATTTGAAATGAGCTAACAGCGCTTTAGTTTTCTATCATGATCAGGACTGCAGATTTGTCATGGTGTTTGTCTAGTAAAAGTCACAGAGCAGCCATGGTAAATTCAGTAAATGGCACCTTTGTAAAGTCACAGTTATGAACATTCGACTCTGTGTCTTTCAGTGGAAAATGCCAGTCCCCCCCTCCTCCCTCTGCCAAAGGATCACTGAGCAGCCACAGCAGAACCCTGGCATGACAACCCTCATCCTGGCCTAGGGTGAAGAGGAGTTCCTGGGATAGGAGATGTTGAAGTGTGACCCCCCGCCCCACCCCATGTGCACCTTTCAATGGTGGCTCCTGTCCCAGGGTCACAATACCAAGAGCAGACGAGCCAGGCCCACTCCTGTGTGACAGGAGCTGCCGCTATGTGGTTGCTGGAGCACAGGGTAGCTTTCCAGCCCTGCCCAATTACCAGTCTCCTCCTCCGCACCAAGCTGGGGAACCTTTTAAAAGCTACTCATGATGCATGGTTTGGAAATACAGCTTCATAAAAATGACAGCCATATGCAAAGAAAAATCCCAAACAGAAATGTCATGGTACCTTTGACATTTCTAACACCATGAAAACCTGAAGCTATGATTAATAAATTATGCATTATTAACTGTTTGGGTTAATATTTTCCATTGCTGTGTAGGTGTGTAAAGCTATTCTTTAAATAATAGAACTTAGATTACTCAAAAGACAACCTGGGCATATATTCCAACCCCACGTCAATCCTCCAAAGAGATCCTCAGTGCTGCAAACTTGACTTATTTGCTTTTCTGGTGGCCTAGGTTAGTAACTCTTAACAGAACCTAATAATCCTGAAATAAGTAACTGCTAAGAATAGTAATGATTTTGCTTTTTTTAAAAATTATGAGACCAGCTGTGAGCTTGTCTTTGCTACTGCATAAGGGAGTAAAGGAGTTTAAGGAATCTCTTTATTCTTCTGCATGGACATTGGGCCTGGGGAGGGAGCAGAGAGAAGAGGGCGATCAAAGCATCTCTTACCATGATGCTACCCCCCTCTCCAGAACAGAGGAGAAGCTAAGGAGGAAGCAGCTCTTAGAGGCACCGTTCAGTCTTTGCTCTGCTCTAGGGGCAGGGCAGCTGTGTGCTGCCTTTCACTTGAAGCAGCTTGCAAACTGCAAACGTCCGCTCCCAGTTTTCATATTTAGAATTCTGAAAGTTCCCTCCAAGAAACTGCATGCGACAAAGACATTTGGGGGAGGACAAAGGGGAGCTGGATGGACAGCTGCCTCATAGCTTGCAGACTTTAAGAAGGTCCGTCTAAAGAAGTGGGTCTGTCCCATGAAAGCCCATCACCTAATAAACTATTTTGTTAGTCTATAACGTGCTACATGACTGCTTTTGTGTTCTGATAGAATACAGACTAGCACGGCTACCGCTCTATCAAGCCTATATTTAGTGTGACTTCAAAAATGACTAGTCTCTGGGTCCACTCATACTACTGAGTGTGTACAAGGCCCAGGCCTAAAGCCAGGGCATTCCACGCACCTCGGCCATTCAGCCAACAATGGCTTCCTGAGCATGCTGAGTCTGGCCAGGTGGTGAGAGAGGGTGCTGTGATGTGTGATGTGCGCAGCTTGGCAGGGGAAAACAAATCTGTTTGTAGTAGATGTAAAACTCTGTGTATTTCACATTTGTCGTATTCTTGCTTTTCTCCATGTGTGTTAAGATCACCTCAGCTGTCATGCTTTATCCCTTACAAGTACATGGCTTCAATATCAGTTGAGTGTTGAGTTTAAAAACAGTTGTGAAATCAGCTCTAAGCGTCCTACATGCCCAGGCCTGCCGATGGGAGGGGAACTGCTCCGGGGCCTGGCATTTCAAAGGGGCCTGGAGCTCCAGGCCCCTTTGAAACACCACAGCAGCACTGCTATGCTGTTCTGCACAGTGCTGGGGGAAAGGAGAGGCCCAAACTAGTCTGAGTGGTGCTAAGGGCTGATCCCCTTAGCCCCGCCCCTTCTGCCCTAGGCCCTGCCCCTTAAAGGAATGCGGAGCTGAGTTCCCCAGCCAGCCTGACCCCAGACCCACGGTGGCTGTTGACCCTGGTGCCCAGGTCGCACAGATCAGTTTGGCTACCTGCGTGTCAGCTGTGACAGTGCTGACACAGATACAGTACCATACCTGTGCTCTATGTGCAGTTTGAAATAGATTGCTGACACTTGCTAAACACTCATTTTAAAAGCCTGTTTTTCCCTCCCCAGGTTGCCTCTCTATCTGGTTTCTCTCTTCATCAGTCTCCTCTTCCTCTTCGTGAATTTAACCTGTGCTGTGTTGGTGAGAACAGAAAATTCAGAGAGGAAAGTCATTGTCTCTGTCCGGGTGGCAATTAATGACACATTATTTGTTCTGTGTGCCATCTCACTCTCCATCTGTCTGTATAAGATTTCCAAGATGTCTTTAGCCAATATTTACTTGGAATCCAAGGTAAAGTACATTTTAGAGATCATTTAAACCTTACTGAAGAATATTTACAGTCAAAAGAGACAATTTAGTGGTATAAGGCTCAGTTTTAAAATTCTTTAGACTGTCTGAAACCAGAGGTATTAATCCCAGGAATTTCAACTCCACTTTTCATCTTTCTAAAACAAATTGACTACTGGGTCATTATCAAGGTGTTTTCTGCTCTGCCTGCTTACTAAAGATGCCATAGCATTTCAGTGCTGCTACATCTAGATATTTGAAGAGCATCTTTGGGGTTCCTGAGCCTATAAATGTCCTTTAAAATCTTTATGGTAGCAACATGTCCACAAAATAAATAGTAACATAAGGTATGAATCATCTTTCATGAATGGTGAATATCCTTGTGAAAGTTCTTTCAATGACTAAGGCTATAGGTAAAAATACTTCACCTTTGTAAGAATGGTCCAGTAGAAAAGGAGATTCACTTTTAAGATCCTTCAGTATGCATTCCTTAAAGCTATATCCTCATGTTGACAAGTTTTGGATAAGCTAAGCAGGTAAATGGGCAGACTCATAGGCTACAGTTACACTAGAGAGTTTTGCTGACAAAAATGTCCACACACAAGATGTGTTTTGTTGACAGTTTGTTGACAAAACTCAGAACCTTCACTGGCAGCGTTGTGTCTCTCAGCCATGAGGCAGAATGCCGTTGTTGACAGATTCTGTCGACAAAAAACCTGTGTGAACGCTCTGTGGGGGGCTTCTCTCGACAGACAGGGCATCCACAACAACGAGCAGCCTTGTCTGCTGTGCTTCCAAGTGCCTGTTTTGTCGAGAGAGCAGCCAGGCAATCCAGCCACTCTGTTGGCAGAGCACAGCGCTCTCCCGATAGGCGTTTGTGTGTGGCTGCGCTCTTGTCAACAGACGTTTTGATGGGAAATCGCTTCTGACAGTGACTTTTGCAGACAGATCACTGTAGTGTAACTGTAGCCATAGTGTAATGCTATTGAAGCCAATATGTATTTGGTATAAAGTCAATAGACGATGTTCTGCAACATAACAGACATAGTGAAAGAGGGCTTTATTTTCTCAAAGATCCCTTGACTTTTTAACTTGCACTAAGAAGTTAAGGCTGGAGGTAAGTGACTAAAGTTTAATAAAAATATATTAACATCTGTTTCATCAAAATAAATTTGCCAAAACTGTAAATTTCCATTACTATAAAGAAAATCTTACATGAAAATAAAATAAAATTCTTTCCGGCTGACTGGCCAGCTAATTATTTTTCCTACTTAATCAATCTGGAGGTATTATTCAACAACTGAAAGCCCATGATCGGCAGATTTCAGACTGCAGCTTTGTGCTTTTTCAGATTTTTCATTTGGAAATGTATCTACCTCCTGCCTATCATCTACGTGTGAGTTTTTGTAATAGAGAGGTGTTTACCAACCGAAAGATGGGATAGACTTCTTCATTCATTTCCTCCTCCCACTAGAAATCCAGTCTGTCTTACAAAGCACAACGCATTTGAAATTAGTGTTGAGGTGATAGAAACATACAACATGCACACTAACAGTGGAATGCAGAAGTCTGAAGTAACCGTTAACTTACTGACTCCTGTTGAACTGAAATGGGAGTTTTGCTTGTGTAATGATTGTAGAATTTCATTACTTGTGTTTAGTTTACAGCTCTGAAAGCTGGACAGCACAGCTAAGTGATTTTTAGTTTCAACTGCACTGCTGTGCAGAAATTCTTAGTAAAATTCCATCCCATTTGACCATACAAAATTAGTAGGGTTGGCAACTTTCTAATCGCACAAAATGGAACACCCTTGCCCACGCCGCCAAGGCCCAGCCCCACTCCTGCTCACTCCATCCCCAGTCCCCAAATCCTCACTTGTTCTTTTTCACCAGGCAGGAGATTGCGGAGCAGAAGGGAGTAGGGGCTGTGGCTGGGGGTGTGGGACCAGAAATTAGGGGTTTGGAGTGTGTGTAGGGGCTCTCAGCTGAGGCAGGGAATTGAGGTGTTTGGAGGGGTCTGGGCTCTGGGCTACGGTGTAGGCTCCAGGGTTGAGCTGGAAATGAGAAGGTTCAGGGGATGGTGTCTGGGCTGGAGGAGGAAGTTAGGCTGCAGGGGAGGGATTGATGGCATGAGGGCTTTGAGGCGCAGGATGGCCTAATGGGTTCAGAGTGTGGCAAGGGGATCTAAGCTGGGGCAGGAGTTGGTGCAGGTTCTGGCAGCAGTTACGTCAGGTGGCTCCCTGGAAATGGCAACATGTCCCTTGGCTCCTAGGGAAGGGGCAGGCGTGGCACAGGGGCTCTGCATACTGCCTGTGCCCAGACACCGTACCCTGCAGCTCCCATTGGGCTGTAGTTCTTGGCCAAAGGAACCTATGGAGCTGGCACTTTTAGTGGGGGTAGCCTGTAGAGTCCCTTGTTGCCTCTACGCCTAGAAGCCAAGGGACACATCACAACTTCTGTGCAGCCATACGGACCCAGGCAGGGACCCTGCCAGCCCCAAACCACCTGATTAATGGCCTAGTCAGTGGTGCTGACCAGAGCTGCCAGTGTCATTTTTTCACAGAGGTGGGAAAAGTAACCAAAAATGTTACTTGCGTAAAAGTACAGCTGCTTTGTGAGGATGGGGTGGGGAATGGTCTTAAGTGCAAGTCACCAGTGTCCCTCTGGAAAACTATTTGGCTGTGTCTACGCTAACAAGTTCTTTCGAGAGATTTTTCAAAAGAAGGGGACTCTTTCGAGAGATCCCACAGAGCATCTACACACAAAAAGTGTTCTTTCAAAAGTAAATCAAAAGAATCCTGCTCCTTTCAAAATCGCTCTTCCTTTCCCGTTGCAGGAAAAGCACCTTCTTTGAAAGCTTCTTTCAAAAGCAAACACATGTCAACACGCCTCCCGGGGCCTGATTTTTCCCCCTGTGTCCCATTCGTTCGAAAGAGCAGGGGCTCTGTGGACACTCTCTTTCACAGAGCAAATCACTCTTTCGAGCCGCTCTTTTGTGTGTGGCTGTGTTCTTTCAGAAGGAGCTCTTCCAGAAGGGCTTCTCTCGAAGCATCTCTCTAGTATTGATGTAGTCTTTGAGCAAAAGTACGCACATGTATGCATGCGCACACATGCCACACTTGATTGTACTCAAGTATCCAGAAGTGAAAGCAGCTGTGCCTTTATTCAAGTAACTTTTCTAGGTACTTTTTCCACCTCTGCTTTTTAAGTAGGTGATCTGGTCAAAAACCGGATACCTGGCAACCCCAAATGGCAAAACGCCCTCATTGTGGGATTTGGAGATTTGGCACCCTTCCATTTGACCATCACATTTCCCAGCTGCCTCTGTTCAAATATCATCCCTTGTGAAAGTGCACGGGGGTATGCCTTGCCTTCTCCTGCATAGTCACAGAGCCTCAGAAAGTGGAACCCTTTTCATTCTACTGTACAAAATGATATAGGATTGGAAGGGCAGAGGGCCTCACATGGGTAGAGCCCCATTCTTCAGAGGTTCCTGCCATGGGCCTGCCAACAGAAGGAGCAAAGGGGATAGATGCCCCAGGGCCTGGTGATTCAACAAAGCCTGGGGCTCCTGACCGCTGCTGCCACTCTCATAGCAGCAGTGGCTGGAGCCCAGGCCCTTTTGAATTGCTACCAGAGTGCCAGCACCCTGTGTGCCTCTGGGGGTTTCAGAGCAGTGTTCTCTCTAATTTTTGCTATCTGGGGCAGAATAAATTTTGTTATGTGCACCCAGGCATGTGCAGATGTGCACCATGGAATCACAGAATCCTAAGTCTGGAAGGGACCTCAGGCAGGCTTCTAGTCCAGCCCCCTGCTTCAAGCAGAATCAACCCCCACTAAGTCATCCCAGCCAGGACCTTGTCAAGCCAAGACTTAAAATCATCAAGGGATGGAGAATCCACCATCTCTCGAGGCAACACATTCCAATGCTTCACCACCCTCCTGGTGAAGTACTTTTTCCTAATATCTACCCTACACCTCTCCCTCTTCAACTTCAGACCATTGCTCCTTGTTCTACCATCTGACACCACTGAGAACAGTTTCTCACCCTCCTCTTTAGAGCTCCCCTTCAGGAAGTTGAAGGCTGCTATTAAATCACCCCTCAGTCTTCTCTTCTGTAAACTAAACAAGCTCGAATCCCTCAGCCTATCCTCATAGGTCTTGTGCTCTAGTCCCTTAATCATTTTTGTTGCACTCTGCTGAACCTGCTCCAGCAAATCCACATCCTTTTTATAGTGGGGGGGGGGGGTGTCCAAAACTGGACACAATATTCCAGATGTGGCCTCACCAGTGACGAATAGAGGGGAACAACTGCTTCTCTAGATCTTCTCGAAATGCTCCTCCTAATGTACCCTAGTATGCCGTTAGCCTTCTTGGCTACAAGGGTACACTGTTTACTCATATCCAGCCTTTCATCCACCATAACCCCTAGGTCCCTTTCTGTTGTACTGCTGCTGAGCCAGTCGGTCCCCAGCCTGTAACAATGCTTGGGATTCTTCCGCCCCAGGTGCAGGACTCTACACTTCTCTTTGTTGAACCGCATCAGATTTCTTTTGGCCCAGTCCTCCAAATTATCCAGGTCACTCTGGAATCTCTCTCTACCCTCCAACTTCCCTACCTCTCCCCCTCGTTTTGTGTCATCTGCAAACTGGCTGATGGTGCCATCCAGTCCCTCATCCAGGTCATTAATAATGATGTTGAAAAACACTGGCCCCAGAACCAAGCCTTGTGGCACTCCGCTTGAAACCGACTGCCATCCAGACATTGGCCCATTGACCACTACCCGTTGGGCCCAACCCTCAAGCCAGCTTTCTATTCATCTTATCCAAACCCTATTTCCTTAACTTATGGGCAAAAATGTTGTGGGAGACGGTATCAAAAGCTTTGCTGAAGTCAAGGTATATCACATCCACTGACTTCCCCATGTCCACAGAGCCTGTTACTTCATCAGTAGAGCCTGTTACCTCATCAGTAAAAACAAACGCTGCCAGCTGTGGGTGGTTCTGGGCGCTCAGCTTATCAGTTGGTTGGCACCTGTATCTTGCCTGGGCAGCAGCCCTAGCACTCAGCTTACAGTGAACGCTGCTTGGTGAGGAGGATGAGGGAGGAGCATGCCATGGTATGGGTGGCACTGATGGCTGGCTGCCCCTAGCCCCACCCACTCTGCCTGAGGCTCCACCCCTTCCAGGGGCATGGAGTCTCCCCAGCCTCTCCAGAGTTTGCCCTGGGACTATCAGCTCCTCTGTTCTGGCATGACACAAGCACAGAGTGCATGACTAGATTCTCGCCACAGCAGGTACCCTCAGTCCTTTGAGGGCATGTAAATCCACTGCAGCTAAGTGGCTTAAATAATCATTATGGCCTGTGAGGAAGGATTCCCCCTTGCTTACTTGCCCCATGTGTCTTCCTACGACCCAACTATTTAGGCTAGACACCACTCTGAGGATTTGGCCCTAGTGAACGAAGCATTTTTTTTATCATAGTATTCTATTTGCTGAGCAAGAAGTGATAGAAGTTAAACCTATGGCATTTTTAAATCCTACACTGCACTAGTTCTCCCTGTAATCTGGCAAAAACAGCACTGAAAAATGCCAGCTGCTTTCTTCTGTCTTGTGTTGTCAGCATAAAGAACTGAGCTGTGATGTCTGAGAATCAGCAGCTCCTGTCTCCCTCCTCCTCCGTTTCCATAACAGCATAGTTGATTCTCCCACACAGAGGGAGAACAGAGAAGTATGTAACAACTGTTTCCTCATTACAGCATTTCCTGTTGTTTGCAATGGTCTTACCACAGCGTTCACCACCATATACTGTATTTCTGGTTTCAGTTCCCTTATCAATATCTGAGTCCCACAGCTCAAGCCAAGCCTGCCAACATATTATACTCCTGCAGACAGGGGCACTTTTAGCAGTATTTATAGGCGCAGCATCATTTTAATCAGGCAGTCAAGCATGCCGATCTACAAAGCTGTGCACTCACATCCAGGACATCAAGCAGGCTAAGTAGCAGCAGAGACACAGTGTGTCAGATGAATCAATGTCTTTGGTCATTTTGCTGTGAAGGGTTTGGTAGCTAGTTTTTCATAAATGGTGATCCAATTCTCCAAAAGTAGAGGCTGGGCCAGGATTATTGTGTTGGCATAACTATACTCCCTCTCAAGAGCAATTTTTAACTCTGCCATTGGCCAAGTTTATATACAGTGCAGGTAGAACCTCTCTAATGCAGAACTCTCTCATCCAGCAACATCTGTAATCTGGCATGAGTTTAGTTGGCAGGATGACCACTTATCATGGGTGTGAAGACTCTTGAGAAGACTCGGCTGCTCAGAGTGACAGAGGAGACTGCAGAAGAGAGCACACGCAGACTGTCCGTGTGAGGAATACAAATGCTATCAGACTGAGAGAAGGCAGAAAAAGGTCACTACAGCATTGATGTGACATTTATGAAACTGTGACATCAGCACAACCAGACAACAAAATGTGGCATCTCAAGGGAAAGCACACCCACAGAGCAGTAATTCTCTGTACTTTCCATGCAAAGTGCTCCTTCTCAGAGAGGACCGAACTGAAGCACTGAGAGCCTTGCAGTCTGTCAGTGGTTGAGTTGAGGGTGCTCCAGGTCACCTGAGTTGCAGGCCCCTGGTCTAGCTACTATACTATGCTGTGTGCCTGTGTACAAAGAAAACAGTGTCTCCTTGTACAGTTGGTCACAGTTATTCAGAGTCTAGGGAAGCCCTACCCTTTCCATTTTGGCATAACAGCTAAAAAGACCTCTACAGACACATAGAGGAAGAAATATTTTATGTGAAGGTTTGGAGACCACTATAAACTGGTGGAATTACATGATACTCAAGTAGTTGACTCCCTATTGTCTTATGCCTCTAATCCCAACACTTTTTACCTTCAGACTTTCTAAACCAGGCTAGAAATCTTGGAGTTATGCTTCTGAATGAGTGGACCCTCCTGTTCCCCTCATTCTTGTAAAAAGGCCCATGATGAGGTGGACAACTCTGTCAGGCTCTGGAGCCCATGTATGACTCTACATACCTCCACTATGGGAGAGAAAGGAAGCCACATGAGATGGGAAAAAAAAGTGTCCTCCTTCCCTAAAGGGGCTGAAAGCACTAACTCTGCTAATCCAGAGAACTCAGGATCCAAACTTTGTTATCTCCTATTTGGTTGTGTAAAAGGCTGCCACCAGGCCAGCCCCACAGAGTTCTCCCTGAGGCTCTTTCACTCCAACTATTCTCTTGTGTGCCTGTCTCCAGGACAGAATTAACACTGATATTTAGCCTACTCCTGTCTGTGCCAAGACTCTTACGCTTCCTTAATCTGATCTTGTCTCAGCAACTTTGATGCTTGCTGTTATGGGCTCTTTCACTCTTGACCCTCAATTTCTGAGGCTATGGCATGCTGCAGTCAGTGTGCTCTTGAACTTGCATGTGGATCACACCATTCCCCTATATTTGATCATTCCAAACCCAGTTAAAGAATCCTCCTGACTACCAAAACACTCTGGGACCCATTCCAGTCTACATTCCTGACCTCAAATTCACCTGCTGTTGCACAGACTCATTCTGCGCCTCTTGTCTTTGTTGACTGAGTGTCTCCTATTGATTCTAAACTATACGTTGGGCAGGGCTACAGTGCAGGATGTGATTTCTGTGTGCAGTGTATTTGCCTGCAACGGTTACCTACTGTTTTGTACACACTCAGATAGCTACGAAATAAATAGGTGGCATGTAACTGTAAAATGCACAACATTGCATCATAGTATCAGTTTAAAATCTGATACAGGAAATTCTCAGTCTGCTGTGGTGAACTTGGAGATTGTATTTTTGCAGGAGGGTGGAAAGAGTCCAATAAGTTTTATTCCCCAGATACAACTCTTCTGCTCTTATTTTAAGTACTTTAGTGACTCTAAGATTGAAAGTGGTGCTAGTCTTAAACGGTAGCTGATCATGCTAACATCTGATACTGCCACTCTTGCATAGAAAAGGATTCCCAGATTTAAAGACAAAACATTAAATTCTATCCAAAATTACAAAGGAGAGATCACTAAGTCCATGCAAAATGGTATGCTTGCCATTTTCAGACTTAATTACTAAAATATATTTAATTCTCTCTTCTAGGGTTCATCTGTGTGTCAGGTGACAAGTATAGGCGTGACAGTTATACTACTCTATACCTCAAGAGCCTGTTATAACTTATTCATCTTATCATCTTCTCAAACAAAGAAAATCAATTCTTTTGATTATGACTGGTACAACGTATCAGATCAGGCAAGTATGAAGTTTCCTGCTAAGGAAAACTGATCCTCTATACTCAGAATTGTCAACAAACAAGAACTACCACAATAATGTCTTTTGGATTTTTTTTAAAATTAAGTAAAGGCACCGAGTTTTTTCTTCAACAACATGAATTTTTTAGTAGTAAAATGCGTAGGAAAATAATCCAGTTATTGAAGAAAAACCAATCACAAAGCCAACGACAAAAAAATCACCCTCTGATTATTACACTCTATTTGCATTTAGTTTGAAAGGTTAGAAAGGAACTTCCTTTTATTAAAAACTGGGTGTGGAGGGTTTGTTTTATTTTTTTCCCCAATTACTGAAAGAGCTAGTTTAGATCTTATCTGGGTAGCAGAGAAGTAGGTGACTCCCATTTACAGTTTAATCACATGAGCAAAATCCCAGCTCCTTTCAAGTCATTGTCAAATTTCTCATTGACTTCTATGAGACCAGCATCCCCCAGAAAATAGAAGCAGCTTTTCTGCTCTATCAATAAAAGTGAGAACAGCTGTGTGTTCCCTTCAGGTAGCATTAGTGTTAACATATGATCAGTCAAGTTTTAATTAACCCACAATGACAGCTAAGACTGAATGGTGGGGGTTTTAAATGATGGTTTACTCAATCTCTGTTGAATTGTAATGGGAGTTGAATGCCTCATTCCTGTGGGTTCTTTTGAAAATGTCAAGCTTTGACCTCAGAAGTTTACATCATTTAAAAGTAAACAGGCTAATGCCCAGGTACTAGAACATGCACAATGGCTGAAAATCAGGGAAGTACAAGTAAAAGGGAGGTGTCATATGCTACCTGCATTTCTGCTCCATGTGCATCTCCTGCCCTGGAACAAGATTACATGGGACATGGCAGCCTGTGACGCCTCTCTTACATAAAAGCCTATATCTTTGGCCCACCGGGGCTGGTAACTTGCAGTGCATGCTGGCTGTTCCCACAATTAAAGCTGGCAAATGACTGGTTTTTCATTCTGAATGTAACAAAACATGACTAGCAATGCTGGATGCCTTCATTTTTGGGTGCCCCATATCTACACAACATTTTGGAGCTCCTGGAAGTGAGTCTCCGAACCCTGGTTGATAGACTCAGGCTATCTGCGCATGCACTGACTGAAAAGTTGTAAGTTTTTTTTTATTTCTCATCCTGTGAAAGAGCTTAGAAAACTAGTGTCTTATTTTCTCACTTTCTTGGCAGACTACACACCTGGCATGCAGCCACGGGGACTGAACTAGTAGCTTTTGGATAGCAGAGAAAAACACCTTAAAAATGGTGATGATCGTAATTTTTAAAAGGAAGGAAGGAAAAACATTTTACAAAATTAAATAGAACTTTGTATCTTTCCAAAGGGTTTTTTATGTGTAAGAATACCTTTACTTTTATACATATCATGTTGCCTAATTCGTACACACATTTCACCCTAAGTAAGATGATTGTGTTTCTTACACTTTTAAACAAACTAATTTTTTTCATTTCTGACCATGCTCCTCTGACTTGTCAACAGGCAGATCTGAAGTGTCAGCTGGGTGATGCTGGGTACATTGTATTTGGTGTGGTCCTCTTTGTCTGGGAGCTGCTGCCGACTTCCTTAGTTGTGTACTTTTTCCGTGTTCGAAACCCTACAAAAGATCTGGTAAGTAAAACCTCTTCCACTGATAAGCTTCAGACAAGCTGCAGGGCTCAATTTACTGTTAGTTTTTACCTCTCCACATTTTAACTTATTTTGAAACTGTTCTCAGTAAAAACAAAATATTTTTAATCATCCAGACATGCCACTTCCCCTTACCAGGTTACTGTAGAAAAGCTTACCTGGTACATGGCTATGGTCTGAAGAAGTGGGTCTGTCCCACGAAAGCTCATCACCTGATAATTTATTTTGTTAGGCTTTAAAGTGCTACTGGACTGGTTTTTTTTTTTAACCTGGTACATGAATATGGCAAAGAAACAGTGTCTTTCATTTTTAATATCAGAGGGGTAGGGGTAGTCTGCATCCACAAAAACAATGAGAAGTCCTGTGCTACCTTATAGCCTAATGGATTTTTTGGAGCTTAAGCTTTCGTAGGCAAAGACCCACTTTGTTAGCCCACAAAAGCTTATGCTCCAAAAATATGTTAGATTTTAAGGTGCCACAGGACTTCTCTTTGTTTTTTTCATTTTTAGGGCACCGATGTAAAGCCAGTTGCTAACAAGTTATTGTCTGACAGCTGCTCAGTATAATAGATATAAATGGGTTTGATGATCTTAGTACCAAGAAGAAGTTTCTATATCACCAAAACCAGAAAAACAATTGTCACTAACTGAAATCGTTGTTAGTAGTTTCAACAGAATGGTGAGGCCAAGGTTTGAAAGCAAAACATGTTGGGCTTAAGGAGACAGAGAAACTAAAATATCTTCTAATAATTGCAGGTAATCCTCCAGATTAATGTGAGACACACTGACAAACATACTGGAAAGTTTGCACTGTAAACTGTATAGGACATGCCCTGTAGAAGTACAAAGGGCTTAATTCCCCAGGGATGGCAAGAGTGCTCAATTCACAATTCTTTTAAAAATGCATTTCACTGAAGCTTGTTGAGCAGCAGTGTGCATTTATGATAATACTCAAACTTCAGACAATGACAAATCCAAGATGAATAAGAATGGAATGGGTATGTGTGACAAATGCTTTTTACTGTTAAAACTGCAATCACTTGAATCTCCCACCATTTAGATAGTCCAGGTGCTGTTCATTAAACCAAACAACCCTTTAAAAATCCTGGATTCATCACTGCCTAGTAAATAGTCCCATATAACTGAGAAGAAAGGAAACCAATTTTTAAAAAGATAAAGGTTCTCTTGTTACACTGTAGTGAGTTCATTTTTCTTTAATTTGAGTATAGTAGAGTCACTCCAGCTAGTGAATTTAAGATTGTATGAAAAGGATTCGCAAAATAAATCAGAACAAAGAGAAATGTTCAAGTAATAGGAGACAATCTAACTTTATCTTGCAAAAAAAAAAAAGGCCACGTAGAGTATGATTCTGCAAACTTTTAGTCATATGAATAGTCCCACTGAAGTTAAATGCAACAGCTATGGACTAGATTTCCTATTAAATGTTAGTGGAAGAACGCATTAGTTAACAAGTTGTAACACTACAATTTTACATCTTGTCTAGAAAAGGCACTAGGATTTTATAAGTTTGGTGGAGTAGAGTTAGGAGGAGCAAGCTAGCCCTAATTTAAACAGAGAACTCTAACTTCACTCATCTTACAGGGTACCTATTAGAGGGGAAATTTTCTTTACTAAAAAGTGCTGTCAAATGTGACAAGGCAAATACTACCATTTTCTTAGACTGAGATTCAAAGATTTCAAGGCCAGAAGGGATCATAACGATCACCTACTCTGACCTAATGTATAACACTGGGCACAGAACTCCCGAAAAATCACAACTACTTTTGAACTATACATAACATGTTTTTAAAAATAACTAATGTTGATTTTAAAAATTGCCAGTGCCAGAGAATCCACCACAACTCTTGGTAAATTGTTCCAAAGATTAACTACACTCAGGCTACGTCTACACTAGCACAACTACGTCAAAGTAGCCTATTTCGAAGTAAGAACATCAAAATAGGCTACGTCGACATGTATTGTCTACACCTCCTCCAGGGCTGGTACCATCGATGTTCAACGTCGAAGTAGCGACAGGCAACGTCGAAAGGAGCCGCCCTGGAAGGAATGCAGAGCGTCCACACACACAAGCGCTCCCCATCGAAATAAGGGGCCAGGAAAGCCCATGGACCGGGTCACAGGCTGGACTAGCCCTTCCAGGTCAACAGCAAGCCGCTCCTTTAAAGGGCCCCTCCCAGACACACCCGGCCTGCACAGCATGAGGTCTGCAGAGCAGTAGCCACTCTCTCACAGACCAAGTCACAGCAGATATGGACACCCAGCAGCAGCAGCAGCAGCAGCAGCAGCAGCAGCAAGAGGAGGCCCTCCAGGTAGTCATCCGGGGGCAAGCACCCTGCTAGGTGCTGCCTGGGAGGCTGCCCAGTGGTTCCTGCCAGAGGAGCCCTCCCCGGATGCAGACAGGGATGCCCCTGACCACCGGGCTCCCCTCTTCCTCCCTCACTGGCTGCTCCCCCGCCTCTGGAGCTACCCCACCAGCTCCAAGTGGTGGAAGCAGCTTGTCATGCGGGAGTGGGATGACAACATGTGGCTGTGGAACTTCCGCATGTGCTGGCAGACCTTTCTCGAGCTCTGCCAGTGGCTCACCCCAGCACTGAGGCACCACGACACCCAGATGCGGTGCGCCCTCCGCCTCGAGAGGAGGGTCGCAATAGCAGTCTGGAAGCCGGCCACTCCAGACAGCTATTGCTCCGTGGGACACCAGTTTGCAGTGGGAAAGGCCACGGTCGGGGCTGTTGTCATGGAGGTAAGGAGGCCTGGGCACGTACCCACTGGGGGGCGGGGGGACCGGGTGTGGGGCTGGGGAGGGAGGGGTGCCGAGGAGGGAGGGGCTGGGTACCCAGGGAGGTGCCCAGGAGGGGGGCCTGGGGGAAGGGCCCTGGAGCACCCTGCACAGCCTCATGGGCGCCTGTGTTCCCTCCCCACAGGTGGTCCATGCGCTTAACACCATGCTGCGCCAGAGGGATGTCCAACTCGGGGACCTGGATGCAGCCATCACCGGATTCGCCTCCATGGGGTTCCCAAACTGCTTCGGGGCCCTGGATGGGACCCACATCCCCATCCACACCCCGGACCACAGTGGAGGAAGATACATTAACCGCAGACCCTACCACTTCATGGTCCTGCAGGCCATGGTGGACAGTCGGGGCCGCTTCCAGGACGTGTATGTGGGCTGGCCCGGCTGCACACACAATGCCCATGTTTTTAGGAACTCGGGCCTGTGCCGCTGGCTGGAGGCAGGGACCTACATTCCCCCAGAGGGAGATCCCTCTGGGGGACACCACTGTGCCCCTCTGCCTCGTGGCAGATGCGGCCTACCCCCTCCAGCCCTGGCTCATGTGCCCGTACACCGGCCACCTCAATGCCAGCCAGGAGTGGTTCAACGCCCACCAGGTAGTGGAGAGGACATTCGGCCATCTGAAGGGCCGCTGGCGGTGCCTCCTTGCCCGACTGGACGTCAGCCTCCAAAACATCCCCCAGGTTGTGGGCGCGTGCTGCACGCTCCACAACATCGTTGAGAGCAAGGGGGAGGCTTTCGTCCAGGGGTGGGTGGTCGACGACAGCATGGGCTTCCCTCAGCCGGCCGCCACACCCAGCTGCCAGGCCCACCATGAGGGGGTACAGGTCCATGAGGCCCTGCGGGCCCACTTCAATCAGGGAGACCCCTGCGCACCTCCCTGGCCTTCCCCAGAAGACCCCCCCCCAACAGACACAGCCCGCACTGCCTGCACACCGCCCCCAACACCCGCATACCACTCCCACAACAAGCACACGCCTCCAGCTTTTTTGAAAATAAAACTTTTTCTGAAAACTGATAACTTGTTTTGTTCACAACAGAAACTGCAACCAATATACAAAAAGAGGGAAAACTATATACATGGGGGCCCAGCGGACGGCTCGGCCGTTGGCCCATCAGTCTGGGGTGGGGGTAGAGGGGTGCGACCCCCGATGGGTATGGTTTGTGACCCTCCCCCCCGTCTGTGGTCCCCAGAGTGGCCGGCTGGGGGCTGGGAGGACCGGCAAGTACGGCCGGGATGCCTCCACTGGCCAGTTTTCAGCCCCAGTGGGCTCTGTGGAGCTTGCAGGCAGCGAGGCGGGTGGGGCGGCAGGCGGGGCAGCAGGTGACAAGGTGGGTGGGGCGTCAGGTGGGGCAGCAGGCGGCAAGGCAGGTGGGGTGGTAGGTGTTGCGGCGGGGGGGCCTCGCATGGAGAGGCAGTGAAGGCAGTCGCCGGGCCATGGCCTCCCAGATTGACCCGGCTATGTCCCGGGAGACCCCCCATAAAGTCCTCCCACGCCGCCCGCTGCCGGGTGGACTCCTCCCAGTCAAAGCAGAGTCTCTCCTCTGCCACCTCCGTCTGCTGCCAGAGAGCTGCCAGGAGCTGGGGTCCACAGCGGCCATCCACAGAGTCCGGCGGTGGCGGGACTGTCTTGCTGCCCTTGGGGGTATCTCCGGGCGCTGGCGGTGGCTGACCTCTGGTGGGCTGTCGAGGATGACGGAGGGTGCCTTGCTGCCTGGGGCGTCGGATGGTGCAGCTGGAGAGAGGGAGAGAGGGAGGGGAAGGCTGTTAGAACCCCCCGCCCCCTCTTGGGTGCTGGGTCTCTGTCCCCATCGGTGTGGGTGATGTCCCTGTTGGCTGTTGCCATAGCATTGTCCCCCTGCCCCTGGGGTTAAGGCTGAGTGCTGTCCATGGGGGTGGGTGCTGACAGGCGCTGATGACCGTGCTGCTGTCCTGGGACCATGCTGTGGCTGGGCATTTGCAGGTTGGGGTCCACTGTGTGTGTGTGAGGCTCCCAGTTGTGTCTGGTGCCCCCGCCCTGTGGCCCATGGGTGTGTGCTCTGTGGGGTACGTACCTGACCGTCCTCGCTGCTGGACCCCTCCTCTGCTGTCCTGGGGGGGGTGCTCCTCGGGTGGGCCCCGGGGTGCGGGGCTGGCCTCTGGGCCGGACTCCAGCTCCGAGGCCTGCTGGGACTCCTCGGCCGTGGTGTCAAGGGTGGCTGGGGGGGGGAGGTGTCCCAGGGGCCCAGGATGGCCCTGAGCTCCCTGTAATGGGGCAAGTGGCAGGGGCAGCCCCAGACTGTCTGGCCGAGTCCTGGGCCCGGGCGTACCCCTGCCACAGCTCCTTCACCTTACTCCGGACGTGATCCAGAATGTGGGCAGGGTGACCCCGGGCAGCCAGGCCCTCGGCCAGTCGGGTGAATGCTCCTGTGTTCCGCTGCTTGCTCCCTATCACGTGGAGCACCTCCTCCTCACCCCAGAGCCCCAGCAGGTCTCGGAGCTCGGCCTCCAACCAGGAGGGGCCCCGCCTCTTTTTGGCCCCCTGCTTGGCTGCTGGGGTTCCTGGGTCCCCTCAGGAGGGGAGCCCTGGGGGCGCTCAGGGGGGCTGGCTCGATGCCATGGCACTGGTTAGAGGGGTCAGGGTCTGTAGAGGGCATGCAGGGCTAGCATGTGCACGTGCTGCTGCCTGCACGCTCTCAGCTTCCTGCCACAGGAAATCCAGGTCCGTGGTGCTTTAAAGGCTGCTGCATGTGGTGACCATAGAGCCCCGCAGGGGCTGGACAGAGCGTTTCAACCCCTCAGCTGATGGCCGCCATGGAGGACCCCGGTATTTCGAAGTAGCGGGACGCGGATCGTCTACACACGCCCTACTTCGACGTTGAACCTTGAATATCAAAGTAGGGCGCTATTCCCATCTTTGGATGGGAATAGTGATTTCGACATCTCTCCGCCTAACATCAATTTCAACGTCAAAATAGCACACGGCGTGTGTAGACGCGACGGGTGCTATTTCGACGCTGTGCTGGCTACTTTGAAGTAGCCGGCTAGTGTAGACACTCGCTCAGTGTTTAAAAAGCCTTATTTTGTGAGTGTAGAATAATAACAAATAGGTTTATCCTAATCTACGTCACAGTGAGAAAACTGAAAATGATGTTAAATAAACAACTCACCTTCAGTTTAACTTCCAATTTTCAGTAAAAGAAAAAGACAAAAACAAAAGCCCAAGGCCCAGATTGCATAGCAAACCATTTCATGAATTTTCATGCAAATTTGCCAGAAGACGGAGTCCATGAGCCACAGGATAATATTGTAATATAAATACTTGTTAATAGCTGCAAAGCTACCACACCAAAAAAGGCTTGCCAAGAGGATAATATATAAAGAATCACAATTAAAATAAACTACATGCACTCGTCCAAAAAGATTTAGAAACCGCCCAAATTTAGTGAAAATGCAATATATTGCTCTGACTCCTTATTTATAAATGGGGATAATTGATATAGAAAACTTTAGGGGAGTGTTGTGTTGACAATATTTCTTTCCAAATTAAAAAATAGAAACGTCTTAGTTCTGTTCAAAAATATAGCTTTCCTGGAATAGTGAAGACAATACTCTTGGTTTGCCATCTTTGGTAGTTTGTTGTGATCTGTAGAGAGTAACTGTACTGATTTCTCTCTAACAATCCTAGAATCAAAAACGAGTGAACTGGGGGACCCACCTATTTATTGCTTGGTTGGTGGTGTTTAATAAAAAAGGGGAAAAAAAACTGTATACTGGCTTTATGTCAAAGAACAATGAAGGATCGACCCTGCGTCTTGCTCTGGGCCAAGAATAAAAATGTTGCCCCATTATGTCTCAGAGCAAGGGGGATGTGGAAAGTTACAATACTGGCAGTGAGTGGAAGAGAATTTAAACAAAAATCAAGTGTGTGTAGGAATGTGTAGGATAGAGCCTTTATTCTGAGCCACACTATGGCTATGTCCACACTTAGCCCCCGCCTTTCAAAAGGGGGATGCTAATGAAACAGTTTGGGATATGCTAATGAGGCACTGCTATGAATATAGAGTGCCTCATTAGCATCTTTTGATTAGGTTCATTATCATGCCCCTTTCAAAGTTCTGGGGCTAGTGTAGACATGGCCTGTATGTCAGAGTGAAAAAAAGCACTAGGTCAGCTAAAATACAGATGGTAGTTTAGTTTTGTAAATGAAAAATTGGCCCCTTCACAGTCTTAAATAATGGATGATATCCTCTGGATTGGTCTATGCCTCTGAAGTAAGTGTATCAATGCTGAGATATGTAATAGCACCCTGTTCCCACCTATCCTATTCTTAATTCTGTTTGCCAGAACCTGGGAATGAGCTACAGGAAGGTATCACTCGACGACCGCCTGTTGTGTTCATTCGTTCTGGGGCACCTGCCACTGTTGGAACACAGAGTACTGAGCTAGATGGAAGTTTGGTCAGACTCAGTATGGTTGTTCTTATGTTCTCATGTCACCCTTCAATTCGGAATAGTTTCACAGGGATAATTTTCCTTGGGTTGAGGGACAGCTGATATGCGATGCTGTGCCAGTAAATGCAGAGTAATTGTCAGGGGATTGGGAAGTAGAAATAGGACTGGTCATTTGTCCAGCCGGTCTACAGTTCTCCAACTCCCTCCTGGGAGTTCCTCATCTTCCCAGTGTTATCTTCCCACTATGTTCCCTTTCCTCTGCCTGCCAGTTCCAAACTGCTCAGAGGCTTGGGGGGCGGGGGCGCGGAGAGAGCAGACTGAAGTGGGGAGGAGTAGATATTGAGTCTTGAGCAGACACACACAAGGCAGCAGCTCTGGCAGCATGAGCGCTTCTACTCAACGGAAGTAGGGGCTTGGTAGGGTTGGGAGAGCATGAGGAAACCAAACAAGAGGTGAGAGACAGGAAAATGTAGTTTAACAGACTTCTGACATACCTCTGGGCTGGGAACCTTTGATGAAATGTCTCCTCAGGGGTCTGAATTAGACAATGAACAGGTGACATCTCTGACATCCAGAGACAAGTTGGTGACCTTTTTACTGATGCGTGGTTTCTCTCTCGCTAGACAAATCCAGGAATGGTACCAAGCCATGGATTCAGTCCAAGGTCCTACTTCTTTGACAACCCTCGGAGATATGACAGTGATGATGATCTGGCCTGGAACATTTCACCACAAGGCATACAAGGCAGGTGAGGTATGGGTATGGTTGTAGGAGGAAGAGATTGATTGGGAACTGGAAAATACTCTGCAATAAAGTCTCAGTTATCTGGCACTTCAACTGGAAAGCGCGATAAACTGGTATTTCTGATCTTCCTTTTAAATCCAGTTTATAGTCTGGTTTCTGCAGGGCTAGCAGGCACCCTGACTCCATGTGGCTCCCCGGAAGTGGCAACTTGTCCCTGTTGCTCCTAGGTGGAAGAATTGCCCTGGGTGCTCCATGCATTGCCCTCACCCTACGCGCTGGCTTTGTCGCTCCCATTGGCCAGGAATTGCAGCCAATGGGAACTATGAAGGTACCACCGCCAGGCAGTGGAAGCACACGGAGTCGCCTTGCTGTGCCTCTGTCTATGAGAGTAAGAACATGTGACTGCTTGCAGGGAGCCACCTGAATTGAGTGCTGCCTACATCCAGCACTCCAAAACTCTTCCTGCACCCAAACCTCTGGCCCTGAATCCCGCCCCCACCACCACACCCAAACTTGCTCACTGTACTGGTAGCTTCCATTTCGCCAACATGCCAGATAACAAAGCTTACTGTATTTTATCATGATTTTCTTCCAAATTCAGCTATGATACTTGGGGTGGGGTAAAAACCTGTCAGAAAGGCTAGTTCAGAAAGAAGATGCGATAGGGAACAAACATGCCTGTATGTGAGAACATAAGGCTAGGGGGCAAGGCATTACAGATGGCAGCACAAAAGAATGAAGATATTTAGAGTATCTTGATTTAACAGCTATGAGAGAAGATGCTGGCCCTTAGAGGGACAATGCAGGCCTCAAGGGGCCTGAGGGGGGTGGTGCAATGGGGGCTGCACTGCAGTGGGGGGACTAAAAGCCCCAAGGAGTTTGAAGTAGGGAGAGAACATGGTGCATTGGGGGATTGCAGTGTAAATCCCAGTGTGTCTGAGAAGGAAGTGCAGAGAAATTGGGGTGGGTGTGGGAGTGCAGTGCAAACTGGAGGGGGAGGGGTCTAAGAGGGGGAGGGGAGTGCAGTGTTTCTCTTTTGGTGGAGCTGAAAGGAAATCTCCTTTCCGGACTTTGGACAGTAGCACAGAGGCAGTGAGATCCTGACCTGATCTCTCTCCCCATTACCCCTTCCCCTACTGGGGGCCACCCTGTCCCACCCATCCCCCCTTTCCTCCCTCCCTGATTCCTCTATGCAGGAAAAAAATGTTGGATTGTGATATCTTCTGTGGCCCTCTGAAAGCGGGTGGGGAAAGGGGAATTTCTAACCTCCGTATGGGGAGAGCAGCTGTTCTTGGGGCAGGGGAGGGGTTTCACTGTGTTGTACCCACCCTGCACAAAGGTGAGAGGGAAATACATAAAACCAGCCAAAGCCTCAATCAAACCTGGTCACAATGATCGACAATAGAAATGTCCCATTGCAATGGAAATGTTCCAACTTCAGTACACTCTTAGCAACATAACATTGGAGCGTTTCACAGGGAGCTGGTGGTGATCAGTTTCTCTCAGCTCTAATTTTCATTCTCTGAGTCTGCACAGCTCCATTCCCCTCAGGTACTGCTTCTACACAGTAAACCCTCCATTTAACAGACCCCGAGATAATGGACTTTGGAAATAGGACACTGCCTACCGCCCCCCCCACCACCAATAAATGCTGGAGACTCACCAGAGCTGCCGCTGGGGCTGCTGGAGCAGCTGGGGCCACCAGGGCTAGAGGAGCTGGGGGCAGGGGGGGCTTTGGCCCAGCATGGGAGCGCTCCTCCCCCAGCTCCATGTGCGTGGAGTATGTTGGCACCCAGCTGCCTCTGCCTGCAATAGCGCTGAGCAGCAGCTGTGGCGTAGGATGCTGCTGGCAGGCTGGGGGCAGCTATTCTCCACCTTTGTCTGGGCAGCTCAGAGCCGGGGACTGAGGGAGCTGCAGTGCTGAGAGCTGTAGGAGGTGGAAGGAGCCAGGCCGGCATTCAGCTCCTCTTCTGGTAATTGGGAGCTGAATTGGGAGAGGGAGATGGAGGTGTGAGGGGAAGAATGGGGCAGAAGGGGGGAAGGGAAGAGGGGAGGGTGAGGACAGGAGTGAACAATGGGCTGGGCAGGTCAGTGCATCATCATTGTCATCATCCAGCATAACCATTCAGATAGAACGGACTTTTGGCATTAATGGACACCCCTTCCCCCATTAGTCCGTTAAACTGAAGGTTTACTGGATATTAACTCTTGTTCCTGTTCCTTCCAGCCACAAATCTCAAAGCCCACTCGTGCTGGTAACTCACGGCTTTCCTGTGTGGTGGGTTATCCTCATTTCTAGAGATGACGACACTGGCAGCACACAGCGTGCAGTGCTAGCCATAGAACGCAGGTGTCCTGACATCTGTCTTTGCGTGCTCACTGCAAAACCATCTGTACCTTCTTTCTTTGAGAGATGTTTTGTCTTTTTCTGAGTCGGCTTTTCTCCCTGGTCTGCTTTTATCATCCACGTTTTCCATCTCTTTCTTCCCTCACTGCTAGGTGCGTCTTTTCTCAAATATTCTGAACCATTGATAAAATTCTAAAACAATAAAATTCATGCTGGCTACATCTACACTATCCCAAACGTCGAAATGGCCATGCAAATGGTCATTTCAAAGTTTACTAATGAAGCACTGAAATACATATTCAGTGCCTCACTAGAATGCCAGCGGCCATGGCACTTAGAAATTGACACGGCTTGCCGCTGCATGGGTCGTCCAGACAGGGCTCCTTTTAGAAAGGACCCTGGCTACTTCAAAATCCCCTAATTCCTATCTGCTGATAGAAATAAGGGGATTTCGAAGTTGGTGGGGTCCTTTCGAAAAGGACCCTGGTTTGGATGAGCTGCATGGCAGTGAGCCACAGCAATTTCGAAGTGCTGTGGCTGCCGGCATTCTAAAGAGGTGCTGAATATGTATTTCAGTGCTTCATTAGTAAACTTTGAAATGGCCATTTGCATGGCCATTTCAAAGTTTGGGATAGTGTAGACACGGCCATTAAGTATTAAATTCTCATTTAAAATTATTGTATTATATTCAACCACAATCTGAAAAATATTGTAAAATATACCTAAAACAATCTATAATAATAAATAATTATGACTCTCTGATAGCTTTCAGGGCCACCAAAGAAAATCTATCAGTTTTTGATTGTGCAGCCCTCAAGTAGGCTTTGAGTTTGACATGCCTGGTCCAGAGACTCCGGAAGAAAATGAAGGAAAAACTGATTACATAGGGCTGGCTGGGGAGTGCCACTCAAAAGAACATCTTAAGTGTTTGGAACTGCTTACAGGCAGACAAACAGGACGTTTTAGCTAAGCTCCCCGTTTCTGACCATGTATTTAGAGTGTTTTGTGTGGATACAAAATGCGTTTAGAGCCAACAATGCAGGTAGTTGGTTCCAAGGGGTCAGAGGACAGGAATTTAGGCAGGGTAGACACACTGCTGTCCAACATCCCTGAATGCCCTAAAACCTAATATGGCAAATGAAACTATCAGGTTGTAAAATTCTTCAGTCATTACTGAATTGGGCAGGAGTTCAACTGGTAGCATTAAGATGAAAGTCTCTGTAATTTATGACCAGTTCCTTGAGCCCATGTAACTGCTGACCTTGGATGCATAGCTACATAGCTGATTTAGACTTATGTATAAAGTCTCCTGTCTATTAGTAGGTTCTCTAGAATGTATATAAACTATATTTCTGAAATTACACTCTGTTCCATTTAGAGAAATGCGATGTACAGAGATTCAAGGCATCAGCCATAAATTCTTGTGTTTTGTTTTAGTTTCTCTCCAGATTACAATGATTGGGGACATCAAAACAAGAGTTTCATGGCTTACATAGGATCACTGCAGCCAGATTCAACAATGGACACAGAACAACCAAGCCCAATATAACTCCAGTCAATGACAATATTAAGACATTCCATATTAAAAATATTCTGAAAAACAAAGAGTTTAGCAATTTTATTTATCTATTGTTTTTAGAGGGGTGGGTGTTTTTGTTCAAGGACCAATAGAGGTCTCTGCCACAGCATTTTCATAATTCAAGGAAATGTCTCGATTAAATAATGATTTAAAGTCAGAAAGCCATATTTCAGCTATTAAATTGCTTTAAGACTTGGTATTTTAGACTGATCCAATATGTGCTTCATTTTATGCACTAAAATACATATGTTGCAAGATATGAGCCTCAGTGGACATTATCACTGTCGGTATTATTTAAGAGAGAGAGTTACGTAAACTTAAACAATTGTGTAACATACTGGAAGGTCTGAGAATTTTTACAATGTGTATGAATGGGCCTTCTAAAAATGCATGTCACTTTATAAGATACACCATACCATTTATATCATTTATAATGTAATCTTTAGCATGCTGCAAATTCACAGATATCTGTTTTATATCTGCAGGTGTGGATGCAGGTATCCACAGCTCATTTTTGTATATATCGATGTAGCTATGGATACAAATTTTGTATACACACAGGGCTCTAGTAATCTTCCATGGTTCCTTGTAATTTGTACATTTCAGTCAGTGTGAAGTTCTTCAAATGTCAGACAGGAGTACAGATCAGTTTGGCCCTTTGCTGGGTCACCCTGATTTTTGCCAAAGCAATCCCTCTATTTTGGTTTCATCTCCACAAATGTTGGAGGATGAAGAAAATATAAAACAGTTGCTTTGGAGAAAAGCAGCATAGTGTTAGGCTCTGTCTACATGTAGGCAGCATTTCCCTGGCAAAAGATTCATTGATGGATCATCGCCACACATAGCTCACTATAGTGATCCGCTCTGGCAACAGATCTTCTACACAGCCAGCCACCTCTGTCAACAGAGAGGGCCCCTTAACCTCAGAAGCCCACATGGAAGGCAAACCCTTCCCAGCCAGCCAGCCCTGTATGCCCTTAAAGGGCCCGCCTGCAGCCTACGGTCTGTGCCCCTGCTGAGCTGTGCATAGCTCCTACAGGCACAGCAAAGCCTGTGCAGAGACCCCAGTCCTCTGAGCAAGAAGCTGTTCTTGCCTCACCAGTACCATGTCAGAGCAGTCTCCGGGCTGGCCCTGCCTCTTGTCATGATTGGTGTGTTCCACTGCATCTGGTGGGACAACCCTGAGAGGCAGCCCCTAGAGCACACCCGCAGTGCCCCGGTGCCCCAGCTGCCCTCACCGCAGGGGGGGGGTGGGGCTCGGATGGGTATGGCACTACCCCACCAGCTCCAATTAGCAAGACCTCCTGGTGATGGGGCAGTGGGACAACCAGCAGTAGACTTGGAACTTCCAAATGAGGAAGGCGACATTCCTCAAGCTGTATACCAGGCTCGCCCCTGCCATCCACAGACAGGACACCAACATGCGGCCCATCTTTGCACTCAAGAAGCAGGTCGCTATTGCCTTGTGGAAGCTGGCAACCCCCTGGTAGCTACCACTTTGTGGGCCACCAATTTGGTGTTGGGAGGTCCACTGTTAGGGCTGTACATACGCAGGTAAGGCACCCTCCGGCTGCGTGGGGAATCAGGGTGTGGTGAGGGGGCTGTGAATCTCACTGAGACCCAGGGGTGCTATCCCGCCCAGTGACTCACAGGTGATGTGTGCCATTAACAAGATCTTGCTGCGGAGGCTCATCTCCATCACAAATGTGGACACCCACGTAGCTGGCTTCAACAGCCTCAGCTTCCCCAATTGTTTCCAGGCACTGAATGGGACCCACATCTCTATCCAGGCCCCAGACACTACATCAATAGAAAAGGCTACCATTCCCTGGTCATGCAGGCCCTGGTGAACCACCGAGGAGAAGTCCTCGACGTGTTCATTGGGTTGTTGGGCCAGACACATGATGCCAGGGTCCTCCAGAACAGGATGGAGGTGGGCACCTGTGTCCCCCTCCAGGAGATGGCTGTGGGGGACATGCAGATGCCTCTGTTCATCATGGGGGATGCAGCCTACCCACTACGCCGATGGCTAATGAGGCCCTATTACAGGCACCTGGCCCCCACACAGGACCTTTTCAATGCACTCCTCACCCAGCCTTTGGGAGCTTGAAGGGGAGGTTCCACCGCCTCCTAAAGTGACTAGATGTGGGGGAGCAGAACACCCCCAAAGCTGTGGCTGGCTGTTGTGCCCTCCACAACTTGGTGGAGCAGGAGGAGGAGATCCTGCAGGGATGGTGGTGGAGGGCAGGGCCCCCTATGAACAGCCCAGTGTGGCCCCCAACCAGCAAGCGCATGTGGAGAGGGTGCACATCTGGGAGGCCCTGTGGGAGACCTTTGCCCACAGCCCCCCCGACCCCTTCCAGGACACCCACAGGGGGCACCCCAGCCCTGTACTCTTCCCCAACAACACCGTTCCCTTCCACCACCCACCCACAAACCGCCATCCACCAAGGAGGGAAGCAGGGGTTGTTCTTAAAAAACAAACCTTATAAATAATTTGGGATTATGCCAAAAATAAAAATTACAACTATTTACAAAGAAAAGGGGCTGGACTATTTACAAAGAGGGAAATGATCTGGGGGCACCTTAGCTTGGAAGGGGATCACTCAAGGGCAACAGCTGAGGGCCACAACCCATGCTGGCCATGTGATCCCCTCGTGCCCCATGAGCAGGCTCCCTCAAAGGGCTGGGACCACAGGAAGGTAGGGAGTGGGAGAGGCTGCTGCAAGGTTGAGCTTTGGGGGGGGGGGTAGGAGGAGCAGGGGGGCATGGGGTCCAGGGGGTGCCTGGGGGGAATGGACTGCAGTGACGTCCATCTCCCACTGCAGGGCATGGAGAAGAACATGGGGCCTGGGGGACCAAATGTGGAGAGGAGTGGGGGTGGAAGGGGGAGTACTGGCTGCAGCGGGGCAAGGGGCATCAGGGGCAGTGCATGGGGTTGTCCGGGCCAGCCAAGCCTCCATGAGGTCCACCTGGGCCAGCCACTGGTCTAAGGCCCACAACTACCCATCCTCCCACCTGAGACACTCCTCCATTAGTTCATTTTGCCACTGGAGGGCAGCTGTGTAAGCCCGGAGGGCATCATCCTCGGCATGGCAACATGCCCTCTGGGCACAGGCATGCTCTGGTGGTGCTGGGCTGCCATCCTTCAGGGAGTGCTGCATGGGTTCCACCAGCTCCGGCTCTTCCCTGGGGCTGCCTGGGTGCAAAGGGGGGGCTGGTCTGTCCCCAGATGGTGCAACTGTTGGGTTAGCGGGTGAGTCATTCATGCAGCACAACCCCTATTTAGCACTGGTGAGGCCACCTCTGGAGTATTGTATCCAATTTTGGTGCCCCACAGTATAAAAAGAATGTGGATGTGCTGGAGCAGGTTCAGCAGAGGGCAACGAAAATGACTAAGGGGCTGGAGCACATGACCTATGAGAGGAGGCTGAGGGATTTGGGTTTATTTAGTTTGCAGAAGACTGAGGGGTGACTTAATAGCAGCCTTCAGCTTCCTGAAGGGGAACTCCAAAGATGGAGAGAAACTGTTCTCAGTGGTGACAGATGGCAGAACAAGAAGCAATGGTCTGAAGTTACAGAAGGAGAGGACTAGGTTGCATATTAGGAAGAACTACTTCACCAGGAGGGTGGTGAAGCACTGGAATACGTTGCCTAGAGAGGTAGTTGAATCTCCATCCCTAGAGGTTTTTAAGTCCCAGCTTGACAAAGTCCTGGCTGGGGTTACGTACTTGGGGTTGGTCCTGTTTGAAGCAAGGGGTTGGACTCAATGACTCCTGAGGTCCCTTCCAGTGCTACGATTCTATGATTTTAACCTGGACTATAAAAGAGCTGTATTTCTACTATAATTAGGACCTTAGCTGTCTCACAGAACTATATATAGAAGGTGCAAATTGGAACTTGTTCATAGAAAATATAAGGGGTAAAATAAAAATATATTTTGTGGAAGGGGCCATAGTTGCTAGAGACGTAAAGGGATTGTCACCTGGAGGTTCATTAATTATTACAGAAGATAATCCATTTTTAAAGAATGATTACTTAGCCAACAGTAACTATGGTCCATTGAGATTTCCTGTCTATAATCCACTCTTGGTGCACATGTGCTTAAGGTCAGAATCTTTTGGCCAGCTGTGTCCATTGGTCAATGTCCGAACCCTGAATACTCTCACACTTCCCATTCCAGGAGATAAACAGCAGAAGGGACTAACAGTCCCCTAATTTCCTTTATTCAGTATTCAGGTGTTACTAGATTCTGTAAGAGAAGGTGCATAGGGTGTGTCACAGTGTATATCGATATGAAGAAATATTGTGAAGAACCACAGTTATTGTAGAGTACCTGTTCTTTATAAGGTTGGCAGGGATGGCCTACCACACAGTGCTGGTCAAAATATCACAATCAAGTGCAATGAACACACAAGCTGCTGATATTATTAACACAATATCAATCTAACCATAATGTCTTTTATTAAGTCCATGGCTCTTTATGCATTTGCTCTAAACATGACTAAATAGCCTACATGATAAGCAATTTACTATATCAAAACAGTAATAATATTTATAGGCATTTGATCAAGATACTTACAAACAAGCTAAACCCAAAGGTGCTTACACCTATACTGGACAGGCAGGTGTCAGCAATTAGGTTTTAATGAATACACTTTTTTTTAATACCTTTTAACAAAACAAGTGATGCCGTTGCCAATTAAAAGACCTTAGCTAAGACCATGTGAAAGTCTTTTTATAATCAATTATTTAAATGAAGCATGTTTTATTTGTATAACTTTTTAACCCAAATGTTAAATATGATAACACTGGTATTTCAGGGTCCTCAGCTAGGTTAACATTATACCTCTCCATTCTCATGAATTCATTCTTTTTGGTCATGTGCTTTGGGCCTTTTCTTCATGTGAATATCCCAACTCAATTTAAAATCATAACTCACCCAAAACTAATGTGGGCCTCTATTCTACATGCACAAGACCAAGGATGGAGTATACAGGGACAGACACTTGCAGTAGTATACATGACTTTCCCTTTACTGAAAGCATATCAAATACCACACATATTGCAAGAGATACTGAGGTCTATTTTACTGCAGAGCTATATTTATTTCATCTGTTAATAAAAAAAAAAAAATCAAGTAATACAAAGATTTCATCAAACCTTAAAGTCTGATGCACACTTCCATAGTGAGACTTCAAACGGAGTCTGACAAAGTGAGGACCTAGGGAAATTATTTGGAAACCTAGAAGAAGACAT
The DNA here is from genome assembly GCF_033958435.1 of Carettochelys insculpta. Classification (NCBI taxonomy): domain Eukaryota; kingdom Metazoa; phylum Chordata; order Testudines; family Carettochelyidae; genus Carettochelys; species Carettochelys insculpta. The sequence goes on along the minus strand of NC_134139.1, from coordinate 74,208,475 downwards.
CTCTAGATGACCTGTACATTGAGGACCGCACAATTTCAGCTGCAAGTGGTTTTTTCATATTACAGTCAATATGGCATCATTGGTTGCTGTAGATTTTGTGAAAGTAAGATGGGAAAGCCCACCATGAATAAGTCAGACTATGAACAGGAGGCAGCCAGACAACTCCCAACACCACATTTTACAAACCTCTTTCCTTTGATCCCACTTTGGAATACCAAAAAAAACTACAACTACTACTTAAGGAACTCCCTGCTTCTACTCAGGACCTTATTCACTCAGACACACCATCTGAGCTGCAGCCTGGATTATTCTATTTACTTACCAAAATCCACAAACCTGGAAACCCTGGATGCTCTATCATTTCGGGTATTGACACCCTTACTACTGGACTATCCAGTTACGTAGACTCCCTCCTCATACCCTATGCCACCAACACTCCCAGCTGTCTCCAAGATACCACTGACTTCCTGAGGAAATTACAAAACATTGGAAAACTTCCTGACAACACCATCCTTGCCACCGTGGATGTAGAGGTTCTCTACATTAATATTCCACATGAAGATGGATTACAAGTGATCAGGAATATCATCTCTGATGTTACCACAGCCAATCTGGCATCTGACCTCTGTAACTTTGTTCTCATCCACAATTATTTCCAATTTGGGGACAACTCATACCTCCAGATTAGTGGCACTGCTATGGGCACCCACATGGTCCCATAATATGCTAATATATTTATGGCTGACTTGGAACGACAATTCCTCAGCTCTCATCCCCTATTACTGCTCCTTTACTTACGATATATTGATGACATCTTTATCATTTGGACCCAGGGTAAAGAGACTCTAGAAGAATTCCACGAGACTAACAATCTGCACCCCACCACCAACTTATGCCTTGACCATTCCACATGAGAAATACATTTCTTGGACATTACAGTACAAATCAATGATTGCCTGATCAATACCACACTCTACAGGAAACCCACTGACTGCTACAGTTACCTACATGCTTCTAGCTTCCATCCTGGACACACGACATGATCCATTATTTACAGTCAAGCCCTTAGGTACAATTGCATCTGCCCTGGTCCTACTGACAGAGACCAAAAACTACAAGATCTCTACCAAACTTTCTTAAACCTGAATTACCCACTGGGAGAAGTAGAAAAACAAATTGACAGGGCCAGATGAATACCCAGAAACCAACTACTCCAAGATAGGCCCCAAAAAGGCAATAACAGAACACCACTGGTCATTACCTATAGCCCCCAACTCAAACCACTGCGACCCATCATTAAAAGACCTACAACCTATCCTTAATCAGGACGCCACACACCAGAAGGCCCTAGGTGACAGGTCTGTTCTCTCCGATAGACAACCTCCCAACCTTATGGGGATTCTCACTAGCAACCACAGGCTAACCCACAATAATACTAATCCTGGAACTTCTCCTTGCAACAAGCCCCATTGCCAACTTTGTCCACATATCTATTCTGGAGATACCATCACTGGATCTAACCATGTTATTCACAGGATCACGGGCAAATTCTCCTGTTCCTCAACTAACATCATATATGACATCATGTGCCAACAATGCCCACACACCATTTATATAGGACAGACTGTAAACACTCTTCGACAAAGAAGGAATGGACACAAAAGAGACAGCAAAAAACTCTAAACACACAAACCTGTCAGCCAGAACTTTAATGGAGTGAGCCATTCTATTAATGGCCTGGAAGTTTGTGTTTTACTGAAAAGGAACTTTAACATCTATAGAATCATGGAATCATAGAATCATAGGGCTGGGAGGGACTTCAGGAAGTCATCGAGTCTAGCCCCCTGCTTCAAGCAGGATCAACCCCCATTTACAGAGGGAATGCTCAGAGCTGTCATTTATATTAAAATTCGACACATTAACACATGGTTTGAACTGGGTGGACAGCAATTAGCTGGCGCATTACAAGAACTTTTTTATGGTTTTTTTTTTATATTGTATTTTACCTAACTCTTAACTTCCCCCCCCCACCCCCCCCCTCCTGCTGCCCCCTCTGCTCTTTTGATTTGTCAATCTTGATAACAATTTTTGGACCTCTGTGCTTTATATATAGTCTGTTCTGGTATGGCTGTGATCTGAAGAAGTAGGTCTGTCCCACGAAAGCTCATCACCTAATAAATTATTTTGTTAGTCTTTAAAGTGCTACACGACTGCTTTTTCTTTTGATAGAATACAGACTAACATGGCTATCTCTGTCATTACTAAGACAAGGAATATGATACCACAGCAAATCTTCAGGAGAAAACCATGTGTAAGCAAAGGGAAGAGTTAACCACTGAGCATATCTAGAAGTTCCAGAAACCCCTCATCCAGCCATATCTGCACAGAAGTCCAAAGAATGAATTTGCTATAAATTCTGTCTGGTGACATGACATTTTAATAATAAATGCATGAAGCTTCAAAAAGGACAGAAATCAAAGAGCATTGGAGACTTCAATCATGCTTGAGAATCAATCACGCATAAAGTGAGAAACCAAGAAGTAGTTTTTAAAGTAGCTGACAAACTCCTTTGCACATAGGTCAAATGATTTTTAGCTTAAATATAAATACTATATACTATTATCTAAATTTCCCATTCCTACATCTTAGCTACATTATCAAACCAATCTCAACAATTTCATATTTAATAAACAAGCCCACTTTGAGGTATCACTAGATTATCTCAAAAAAGAAAAAATAAAAAGGATGAAGTTTTCTTAAACTAATTAAAAGAAGACTCCAGAAGCTTTCTGACACATATGGTGAAAAATTCTTACATATTTAACATTTTGCATGACAAGACGCATGCAGTCTAGATTTTCACTAAAGTGAGAAATAGAGTTTCCATTACTCTCACTTCAAATGCTTTTTCCTGCATAGAAAACAGGTCTTTAATCCAAAAACTTCATTAAAGTAATCCAAGGGAAAAAATATTTGTCTTGTAATTCTGCTTCTCTAAAGATGTCTGGCAGGATTTCCACTCCCGCATCTTAGCACCTCAGCAGAAGACCGACAAAACTGCCATATCACATAATATTTTTGATCATTCAGGGTAGGGTGACAAACAATTACACAGCATGAAAAATTTCAGACCAAAAGTAGGAATACACTTTTACAATGAAGACGTTAACATGGCAAGCTGTCAGTATAGATGACTAGGCAGCACTGAAAGTCTGCTAAGTACAAAAGAAACCAGATGAGCTCTCTAAATAATTCACCTGCACATTCTAATATTGGCTCAGAGTACTGTCATTTAAGCACTGATATAAACTCTCTTACTAATAAGCCATACAAACAAAAATCTGAAAAATTAAAATGAATTTAATATCCAGCATAAGAATAAATTAAAATCTGACACTGTTATGCACAAGTTGAAATTACTAGTATGCAAAACAGGGTCCAAGAAAAATGAAGTGAGGTCAGGTTGGCTTATAGCTACAATGCTAAGCATGAGCAAGTTAAAAGATCCCAGAATGCCAATAAAAATGGCCTTCTGGCCTTCCCATATGATGCAGCTTTTAGACAGAAAGGTCATCTTCCATTCCCCCCCGGTTTTGAATCACTTGCTTCTTCTTGTTGAATGATTCTTTCCTTGCAACCCAGAGCATGCAGGTCCAAACTGAAACTTAAGCTGAAAATATGTCATTTATTTGCTGCTTCACGGCTTTCAAACCACTGAAACAGGGCACAGCATAGGATGAAATGAAATGCAAGTGCACACTCACATTCAGGCACTTGCCTTAACTAATGTATATTGTATAAACATGTTTAGTGCCTAGCAACAAAGTCAGTTTGCCAGCTTAGTTGTTTACCTGATCAGATTGTTGGCTCAGCTTTTTCCTTGTCAGACAACAGGCATCTTTTCACTGTCTCAATACCTAAAATACACATTGTACATATTACATCCTACATTTCTACTGAAATATTACTGAACACTCAAAGTGCTACTGTATAATTTATTAATAGTGCAGAAGGGCTACATGCTACAGAAATAAGTATGTTCAACTTCTTATTTACTACAGCCTTTCTAGAGCCTGGGAAGATTTTTAAGGTGCATATTTGTCTGGATGATGAACTAGCTGAAGTTTCAAGATCTCTAGAATCCATTTACTTAGCCAAACCAGTCGAGTTAGTTTTAGAATTAAGAAAAAAGTTACCTTGATTTTCTAAGATATGTTTCTATCTTATGTAGTGGCTGCCTCCTGCTGAACTACATAACAGAATCATGACACAAGACTGAGCATGTTAGTTGAAAAATTCTGTCTAACCTTTAATTTTTGGGGGTGTTACTTTGACGAAACACTTGATAATATCTTGATTCTGGCAACGTAATGAACATCCTTTCTCTCTCAGTAATTTCAAGAAGTCTGAAGCAGTCTTTTTAAAAACATGCCTTTTGAGGGCATATTCTGATCTCTAGTCAGTTATGATAGCAACTTCTTTAAAATATCCAGAACAGAAAGTTAAAAGGTTTCTTGAATTGGCTAGTAAATTCAAAGAGATCAGCAGGTATATGAAAGATGCTGCATCCGAAGGAGAACTCAGAGCATGCATGTCTTTCCCATGTGTTGGTAAGTACACAACTTTCTTTTTCAATCAAAAGCCTATTAATAAATTTTGAGATATGCATTAATGTAGGCTCCTCCTCAGAAACCAGTATGTAATATAGTAACAGAGAGTAAGCCGTGCTAGTCTGTACACTATCAAAACAAAAAGCAGTCAAGTAGCACTTAAAAGACTAGCAAAATAGTTTATTAGGTGAGCTGTTGTGGGACAGACCCACTTCTTCAGACCATAGCCAGACCAGAACAGACTCAATATTTAAGACGCAGAGAACCAAAAACAGTAAGCAAGGAGGACAAATCAAATTGTCAAAAGTACACAACTTTCTTTTTCAATCAAAAGCCTATTAATAAATTTTGAGATATGCATTAATGTAGGCTCCTCCTCAGAAACCAGTATGTAATATAGGCTACGTCTACACGTGCAGCCAACATCGAAATAGTCTATTTCGATGAATAACGTCTACACGTCCTCCAGGGCCAGCAACGTCGATGTTCAACTTCGACGTTGCTCAGCCCAACATCGAAATAGGCGCAGCAAGGGAACGTCTACACGTCAAAGTAGCACACATCGAAATAGGGATGCCAGGCACAGCTGCAGACAGGGTCACAGGGCGGACTCAACAGCCAGCCGCTCCCTTAAAGGGCCCCTCCCAGACACAGCTGCACTAAACAACACAAGATACACAGAGCTGACAACTGGTTGCAGACCCTGTGCCTGCAGCATAGATCCCCAGCTGCCGCAGAAGCAGCCAGAAGCCCTGGGCTAAGGGCTGCTGCCCACGGTGACCATAGAGCCCCGCAGGGGCTGGAGAGAGAGCATCTCTCAACCCCCCAGCTGATGGCCGCCATGGAGGACCCAGCAATTTCGACGTTGCGGGACGCGGATTGTCTACACGGTCCCTACTTCGACGTTGAACGTCGAAGTAGGGCGCTATTCCTATCTCCTCATGAGGTTAGCGACTTCGACGTCTCGCCGCCTAATGTCGAAGTTGGTGCCACTACTTCGAAGTAGTGTGCACGTGTAGACGCAGCTATAGTAACAGAGAGTAAGCCGTGCTAGTCTATACACTATCAAAACAAAAAGCAGTCAAGTAGCACTTTAAAGACTAGCAAATCAAATTGTCCTCCTTGCTTACTGTTCTTGGTTCTCTATGTCTTAAATATTGAGTCTGTTCTGGTCTGGATATGGTCTGAAGAATTGGGTCTGTCCCACGAAAGCTCACCTAATAAACTATTTTGCTAGTCTTTAAAGTGCTACTTGACTGCTCTTTGTTTTGACAGTATGTAATATTGTGGCTCTACTGCTATGTTAGGACAGAATCAGAACAGCTTTTTATTATGGTGCTTGCACAACTGTACTTCAAGATCTATTGCAAAATCAGTAGGAATTACCCCAATTTCATGAATATATTGGTTATGTACATTGATAGCTGTACTGTAAACAGCTAACACTTAACCATGGCAAATTTGCATTTTAAACAAACAAGACAATATTCATTTGTAATCCCTGTGTATCTCCACAGAAGTAACCAGAACGCCATTATGGCTGCATGTGACCAAATGTGTTGCATCACAATGATTTTAGTTTTTGATTTCAGACACACTACCAAGTGCCTCATAAAATACCTCCTAGCTAATCAAAGAAATAAAAATACAGAAATGAAAAAAGTAAAATTAAAAAGACTCAACTTTAATCACGTGAAAAATGCATAAAAATGACAGAGCTATTTATCTTTATTTACATACTATAATTTCACAATCAGAGCCCAACTTTCTCATTAAAATACCTCATAATTTCCCATGTTTTAAAAAGTTAATCTCAAAAATACTCCAGGAGAGACATGCCCACTGACATCCTTGAATGAGTTTATGGCCACTCACTCAAGATCATGGGAACCATACATGAACATGAATGGGCTGAATTTGGCCCTAGTATATGGCTGTGTACTTGCAGATTGTATACATCATGCATTACAATACAATTAAAATGGTGACAAACATATAGCAGTGTTAACACTTATAATTAAAAGTCTGCATAATGTACAGTAATATGTTAATTTTCTTTTGAGTAGCATTGCTCAAAATGCCAGTCTGTTCATTTTCTTCTAATAGGTTTGGTGATAGGATAATAAGAGATGAATTAGTAATTTAAGTTTTAAAATATTATTTTAGTAGTAGAAATTATTTGAGGAGTTGTGAAGGGGGGGAGAGAGAGAATAAAAATATAACATGCAGTAGATCTAAAGAAAAGAAATGGCACTTTCAGTGAAAAAAACATATAAAGTTACAGCCACAGGACCATGTCTACCAGAGAAATAGTTATTTAAATATGCATTTTACAGACTCTGAAACAAATTAAAAAGGTTTGTAAAGTGTGTGGATGCCTCCAAGCAGTATTATCTTTGAATTTTGGACTGTGATAAACATGTTACATATTTTGATGTATTATTGTAGACATACACCAAGCATTCAGGTACTGTGGAGTGCTGAGATATAGGTGTTGTATTTACTTTTATTTATTAACAGGCTGCATTATTTACAATATATTAAAGACCATGACTCAGAAAAAGCACAAAACAATAAGGCCGCATCTACATGACCCCTCCCTTTCTGAAGGGGTATGTAAATAATTGCAGATCAGAAATGCTAATGATGCATTGATATGAATATTCAGCATCTCATTTGCATAACGACAGGCACCCAGAGCCTCAAAAGTGCTGTTTCAAAATTGAAAACTAGCTGTGTAGACAGGGTTGCTTCAAAAGGAAACCCCAATTTGGAAAGCACCCTTCTTCCCCCCCCAAAAAAAAATTGGGAAGGGTGCTTTCGAAAATGGAAAGGAATCTAATACATATCATTCATTAGGCAATTCAATCTCATCTGGACACCTCCTCTCACACATGAATGAGCCTTAAGGCTCAATTCCAGCCTTTAAATGATTAATCCAAGAGCCAGGAGAATCACAAAAAGGATAATAAAGGAGCATCTCTCTTTCAGCTATAGCAAGTCAGTAAAACATATTTTAAATCTTAGTGGCTGAGAACTGAAAATGTTGCAACTAAAAAAGAAAATAAATTTTTTGTTAGGTTACTGGGAAGGTAAAATTAACATTGTGAGGTTGTCATTAGTTTACTCTATCACTGCCTTCAGATGTCTGACCTGTACAAATGTTTAAACAGCTGGATATCAGCTTCAATGCTAATCTATTCAACAGAAACTAAAAATGATTTTTCCATTTAGTTTTCACTAGTTTTACTCTGAAGAAAATATTGAGAATAGGATAGCCTATTTCCTTTGCAATCAAATGGAAAGTGTAGTAAGTTTTGTTTACGGGCTGGAATGGTTATAGAAATAAACACTGTACCGATAGTACTTTCAATTTTTTTTGCCCCCTGAACTATAGAGGGCAACATTATGGAATGTAACACAGTTTAACATGTTATAAGATGCATCTACACTAGCATGCTTTTTTTTTTTTTTGAAAAGGAAAATTGAAAGCAGAGCATTTGCAAAAGGAAACTGAAAGAATGCTGCATCGCTTTCAACAGCACTCCTCCAACCCTGGGACAGGAAGAGTGCCCCTTTTCAAAAGTGTCTTTCAAAAGAACACGCCTAGATGCTCTGTGGGTCACTTTTCCAAAAAAGGAGTCCTCCATGTCATCAGCCAGCTGGCCAGCAGGGCTCTATGCTCCATGTGTTTGTCTGCATTTAAAGATGTGTGGACCCAGAGACCCTGTGGCAGGAAGCTGAGAGCGTGCTAGCAGCAAAGGCATGAGCTGCAGGCAGCATACCCTCACAGCCAAACCTCAACTTCGAAAGAGTGCCATGGCCAGCAGCCACCCCTGACAGGAGCCCCAGGCTCCCTTAGGGCTCGCAGGGAAAGGAGGAGGTCCTCCAGGAGATGTGGGGGTTGGGGGGCAAGCACTGCAACACAGACACCTTCTCCTGGCTTGCCACTGGGCTGGCCTCCCAGGGCACCCTGTCCGCAACTCTGACATCAGAAGCAAGGTTGAGGATTTGCAGCAGGGTTATGCCTAGGCATACAACTCCACTGGCCGCTCAGGGCCAGGCCCGCATCCTGTCCCTTCTACCAGGGACTCCAAACCCTCCTGGGGCCCAGGGACAGCTGTCCCCAATACACCATCCTGGACATTGCGGCAGACAAGCTCCACCCTGGGGACATGGAGGAGGCCAGACACCCAGGCAGCACCACCCAGCCTGAAACCGAGCTGCCCATAGAGCAGTCCATGGAGGAGAGGGAGCCAGCCAGGCATCACCAGCTCTCAGCAAGGGACCTCTGGTAAGTACCCAGTGGGATACACAGCTTGGCTCGCAGGTGGGGGCACCACATCTGCCAGCAGGCTGCCCACACACCCAGCAGACCGAGGCCAGACACAGCCCAGCTGGCTGTATCACCGCAGCACACCATAACAGCTGCCACTGCCACTTAGCACCCCCTCCCATGGACAGCACCGTTAGCCCCTCATGCAGGGAGGGTGTAAAGGGGCTGGACCTCTCGCAGGGCTGGTTCCATGGGGCAGAAACCCCATCAGCACCTGTGATTCCCCCATGGCCGCCCTGCCATTAGACAGGGGGCAGCGGGCATGACCCCCAGGACACCAGTGTGGGACTGACTCTTTCCATCCCTAGAGCTATGCCATCAGAGGGCTGGGAGAGCCCTATCCCTTTTGTCATGCCAGACAGCCCACCGGAGGTGGAGGATGGGGACCAGGCACCCTCCCCACCAGCACCAAGGCAGACCCACACCAGGAGGACTCCAAGCCAACCCACAGATGCCACCCTTCACCCTGCTGTCATCTGACAGGTGGAGGTGGCTGAGCAGCACCTCTGGGTGGAGGAGAAGGACCTGGCCTGGCAACAGATGACCTTTGGGGAACTGATAGGAACCCTGAAGGATTTGACAGCCACCCTCTGGGAGCTCCTGGCCTGGCTCTGCCCTGCCCCCCCATCCCAGTCTGACCCCACTGAGGCCCTCCCACTGCCCCATCCCAGGCTCACTGCCCCAATGAATACAGTAAGCTCCCGGTCCGCACTATGAATAGCTGTTAGCATGTTCTACATAAATCCTTCTGTTCTTTTTCAGATAGAAGTTAATTTGTTCCCCATCCCTGTGTGAATGGTGGGGGTTGGCTGTGTGGGGAAGGAGATGGGTAGTGACAGGGAAGCCTTCAGAGGGTGGCCAGTGGGGCTCATGAGCAAAATACTCTTGGAGAGCCTCCCAGGGCCTGGCAACTAGGAGCAGTGGCTGGCTGTTCCAATTCCAGGGCTCGACATGGCCACCTCTCCCTTTCTCTCCACAATATTGTGGAGGGCTCAGTGTGTTGGAACAAACTCTGGCCCCCATGTATGAAGCACACAGGAGGGCTTAGTACACACAGCGGTGGTGGAGTGTCACTGCACTTATAAGGCTCAGTGAAAACTGCCAGACAATAGGTTACAATTGATAATAGAGGATGCTGATGGCCAGGGGAAGCAACACTATGGGTGTTTTCCAAGCCCAGGTAAGATCGAGCAGCAAGACTAAATTAGCACAATGAAGCAATAATCTAAAAAGGTTACATAGTGTCTCCGCCCATAGCTTACAGAACACCTTATTTCTAGTACAGGTGGTTTTCCTTAACAAGTTTACTTAAGCAAAGCAGACATCTAATGACAACTGTGTGTCTAATGAAATTAATGATGTGCCTACAAGAGTGATGGCACCTTCACCCAGGCAGTGGAAGGGGCTACATTATCTAGAAGATTAAAGCAAAAAGACATTAACATATAGCACTTACACATTTGTTTTTATGTACCAGCCTGGGATAGCGGATGAGAGAAAGCCATAACTCTGTTCTCACATATAGGGCCTCTTCTGGAATGTGGTTGCTAGGGCAACTATGCCTCCTTCCAAACTCTAAGGCCCTGTCTGAGCTGGGATGACCTTCCCTGGGTCGTGTGGGTAAGATGGGGGGCGGGCAAACAGGGGTAACCTTCCACTCATGCCAAATGGGTTTCTGAACTATAGGCCTACTCTAGACTTCAGGATTCAAATAGAGAGTTGTTAACAGAAAACCATAAACTGCCTCAGAAGTTTTCATCCTACACAGCAGGCGAATGCCACGTGGGGGACATTCCACAGTCCCACCTTGAGATGCACCAGGAGGCACTGGAACCAGCCCTTCGAGTATGCAAAGACCCGCTTGACTGCGTTCCAGGCATGGTTGAGCTGGGTGTTGAACATCTCTTGTGGGAGTGGCAGGTATAGGGCTGCATAAGTCAGGATTGGAGGGGGTACACAGCATCCTCCACCGTGCATAGAGGCATGGGGGCACCCCCAAGTGGGTGCTCCCACTAGGCAATGAAGGTGCCAACCTCCATGCGCTGCAGCGGCTGGTTTCTGAACACAGGCATTGTTCATGCGGTCCACCCAATCCACGTATACATCCATAAAGTGGGCATGTACTGTCCACCAGGGCCTGAAGCATCACGACTGATAGCATTTTCTGTTAATATAGCAGCCCATGCTGCATTCCAGAGCATGAATTGGGATATGGGTCCCATCCAGGATGCCACAGCAGTTCAGGAAGCAGAGTGCTATGAAGGCAGTGATGGCCGTGTCCACGTCTTCCATGTGTACAACCCTCTGCAGGAGCATAGTTTTAATCACCCAGACAACCTGCATGGGATGGAGGGTGGTTGCACTTGTAAGGGCAGGGCAGGGCAGGACAGGGCCCTAGTCCCCCATACCTCCTCCCAGCCCCTCAGTGCCTGACAGTCCCCCTTTCCTGGGAGCCCCCTCCTTGCTTCCCCGGTGGGTGTTTTCCCTGAGCATGCCTTACCTCCATGAGGACTGCCCTGGCAGTCACTTTGCCACCCTGAACTGGTGCCTAACAGAGCAAGAGCTGTCCAGGGTGGACAGCTTCCAGATGACTATAGTTCTGCAGGGACTTGTGGCAGTGCTGGAGGCCTCAACATGCACAGGGCGAGGGTGCTGAGGAGAGGCCCTTTAAGGGAGCAACTGGCTGCAGCCTCAGAAGGGCTTGTCAGTCATGCACCCCAACCTGCAGCATGTCCCAGCCCGTTCTTTCCAAGGGCACCCAGGACTGTTTGGATGCTCTTTCAAAAGAGCAGTCTGGTTTCCACAAACAGTTCTCTCTCTCTCTCTCTCTCTCTCTCTCTCTCTCTGTGTGCACGCGCACATACACACTCTCTCTGTGTGCACGCGCACGTACACACTCTCTCTGTGTGCACGCGCACGTACACACTCTCTCTGTGTGCACGCGCACGTACACACTCTCTCTCTCTCTCTCTGTGTGCACGCACACGTACACACTCTCTCTCTCTCTCTCTCTCTCTCAAAAGATGATCTTCCAGGTGACATCTTCTGAATAATCACCTTTCAAAAGCATGGTATCATGTAGATGTAGATACAGAGTTTAACATGTAAAGATGTCACAGTTACAATACTATAAACCATGAGGAAAAAGATAGTGTAAGATTTGGTAGGATGAAAAGGTTTAAGAGCACTTTTTATTTGTTCTACGAAAGTCGTCGTAAGTTTAAAATTAAAAGATGCTATTGACACACATACTGCACCAGCCTTACTGACATTCATACTGTACTCAATCTCAGAGTATTACATTTGCTACATCTTAAGCAAGCTGTTAAAAATACTATTTATGTTTATTACTTCTGTTTTAAATTTAAACCACTGTTGCTTGCTACTGATCAGAAGTATTTTTTGCAACCTGACTGAGCAACTTAACTATCAATGTATGTAAGATGCACTATAATATACCCATTTCATTAAATACATTGAATACCTTTTTAAATGAAGGTAGTACTAGGGGTTGCACAGATAAAAAAGTATGCAAATATTAAATGTCAACATGTTTTGCGATTTTAAAATGCATTAAGAAAATCAATCCAAACAAGTAGTTACAACAAACATAATTCCATTAAAATCCAATCCAAGCCGTACCCATTCTTAATGTATTTCCGCAGACTCAAGATGGAAGGACAAACAATTCCTGAAGGCTGACATCATGATTCTAGGAGAGGAGAGGAAGAAGGGGTGGCTGGCAGGCATTTTTGACAAACACCCTTATGCTAGTAGCACTTCACTAACAACCCCCATTGGTAGCTCTGGAGGAATCGTTTTCATCCTTATTCCATCAGCAAGAAGAAGTTATGATAATGTCTGAGAGAACACTTAAGGATGAAGAAAGTTTAAAAACCACGGATGGTGAATAACGGCTGGCATTAGTGAGGTGCCAAGGACCTCCCAACACTAAATAAAGATTCTGTTAATTAAGTTTCCAATGTTTACAGTTATTCCAAACAAGGGAAATAAAAACAAGTGAACACTGAAGGAAAAAAATGAATTTTCTTTTATGAAGCTAGAATCAAGTAGTATTTCCTTACAATAGTTTGATGTCTGATATTTAAAAGGAGGATCAGTTCTTTGTGTTTGAAGCAGTGCATGTTTGTTCATATCAACATTACAGTTAAGATGTTGAGATAGTAATTTAATGTTAAACAGTATTCCTTGAATGGCAAACAGTGAAATAAAGAAAATTTATATAAAATGGTGATAGAACAGAACAGTGGCTGGACACAATCTTAGACAGGAAATCAGCATAATTTACGTGTTTAAAAACCAGACGCTTCAGTCAGAAATCTCTTTTCTAATTAATAACCGGTCCTATTTTAAACATAAATATTCAAGTTGATATCTGAATTTTTAATTTTTTAAAATCAGTTTTCAGCACAAGTCCTGTAAGATTGATTTTTTTGCTTGATGCAGTCATTTAATGTTCATCACTACTTTGTGAAAAACCATCATTACCTAGTATTCTGTAATAAAAGTTTAAAATTCTGCAGCTCTCTTATACTTGTGGAAAGCCTATAAAACAAAACAAAAAACACCAATGTATTAGTAAATGTTGAAAATAGCTAAGACATTGCAAATTTTCCTTCCATTTGTTTGCTCAAGGGCTGTAACTAGAAATATAAAATACTAAAAGTAAAACTTCCTTTCCCTCCAAAAATCTTCCCTATTTATAAGGCACATTCAACCCTAAGTGAGAGGTCAGATGGATTTCAAAAGAATTCCCTTACTTCATTATTTTATTTAAAGATAAAGTGAAGTTATTCACCTTGGTACAGTAACTGTCATTCTTCAAGATGTGTTCCCAAGGGTGCTGCACAACAGGTACTGGGCTCATCCCAACACTGCAGAATGGAGAACTTTCCAGAGCTGTAGCCAGCTGGACCATGCATGAGTGGCTGCCATCCCTCACTGTTCATCCTCCAGTTCCTGCCAGTTTCTTGAAACCACCCTGAACGCCAAAAGACATAAAAGAGAGAGACTCCAGGGTAGGGAGGAGGGCAGGTTGTGACGCACCCATGGGGAATACATCTTGAAGAATGACAGTTACTGCACCAAGATGAGTAACTTTGCTTTCTTCTTTGAGTAGTCCCTGTGGGTGCTGCACAACATGTGACTGTAACAGTACCCTCTCATAATGGAAAGGCAGCAAGAGTCGTGGTTTGTCACTGAATGTTAGCACCACTGATGCAAGAGAGGCTCCCCTGGTCCCATCGCTATTCTAGCGCATAATGTTTCATGAACATGTTGTGAGATGGCCAGTGGCTACCCTGCAAGTGCTGTCTAACAGAACACTGAGGAAAGGCCACTGATGCTGCTACTGCCCTTGTGGATTGTGCTCTCAGTGGTACTTGTAGTGGTATTCCCTTGGAGGACTAGCACCGTACCATACATGAGGTTATTAATTTTGCTATTCATTGGGCTGATAAAAGCTCACTCCTTGGACCGATCAGTGAGAGACTCAAGAAGTCTATCAGATTTTTGGAAAGATTTAGTTCTGTCAATATAAAAGGCCAACACCCTCCGGACAACCAGAGTGTGCAGTGATGCTTCTCGTGGAGAGGCATGCAGTTTAGAGTAATATGATAAAACAATAGGTTCATTTAGATGACAGTCTGAGCACGTTAGGGATGAAGGTAGGATGGGAATCTTAGAATAACTCCTTCTTTATTGAAAATTGTGTCGGGGGTACCGCCATAAGAGCCGAGAGTTCACTGACACTGCACACTGAGGTAAGAGCAAGGAGAAAAACCACGTTCATTTTTATGATTCGTAAGGGTACAGGTACCAATGGTCCAAACGTTGGTGCCATAAAAGCATTAATAACTAGGTTCAAATCCCACTGAGGAGGAGCTGGATGACAAGCAGGGTGCAAATTAGCCAGGCCTTTGAGAAATCTGAGTGGTAGGATGTGCAAATACTGAGAATCCTTCTGTATGATGAATGAAGGAAGTAATGGCTGCAAGGTACACCCTGAGTGACACCAGTGCCAAGTCTGAGTCCTTGAAGTGCAAAATATAGTATAAAATTAAGTGCAAAGGAGCAGACTATGGTTCCAGGTCATGTGAAGAGCACCATGAAGTGAACTTATGCCACTTGGATAGGTAAGTGACTCGGGTAGTTTTCTCACAGCTTTGTATCAAACACCTCTAACTTGGTTGGAGCAAACATGTTCAGACACATGTAGCCAAATAGGAGCCATGCCGTGAGGTGGAGGGTCTGCATTCGAGGATGAAGCAGGGATCCTACATTTCGAAACAGGGAGTCAGGAAGTGCTCCTCATGCGATGGGTCCTTGAAAAGAAAAGGGATCGGTGGGGTGGTTGGTAGGATGGAAAGGAAAGAATAGGGTAGCCTGACCGAATGATTTCTAGAACCCACTTGGTGATGGTGATAGAGGCCCATTCATGGAGAAAGGGCCTCAGATGACAGCGAAATTTGTGGGTAGCAAGGCAGTTCAAGACGATGAGGTGGGCTGGTATGGTGTCCTTGACAAAACTGTCAAACCTTCTGCCTGGAAGACTGGTGAGGTTGCTTCTGTGATTGTTTTTATTTCCACGCTTACGTGGACATCACAAACATGGTTGGTCAAATGCACGTTGTTGTTCATGGAAAGAATTTGGAACTAGTAGTCAAAGTGCCCGTGGTATGGAATGAATCAGCACAAACGGGTGGGAGGCATGTACATACCTAGTGTATGTACTGTTTTGTGAGAGTCTTTACTTGAATGCAGGATTGAAGCAATCCTTTCAGTGAACAGTTTGAGACTACTGAAAGGAAAATCCTCCACCTTGGTTTGGAGCTGACTGTAAACAGGAGGCATATCGCATAACCACAGCTGTGGTGGTGGCAGCGGCGGCGGCGGCATGTGTAGCCGTATCTGTTATATCCAACATGATCTGAATGGCTGCTGTAGCCGATGTACATCCCTCCTTTACAACAGACTTTAGAATAGATCATTTTGACTCCAGCACATAATTCATTAAGGGTGCCAATTTGGAGTAATTGTCAAAATTGTGATTAGACAGATGGGCTGAAGAGTTAGCAATATCTAATAAAAAGGTGGCAGAAGAGTAGACTTTCCTGCCAAAAAGGTCCATCCCCTTTGAGTCGGTCTGGTAACGGTGTCCACAATTGCATTGCTTTTGATCTATGGCAAGCAATGTCAACCACAAGTGAGTTAGGCTGTGGATGAGTAAATAAAATCTCCATCTCCTTAGGAAGAACAGAGTACCACTTATACATGCACTTGCTGGAAAGTGGTACAGATGCTGGGATTTGCCAAATATCCTTGGCAGCCTCCTATATAGCTTCATCTAAAGATATGGCAACTTTGAAGCTTTGAACTGGTCGTAGATTTTTGAGGCGATGTCTCTTGCTCCACCTCAGCCATTTTAACCTCTTGTCTGAGGGCGACATGCTTGAATAACTCTCATTGAATTGTTCAGTTTCCTCAGGAGGGGACATGTCTCCTGGTATGATGGCCTCATCTGGCATGCAGGACGACTGATCCATTGGAGAAACAGCTGCCTGGTGGTCATCATGGGCAGATATCTGCCCCTCCTCTGGCTCAGATAATTGCTGAGGGCAAGTATGTCGGTGGGTGGAAGATGATAGTGGAGGAATAGGTGAATGCCGGGAAGAAATAGAAGTGCAGCATGTCTTCTTTAAAAGGTGATTCAGTCCAATAAGATGAATAATATGGTCAATAGGAGCAATGATGTTGTCGATAATGATACAATCTGAGAGGGGACAGGTATGGTTGGTATCGTGATGTTCTATTATGGTCCCTTGAAGATTAGTAGGGTGAGTGAGGGAATTCTGAGTGTCCACAGAGAGGTCTAGGTGAAGGAGAAGCTGAAAAATGATGGTAATAATGAGTGTCAGATCACGCTGGGCTTAGAAATGGCAGGGGTAGCTTTTGAGGAGAAAAATGACATGACATGTTCCAAGGTAGTGTAAATGATTGCCTTTGTGGGGATAACAAGGGCACTATAGAGAAGATTAAGGACAGTGAACATGAGGAAGGGCTACAATGCTTAGTTTTTGCAGAAGCCTTGTGCAGTTTTCTGCAAGGAGATGCAGCAACTCTTGGCACCAGTTCTTCCGGTGTGGACTGTCTCGGTGTTGGCTCTCTCGGTGCTGTTCTTGATAGCGTGTCATTTGGTGCCATCCTCAGCATCAGTCCCATTGGTGCCAGGTCCTTTGGTGTTGAGTCTCTCAGCACTGACTCTTTTGGTGCTGAGTCTTTCAATGCCAAATGTTTTGGCAGCTTATCCCTTGGCACTGTCTTTGGGTGCTGGTCTCGAGTCAGCGTCTCAGGCTGCTACCACAGTCTGTAGTGTTAACAAACATCTCGGCACAGGCAACTCAAGCAGTGCCTTGTGCACCGGTGCCAATGCTGACTTTGGTGTTGATGGTTCCAGAGACCACGCCACAGCAGATTTTCTTGCCGCTTTTGTGGTTAAGCCAGTTTTGGTGCAGCTGACTCAGAACCCTTTTTGTGGGGCTTACCTGAGCTTCTGGATCCACTCTGAGTGAGCGCCAGCAGGGATCTGGTGGGAGACACCCAGACTTTCTTTGGCAAGGTCTCTAAGGTTGAGGACGCTCACCTTTTATGTGAATAAGGCTCAGGGGAAGCCACGGCCTGTGATGAAGAAGGCTGGAGGGCTTTATCGAAAAGCAGCATTCAGAGCCACATCTCTTGGGCATGGCAGGCTCTTGCGGTGAGTTTTGAGCAATGTGCACATTTGTGGGGCACATGAGGCATCTGATCCAGGAGGCATGCCACATTTCTTAAACCCCAGAGAGCTGGGCATATTGTTGGTCATACCAGAACATAACGAGTAACTAATAGTAAACCACTTCATGTGTGTGTGCGTATTTTTTTTAAAAGGATAAAAAATGAAAGCTTATAGATGAAGTTATGGGTCGTAGTTAAAAGTTAACTGATAACTTGAATCTTTCTTTTTTTCCACTCCCACAAACAAGAGGAAGCAAGAACTATGCACCAAGGCTCTTGAGATAAGTCTCACTCTAAAGGATCCCCATGAGGAGAGGAGAGGAGAGATGTTTCGTCTGCAATTGGAGGTGGTTAAAGAGAAACTGGGGGGGGTCGGACCATGCACGTCATGAAAAGAGCACAACCAATGAGGGACGGCAGCCATGCATACGCAGTCTGGCTGACTATAGCTCTGGAAAGTTCTCTGTTCTGTGGTGATGGGATGAGCCCAGCACCCTATGTGAAGCACCCACAAGGACCACTTGACGAAGAACCAAATTTGCTCAGCCAAGTTCCAGTGCAGAAGTGCATGGAAGGTATCAGTTCTGCAGTGGTCCACCGTTTTTCACGTGTGCACATTCAGGACTCAAAGTGCATCACTACTAAGATAAAAGCTATGATCATACTATTCTTGGCTCAGACAGAAAAAGTATATCAGAAGTCTCATCATAAACAATGAAGAGATTCAAAGCAAAAATTTCTCAGCTTCATTTCTGATAACTAGATTCTTCAATCTTTATTCAAATATGAACATTCTGAGACTTGCCATAGTCACTTCTCAAACAGTTAGCAATAAGGTGTTAGTGATATGTATACATTTACTTCTCCTCCTCCTCTCTCCAAAAGCTAATCTTAGAAGCAATGCCTTTTTGTAAAAAGAAGAAGTGCCAGTATTCAGCCAGCTCCTTCTCCTGCAGCAATCACATGGCTAGGGCTGCTGAGGTGCTGGTACTTAGTACCAGCAAGTACCAGCACAAAAAAAAAACACTGCTGAGAAATATGTATTCCCACCCCCAACAGCCCCAGATTTTACCTAGCACAGTGGTTCCTGACCTTTACAAGACAGAGACCCATTTTGAAAAAAATTCAGGCAGGCTTGATGACCCAAAGCAATTCGGAACAGTGGTGGAGGGGTTTCCTCCCCTGGGAAAGACATCCCTCCAGTCTAAACCCCTCTCAGCTTCCCCCCCACCCCCATCTCCCTCAACAGTCTTAATCCCCTCTCAACTAGGGTTGCTAGATTTTTGGAAAATCTATGTGGGATCCCCCAGCCAGGGCTGCCAGCTGGAGTGCAGAGCCCTGGGTGGCAGAACCAGCCACAGGACCCCGGCTGAATGTGAGGGGGGATCCCCCGCTGTCCTGCGGCTTTAAGTCAGCTGGGGCTGGGAGCCCCAGCCAGCAGCGCCAGACACAGGACCCCAGCTGGGTGGGGGAATCCCCAGCTGTCCCCCATGGCTTGAAGCTGGGGAGCCCTGACTGGCTCTCAGCCCCCCTGCTCCCCAGCAGGCTTAAAAATTAAGCCAGCCTGGGCCAATCACCTACCTCACAGGTGAGTTCTACTGCCCTACTGCCCCCAGCTGCTCCTTCATTGGGCTCTGCCCAGCTGCCCCCAGCCCCATCACTCTTTTCCCCCACCTGCAGCCAGGCAGTGTCCTCCCCTGCAGACTTAAAATGAGACTCAGGTTTACCTGGTTTCAAGGCGGGATCCCTCCTGCCAGCTGTTAAACCAAGGAAATTGAATTCCATCTGAGACCATAGGGCAGGGACTGAGAGCCAATCAAAAGTCAAGGGGCAGCTCAAGAGCTGCACATGGCTCCTTAAGAGCCGAGCAGATGACCCTCAGAAAACCTAATCACAACCCATAGGTTAGGAATCCCAGAACTAGAATTGACCATAAAATCTACAGCCTGCTGTTAGATATCTTTTATTGTTTGATGGTAACTTACCTTCCAAATGCATTTATGAGAGCAACTATTTCTTGACGTGTGAGTTGAAAACCTTTTGATGGGCTATTCTCGGGAAGGTTTTGAATCTCTTTTTCAGAGAATAAAATCTTTAGAGCTGTTCCTAAACCTTGAGTCTAAAAAAAAAAAATTCCAATTTTTTTTAATCAATAACAACAAAAAAACAGTATAGTTCACACTTGCAAAACTGTCAAGAGAAGGTACATGCTTGGGTGTAAGTCCAGCTTCCAAACACTCTACCTTCCCATTCAATGCCTGAAAATGTTCCCATACTTACCAGTACACAACTAACAATGTGCACGCACTCCCCCAATTGCACAGCAAGTTCATCCTCTCTATTACATATGCTTCTCAGCTTCAGATTCCATGAATTCTTTTCCCATCACCATCAAATTTCAGTTCTTACCTTTCTGTAGCCACTTCCTTCCAAATTCAAGTTATCCACTAGCACAAAACAGCTTTTCAACACTGCTAAAGCCACCTCAGCCCCTCTTCCCTAATTAGGCATGCTTATGGCTGCCTCAATAACCTCTTCTGAAGTTTTGGCTCAAGTCAGTGTTACTACTTTATCCCCTTCAATAAAAGGGGGAGTGGTTTCTGCTTTAGCTCCTTCCTCTGTGTACACAAATACTAAAGATTCTGAAGAGTTCTAAAGGTGCCCATTATCTTCTACTCCACTCACTTCTGCAGCCTGGGGACACATCCTCTTGTAGCTGTCCCCTGAGCTGGAGGCAGTGGCTGGGGACAACTGCAAGAGAACTGCAGGACAGGGGAGATGTGAGCCTGGCTTCAGGTGGCCTCTTGAGAGGAGCAAAAGAATAATGGAGGCACAGAGAAGTCCAGTGAGGAGGGTTCTAAGGATTCAGCAGAGGCCATTACATTTGCTCTTCCATGTATTTTGTTGCTGAGCTGAAAGAGGCTGAGTGAAGCTCCTACATGCCTGGTGGTGTAATGCCTGAAATTGCTCTCTCAGTATTTGTCATTCTCCATTCATATTTTTAAGACTGGTTCCAACACTCAGGGTTAGTAACTTTAAATTTTACTTTTAATTTAAGTTTAGATTTGCAGAAAGAAAGACTGTCAATGCATTGCCAACTCTTGCAGTTTTCCTAGAGAGTCTACTAAAATTTAGCAGGATCACTGATGTTCTAGGACAAGTGTGTACCAGGTTGGGGCTATTGATCTGAGAGGGTCCGCAAGCCTGGCCACGGCCAGCAGCCTGGTTGGGGCTGGTGCCAGAGCCCCTGCCGGTCCTGCAGGAACACTGGAGGTGGGAACCAAAGCCTCTGCCTGCCCCGTGGCAGCACTGGGGTGAGCCGGAACCAGGGAGGCCACTTGGGCAGCAGGGACCAGGAGCTAGAGCTCCCTGCCTCCCCTGCAGGGCCAGGGGATGGAGCCAGAGTCTCCTGGCTGTCCCTGCTGGAACCTTAAGGCAGCGATGGGGAGCCTGGGCTACAGGTAGAGTCCTGGGGAGGGAGACTGGAGCTGCAGCAGACTTGAGAGTGGGGCTGCCTGGGGGCGGAATCCCTGGTCCAGCAAATTCTCCTGCTCAGGACCTATCTGGATCCAACCATGCCAGACTAGGGAGGTGCAACTGTGCTGCATTTGTTATACTTCCCAGGAAAGCTTCCCACTGCCTGTTGGCAAGAGAGATTTTGCAAAGTTCATTTACTACATATTAAGCATGCCCACATGTCTGTAGATGGTAATAAAAGACATCACTAATGAGATTTTTTCCTCTGCGGTTTCCTGAGAATTGTGTTTCATAACTTTGTGCACGTTTGTATTATAATCAGTAAAATAACTATGGCAAATATCAATAGTTTCTAGAATTTACTCTGAACATTAGTATACATTTGAACAATAGCACAGATATCAGACAACTGAACAGTGACAGCCAATAAGTTTCTAGATAAAATGGCCAATTTCCCAAAAAGGTACACATATACAAGAAAGCAATACACATACCTGCAGTTTGCCCCACAATCTGCATTTATCACATCCAACACAATCCATTATGCGGGATATGTTTTTGAAATGCAACCTGAATTCTTCCTAATAATAAACACACAAAGTTTCACACTAAATCAAGCTTTTAAAAGAAGTCTAGTACTTTAAGCAGTTTAGAAAGTAGCCAACTTGCTAATTTACTATTTGCAGCATCTATAGAATTCAGGTTGATGTTATGAAGTTGTATTACAGAATGTTTCTATATGGATGGGGTATTCCTTAATTGCTAAGAGGCGTTATCACATGTTTCTGCCTAATCAAGTATAGCTGAAAGTGATTGAATATTAATGGTTGCCTATCAGGAAGGAACAACGAGTTGGCTCATACTAAGAGAAGTTTGCTCCTCCAGCTTTTCTGTAAGGACCTGGAAGTGGAAAATCCCCAGTAGCAAAAAGAAGAAACCTGGTGTTGGTAATAGACATAAAAACTTGAAGAATTCATAAAGCACGAAAAGGAAAAATTTGAGCAAAAAAAAAAAAAAAAAAAAAAGAGGGGCTACTTTTGTAGCAAGGGTTAGGTGTTTGCCTCTGGGACCAGTCAATGTCAGAAAAAAGTCTTGATCACCTAGAACAGGACATCAGATGACTGAAGAGAAACCAGGATCTGAGTAGAAGTCTCCTGAACACCCCAGAAAACTGCTAAAGCCCAAAGAACTTTCCAGGCTGTGAAATTATTCAATGTCTGTGAGAGTTTGCTTTCAGTATCGCAAGCCCTTAATGACAAACGAAAAACATGTGGCTAGAATTATACGAGAGCGCACAATAAACTACGAGGGAGTCAGAGGGATCAGCAATAGTTTCAAGGGCAAGCCAGTTGGATTGCATGGTCCCAGCAGAGAATCTGCACCCTGACAGTGTGCCTACACATACCAGGGGGACAGCTGCCCATACTCTCCTCAGGTTCAAGAGTCTGAAAAAAGGTTACAAAAGGATTCAGTAAGGGGGCTCTAAACACATCATCCTGGTCAGTATGAAGGTAAGGGGAGGTCTACTGCATGTGTGGCAAATATCATTACTGAGCAATATTTTCCGCTAAAGGACATGGGGAGTCCTGCATTTGGGATGGAAGAATCCCAAGCACTGCTACAGGCTGGGGAGTGACTGGCTAAGTAGCAGTACTACAGAAAAAGACCTGCGGATTACAGTGGATGAGAGTCTGGATATGAGTCAACAGTGTTCCCCTGTAGCCAAGAAGGCTAACAGCATATTGGGGTGCATTAGGAGAAACATTTCCAGATCTGGAGAAGTTATTATTCCCCTCTACTTGGCACTGGTGAGGCCACATCTGGAGTATTGCATTCAGTTCTGGGCCCCCCAGTAGAAAAGGGACATGGACATATTGGAGAGGGTTCAGCAGAGGGCAATGAAAATGATTATGGGGCTGGAGTGTATGACCTGTGAGAAGAGGCTGAGAGATTTGGGCTTATTTAATTTGTGGAAGAGAAGACTGAGGGACGATTTGATAGCAGCCTTCAGCTTCCTGAAAGGGGGCTATAAAGAGAATGGAGAGAGACTGTTCTCAGTGGTGGCAGATGGCAGAACAAGGAGCAATAGTCTGATATTAGAGAGGGAGAGGTGTAGGCTGGATATTAAGAAAAACTTTCATCAGAAGGGTGGTGAAGCACTGGAATGTGTTACCAAGAGAGCTGGTGGAATCTCTATCCATACAGGTTTTTAAGTCCCAGCTTGACATAGTCATGGCTGGGATAATTTAATTGGGGTTGATTCTGCTTTAGGCAGGGGGCTGGACTAGATGACCTCCTGAGGTCCCCTCCAGCCCTAGAATTTTATGAAAACGAGTTCAGAGATAGTAACTCCAGATTACAAAATGGGTTTCAGCAGAAAATAAGAACATGCAGCTAACTGTATATCACACTGAAATTAGACAGCCCATCAACTCATTTAAGATGACAAAATTAATAGAGAATCCACATTTATACACAGCATTTTATCAAGTTAGTAGTAACTGGGCCTAATTAATTTTCTGACAACTCCAATAGTTCTGTAGACAACCCATGTAACATAAATAAAAAACTATCACACTGCAAATGAAGCAACTATACAAAGAACAGATTTGTACCTTTACCGTTTACTAATTCAGTGATCCAAGTTTCTGCTCCAACTGTAACAGTATGGTGCAGGTGAATCAAATCTGAACAAAAGGCCATACAATACTTTATTGACAAATACTAGGTCATGTGGATGGAGTGCTTTAAGACTGACTGACTGACTATCTGTTTCTAAGAATCAAGGTTTCCTAATATGAAGTCACACAAGTTTGTTAGGTACTGCATAAAATCACAGGAGAATGCCTCATGGAAAATAGTCTATTTAAAAACAATACTGCTATCATCAATTGCATGAATTTGTCTTGCCACAGTATGTGTGACAGAGCAATGCACTTTAGTACAGATTTTAATCTGCCAGGTTGAGGATAAAAGAGTGAAGCAATAAGTAAGCAGTAGTAATGGCCGTTTTTTGTCACACAATAGTCTTTATTGGCAATCAGATGAAATTAGATCAATTTGTTAGAGGTTAATTTAAGGAAGTCTCTTTTACAAGTCCAAAACACACTGCTGTTCTCAGTGTGCCTTCTCAATATCTTATCCAAGGTACATTGTTGCAAAGGTTTATTTAAAGTTTTCTGTTGTAAATAGTATTTTGGGTTTTAATAATTAAAAGTGTAAACTACATACATATTTAGGACTTTACCTTTAATGATTTAGCTCCTTTTTTATCTCCTGCAAACATTGACTTTTCATCAAAGTGCATTGGAAAGGATCTGGTCAAACAAAAAATTCAAGAAAGTAAATGCAAGTAAAGAAAGTCAGCACACACTAGACATTACCATCCAACTTTATAAAAACACTCTACTAATTATTTGACAATTAGTTGGAAGTTTCTGTTCTGGTTCACTGAAGATAAGATATAACAGCCTGTGCAGCAGTGGTTATTAATGCGAACATGCACTATAAGCATAGTAAATCATAAAGCCAAAAGAAAAAAAAAAACCTACAATCCTCTACTATATCTGAGGTGTGTCTGTCTTACTCTGCAATAACATACAACCTAAAGCATCTGAGATTACATCTACATTACAGCCTATATTTCTACTCTGGGATCCATCCACTGGTGGTTGTTTTAGTGAATCTATCTAAGACCACAAAATCGACTGAGGATCAAACCTATTACGCTACCCTGATGAGAAGAGCAAAGGAAGTTGACAGCAGAGTTCTCCCCTGCAGTGTACAGCCAGCAGTAAATTGACTTAAAGTACATGAACTCCAGCTATGTTATTCAGGCTATATCTACAACAGAAAGTTGACTTAAGCTGTGCAACTCCACCTACGCAAATAACATTAACTGGAGTTCACATACTTTATATTGAGTTACCACCAGCTCTACACTGACGGGGGGCAGGGCGTGGGGTGGTTAAAGAAACTCTCCTGTCAATTTCCCTTATTCTTCTCATCCAGGGTAGAATAAGAAAGTCATGAGAAGAGTTCTGAGGTCAGTTTGACAGGTCTTTACTATACCCTCTAATCACTGATGGGCAATCTGCAGCCTGAAGGCTATATGCGGTCTATCAGGTTCTTTGTGTGGCTCATAAGATATTTTATTTACTGTCACTCACATGCAGGATTGCCAGATTCCACTTGTTTCAATCTGTGTTGTCTTCTTCCTACCAGTATTACTAATGCGACACACAAGTAAAGCAAGGGTATGTGAAGTGAGGTGCATCTTAAATGCTTACAACATTGATTGTGAGAGCTGGTCACTCCCTCTGCTAACAGAACAGCCCACAAATTCAAGCGCAGTTGGCAAAAACTACCTTATCCTGGGAGACTGTCTTGGTTACGACAGTCTTGCAGCTTACTGACATGGAGGAAGGCTACTCATGCAGCCCACTCACTAGGCTACGTTGCCCATTGCTGCACTAAATCGACTGGCAGTGGATCGAAACTCTGAGATTGATCCAGGCTGGAATGTAGATGTAACCCTGGGATTATAAAAAGAGAATTTTTTAAAGAAGTCTTTTTTTCGAATCCTTAGTCCACACCAGAAAATTTCTTGGGATTCCTCTACATGGCAAATTTCTCTTTGCTTCCCTCTGCCCACTTTTTTCCCATACGTCCTCTTAGTATTCTCCTTGAAGCCTACAATTTACTTAGTTTCACTAGGATTTAGGTAATGAATAATTTATTGAGTTCTTCCAGAGCAAAAACAAAAGAAAAGCGTGTGAGTCATGCAATAAATAGCAGAGGGGAAAATGTAGTGATGAGCAACAATGAAAATACTGGTTTGTTGAAGGGACTCCCAACTAGCAGACATAGAGAAGGGGAGGAAATTGAGCTATAGTGTAAGAAGTGGCTTAGCAGCAGGCTCTCTGCTAAAAACATTAAATGCTACATTTTTCTAATTTTCAGGTTATGTATATTTTATATATTGAACAGCAACAAACCTATTATGAACACCATCTGGCAAAATGTTTCCTAATGGCGCTAACAAAAAATGTTACCTCCTCCTCCTGCTTATGGCCAGACTTCTTTTCCAGTTCCCTTCCAACTTATTTCCTCATTTCATTTCTGTGCAAAATAACCTGGTGAACCCTAAGTGACTGGCCATGCTTGGGCATGTTTGGGTGAATTACACAGGCACTTGAACAACATGGTGAGGTACGTGGGATGGAGGCAGGGTACAGAGACCCTTTTAAAATACTATAAAGAAATATGCCTCAGCACAAAATGACTAAAACATTAACCCCAGGACAAGAACCGAGGAACCAAGTAAATTGGGCAAGTCTAAACCAGTTAGCACCGGGATTTACTGGACTGCATACAGCCTGCATGAACAGCAGTATGCAACTTCAGCAGCATCCACATCCTCTTGGCCTAAATTGAAAAACAGGAAAGACCATGGCCTCTGACCCATCAGCCCAGAGGAGCCAGCTGCGTACTTTACACAACATCTCATACTTATTTTTTTTCCTTGTTAAAATGGGGAGTGGGGGCTGAGGGGGGCTGAAAGTGAAGAGAACCAGAAGCAACCAGGCTGTGATGTGTCAGGCCTCGGGTGGAGTCAGCAAACGGCAGGATTATAAAGGGGGACTACAATGTAAGGAGGAGGAGGAACTCCCGAATCCTGGAGAGACTGGACGCTGTATGCGACAAGGCCCGATCACCCTTCATCACTCCTCCCGCCTGCTCACAAGTTAGATAGAATAGGGTGTGAATACCTAATGGTACCACGAAAATCTGTATTTGTAGTATAGCTAGCTGAAGTAACATGATGCAACGGTGCATCTTATTCCTGTATCTGCTTAACTATGTAAGTATATGTGCTCAGTAAATGCTCTCATTAACTCTATTTGTATTCTGTCTGTTTGTATCCTGTCCTGTGGCAAATCTGTCTGTATGGTGATGTGTTTATGTTTTAGTTTCACGAGCCTGTAAGGGTCACTTGTAAGGCTGAGGCAAAGACGCCCCAGAACCCCCGAAAAGACTTTGACCCAATGACTGGGAAGTTCTGAAAGCAAGCTGCCTCAGCTGGGAAGCGTGATCCGCTGAACCTCCATGTTCTACAGGACAGAGTGTCATTTGTGTCTGCATGTCATACCCTCCTATTAACCCTTAAGTAGTCCCATCCCCTGAAACTCGAAACTCACACTTTTTGAGGATAGATAACAGCTCTTAGAAATTGGGATAGATAACAGCCAATGAAATCCACCAACCTGTGGGCTGTTTTAGATAACTACTTGGAGTTAGAAAAACCCCAGGGGGTGCTTCTCTTTCTTTTGGGTGTAATTCTATTCCTCCTGTTAGTAGTGTGGTGTAAGCCACAGCCATAACTACACCAGTTTCGTAATAGCAGAATCAATCTCAGTGGTGCGGGTCATCACCAAGAAGCAGCCCTCCTTTTTTCCCAGTTCAACACTCTGCTCACCTCCACCCTTATTTAGAGCTTGGAGCACAGCTTATTTGCTCCTCAATTTCCACACCATGATTTTCTTTACACGACTTCCCCAAACCTTCTATTCATCCAAAATACACTTCCCTTCCCAGAAGATGCCTGAAATACCAATGTAAAATCTCACACCTTACCTTGTATCTCTGAAGATGTCTAGTAAGAGGGTTTTAGATTCAGCATCCTCTTGGGTATTTCCAGTGTAAAGGTCTACAATTGAACGCTCAAAATATGGTGCAACTTTTGACAAAGCCCGCAGCTCAATCAAATATAAGAAATATAAATTCTTTAGCCTCCTTGGTCCTTCTCCTTTTGTTTCAATAGGGTCAAAGCGACGAATAAACTCCTTGACATTGTGTCCCCAGTGCGGCTTCCCCCAGGTTTCTAAGAAGACAACAGAAGGATAACTTTCAGTAGCAGACCCTCGACTTATGTGGAGGTTGCATTCTTGCAAATTTCACATAACTCAGGGGAGCCAGGAAACTAACCAGAGCAGTTGTGTGCGCGTATCTCAGGATTCTACAGTGTAGTCAAATAACTACACAAATACAAATACAAACTGTGTTTACATACATACATCTCATAGGCTTTTACACACAGACATGTGCATGCACGCATGCATGCACACACATGCCCCTACATGACAAACAAGTGTTCCTACTGACCATGAGGGAGGCTTTCAGAGCTCTTATATAAAATATACATATTACCTTCAAGAAGATAATTTGCACAAAGATGTAAGTTGATGCTAACATGAAGTCCAGAAATAAGTTTATAGAACACTCTTTTCTCCAGACAAAGACCTGGTTAAAAAATGATTATTAGAAACATGGTTAGGATTAAAAAAATAACATTCAGTGAAAAAAAGGTGATGCAAAATTCGCAGTGTTCAACTGTTAGTGTTGGACTTACAATTAATGAAAATAGCATGTTAGTGTCATTTTTAAAAAAATTATTATTTTCAGTGGTAACGGTTTACATCTCAAGATTACCATCTTACTCAGTTCCTCTCTCTGGCCCCTTCTCCACAACAGGCACACTTGTTCATTACTGTAAGGCTTTTGTTATCATAAAATTCAAAGTAAGGAGCATTTACATATTTGGTAAAATAGTCAGGACAAAACCCACACGCAAAATGTGTCATGTTTATGTAGTTTGAATAAAAAAATTTAGAAAAAGTTAAAAAAAATTACCACTGATATTCACTATTGATATTTTTGGACAAATTTAGGAGGAAACATCTGAATTTGTTAAGACTGTTCTTTTTGGTCTGAGGCATGAAAGCACAAAAATGGCAAAAACAAAATGAATACTCAGACAAAACTAGCCACGATAAATTAAACTTAACAGTGGAAGTGGAAGTCTCAAGGCTGCTGCTTAACTATGATACAATTCAGAAATAAAACATTTTCATCACAAATAAGGTGATGATACAAGCATATGTCCACACACTGCAGGGCATGGTCACTGACACCATCCATGAGGGGGTTTAACTGAAAGGTGCTAAAGGGTCCCATTGAGCTGAGAAAAACCCAAAGGACGCTGGGTAGTTCAATAATTAGAAAACTGAAATAACATACTAATGCTATTATAGCGATTAAAATCAAAATAAAAGGGCAAATATAGTGGAGTAAAGTGTTCACTGAAAGGCACATGTAAGAAATGAGAGGAGAAACACAGGAATTCACAGGTCTAAGTAAAAGGACATGGAATGCCTTATGAAAGAGGGGGGGGACCAGGAGAAAATCCGCTACAGTCAAATTGACTAGAAACCATATTTTCTGAAGTCAGTAAGCAGCATTTCCCCCACCACAGAGAGAGCAAACTGAGATGCATGCTAATTCCAAATGTAGAGATTTTGTGTACACAGCAGGGCAATATGCAGTAAAGGGACTCATTTTTAAAGCATTAATTGGTCTGCATAGACCATGTTGTTGCACATTAAGCGTTCCCCAGTGCTGTTCAATGCAGCACTGCAGCAATATAGTGAAGTGCACTAGGGAAGCTCTAGTGCAGAAGTACAGTTACATTAACACACAACATGTTACTATGTACTTTAAAAATGCCCTCTCCTCCCATCTCTAGTGTACATTACTCCACTGAGACAATAAGCCCTTCCTACATATTTTCCAAAAGCTTCTGAGTAAAATGATTCCACTGCCATGTTGAAGTAATTGCCTTTTAGGAGGTCTGTTCTCATTTATAGGCATGCTACTTCATTTTAAAGGGCACATTTGAACTTTTAACTCTTGCCTGTGCTAGTAGCTCTTATATCTGGTAGTAGCAGACATTAATGCTTCAGGCAGAACACAGTCAGCTTCTGAAAAGGCTTATGCTTTCTTGCTCAAATTAACAAAATAGTCTTTTCCACACACCTTTATGATACCTTTGGTTGATATGGATTAAACCTGCTTGGCATTTTAAGGCACTTAAAAAAAGGTAAAAAATTGTTTTTTGCTAATTGTTCCTATCCTCTGTCTTAAAAAGTAATTCTGGTTGCATAAATGAGTGGTTCAACCACCACCGCTTTTAAAAGCATTTGACAGTTAGTGCTAATAAAGATCCTAACAATTTCTTTGTCTACCTTCTCATCTGAGATTTGAAAAAGGAGTCTTGAGCAGCTAGACAGTGAACAAATGTACAAAATGCAACAAGCACCACACTTTAAAAATACCACCTTAAAGCATTTACAATAACATGCCAAATGAACAAAAAAGGAGGTCTTTCAATGCCTTGTGGAGTATTTTAGTGCACAATGATACCTCTGAATAAAAAGGATACATTCTGAGCATTAATGAATAATTTCAGGTAGTTAATTTACTCTCATTTCAATGGAGTGGGCCATTCTGTTAAAGAACTGAGAATGTGTTCTACAGCGAAGAGACTTTAACAGCAGATTACAAAGGGAGATGTGCGAACTGGAGTTCATGTTCAAATTCGATACATTAACACTTGGTCTCAATAGAGAGAGCAATTACCTTACACATTACAAGGACTGTTTCCCTTCCTTTCGCATTCATAATGATCGCAGGCAAGACTGTTAGTATCTCTCCCCCTCACTCCTCCCCCTTCAGTTCCATGTATCTGATTTGTCAGTTATTTCATTTTTTTTGGACCTCTGTGCTATGTAACTGTCAGTCTATACTAGAATGCTATTGATCTGAAGAAGTGGGTCTATCCCACGAAAGCTCATCACATAATAAATTATTCTGTTAGTCTTTAAAGTGTTACATGACAGCTCGCTTGTTTTCGTAGAATACAGACTGACACAGCTACCTCTCTGTTATGGTTCGTTAAGAAACAAATTATTGATTCTGGGATGAAGACATACCCTTGCTCCAGGTATCAACCAAACAGGACAGAATAATTGGGGTAAGAAAGTGGTGAAGAACAATTGGCCTATGTTTTTTCTAATGGAAACAATTTTAGTCATCATGTCAACTTTCCTCTTACCTTCTAGCCATGTGTAGAAAGATTCTCCTGAAAATACAAAAACATATGGTAAACCCATGCATATGCATTTGTACAAATTAACATCCTTTAAGTTTAAGGAGAAACCCTTGAATACTATGTGCATTGTCTATTCTGAGGGCATGAGTTTCCACAACTGCATGCTTTAGAGCAATATCATCAAGATTAACCTGAGTAGGTTTATGTCTACACTAGACATAGAAGTTAACTGGGGACAAGCAATTTTAGCTTTAAAAAAAGTTAGAAATAAGGTTTTTTTTCTTCTCCAAAACAGTTTGATTTCAAATGAGCCCCGTCTACAGTTTTTCTTCTTTTGATAGAATTGCTTCCAAAAAGATTCTGCAAATGAAGTGTGAGATGTAAATCAGCACTTCATTTGCATTTCCAATTTCCCTCATTTGCATGCCTCTTTCGAAAGACGAATGCAACTGTACACACAGCTTAAGTTAACAATAACAACTACCAAAGTAAAGTCCACTATAACTACTACTATGTATTTAAATATTATGTAGAATGTATTAATCAGACTTACCATCATCCTCCCCTGAAAACAAAAGAAAGACAAAAGTTGTATATAAAGATCTAGGAACATTCGGAAAAAAACTACTTCCACTCTGTATAGGAAATGACACACACACCCTGTTACTGAAATATTAAAAATGCAATAAAATGTTTCTTTGGTTCATGTCAGGAAACTCACAAAACAGCTTATCCTTTACACCAAAGATAC
Source organism: Carettochelys insculpta (assembly GCF_033958435.1). Lineage (NCBI taxonomy): Eukaryota > Metazoa > Chordata > Testudines > Carettochelyidae > Carettochelys > Carettochelys insculpta. The sequence goes on along the minus strand of NC_134139.1, from coordinate 74,176,559 downwards.
GCTGTAGCTCATAAAAAAAAGTATGGGCTTGGTTCAAATTACTGGATGAGATACTATTGCCTGTATTATGCAGAAGACATGAGCTAATGTCTAATGATCCTTCCTTCACCCTGTAATCAGCTCACTTTTGTGCATGTTGTTATAAAACATGCTGAATTTTTTTAAACATAAATTAACAAAATACATTATTCAAATATACTTACTGCCTGCCAACAGTTAATATCAATATCACTGATCTATGAGGTCAGTGTCTAAGTTTTTAGTTAGACAAAAAACACAGAAAAGTATTAGCAAGAGTAAGACTCCTTCTGTGTTGATGCACAGGGTATACTGTGTTATTTTTGTAAAATGAATTAACAGATTATAATAGTGACATTTTAAAACAAAGCCTAGTTTCAAATTTTGCCGATGGTCCTCATCGGCTACGTCTACACTAGCCCCAAACTTCCAAATGGCCACACAAATGGCCATTTCGAAGTTTACTAATGAAGCACTAAAATACATATTCAGTGCCTCATTAGCATGCGGGCGGCCGCAGCGCTTTGAAATTGACGCAGCTCCCTGCCGCGCGGCTCGCCCTGATGGAGCTCCTTTTTGAAAGGACCCCGCCTACTTCGAAGTCCCCTTATTCCTGTGAGCAGATGGGAATAAGGGGACTTCGAAGTAGGTGGGATCCTTTCGAAAAGGAGCCCCATTGGGATGAGCCACGCTGCGGCGAGCCACATCAATTTCGAAGCGCCGCAGTCGCCCGCATACTAATGAGGCGCAGAATATGCATTTCAGCGCTTCATTAGTAAACTTCGAAATGGCCATTTGCGTGGCCATTTCGAAGTTTGGGGCTAGTGTAGACACGGCCAGCCACTGCTAAATGAGTCTTTTTTCATTTCCAACATGCAAGATTTCTTTCTGAATGGATTTATATTAACATTTCATTGCTATGGGAACTAAGAAAGCTATCAGTGGGGACACAAGACTTCAGTTTAGATTCACTGAGGAAAAACTGATTTTCATTTCAACTTTCTAAACCAGAATTCTATTGTCAGAAAGTGTGCCTACTTTAACACTTTTTTTAATCTTTCAATTATGGATCCCACTACATTTACACTAACAAAAAGTTATATTATTGTCAGGAAAACCCTATTACAAACTTGACTATAAAGACCAGCAAAATGATTTATTAGGTGATCACCTAATCGTTTTGTTAGTCTTTAGAGTGATAGTCTGTATTCTAAATAAAAAAAAACCAACACAGCTACCTCTTGGTTACTACTCAAACTTGACTACAATACTGTGCATCTTCTTAGCTAATAAACATACTGACGTGACAAAATTAGATGTACTAGGAAAAAAAAAAAAGTCAGATTCAAGACCTGGACTATTGAGGATACTGCTGGTAAGGCTTAACTCCCACTCATTGTCATGTGATTCTGAACATGATCATCTACACACTTATAGATGTGCTCTGAATTTGCACACTAGTCCCACCGACTTTAATGAGATTGTTGATGTGCATAAGATGAAGCATGCGTGCAATTTAACATAACCAGAGTATTATATTGGCTAATTAAGTTTGATACATAAGAATCAATTTTTTTTTTCTATTTTATGATCTAGTCTTTGTAGCTTTATATAGCGCCAACAGAACAACAGATTGTACAACAGCGTAGGCTGTTATCTGGACTGGAAATTCACAAAAGTAATTTAAAATGTTGTTGAAAGCATTTAATGAGTACAAAGTAGTTGAAACCCACCCCTGCTGGGTGCCAGTGGATTTAAAGGACGATAGACAGATCGAGGCCTGAAAAAAAGTTAAAAAATAAATAATTTTTGTGCTCAGAAGAAGTGTTACTGTTTGACGTATAAAGCGTATTTTCCTCCCTCCTCAGTTACTTGAAGCAGTTTTCTTCGTAGATGCTGTTCCACACTCTCCATGCAGAGGGTCCTTTGTATCCAGTGTAACGTTCTGGATTCAACAGCAAATCCACATACTGCACATCTGGAGATTGTTCATCTAAACAGGAAACCCTTTGTTACATATCCTAACCAGTCATTTTAAAAGGACTTCATTTCATAAAAACTAGTTATACATAACCATGTTAAAGTGAGTGTTGATAACATATCTCTATCTTATACTCCAGTTTGATTTTACATACCATCATAAATATCAAAACAAAAAAGCAGTCCAGTAGCACTTTAAAGACGAACAAAATAATTTATTAGGTGATGAGCTTTCGTGGGAGAGACCCACTTCTTCAGATCACAGCCTTACCAGAACAGACTCAATATTTAAAGCATAGAGACCCAGAAATAGTAATCAAGGTGGACAAATCAGAAAAATATTATCAAGGTGAGCAAATCAGAGAGCAGAGGGGCAGAAGCGAGGGGGAGGGGGAGAGGTCAAGAATTAGATAAAGCCAAGTATACATTAGAGCCCCTATAATGACCTAGAAAATTCCCATCCCGGTTCAAACCACGTTTGTCTAAGAGAGTTTGAAGTCTGTCCAATATTAAAGATCTACAACCTATCCTTAATCAGGATACCACCCTCCAGAAGGCCCTTAGGTGACAGGCCTGTTCTCTCCTACAGACAACCTCCCAACCTTATGAGGATTCTCACTAGCAACCACAGGCTACACCACAATAATACCAGTCCTGGAACTTCTCCTTGGAACAAGCCCCATTCCCAACTTTGTCCACATATTTATTCTGGAGATACCATCACTGGATCCTAACCATGTTATTCACAGGATCACGGGCAAATTCTCCTGTTCCTCAGCTAACATCATATATAACATCATGTGCCAACAATGCCCACACACCATGTACATAGGATAGACTTTAAACACTCTTCGACAAAGAATGGACACAAAACAGACATCAAAACACTCTAAACACACAAACCTGTCAGCCAGAACTTTAATGGAGTGGGCCATTCTATTAATGACCTGAAAGTTTATGTTTCACTGAAGAGGAATTTTCACAACAGTTTGGAAAGAGAGGCTGCTGAACTCTCTTTTATATTCAAATTCAACATAACACGTGGTTTGAACCGGGATGGGAATTCGCTGGGTCATTATAGGGGCTCTTATGCATACATGACTTTATCTAATTCTTGACTTCTCCCTCTCTCCCCAGCTTTTGCCCCTCTGCTCTCTGATTTGCTCACCTTGATAATATTTTTCTGATTTGTCCACCTTGATTACTATTTTGGGGTCTCTGTGACTTAAATATTGAGTCTGTTTTGGTATAGCTATGATCTGAAGAAGTGGGTCTGTCCCACGAAAGTTCACCACCTACTGTTATTTTGTTAGTCTTTAAAGTGCTACTGGACTGCTTTTTTGTTTTGATAGTATATAGACTAGCACGGCTATCTCTCTGTTCCCATCATAAATATCCTACATGTAATATCAATGCTATACACTAAAGGTGGCTAAAGAAGATCTGCTTCACTCTATACAGGTTCTTGTACTGCTTTCATCATGGTAGCAGATGAATACCTTCCAGCAGAGCAATATGCAACAGGAATAATGTGTCACATGTGGTTCTCTTTCATTCTTTTCAAAGATTTGTGCATTTAAGTGTAACGCTTTCTTTTAAAAAAAAATTATGTGTTTACAGTGGAGAAGGTGGTGGTCGTGAGCTGAGGGCTGTAGCGGACCTTTTTGTGCCTGTGCGCATTTGCACTGCAGACTTTGACTACTGTAAATATAGGCCCCAAATCCTGAAAACACGTATGCTTGGGCTTACAAGGAAACATGAATGGTCCCAGTGACTTCAATAGGACTATTCAGATGTTTACAGTTAAGCATGTCACCATGAGTGTTTTCAGGATTGGGGCTATATGGTAACAAGTAACACTAAATAATGATAAAAACAGGACTTGCAAGGTTCTAACTGTTCTAAAACCTAGGCTTTATTTCCATGAAGCTATGATTGCTTTTATAAATTGTAGTTCTCAAGTTTAGTTCCCTCATGAGCGAAAGAAATGTATGAGATTTATTCTCAAATGCTTTAGTCAAAATTTTCTACCAATGTATAATGCTGCAAATTAGAAATGTTTAACAGTGCATTTTAGAATGCTTTTTTACTTAAGCCAGGAAGAGCTATAAACAGTACATTCAAACATTCTCTTTATTTCAACATGAACGCAAAAGGACAACGTTCAAAAACACAAAGAAAATTTCAAGATAGCTACATACAGCTTTTTCAGCTTTTTTTTTTAAACGAACTGTGAGAACTTGAGAATAGTATTTCAATTTTTAAATAAGTAAAAACTGGAAATAATTATACGTAAATACAATATCTGATGTGAAATATTAAAACCTGCAACCAAGTATCAAGAGAGTGTCACTTAATCAGTCACAAGAGTAAACCACTGAAGTCCCTGAGCACTTGATCTTGTAAATACTGAATGATGAGCAAACATAGCAGAAAGGAAAAGCTGTTACTAGGACTGAGCAGGGCAGACAGCCACCATGGGCCTTGGCAACAGTGAAAGAGGGTACAGCTCTGTGGCCTCAAAAGGGGCAGGGCATAGTGCAGTCAGACCTTTAGTGTTGCTTGGACCATGGCACTGAACCCTCCCACCGCATTTCTTGCGGTAGTTTGGAGTGGTGGAGTAGCACTGCCACAGCAATTCAAAGGGGACTGAAGCTCCACTGCCACTGCTGCCAAAGAAGCAGAAGTAGCAGTCAGAGCTCCGGGCCTCTGAAATGCCAAGTACCTGTGCAACTGTCCCCCTTGCTCCCTCCTGTCAGCAGGCCTGCTAGCAACAAAAAAACCACGTCATCAGAACTGCAGTTAAGAGTCACTCCAGAATTGATCAAAAAAAAAAAAGGGGGAGGGGGAGGAAGGGAGTAGACAGTAGCCAAAAATCACCTGGGGAAGCTAAAGAGAAAAGGTGCAGGCAATAGGCAGAAATGATAAATCCACACAAGCCGGAAAACTGTTTAGCGTGTTCTAATATTTTAGCAAACATTTAACATTGACACTGTTTTACAGCTTCACAACTCTTTGTAAATAAGTTGCCTAGAATAAGCTGAAATAATCAAAAGTACAATAGCAGTTACCAGCATTTATAGCAGCCAGCCTCTCAGATGAAGACAAATGTCGGTCTGTCCCACGAAAGCTCACCTAATAAACTATTTTGCTAGTCTTTAAAGTGCTACTTGACTGCTTTTTGCTTTCAGAAAAGACCAGTTTTTGCTAATCAAAGATGTTTACTAAAGGCAAAGATGATAATTTCAATTCACGGGCAACTACGGAAAAAGCCAGGCTGTGAAGAAACTAGCTCTTTCCCAGCACAATTTCTGAGGTCCTCAAAGGGAATAAAGCAAATGACTAAGGCTATGTCTACACATGTGGCTTCTTCCAGAAGCAGCATGATAATGAACTGGAAGAGGGGGCTTCTGGAAGGAGGTTTTCCTTCTGGAAGATCCCCAGGGGCCATGCATCCACACGTGTATTTTGGAGCCCAGAAGAGTTTCTTCTGGACTCCGAATCATGCGCCAATATGCTAATGAGACACGGGAAATTTACATCTGAGCCTCCTTAGCATCTTCCAGACGGCTCATTACCACACCATTTGCAGAAGAAGCGGCAGGAGTAATGTAGCCTCAGGGTATAACTGTACAACAAGAAAACAAGTAGTGAGCACCTCGTCTCAGAGCCTTGATCAACTGACTTGAGCTTGCAGGACTCGTGCTACAGGGCTAAAAATAGCAGTGTGGCTGTTTGGACCCAAATTCAGAGACTCTCTCTGTTGCCCTGGCTACAGCATAAGCCCAAATGTCTATATTGCTATTTTTAGCCCCACAGCAACAATCAGTTACCCCAGGCTCTAAGACTCCCTGCCACATTGTTTTATACTGCGTAGACATATGTTTAAGCAATGTGGTTTTGCATTAGTGATCTTATGTTTTTCCTAGTATGGAAGGAGATTTCAGCATCTTTACTTGTTAGTTATATACACACTTCCCTTTTCACTTCCATAAAGCAGACACTATCTACTCACTATAAATGCCCCATACCAGTAATAACAACAACAACAACAACAACCACCACCACCTCCACATGCCCTTCTTACTCTCTGGATTGTCACCTTGTTGTGGTAAGTGGGCTTGTGTGTTCCAATGAACCCAAGAGCGATGCCATAGGAAGTCTTGTACTCCCAGCAGGGTAACCTATGGCAGCAAGGTTGAGGTGGGGTGGGGAGGGGCGGTGCAGATGAAGAATTATCCTAAAATGATTCTCAACTGCAGTACAAGCGGAGGATAGCAAGGGTAACACTATAGTGCCTACGAAGGCAGATGAAGGCTGCAGCAGACAGGAAACTCTGTCATTGTGGACCCCATGCCATTGGACCTGAGCCTTCTATCCATCAAGAATCGGTGGGGGGGACGGGGACTGCAGTGCAGCAGTCCCCCCAGTGTTGAAATAAGTCACACATAGGCACCTTCCTCTGCATACGACTTTCCTAAACTTAAGCCCTACAGTGACTGGAGAATGGTGATGGGAGACAGATTGTGAAATCTGGAAGCTTTTAGTCACTGACCAGCATGTAGGCACTGTATGTATGTAGCGGTCATTACATTTCAAGGACTGAGGTAGTAGAATGGTCTGGCTACTGCATCCACAACTCAGCAGCCGCTTCACTCACCCCACATGGGGAAGGGGCTAGAAAAGATGCCCTAAATACAGTCCACCTCAACCCCCCTAGCTGGACAACCACATTCAGGGAGTTTACTTCTATGCAGCTGAAATCAAACAGTAAACTTTGGAACATGGAATATTCAGACTCTAATGGACAACCCAGCCAGTGAGCGACCTGAAAGATGCATGGCAATTATTGCCCACAAGCTGTGACTACTCAACATTAGTATGGCTGCCCTGGCAGAAACACATAGACCAGAAGGAGGACAGCTAAGAGAAGAAGGCGGCAGGTACACATTTTTCTGGAAAGGAACCCCCAAGGAAGGAAAACGAATTCATGGAGTAGGATTTGCCATCAAAAACAAACCAACAAAAGATCCTATCTGAAATCCCTGATGGCATCAGTGAGTGTCTCATGACACTCTACTTGAAGCTTGCCAAAAACCAGCACGCAACTGTCATTAGTGCTTATGCCAAAGATGATGTGAAAGAGAAGTTCTACACCCAATTGGACACAGTCCCAAAAGACATCCCTAAAGAAGACAAGATTATTCTGTTGGAGGGGATTTCAATGCCAGGGTCAGAAGAGACATGGACCTCTGGCAGACTACCACTGGGAAAGGAAGATTCTTTGTCCACACTTGGGATCGGCACGATGTCCTTCTCATATGTGCAATGACTAGTGCTAACGACTTCTAGACTGATCACTGCCTTATTTGATCCACAACGGCAATTAGGACTGTCACCAAATAGTGACATCAGAGGAAACAGATATGACGAAAGATCAGGATACCAGGCTTGAAGGACCCCATCAGACGAAGTGACATCTAGATAGTGCTCCAAAGGAAGCTACTGATAGTACAGCCTGAAGATATGGAAAACACTGGTATCAACTGAAAAATGCCATCATTGAAGCTTGTGGAGAAACCATTGGCTTCCAGTCCCGAAAGCATCAGGACTGGCTTGATGAAAATGATGTAGAAAATGAATGTGCAGTTGAGGCAAAACAGAAAGCCTTTAGGGTCTGGCAAAGTGACATCAACTGCACAACAAAGAGAGAAGCACATAAATACAGAAATGCAACGTAAGACAAGGATTCAGAAGCCAGTGGTGGACTGAGAAGACGAGAGAACTTCAGCATCTCACAGAGCTAAACGCTACAAGAGGTTTCTTTAATCCTACCAAAGCTGTTTATGGAACAAGAAATCATGGAATCAGTCCCCTGAGATCAAAGGACGGTACCTAATTCTTTAAAGACAATGAAGCCATTGCTTCTCATTGGAGAGGGTACTATAATGAGCTCTTGAATGTCCCTCCACCATGGTCCTAGAATCCCTTGACCAAACCCATCAGCAACTGCCTAGGAACAACCTTGCAACACTTCCTACTCTGAGTGAGGTCCAAGCTGCCATTAAAGTGAAGAAGTGCAACAAGGCAACTGCACTAGATGGAATCCCTGCCGAAGTCTTCAAAGGAGGAGGATCAGCGCTCCACAAACAACTCCGCCTCCTCATTCTCAAGATCTGGGATAGGGAGCAGATGCTGCAAGATTTCAGAAACACCCTGATCATCAGTCTCTTCAAGAAGGATGACAAGTCAGACTGTGGAAACTATTGTGGCATCTCCCTCCTAGCAACGGCAGGGAGAACTATTAGCTCGAATCCTTGCAAACTGAATCCTGCCACTCTCAGAAGAAAGTCTCCCAGAATCCCAGTGTGACTTCTGACCATTGCAAGGAACAGCAGACACAATCTTCACCGCCTGGCAATTGCAAGAAAAGGGTCGTGAACAAAACCAAGCCTTATACACAAGTTTCTTCAACCCGACCAAAGCATCTAACTCCGTCAATCACAGCTTCACATCAACAAGACTGCCATAATATTGAGCAACAAGGGATCCCAAAGAGGTCAAAACAGGAGTCATATAAGGCTGCATTGTTACTCCATCACTGTTCAGCATCTTCATCACCATGACATGACACTTCACCTCACTGATAGCAAGCTTCCAGATGGTGTGAAAATTGTCTATAGAATAAACAGGTAGCTTTTAAATCCCAGGAGACTGCAGGTTAAAAGAAAGACCTCCACAACCTCAATCATGGAAGACAAGATGATTTTTGCTCTCTTTCCCTGTTGCCCTTCAGACCATCTTAAGTGACTTCGCTTAAGCACACAAGACTCTCATCCTCACACTGAGCATCAAAAAGACCAAGGTGTTCCACCAACTCTTGCCGAAGGGACAATCTCATGTACCTTCTATTGAAGTTAATGGAAAATATGGAGCTCTCCCCATACCTTGGAAGTCATCTTTCCACTAAAGTTGGCACTGATGCAGAAATCCCGCATCATCTGAGCTGTACAAGCTCTGCTTTCACTCGCCTGAAACAAAGGGTCTTGGAGAATTGGGACATCTATCCCAAGACAAAGCTCCTTGTGTACCATTAAGTGGTTATTCCAACACTACTGTATGCATGTGAAACCTGGAGAAACATAGAAGGGTCATTTGAAGGCACTTCAACAATATCATCAATGCTGCCTAAGGGAGAATTTTAAATATCTCTTGGGAGGATAGGCACACAAACACTAGTGTCCTGGAAGAGTTGCATATGACCAGCACTGAAGCCATTATCATTCATCAATAATTTTGTTGGACTGGTAATGTGGTTCAGATGTTTGATCAGTGCCCCCCAAAACAGATTCTATTTTCTGAGTTGGAGGAAGGACAGAGGAGTGTTGGGGGCCAACGGAAGCGATATAAGGATATGCTGAAGGCACACATGAAAAGGTGCAGCACTGGTTTTGACACATGGGGAGAACCTTGCCCAAGACCGTCCCCAGTGGAAAATGGTAATCCTTGAGGGGGTGGTGCAATTTGAGAGGATGCACCGCAGTGCAGACGAGAAGAGTCGGAGAAGAAGAGTAAAAAACGGCCCCAAGCTCCTCCAGTAGCTACTAAAACCTGCCCCTTCTGTGATAATAACTGTGGTTCCAGAACAAGGCTGACCAGCTATCAACAGACTCACAAATAGGTGGGTGACATGAAAATGTCCTACTTGTTATCGAGTGACCACCCAGCGCCCCTATGCTGTACTTTTTTCCCCTTTAAGAAGTTTCCTTCTACATGATACCGTATGGAGCTTTTTATGTGGCGCATTAAGACATTTGTAAGACACTTCAATTTATTTACTGACAGCATATGAAGCAAACGAACATGCTTCCTTAGAGAACTAGAGCAGTTTGAAAAACTTATTCACTTCTGTAACTATTTTACCATCAAGTTCACAAAAGTGGTCCTGTGAATCATCGTATCTTGCCCAGTCAATGAAAGCCTCTTTACTTTGGTTACTGAGGGAAAAAAAAACAAACAAAACAAAATAAATAAATACATTTAATTGAATTTCACTTGTAAAAATGTTTTTATTTTTGTGCTTAAATCTATCTATGAAGCATGTCAAAATAAGCAATCATAAAACTATATAAACTGGATAATTCTGAATACACAGAATTGATGGTGAGCCAGATCTCTGAATTTAAAATTATATCCAAAGCACTGAAAAGTATCAATGAGCTATCGCCTGTTAAATACTTATTAATTTACCCCTGGAGAAGTAATATAAATGACTATATTCACACTTGCCATACAAACACATCTTTCACGGCAAGATGGAAAGTAAATCTAACCTGTGCTGGCCTACCATGTACCAGCTGCCACATGGGCCCTACTGCTGTGCACTACAAGTTTCCTAGCACGCTTTAGTTTACCGAGCATAGAAATAGGAGTAGGTTAGAGCATAGGGAACTTTAGGTATGGGTGTACGTGGAAGGAAGATACAAGCCTCCGCATCCCAAAGACTTTGTTTGCTGAGACAAGCCTTTATATACTGTAGAAGAAACTCTGCATTGACGAAGATGAACACAGGTCTTTTAGGTCCTCTGCCCCATCTCTAACATCAACAGATTCTACAATACAATATGAAACAAGACAATGATCTCGATTTTGTATATTGCGCCAAAAATAGGATTATCCTCTTTAAAAAAATACAAAGGAATTAATTATCACACTTCCATAACTCTTCCTCTTTCTGTATGTATAACAAACTCATAGTTTAGGACTTAGGGCTTTAGCAAACAATGGTAAGTCGCTTATTTAATATAACATTTCAAAAAAACAAACCACACACCACGAAACGCCAATAAACTACCACTTTGGTAGATAGCAGCCATGTTCCAATAGCCTCCCCACACCACATCCTGAAGGCTGAATGGTAGTTTCTAGAGGCTGGGACAGCTCCGAGGGCCTTGAACCCACATCAGACAGCCTACAGGTCATGGGGAATGTCATGAATGAATGAAGGAAAAGGGTTAACCCTTTGAGAGCCCCCTCTGTGGGGGGTGGTCAGGTAAGCCAATGTAAGGAAGAGAAATTCTTTTAAAACAGAGAACAATTGCAGTCTGAGAGTGTCTTTGACTGGAGCCAGGAGAAACCAAAAACGCTGGAATGAATCCAGTAAATCTCTTGGCCATCTCATAATCAGCACATAGATACGTAAATAGAAAGGAAATGTTTAGTTAGACACGATCATGATATGGTTATTTTGGAACTAGCTAATTGCCAGGTTTGGCTGATTTTTTTCCTCCCTCTACTCTAACTTCTAAGATGAATCCCAGGGAAGTAACTCTGTGCTGCCATCAGAATGTTTTGAGTTCTTTTTTTTTTTTTTTGAGTTACATCTAAGTATGCTTAGTTATTTTCTTGGTACTTTTTCCATCTCTCGTTCTGCGAATAAATTACTGTTTTTAAAGCAATGATTTGATTCCTATGTCCGAGATAAGGGTCTGTGTATATTCGTGTCTTAGACTGAGATGTCAGCTATCAGATTACAGTTCTCTCTTTCCAAGCTCTCTCCTAAAGGAGGATTAAGAACTTGGGGTTTATCCCACAGGGGCTGTGGGATAACTATGCCTTCCTTTCTGAAGGGGCATGTTAATGTGGCAGCTTGGAAGATACTAATGAGGTGATGACATGAATATGAATAATGGCAGCTGTACACAATTCAAAAGTGCCACTTTCAGAACACACGCTGCCTGTGTAGACAAGAGCCTTTTAAAAAGGACCTCCCGACTCTTAAAACTAAATGGGAAGAAGAGCCTTTCGAAGTCAGGGGGTCCTTTCAAAAGGCCCCCTGTCTACACAGGTGGCATGCACTCCAGAAGCAGCACTTTCAAATCATGCTTGGTCACTATTATGCTAATGAGGGGTTGCACATTCATGTCAGCACCTCATTAGCATCTTCCAAACTGCCTTATTAACATGCCCCTTCAGAAAGGGAGGCGTAGTGTGGCCACAACCAGGATGATATCCCAAGTGTGTGTTCCTGTGTTAAAGGGGGGTTTTCTCACTTGGGCTGTGGCAGTCTACCAACCTGGGGTCAGGGTATCTGTGACCTTGGGAACCTTTATTAAGCAGAGCCTGTAGAGGCAAAGTATTTAAGGTTTTTGGGGGTCCTCACTTTCTGCACTCCGAGTGTCAGAGTGGAGAGGCAGCCCTGACATGGTGGCAGTGCTGGTGGGATCACTTTGAACCAGGAACACAAACTTCAGGATTTTAAAAGGACAGGTTTTGTCTTTTGCTGTTTGGAAGTTTTGAGGGATTTTTTCCCTCCTCTCACTCCCCACCATTGTTGTCTGAGGGGGGACAGGCTCACACCTAATTCAACTGTAAAGCTAGAGAGTCCACAGCAAACAGTTTGTTTTATATCTTGCTTTTGGGGCAACTGGATAGCTAGGGTAGAGTAGGGCAGGAAGCAGCCCAGTTCAAGAATTGGGGACTGGCACAGAAGCTTGGAAGCAACCCTAGACATGAACTAAAATGTCCCAACCCAGGGAAGCGGGACCAGAGTGTGGTTCTGAGGGGTCAGGGGAACATAGCCCTGCCCCCGCCTCACAATGGACCTCAGGGTGGAAGACTGCCTTCCAGGAATGCTGACAGTTCATTTAAGAAGTGAAGTTCCTCGTCCAGATGGAGAAGACGCATACAGAAGCCTGGAGTGTGGAAGCAGAGGCAAAATGCAGTCAAGGGGAGGTGAGGCTTGTGGAGCAATGCAGCCCACAGAAACTGAACTGGAAAACATTTAGTGGGCAGAATGCTCCAGGTATACCATCTGACCTCCCCGCCCAGCTCCAATCAAATCACTGTTCAATACCCTAGAAAATGCCCCATGGAGGGAAGATAATGTAGAAGACTTCTTCCTAAAATCTGAGAGGGCCTGTCAGGGTACAACTTCCCTTCAGATAAATATATGGTGGAATTAAGATCTCAGATAACTGGATGTTGAGGCGTGGCAGCTGACATGCCTCAGGATGTCATAAAGGATCATGAATGGTTTAAGCAAGAGTCCAGACTGTCTGTGGGCCTCAATTCTGAAGAGGCCAGTTGCCATTTCAGAGCCCTAAGGTGGCACCAGGGTACGATATTTCCCAAACATGCCCATCATGCAGCTAAAAGCTGGAAAACATGGATCTCAGGAGAGAAGGCTGACACCTAGGAAAGTTCTCTCCTGATGCAAATGGAATAGTTCCTAGAGGGCGTTCCTCTAAAGGTTAGAGGGTACACCCTAGATGGAAACCCCCAGTCCCTAAGAGATGCAGAAGTACTTGGGGTCAGATGGAAGGAGCAGGAGTGTAGGGGGAGGAAAAAAGCCACAGGACAGACAGCAGTTTATGGGGTAAACAGAAGGGACATCGAGAGAGATCACCTCAAAATGGAAGAGTGAACCGAGGGGAAGGGATACCTCAGTAGTTTGAGCAGTGGCCTGCTAAACCCAGGATTGTGAGCTCAGTGCTTGAGGAGGCCATTTAAGGATCTGGGGCAAATAAAAAACAAAACAGGGATGGCACTTGACCCTGCCAAAAGGGCAGGGGACTGGACTTGATGACCTCCCAAGGTCCCTTCCAGCTCTATGAGATGTGTATCTCCATATATAAAATTGGAAACAATCCAAGAACGTACCTTGAAAGGAAGGGCCCTATCCACCTCAAAGGACGCCACAGACACCTTCTTGTTCCATGATTCCATTCTCCGAGAATCCACCTTGCCCCAGTGATTTGCCAGTTGGGTGTTGCTTTAAATGCAATGAGCCAGGTCATGTAAAGACCAACTGCCCCAAGCACACCAACAGAATACAGTTCATTGCACCGGGGTCTCACCACGAGTCCTCAGGCCCAGATGCCTCACATATACCCCTTGAGTGAAGGGAGGCTGAGTGTGGCTGACAAGAGGGTTACTATCTGGAGAAACACTGGAGCACAGGTGTCTGAAATTCACCAGTCCCTAGTGGACACTGAACTTATACATCCAGGGGCTCAAGTAACTGTTCAACCCTTCAGGGTGGACTCTTTCGACCTGCCTAAAGCCAAGTTGCCAGTTACGTACAAGGGCTGGCCAGGAATTTGGACTTTGGCCATCTATGACAACTATCTGATTTCTATGCTAGTGGGAGAAGACCTAGCTAACCACATGACACAAGCCCGTGACGGGAAATGGTCACCTGCGGGTGTGGAGGCCTGCTCAGCCCTGCTAACCCAGTTCCCAAGTCTCCTACCAGGGACCAGACTTTGCTAGGAAAGTACACTGAAGTCCATCTTATCTTTCTCTCTCTCTTTTGGGATAATGGGTTTTATAAAATTTCAAAACATACATAGTCTAACATTGTTTATCTACTCAGTTTGTAAGTAGGATCTAACTCAAGAACCTCTAATCCAAATCATTTTGAACTTTACAGAAAAATATTTTTCCTGCTTCAGATCAACACTATTTCTTTTTATTTTATTTTTAATTTTTAGTAAGGATAGTGTTAACAGGGAAGTGGGGAACAGAGATGAGACCAAAGTTGAGCGAATAGAAAACTGGTTCCTCAACTATGTAGCAACTGCCATTGCTGCACAATGAAGCTCTTTAAGAAAAATGACCCTTCAATGTACAGCTCCAAACTCTTCTCTACTGGGAATCCTGGTTCTCCTATGAAGTCCTCAGTAAATGTTATGTTCTAACACTTTTAAAGGCGACCTGCAATAAGTTCAAAATGTGCAGAGAAAGGATTTTAGAACAAAGTCCCCATTCAAATTTGTTTACATCACTGTGCCCATGATAAAGCAGTAATAAAGGACCACAGATGTTTTCCCTGGATTTCCTTAACAGCAACGAAGGGGCCTGTGGCACCTTACAGACTAACAGAAAAGTTTTGAGCATGAGCTTTCATGAGCACAGACTCACTTCATCAGATGCTGGTCTTGGAAATCTGTAGGGCCAGGTATAAATAAGCCAGAGCAAGGGTGGGGATAACAAGGGTAGCTCAGTCAGCAAGGGTGAGGCTTACTACCAGCAGTTGATCTGGAGGTGTGAACACCAAGAGAGGGGAAGCTGCTTTTGTATTTAGCCAGTCATTCGCAGTCTTTGTTTAAGCCTGAGCTGAGGGCATCGAATTTGCAGATGAATTGTAGCTCAGAAATTTCTCTTTGGAGTCTGGTCCTGAAATTTCTTTGCTGTAGGATAGCTACTTTTAAGTCTGCTACTGTGTGGCCTGGGAGATTGAAGTGCTCTCCTACGGGTTTTTGTATATTGCCATTTCTGATGTCTGATTTGTGTGCGTTTATTCTTTTACGTAGAGAGACTGTCCAGTTTGTCCGATGTATATAGCAGAGGGGCATTGCTGGCACATGATGGCATAAATTATATTGCTAGATGTGCAGCTGAACGAACCTACGATGGTGTGGCTGATCTGGTTAGGTCCTGTAATGGTGTTGCTGGTGTAGATATGTGGCCGAGGTTTGTTGCATGGATGGGTCCCTGAGTTAGAGTGACTGTGGTGTGGTGTATAGTTGCTGGTTAGGATTTGCTTCAGGTTGGCAGGTTGTCTGTGGGCAAGGACTGGTCTGCCTCCCAAGGCCTGTGAAAGTGGGGGATCATTGTCCAGGATGGGTTGTAAATCCCTGATACGTTGTAGAGGTTTTAGCTGAGGACTGTAGGTGATGGCTAGTGGTGTTCTGTTGGTTTCTCTCTTGGGCTTGCCCTGTAGTAAGAGGCTTCGTGGCACACGTCTGGCTCTGTTGATGTGTTTTCTCACTTCCTCAGGTGGGTACTGCAGTTTCAAGAATGCTTGATAGAGATCCTGTAGGTGTTTGTCTCTGTCGGAGGGGTTGGAGCAAATGCGGTTATATCTTAGTGCTTGGCTGTAGACAATGGATTGTGTGGTGTGTCTGGGATGGAAGCTGGAGGCATGAAGGTAGGCGTAGTGGTCAGTGGGTTTATGGTACAGGGTGGTATTGATGTGGCCGTCGTGTATTAGCACCATGGTGTCCAGGAAGTGGATCTCCTGTGTGGATTGTTCCAGGCTGAGGTTGATGTTGGGGTGAAAGTTGTTGAAGTCCCGGTGGAATTCCTCCAGAGTCTCCTTCCCATGGGTCCAGATGATGAAGACATCATCAATGTAGCCTAAGTAGAGATGGGGTGTTAGTGGACAAGAGCTAAGGAAGCGCTGTTTCAGGTCAGCCATGAAAATATTGGCATATTGAGGGGCCATGCGGGTACCCATAGCTGTGCCGCTGATTTGAAGATATATATCGTCGCCAAATCTGAAATAGTTGTGTGTGAGGATAAAGTTACAGAGCTCAGCCATCAAATGTGCTGTAGCATCATCAGGGATACTGTTCTGGACAGCATTTATTCCATCTTTGTGTGGGATGTTGGTATAGAGAGCCTATACATCCATGGTGGCTAGGATAGTGTTTTCTGGTAGGTCATCAATGTCTTGCAGTTTTCTCAGGAAGTCAGTGGTGTCTCAGAAATAGCTGGGAGTGCTGGTGGCATAGGGTCTGAGGAGAGAGTCCACATAACCAGACAGTCCTTCAGTGAGAGTGCCAACGCCCGAGATGATGGGGCATCCAGGATTTCCAGGTTTGTGGATCTTGGGTAGTAGGTAGAATAGCCCCGAACAGGGCTCTAGAAGTGTGTTGGTATAGATCTGTTCTTGTGCTTGTGTAGGGAGTGTCCTGAGCAGATGGTGAAATTTCTTAGTGTATTCCTCGGTGGGATCTGAGGAAAGTAGCCTGTAAAATTTGGTATTGGAGAGTTGTCTGGAAGCCTCCTTCTGGTAGTCAGACCTGTTCATGATAACAGTAGCTCCTCCTTTATCTGCCTCTTTGATTATAATGTCAGGGTTGTTTCTGAGGCTGTGGATGGCATTGCGTTCCGCACGACTGAGGTTGTGAGGCAAGCGATGCTGTCTCTCCACAATTTCTGCCTGTGCGCGTCGCGGAAGCATTCTATATACAGGTCCAGACTGTTATTTCTGCCCTCAGGAGAAGTCCACGTGGAGTTATTCTTCTTGTGCTGCTGAAGCAAACCTGAAGCAAATCCTAACCAGCAACTATACACCACACCACAGTCACTCTAACTCAGGGACCCATGCATGCAACAAACCTCGTTGCCAGCTCTGCCCACATATCTACACCAGCAACACCATTACAGGACCTAACCAGATCAGCCACACCATCGTAGGTTCATTCAGCTGCACATCTAGCAATATAATTTATGCCATCATGTGCCAGCAGTGCCCCTCTGCTATATACATCGGACAAACTGGACAGTCTCTACGTAAAAGAATAAACGCACACAAATCAGACATCAGAAATGACAACATACAAAAACCCGTAGGAGAGCACTTCAATCTCTCAGGCCAAAGTAGCTATCCTACAGCAAAGAAATTTCAGGACCAGACTCCAAAGAGAAATTTCTGAGCTACAATTCATCTGCAAATTCGATGCCCTCAGCTCTGGCTTAAACAAAGACTGCAAATGGATGGCTAAATACAGAAGCAGCTTCCCCTCCCTTGGTGTTCACACCGCCAAATCAACTGCTGGTAGTAAGCCTCACCCTTGCTGACTGAGCTAACCTTGTTATCCCCACCCTTGCTCTGGCTTATTTATACCTGGCCCTGCAGATTTCCAAGACCAGCATCTGATGAAGTGAGTCTGTGCTCACGAAAGCTCATGCTCAAAACTTTTCTGTTAGTCTATAAGGTGCCACAGGACCCTTTATTGCTGTTACAGATCCAGACTAACACGGCTACCCCTCCAATACTGGATTTCCTTCTTTCCCTGCTCATGGAGTTTTGTATACAATAAAAATCTTCCTTTAAGAGGGAAAATATTTGTTCTCTTTCTTCCCATCTTTAGCTTCAGAGGTTTCTGAGTCCATTAACTTGTATTTAACACCAAGGATATTTTCCACTGTTTTTATAGGGACTGTATAAAAATGAAGGGAAAAAAGTAACAGTTTCCAAAAATCGCATGCTAGAGTCAGGATGACCTTTTGCTGGTACTATTTACTTTAAGAAAAGCTTACCTTAGAGTACTGTTAACTGCTCCCAGTTTGTTAGCTTGTTCACAGTCTTCCAGTTCTTTTGTGTTATTTATTCTTTTTGAGTACTGTAAGAAAGCTTACATTTAGTACATACTACATACTAACTACAGAAGTCCTTCACCCATTTCTCATAGAAGTCAAAGTTGTTCAGCAAATACAAATCTGCTGACATGGGAAACAAGGATTCTGAGGATATGCAGTAATCTTGATGATTTTGGAACCTTCTCCAGAATCAGTTTCCTTTAAAAAAAAGTTTTCAGCTTTTTCCATGTAATACAAATAATGAAGTATTTGCTTAGCTACTGTGCCAACACAACAAAATACAGCACAAATGACGTGAACATTCTCTTTCAACTTTAATAGAAACTACATTCTAAGGCTAGCCCTGTTGTAATTTTTAAGGTAGTTTGTACAGTATGAGTGTAACAGTATAAAGAGAAGTTACTTACCTGTAGCAACGATGGTTCTTCGAGATGTGTCCCCGTGGGTGCTCCACAATAGGCGTCGGGCTCGCCCGGCGCCGCAGATTGGAATTCTTCTAGCAGTTTCTATTCAATCACGCATGCGCCGATGTGCACCGCTCCCTTGCGCGCCCCCGGCCATGTGTGCGATCCGGTCCCCGCCAGTTCCTTGACCAACCGCCTCAGATGCTCCTGAAATACACCAGACAGAGATCTGAAGCGGGGAGGATGGGCGGGTGGTGGAGCACCCATGGGGACACATCTCGAAGAACCATCGTTACTACAGGTGAGTAACTTCTCTTTCGTCTTCGAGTGGTCCCCATGGGTGCTCCACAATAGGTGACTACCCATCAGTAACCCAAGTAAGGAGGTGGGTAATTGATTTATGTGCAGCTTGCCCCCGAGAGGATTGCTGTCAACAGACGGGTATCCTCCTCGAATACCCAACGCAGGGCATAATGCTTGGCGAAGGTGTCGTAGGATGACCAGGTCGCTGCTCTACAGATGTCTTTTAACGCAATTCCCTTGAAGAAGGCTGTTGATGCCGCCACCGCCCTGGTGCAGTGATCCCTAGGCGGAGCCAGCAAAGGGGTCTTTCGAAGCTCGTAGCATATTTTTATACAAGATACAATGTGCTTCGAAATTCTCTGGGAAGACAGGCCTTCCGCTTTTGACCTGGGAGCGAGAGACACCAGAAGCCTGTCTGTTTTGCGGAAGGACTTAGTTCTCTCTATGTAGAAGGACAACACCCTTCTCACATCTAGGAGATGTAGGCGCGCCTCCTTGCTGGAGCTGTGAGGCTTTGGGTAAAACGAGGGTAAGACTATTGGTTTGTTAAGATGGAACTCCGAGGAAACTTTTGGAACGAAGGCTGGGTGTAACCGTTAGGTTACCGCCTCCTTTGAGAATACTGTGCAGGGCGGCGTTGCTATCACTGCTGCAAGCTTGCTCACCCTGCGGGCTGACGTAATCGCAAGAAGGAAAGTTGTTTTCATAGTAAGGAGTCGGAGGGGTACCGTGGCTAAGGGTTTGAAGAGTGGTCCCAATAGCGTGCTGAGCACCAAGTCCAATCTCCATGACGGCAGCAGCAGTTTTCAAGGGGGGCACAGGTTTACCAGCCCCTTCAAGAACCTCATGACAATAGGGTGGGCGAATACGGTGGGCCTTCCTCTATATGCCGAAAAGCTGATATAGCAGTGAGGTGGACCTTTATTGAGGACAGAGAAAGCCCGTCTCGTTTGAGGTCCAATAGGTATTCTAGTATTACGGTTATGGAAACGTTGAGGGGAGCTAACTGTTTGGCGGAACACCAGGCTGTGAAGCGTGTCCATTTCCGTTTGTAAGTCCTCCTGGTGGAGGGCCTTTGGCTACATTCCAAGACTTGTCGTACTCCCTCCGTACACATGCTCTCTAAGGCGCTGAGCCATGGATTAACCATGCTTGTAGGCATAGTCCCTGAGGGTGCGGGTGCACTATGGACCCCTGAGCCTGTGTAAGTCCGGTGCCACCGGTAGGGGGAGTGGTGGACAATCCGATATGCACAGAAGCAAGGGAAACCATTGTTGTAGGTCCCAAGTTGGAACTATGAGTATCATGCAAGCTCTCTCCCTTCTGGCTTTCTGCAAAACCTTGTGGATAAGCGTTGTGGGAGGAAACGCATAGAGTAGAGGGTCCTTCCATGAAATCATGAATGCGTCCCCCAGGGGCCCCTGCCCTATTCCTGCTCTGGAGCAGTACTGGGGACACTTCTTGTTGTACTGGGTGGCAAAACAAATCGACTTGGGGAAACCCCCATGTACGAAATATGCGCCGTAGCAGGTCGGAGCGGATCTGCCATTCGTGCGCGAGTGCAAAGCGCCTGCTCAGCTGATCTGCCTTCACATTGTGGGCGCCCGGCACGTACGAGGCTTTCAACGTTATGTTGTTGGCGATGCACCAGTTCCACAATCTGACTGCTTCCGCACATAGCGCACGGGATCGTGCCCCTCCATGTCGATTGATGTAGAACATAGTGGAGGTATTGTCGGTATTGATCCCGACTACTTTCCCATGTAGGTATTTCTGAAAATGTCTGCACGCATTGAACACCGCTCTGAGCTCCAGTATGTTTTTGTGCAGTGTCTGTTCCGCAGGGGACCATAGCCCTTGCGTCACCTTGCTGCCAATGTGCGCTCCCCATCCTATGTAGGAGGCGTCGGTAGTAAGAAAAATAGAAATTTGTGGTTGGTGGAAGGGCACCCCCGCTAGCAGATTCTTGGGATCTCCCCACCACGCTAGGGATCTGCGCACTTCCATCGTGGCCAACACTACCCTGTGGACAGTGTGGGATGCCAGTTTGTAAACACTCGCCAGCCAATGCTGCAGGCTTCCCATGTGTAAACTGGCATTCTGTACCACAAACGTCGCTGCCGCCATGTGCCCCAATGTGCCGCCATGTGCAGGCACGTTAGGACCGGCACCGTGGGGCTGTACGTCATGACTTGCACCAGGGAGTTGATGGTGCGGAAGCGGGCGTCGGGCAGGTATACTGTTGCTGTGATAGAGTTTGTGTGTGCCCCTATGAACTCTATACCTTGCATGGGTTCGGTCTTTGACTTTGCGAGGTTGATAACTAGGCCTAGCGAAGTAAACGTGTTCGCGGTGATGCATATCATGCGTAGGACCTCTGCCTTTGAGGTCCCTTTCAGTAGGCAGTCGTCCAGATATGGAAAAATAAACACCCCCTGTCCGTGCAGGTAGGCTGATACCACTGCCAGGGTTTTGGTAAAGACTCTAGGTGCCGAGGATAGGCCGAACAGAAGAACCCTGTACTGGAAATGTTCCCCGCCGACCGTGAAGCGGAGGAAGTGTCTGTGTGCCGGGTGGATTGTCATATGAAAGTAAGCGTCTTGTAAGTCGAGGGCTGCAAACCAGTCTCCATCGTCCAGTGCCGTAAGTATGGAGGCAACTGTGATCATCCGAAAGCGTTGCTTGCGCAAGTAACGGTTGAGGCCCCGTAGATCCAAGATTGGCCTCCAGCCTCCCGTTTTCTTCTCTGTTAGGAAGCAGCGTGAGTAAAAACCTTGCCCTTGGAATTTTTCTGGCACTCTTTCCACCGCCCCTATGAACATGAGGTGATCTACCTCCTGCTTCAGCCTTGCCTCGTGGGCAGCGTCCCTGAGATGAGGCCGGGTGGGAGGTTTCGTTGGTGGAAGTGACTGGAAGGGGATCGTGTAACCCGTGGCTATAAATTTCTAGCACCCATTTGTCTGTGGTGATCTTTTGCCATTGGCAGTGGAACGGTTTGAGGCGATGATGGAACATGAGATGAAAATGGCATTGAGCGATGGTGTTGATAGTGCAGTCCTTGACATACCCGTCAAACTTGCTGTCTCTAGGCTTGTCCCGAGGGTGTACGGCTTTGTTGAGAACGTTGTCTGGGGACCCTGTACTGCTGCTGCTGTTGATGGCGCCCTTGGTCATAGCCTCGCTGATATTGAGCGCGCTGTGGTTGGTAAGCATAGCGTCTTTGCTGAGGATAGAACTTCTTTTTCTTGTACAGGGGAGTATAAATACCCAAGGTCTTAAGTGTGGCCCTCGAGTCTTTGCTGGAGTGGAGGACCGAGTCGCTTGAGTCTGCAAACAGCTTTTGCTTATCAAAGGGAAGATCCATGATCTTCGCCTGTAGGTCTCTGGGGATACTGGACGTCTGGAGCCAGGGTTCCCTACGCATTACCACTCCTGCTGCTGTTGAACGTGTCGCTGTGTCTGCCACGTCCAGGGCAATCTGGACTCCCGTCTGCGACGCCGCATAGCCTTCTTGGACAATCGCCTTTAACACTGGCTTCTTGTCCTCCGGGAGTGAATCCATGAGAGGAGTGGGTCTAGAGTAATTGTCAAAGTTATGGTTTGATAGATGTGCCGCGTAATTTGCCACTCTCAATAATAGGGTAGAGAAGAAGTAAACCTTCCTGCCGAACAGCTCTAGCTCCTTAGCATCTTTTTCCCACCCCCCCGATTTGTACTGAGACGTTTTCGACCTCTGCTGGGACGATTCAACCACCAAAGAATTGGGTTGTGGGTGACTAAAGAGGAACTCCATGCCCTTGGCTGGGACGAAGTACTTCTTATCCGCTCTCTTGTTCGCAGGCGGAATAGAGGCTGGAGTCTGCCATCTGTTAGTGGCTGACTCCATAATGGCTTCGTCCAGCGGGATAGCGATTTTAGATGAAGCCGGGGGTCTCAAATTTGTCAGGAGTTCATGGTGCTTCTCCTGCACCTCTGCTATTTGAATGTCCTGCGTGTATGCTACTCTTTTGAACAGCTCCTGGAATTGTTTATGGTCATCCGGAGGGGAGACATTCCCGGGGGCCATGGCCTCGTCTGGGGAGGATGAGGAGGAACCGCTGGGGTAAACCTCCCTCAAATCCTCTGGCTCCTGAGTTCGGTGATATACTTGCTCCCTGGTGGGCTGTGAAGGGAAGTCTCAGGATTCTGGACCTAATTCCCCCCCAGGACAACTGCGTTCCCATCCCAGAGCAAGAGTGTACACGGGAGTATTGACGAGTAGTAGGAGAGGACCTGCCCCTGGATCTAGACCTGTGGTGTCTGTGTTCAACATGATGAGGATGACTACAGCAACATGAGCAAGGGCCCGGTGATGGAGACCTGGACCACGATCGGGGAGTGTACCCATGATGTCTGGGACAGCGGGATCTCCGCGACGACATTGACAGTGGTGAAGCTGGTTTGTGATAGTACTCAAGGGGATCCATGCCCAAAAATGGTGAAGGTGGCCTGAGCCATGGCAAAATTGGTTGGAGGAACGGAGAGGGAGGCCTGAAATAAGCCGGTGGAGTTGCAGCCCGGCGCTGCGGTGTGTGTATCTCGGGAGCGGGGCTGGGTGATAAGGGCAGCGCAGCCCTGCCTGGAGATGGAGTAAGGTGCCGGGTTTTAGCTCTGGCCTTGCCCCTACCCTGCGGGGTGGGCACCGCCCCCTCCAGTGCTGGGGATCTCGGCCCCATTGTCAGCGCCACACTCGGCCCCATCAACAGCAGTGCCACGCGGGTAGCTTCCTCCGGTGCCGGTAGGCTCCGTGCCGGGTGCCCCTGCGCCGTCGGTGCAGTGGCGCCACCAATTCCGCCGCTTGCCGCGTTGGCGCTCGCGGCGCCTTCCGTGCCACCTGTTGTGTAATCAGAGGCTCGGCCTCTGCCACGCGTGCTGCTGTGCTGCCGCTTTCATCAGCTCGCGGCTGGGGGCTCTGCGTTCCGCTCGTCCTGCTCGCTGGGACCGCCGGCAAGGATCGAACTGGGGAGAGTTTCCTCCTCTTCTGCACCGAGGGGGTCAAAGAGGCTGCCTTCCTTTTATGCAACCCAGAGGGCCCTTCTGTGTGAGGCTTCTCCGGCGGTTCAGGCTGGAGAGCTTTATCAAACAAGATCATTTTGAGCCTCATTTCTCTGTCCTTCCTGGCCCTGGCTGTAAGCTTAACGCAGTGGGAACACTTCTGGGTAACGTGAGACTCTCCCAGGCAGCGAATGCATTTACTATGCCCATCTGAGGCCGGCATAGCCTCGCGGCATGACTTACACTTCTTAAGCCCCGAGGAAGCCATCGCGGTGAGTCTTTACTGTTAATAGGGTACTTAGCCACTAATCAGTGCTTTCTAACCCAAAATAACATTCACGGCCTTTAGGGCAGCGGACGGCTTAACAGCCTTCTTGTCCGCCCCTCCTTCGTTCCTCTTCTCTCTGCTATCTAATATGCTCTTCTCTTTTTTTTTTTTGTATAATAGCGACAAACAAATGAACTACATGTAAAAAACAACTCTCTTATCTGTCTCTGGCTTTAGCCGGAGCGGATTCCGTCTGCAGCCGATGGCGGATGAGAAGGAACTGGCGGGGACCGGATCGCGCACGTGGCCGGGGCGCACAAAGGAGCAGTGCGCGTCGGCGCATGCGCGATCCAATAGAAACTGCTAGAAGAATTCCGATCTGCGGCGCCGGGCGAGCCCGACACCTATTGTGGAGCACCCACGGGGACCACTTGAAGAAGAACATGATTTTTTCTATAGCCATATTGTGAGGCCTAGAACTCCTCTGCAGCAAGAATAAAAAGCAGCAGCTGTTAACTGTAGAGCTACAAGTCACTTACATTCTATCTAAATTTCATTACAATAGCGTCACGCCAGGCTGTTAGAGGGATACCACATTCTAATGCTACTCACTTTCACCAGATAAAGAAAGCAGATCTCAAGATGGGTAAAGAAAACGTAGCGAACAGCATTTCATCTGGAAAGCAACTATTAATAAATAGCTGAGGTTGTGGAATCCCCATTCTATGATGATTGCCCTGGCTTTCTGCTTTGTGTACGATCTCTCCCTGGTTTGTAATTGTTTCTGTCTGCTGTATAATTAATTTTGCTAGGTGTAAATCAATTAAAGTGGTGGGATTTGACTGGTTAGGTAATTCCATTACAGTAGCTTATGACTGGTTAGTAATATTATATTAAAGGAATTGGTCAAGGTACATCTAAGCAGGACTTGATTTTCACCACTTAAACTGGAGTCCAAGAAGGAAAGCAGGAGGAAGGAGGAAAGAAGGAAGACAGTAAGAAGAGAAAGACCTGGGCAGACTCCCTCCTCCACCCCAAGATCAGAACTACCAAACCCTGAGATACAGCAACCAGCACCAGAGAGACTGACTGACTGTCCCAACAGGGGAAGTCTGCCTGCCTTTGTCAGGATTAGTGAGCATGGTATGGAGTGCTCAGCATGTATTCAGCTTTCTTGGTAATTGTAAATAAATAGAGAATAAGAATATAACTGTGTAAGGCTTTTTACAGTGGCACAGATCCTGTATATCCCCAGGGAACTATGCCCCGAGTCCTAGGAACGGGGTAAGGGTGGAAGTTTAAATTAACAGAGTCATGGCTTGAGCCCTTGGGACTGGGAAAAGGTATGTGCATCTCTGAAGTGTGGAAGGGAATAAAAAAATTAGTGTGGGTAACACCACCAAAACTGTAGTTTTTAAAATAGTCTGTTTAAATTTCAAATATTGGTATACAATACAGTGTAAACTGATTCATAACACTTTGTAATTTTGCAAAAAATTACTTTAGTACAACATCCCTGCATTCACAAACTCAATTTCTCGCGAGTGGCTCATCATCCCCTGCACTGTTGCTGAGGCGCCATAGCTGCGCATGTGGCCCTGGTGTTGCTGCTGAGTGGCATGAGGCACTGATGCCACCTTTACAGCACTGCTGTTTGCTGCCACGCGACGTGAGGTGCTGTTCCCCCGCATAGCACTACTGTTGCCACTGTGCAGTGTGAGGCTCCATAGCCTCCCGTGCAGCGCTGGTGTTGCTGAGAGGTGCCTGTGCTGTGCTTCTGGAGCCGCTGCGAGATGCCCTAGGTGCCTGTGCAGTGCGTCTAGATAGTCACAACATTCAACATTCGTGAGGGTTCTCAGCACTGAGCCCTCGCAAATGTTGCGACTCTACTGTACTGAAATACAGAAACAGGTAGTTCTAAATAGCCAAACTAGTTATCTCCCTAAGGAGCACAGCAAACAATACAGATGTCAGGAAGAAATGCTGATCAAGGTTTATTTGTAATCAAAACCAGAAAAACTCCACCATGAATTCTCTTGGGGTTCCATGCCAGTCCCAAACCTGCATGAAGGAGGAGAGTTGGTCAGATGAGTGACAAAGCACTGATCATAAAACAGGAATGAAATCTGATGCTAACACACTTAACTGATAAGAGAGGCTGGCTTGGATGTCACCCAGATAAACAAGATCCGTGACACCAATCAAGCAAGTGAGGTTGACTTGATTACTTAGCAATCAAAAGAAAATTACAACTAACATATATACTATCAATTGGAACTTGGAACGTCTGAACACTGTGGGCAGCTGGAAAGTTAGAGCTGCCTCAAAAAGAGATGGAGAGATACCGATGTGATATACTTGGACTAGAGGAGATGCATAAGAGGGCACCTGGAGAGATGTGTGGGGTTGCAAATTCATTTGGTCAGGGAACAAAAAGCAGGAGTCAGATTCCTACTGAGCAAAAGAGCTAGAAAAGCATTATTAGGCTACAAACCAGTAAGTGTGAGAATAACGGTAGCAAGATTTGAAGCTAAACTAGTCAACATCTCAGTCATTCAGGTGTATGCACTCATGTCAGGCAGTACAGAGGAAGAAATCAAGTTGTTCTATAAAGACTTGACAAAGACACTGGAGAAGACACCAAAGAGAGCTCATCGGAGGAGACTGGAATGTGAAGTTTGGCATAGATAAAGGTTGGGAGAGTGTCATGGGAAGGTGTGGATATGGAGAAAGAAACGAACGAGGTGAGAAACTACTAGAGTTTGCTATGGAGTGCAGGAAGTGGACATGGCAATCGAATGATGGGAAGTCCAAGAACCTAATAGACATGATCTTGATAAGACGATGATCAGTACAGCAGTGCCAAACTTTCCAAGGAGCGTATATAGACTCGGAGTGCAGTTTAGTGATTGTGAACATCAAGAAGAAACTCAAGATAAAGTATAAGGAGAAAAAGAAACATGGTGAGGCCAAGCAAGGAAGAAATAGGGAATGCATACAGAGCAGCACTTGAATAGAAGATCAGGAACATGGGCACAGAGAAAGACCTAGATAAGAGAGTTGTAGGGATAGCCACGGCGATAGAAGAGGCAATTGAGTAGAGTGTTCCAGAAGAAAAGATCAATAAGAAATGGATTACACAGGAGATGCTGAAGTTGGTCCAAGAGAAGACAGCATTAAAGATCAGAAGGGATGCTTCCAAGAAGGCGGAACAGCAATATAGAATGAAATGCAATGAGGTGAGAAAAGTGGCCAGAATGAATAAGATGAAATGGTTAGAGGTGCAGTGTGAAAATACAGCAGTATACAGAGAGGTATTACAGAGAATATAAGACTAGGGACACGTATAAGATTAGGGATATTAATAGGAAATGGCAGCCAAAGCAGAAAGACAGTGATCAAAGAAGAAAACAACAAGGTGCTCATGAACAAGCAGAAGGTTCTGCAGCAATGGATGAAATAGTGCACCAATCTGTATGAAGCACTGTAGGAGAGTGTCCTGACTGTTTTCAGTTCTTCAATAGGTATCTGCTGATCATCGAGAGCAAGACTGATATTTCGAAGGAGGAAGTAGAAAGAGCAGTGAAACGACTAAAGAAGAACAAGAGCCCTGGAAATTTTAATATCACAGGAGAGATGATCAAATAGGGCAGAGAAAGTATGATTCAGGAAACACACCAACTGTGTAATATAGTGTGGCAAGGAGGGAAGGCAATTAAGGAATGGACAAGATCTGTGCTAGTGACAATACATAAGAAAGGAAGTGAATTTGAGTGCAAGAACTATAGAATGATTGCTCCAATGAGTCATCTAGGTAAGGTGCTGATGAGGATAGTGATGGAGAGACTGAGATTGCAGATAGAACATGAACAAGCAGATTCAGGAAAAACGGAAGTACCATACAGCAGATATTGGCACAAAGATTGATAGTGGAGAAAGCTCAACAAAAGAACAAGAACATCTACACTAGCTTCATCGATTTTCAGAAGGCATTTGACAGTACAGATCAGAAAGTGACTTGCACGGTGTTGAAGCTGTACAGCGTGAATAGACTGATACACCTGTTGAAGGGCATCAATGGCAATGCGGAGGCAGCAGTGAGAACGTGCAGAGAGTTGGGAAGTTGGGTTAGAACAAGCAGATTCACAGATGATATCATCATCATCAAGGAAGATGAAGAGAAGCTAGCAAGAAGAGTACAGGTGCTAAACGAAGAAGGGAAGTGGTACAAACTGATTATGAACATCGATAAAACAAAACCAATGGTATGCGACAAGATTTGGTGTAGACGGGATCGAACCAGAGTACGTGCAGAAAGTCATGTATCTGGGGAGCAAAATAACGTATGGTCTAGACCCCTGGTCCCCAAACTTTTTGGCATGATGCCCCCCTTTTGATATTTGAGATACCCTCACGCCCCCCACCTCTATTTTAACAGTGGGCCAGCCAACCCAGCTGCCTGTGAGCCACCTGCCTGAGCCCCGCCCCCACAAAGCCAGGCACCACCCGTCCCTCATCAAAACAAACATCCTCCTCCTCCTCCTCCTGCAACCCACACTCACCTTTGCAGGAGACCGCTAGCTCCACATGGGTCTTTGCCAGCTGCCTGCTTTTTACAGTGGCTGCACCAGGTTGCCCATTTGAAATGGCAGGGGCTGAGAGCCGTAAGCAAGGGCCGGCTCTTTCTTGGGGTGTGGGGAATGACTGGTGGGGGGACTGGGCTGCCTCACGATCGCCTGGAATTTCTTCATGCCCCCCAGTTCACGAAGCCAAGGTCTAAACTGTAAGACGGAAATAATGACTAGAATAGTGAAAGCAAGATTGAGTTTGAAGGTGACGGATAAAATCTGGAAAAGCAAAGCAATTAGCTTAGGAATAATACTGAGCGTCTTAAACGTGTATTCAGCAGCATGTTGTATGGATGTGAGGCACGTGTGATAATGAAAGATGCCAAGAGAAGGACAGTGATGTTTGAAAGGAGTTATAGAAAGATCCTGAGAATAGGAGGGATGCAGAAGGTCACCTATAAGGAATTATATAGGAAGATACAGCTGAAAGAGAACCTACTGTGCGGTGGGGAAAAAAAGCAGTCAAGTAGCACTTCAAAGATTAACAAAATAATTTATTAGGTGAGCTTCTGTGCGACAGACATGTCTTCAGACCACAGCCGTACCAGAACAGACTCAATATTTAAGGCACAGAGAACCAAAACAGTAATCAAAGAGGACAAATGAGAAAAAAAAAGGATCAAGGTGAGCAAATCAGAGAGTAGAGGACTATGGCGGGGGGGGGTGTGTGTGTGTGTGTCAAGAATTAGATTCAGCCAAGTATGCAAACGAGCCCCTATAGTGACTCAGAAAATTCTCATCCCAGTTCAAACCATGTGTTAATGTGCTGAATTTGAATACAAAAGGACAGCTCGGCTGTCTCCCGTTGAATAGTGGCGCGAAAATTTTTCTTCAGTAACACGCAAACTCTTAAGTCATTAGCAGAATGGCCCACTCCATTAAAATGTTGACTAACCAGTTTGTGGACCGGAGTGTTTTTATGTCTGTTTTGTGCCCATTAACTCTTGGTCTAAGGGAGTTAGAAGTCTGTCCAATGTACAAAGCATCTGGGCATTGTTGGCACATGATGGCATATATGATGTTAGCTGAGGAACATAAGAATGTGCCCATGATTCTGTGAATACCTTGGTTAGGTCCAGTGATGGTATTTTCGGAGAAGATATGTGGACAAACCTGGCAGCGAACTTTGTTGCAAGGAAAGGTTCCAGAAGAAATAAAAAATACAAATCGACAGGGCCAGATGAATACCCAAAGACCAGCTACTCCAAGATCGGCCCAAAAAAGCCAAGAACACAACACCACTGGTCATCACCTACAGCCCCTAACTCAAACCACTGCAACGAATTATTAAAGATCTACAACCGATCCTTAATCAGGATGCCACACTTCAGAAGACCCTAGGTGACATGCCTGTTCTCTCCCACAGACAACCTCCCAGCCATATGAGGATCCTCACCAACAGCCACAGTCTATACCCCAGGAATACCAGTCCTGGAACCTTTCCCTGTCCCACAAAAGCTCACCTAATAAATTATTTTGTTAGTCTTTAAAGTGCTACTTGACTGCTTTTTTGTTTTGATAGTATATAGACTAGTATGGCTCCCTCTCCGTTACTACTGTAGGAGGTTATACCATGGACGTTACAGCTATATGGGCAGATCTGCAGAATGAATAAATAAAAAAAAAAATCAAAGACCCTGGTATTTGGCATAATGGACACTTCAGCTAGGAAAGGAAGACCCCACAGAGAATGGGTAGATGATATAGAAGATTTGCGTGGAGCTAGTCTATAGAAACTAAGCCACTCCGCACTTGACAGGGAAAGATGGAATGAAATAGTGAGGGAGGCATCAGACACCAACAGGCACTGAGCCCATGTTTGTTGACGATAACCAGAAATATAAATGTTCAATAATCTTTCAGAAACTGTGGCTTTATCGAAAACTGTGACAGATCTAAAGAAGTGGGTCGGTCCCACGAAAGCTCATCACCTAATAAATTATTTCGTTGAATTTTTTCTCTTCCAAGTAGCATAGTCCAGGACTTCAGAGGCAAGAATCATATGGATTGCTGGTGAAGAGTTGGCCCCTGCTGAAATCAACTGGAGTTTTTCAACTAACTTCAATAATGTTAGGATTTCACCCTGCCTATTCAGCAATTACCAAAAATCGTAGCTATTTTAGAATATGTTTATTTTAAGCGATCTCAAATATTTTAGTTATTTATATTAATACAAAATGGACTGCAAAAGGAGAGCCATACGTGTGTACATGAGCACACACGTATACATGCAATCCAGTCACATATTTCATTTGATTCCTCCTTATACTATTACTTTTACTCATTCAGTTTGCTATGCCTGTTTTAGTGACCACCCAACTATTGCACAGAGTCAAAATACAATTTGAGATTTTTGAAGAAAAGCTGTCAATCTGTCAGAAGTCCCTAGAGATTTCTATTATCCTGGCATAAAACCAATATTGGAGGATCTAAGATGGGTGGGGAACCTTTCTTTGGTGGAAAGGAGCAGCAACTTCCAAATGGTCTTCCAATTCTTCTGTGCTCCAGATTTGAGACTTGGTAAAAAAAAAAAAGGCAACATTTCAAACCTAGCAAGCTGGGTTTCAAATAAGCTCCTCAGAAAAAAATGGGAGATGGGGAAGAGCATCTCAAACCTCTTACTACTGTCTCTAATAATTCTATACTAAACAACTACTACTGACATTAACACTAAATTAAAGAGCAAATGCAAAAATGGACACAGCTAAACTCCATTTTAGGCTCAGGTGGTGGTGAAGGAAATCAGTGATTCACTTGCATAATCCTATAAACCTGGGTTTCCTAAACTTTATATATAGTTGGGACCCGGTTTTTTTCAGTAGTTTTTTTTGCAGCCCAAAAAATATAAACGCATATAAAAAAAGAATGAAAAATGAACACATTCACTGTTTATTTATTCACAATAATAGTACATAGCAATAATTTGTATATTTTCTAAGGCCTGGTACTGGGCCACAGACCACACTTTGGAAAACACTGCTATGAACCATGGGTTAGGGTTCATAGAATCATAGAACAACAGAGCTGGAAGAGACCTAAAAAAGCCATCAAGTCCAGACCCCTGCCCTAAGAAGGACCAAACCCATCAGATCAGCCCAGCCAGGGCTTTGTTGAGGCAAGACTTAAACACCTCCAGGGATGGAGACTCCACTACTTCCCTGGGTAGACCATTAAGAACATAAGAACATAAGAATGGCCATACTGGGTCAGACCAAAGGTCCATCAAGCCCATTCCAATGCTTCTCCACCCTCCTAGTGAAAACATTTTTCCTAATGTTCAACCTGGGCCTTCCCAACTGCAACTTGAGACCATTGTTCTGTGTTCTGCCATCCATGACCACTGTGAACAGCCTCTCTCCAGCCTCTTTGCAAACTCCCTTCAGTAAGTTGAAGGCTGTTATCAAGTCCCCCCTCAGTTTTCTCTTCTGAAGACTAAACAGTCCCAATTCCCTCAACCTGTCTTCATAAGTCATATGCTCCAGCCCCCTAATTATTTTGGTCGCCATCTGCTGGACCCTCTCCAGTGTATCCACATCCTTCCTATATATGGGGGCACAGAACTGGACAGTACTCCAGATGCAACCTCAAAGCCAAATAAAGAGGAACAATCACTTCTTTGGATCTACTGGCAACGCGCCTCTTGATGCAACCTAATATGCCATTAGCGTTCTTGGCTACAATGGCACACTGTTGACTCATGTCCAGCTTCTTGTCCACTACAATTCCCAGGTCCTTTTCTGCAGAACTACTACCAAGCCAGTCACACCCCAGCCTCTAACAATGCTGGGGATTCTTCCGGCCCAACTGCAGGACTCTGCACTTGTCCTTATTGAACCTCAGATTTCTTGCAGCCCAGTCTTCCAATATGTCTAAGTCACTCTGGTTTAGAGAAAAGATTAGGATTAAACAGGTTTTCATCAGGTCTTTAGGAAAAAACAAAACTAAAAGGAAGAAAAGGTTAGATAAGCTGAAATGAAAAAAGTAACAATTTATGAGGTCAAAACATCTCCTAAACTTTCCTATTTTCTGTGTATTTTCTAAAAGTATTTTCTGTTCCATCTGCAGCCCACACATCAAAACAGTTACCATCCTCTTCTCTACAGAAAATAATGCTGCTGAACAATACCCAATTGCTGACGGGCACCAGAAGGAAGATATACACTCTCAGCATGGTATCCATATCTTTAGCATTGATATGTAATTTTTGCATAAGCAATTTTACGAACATAATTATTTTCTATCCTGTTAAGCAAACAGCAAGTTTTTAGAGCACAAATTATATAACATTTAAAATTATAACCTAATAATGGACCACCTTCTTCTGTTAATTAAACCAACATTGAATCAGGCTATTCATGCAAATTGACTTGAGCTGTGTCTACACTAGCCCCTTCCTTTTGGAAGGAGCATGGTAATGAGCAAGCTCGGAAGATGATAAATGAGGCACTGCCATGAATATGCAGCACCTTATTAGCATAATGGCAACCACAGCGATTCTAAAGTGCCTCTTTCGACTCACATGCCACCCATGTAGATGGGGGCCTTTCGAAAGGACCCTCTAGTATTGGAAAGCCCCTTCTTAACACCAGATAGGAAGAAGGGGCTTTCAAAGACTTGGGGGGGGTCCTTTCAAAAGGCCTCCGTCTACATGGGTGGCATACGGGTCGAAAGAGGCACTTTAAAATCACCGTGGCAGCCATTATGCTAATAATAGCATCTTCCGACTTCACTCATTACCATGCCCCTTCCATAAGTAAGGGACTAGTGTAGATGCAGCTTCGGTTTTTGAGACTTCTATCTATCTATCATACTGACCCATACTTTCATTGCTTCCATACTCTTCTCCCCGTTCCCCGCCCGCGCACCCCACCCTGCCACCATCTGTTGTCCCAGCCGATACTTCCACTGCAAGTTCTTTGGGGAGGGGAACAAAAGTCTGTGTTCTACCTTTGTACACCTTAAACAGGGCTTCTGATTGATAGCATCTCAGAGCCCTAGCTATGACATAGCTGTATAATGTAGGCTCACACACCACCATTTGGTCCCAACAGAACTCAAGTTCAAGCTCAAGGAGGTACACCATAAAAGCAACCAAGTTGGGATTGAGATTCAACAGGGAGCAGCTGAAGTAGAGAGACAGATGATTTCCAAATGAAGCTGTCCAGACAGACAGACAGACTTCTGACAAACCTCACCCTGAAAGATACTATCATGGATCAAATCTGGGCACACACCAAAACAGCCTGAAAAATAGAGACCTGTGATAAAACACTGGGAAAGAGGACAAGGCATCACAAAAATGGATCACAGCAGAAACTCCGATAAAAGTGAAGGAATGAAAAGACAGAAAAGTGACAGTCTACAACAGCAAACCAAGAGCAGCCAAGGTGGAAGCTCAGACCCTATGTTCAGATAGCAACAAAAACTTAAAAAGGCTGTAAAATGGGACAAGAAGAATTTTGTGGAAAACCTTGGACAACAAGCCGAACAAGCTCCAGGACAGAGAAACCTGAAAGAGCTCTGACATCACATAGAAGCTAGCTAGGTCATGGCATACAGTAGACCAACCAGAATAGGATAATGAGGGGCGTGTGCTAACAAACCCAGGTGAGAAGCTCAGTAGAGAGAAGGAACACTTTCGAGAGCTACTGAATCACCCTGTCAACAAAGAACCTCCTGAGTTACCACCTGCAAATATACCTCCACAAATTAACAGCAAAAGCCCTACAAACGAAGAAATGAGAAAAGCTACTGTCCGTCTGAAGAGCAGAAATGCACCTGGTCCACACAACATCTCGGCAGAAGCAATCAAGGCAGGCAGTGAGACAGTCAACGTGATGTATAATCTATTTGGGGAAATGTGGGACACTGAGGAGCTCCCACAAGCCTGGAGACATGGCTACCTTATCAAGCTTCCAAAGAAATGCAACCTGAAAGAATGCAAGAACTGGAGGGACATCACTCTTAAAGCGATCACAGAACTGTTGCTTGAGTGGAACTCCCCACTGTATACAACCTTCATAGGCTTTTTCAAAGTCTTCAACACCACCGATCAAGACAGTTTGTGGAAATTGCTGCCACACTGTGGTATCCCATCCAAAATCAAATCAATCAATCAATCTGATCCATTCAAAGAACCCTCAACGTGCCAAGATG
Organism: Carettochelys insculpta; assembly: GCF_033958435.1. NCBI lineage: Eukaryota > Metazoa > Chordata > Testudines > Carettochelyidae > Carettochelys > Carettochelys insculpta. The sequence continues at coordinate 74,141,655 of NC_134139.1, read as the reverse complement.
TCCACAATGGTGTCATGACAGAATCCTTCAGCATACTGCCGGGAGTGCAACAAGGGTGTCTATTGATAACTTTCCTGTTCTTGATCATAACAGACTGGATTATGAACAGGACAACAGATGGCCATCAACAGGACATTCAGTGAACACTTTTCAAACAGCTAGAGGATGTTGACTTTGCGGATGACGTTGCCCTCCTTTCACACGAACATGAAAGCATGAAAGAAAAAGGTCACAACACTAGACAAAACTGCCTCAATTACTGGACTGAGCATAACAAGGGAAAGACCAAGACAATGAGGATCAACCAGTCCAACAACATCATCATCACACTGGGAAGGGGTGACCTGGAAGATAGGGAGCAATTCACCTACTTGGGGAATATTATGAGCAAAGACAGAGGAACAGATATCAACAGGATAGGGAAAGCAACAGCTGCATTCAAGACTCTCTCTCATATGGAGTTCACAAATAGTATCTGCGAAAACAAAACAGAAGATCTTCAACGCAAATGTGAAGAGTGTGCTCTTGTATGGATGCAAGACTTGGCATACTAAAAAAAGTCTTCAAATCGCAAGCTAGAGACATTTATAAACAGATGCCTGAGGTACATCCTTTACATAAATAAGGAGCTTTGAAACAGAGCAGGACAAGAACAAATTGACATTGAAATCAAGAGAAGAAAGTGGGGATGGCTAGGCCACATTCTCAGAAAACCATCATCCAGCAGAGTCTGTCAAGCTCTCCTCAAGTAACCCAAGGAAAACGCAAAAGAGAAAGGCCTCAGTCAATGTGAAGAAGATCTACTGAGATTGAAGGACAACAAATGTGGTGCTTCTGGAGTCAGCTAAAAGTTTTGTCCGAAGACAGAATGATGTGGAGGAGACTTGTAGATGACCTATGCTCCACTCAGAGTAGAAGGGTTTAAGTAGTAGTAGCAGTAGCACACAAACTTTTTGCCAGCATCACCCTATTTTCATGAATTAGTTCCTGCCATGACCCCAGACAGCAAGGAGAATGGCATTTATTGAGCAAAATTAAATCCTCCATGGGGTGTGATCACATATGCGTACCATGTGCTGGGTGCCATTTTGCAGAGTAAAATGGCATCCTCTGAACCTCATAAGTTCATAGTCATATGCATTGTATGTGGGGGGGGGTCATGCTGCTCAGGGCAAAATGGTGTCCTCCATATCTTTGGAGTTCTGACCCAACACTTTGGGAACCACTATGTTATGGCAATAGATGTAATAAAAAGCAGTGGAAGCCAATGTTTGCCAGAACACCCTGGTGTTTGTTTGGATGGACTTTGAGGGGCAGTGCCTCTCTGCAAACAGGTCTACTATGGGGAAAAACCCCATCTTGGGAAGATGGACAACAGAATGTCCACCCTGAGACCATTACAGAGATGTTTGCTAAGCAAGAGATAGTCACTGAACAGCTCCTGGCACGAGGGGTAACAAGCAATTGAGATGGCGGAGGATCAGCTGTCTTACATGCACTACTACAGCAGCACCACCCAAGGGGGCTCCACAGCCCAACTTGTAGATATCACTAGGTGGTCATGCATACATGTGCACACACACCTACTAGCATGCACATGAGAAATCACTTGAAAAATTGTTCAAATCAAAAGGGAAAGAAAACATAGCAACAGATGCCCCGTCCAGAGGGCTGTGCCCAGAACTAATGGCTATGGAATATGACACAAGAGGGCTAATCAGCACAATCCAATGAGGAAGTATAACAGTCCACTAGCAAACGGGCTCCTGTTCTTTACAGACATCTTTCACCTATACCCAACAAATTCACTACCAAAAAAATCACTGGAGATTATTTATTCACTGATACCCAGGGAACGACACATAAGGCACAGAAAACTTGTAACTCATCAAGACTCAATCTTTGAGACAAGTATGTAAGGGTAATATTTATGGGGTAATGTATTTATATGGAAAATATGTTTTATGGACAAAGTAGAAATGATCACCATAGTCATGTGTCTTGATGACTCATTTAAGCAAGATGAAAGTAATTCACCTAAGCTGTCTACGCATGCACAAAACTTTGAAATACATGGCCCTCTTTCAAAAGATTGGGAGGAGCATCTACATGTGCAACACCTTCTTTTGAAAGAAAAATCGAAAGAATGGGGCACAGGCGTCAAAATCCGAACCCTGATCCCATACCAGCAAGATGGTCCCCTTTTGAAAAACTAAATTGAAAGAACATGTGTAGACTCTCCAGTCCACTTTTTTGAAAGAGGGGTCCACCGTGGCACAAATCAGCTGGAGCACAGGGTCGCTCCAGCCAGCAGCAGCTGGGCTCCATGATGCCTGTGTCTGGCCACCTTTAAAGCAGCAGACACAGGAACCACGTGACAGGAAGCTAAGAGCATGCTAGGAGCAGCCCCAGAACGAGCTCCAGTAGCATGCCCTCTGCACAGCCCCAGAGCAGCAGCCAGCAATGACGGACAGTAGCCAGCCCCCGTGGGAACCCCAGCCCCACCAAGACCTTGCAGGGCTCCCAGGGGCAGGCAAAAAAACGGGCCCCCTCCTGGACTGAGCAGGAGCTGAGGGACCTCCTCAGATTACAGAAGGAGATCCTCCATGAAACGGGAGGAGAGCAGCGAAACCCTGCAGAATTCACCCGCCTGTCCCGGGGCCTCCTCACAAGGGGCCACCCAGAGCATACTACTGACTAAGTTTGCTCCAAAGTTAAAGAACTTTGGCAAGGCTATGCCCAGGCCCAAGATCAGGCTGGCTGCTCACAGGTAGATCCAGCCACCTGCTCCTATGTCTGGGAGCTCTGAGGCATCCTGGGGCCTCGGGACAGCTCCCCACCCCCAGCGTTCCTGAATACATCAGAGGATGAGCCACAGCTGCAGGTGGAAGAACAGCCTGGACCAGGGATCCAGAAGGCCAAGGGCACCACTGAGTGGTCAAATGAGGAGGGAGACCTGACCATCTACATCCCCTGCCACTCATCCAGCAGGGCAACTGGGTCACCAGGCATCCCCGGATATCACTGAGGGACCCTTTCGTATGTAAATGGCAAGGCACACACCCAATCCACGGTGGAGGGGAGAAGGGGGGCAATGCACCAGCCAGCCATATACAGTACCCCACAATGACTCAGTGATAGCCAGCAACCACCCCCAGTGAACAGCATTGCGAGCCACATATGGGGCAGTGGCCAATTGATGCTGGACAACACCTGGGGACCACCAACACTGGGCCGAGGAGCCCTGCCCACCCGAGATGCCCCCCCCCCCATCAGATGGGATGCTAGCCCAGGGTCAGACACGCCCTCCCCCCAGCCATAAAACATTACCAACATGCTGTCCCTCTCTCCATACAGCTGCACCACCCGGGGGGGGGAGGGCAGGAAAGCCTGGTACTGTCCCTGGCCCCAGAAAGCTCAAGGTGGATGCTGAGGGAGACCAGGCCCCACCCCACACAGTGCACCCTTGGGGCCATGGCCAGAGTGCCCCTTGGCCGGCATAGGAGAACTCAGACAGCTGCCGCCAGGCTGAGCAGCATCTCTAGCTCTCCCAGGCTGATCTGGAGTGGCAGAGGACAATGTGGGACAGGCTGCTGACCACCCTGGAGGGCATCAGCACCACATTCCAGGAGCATGCAGCCAATGTTACCCACCTCCTGGCCCCCTCAGCTGCCTCCCCCTCAGCCTTACCTGCCAGTGCTCTGTGCCCCTCCCCTCCCCACCTGGGACGGGCAGGGAATCCTGCAGCCAAAGGTGGTCATGGCCCACAACCCCAGGCCTGGACTGAATCCTCCCACCCACTCCAGGTTAGGAGTCCTCCCTGCCCCCCCAGTACACCATCTCTCCCCCCACCCCCTGTAAATAGTTGAATGTACTTTTCAGTTGTGCATAAATGTTTATTTTCCATGCACCCTTTGTACCATGCCCCTTGGGGAGAGATGGTGAGTGGCAGATGTGTAGGTGCAGTACTGGTGGGGGTGGTGGCGGAGTGTGGATATGCATGGGGGATCAGTGTGGGGCACAGGCGGCCAGCCACAAAGACCTACCTGAGGGCCTCCCTAATGCAGCAGCTGTGCAGGTGGGTCTGGTGGGGAGGAGGGTGCGCCCAGCTGCTCATACCCATCGCCAGCCCCATTGGGGCCCGTGACATAAGCATTCCCCTTGCCCTCCACAATGCTGTAGAGGATGCAACAGGCGCCGACCACCTGGGGCACATGGATGACCCCGACCTCCAACCTCATGTGGGAACACCTCCCCTGCCCCTTAAGGAGCCCAAAGACCCCCTACACCATGTTGCAGACATGGCTGAGGTGCTGGTTGAATGCCTCCTGGATAGGACCAAGGTGGCCTGAGTATAGCCGCAGGAGCCATGGTGAGAGGGGAGTGGCCGTCTCACCCCCCATGCAGAGCAGCATGGCGACGTCCCCCTCCCTACTGGGATCTCACATTGGGGGATGAATGTGCCAGGCCCCAGGCACCAGCAAAGCCTGGAGTTTCTGAACATGTGCGTGTCATGGGTGCAGAAGGCCCAGCTCACATAGATGTCCGTGAACCTGCCCCTAGTGTCCACCAGAGCCCGTATGACCACCAAAGGGTAGCCCTTTCTGTTTATGTACTGGGCAGTGCGGCGTGCTAAGGCATGGATGAGGATGTGCGTGCCAACCCCTGTGCCGAAGCAGTTCAGGAAGCCCAGCTCTTTGAAGCATGTGATGGTGGCAGCTAGGTGATCCTGTGCAGCATCACACTGATGGCTTTGATAACCTATGGGGGACGAGGGGGTGGGCAGGACATGTGCTCCCAGGAGGTTGTCACAGGCCATCCCTCCCACCCCCTGAATATTCCCCTTGGTCCCCAATCCATGTGAGGCATGTGACCTGGGCCTAACTTACCTCCATGAGCACAGCCCCAATGGTGGCCTTGCCCACCCTGAACTTTGGTCCTACAGAGCAGTACGAGTCTAGGGTGGCCAGTTTCCAGATGGCAGTCATAACCTGCTTCTCCAGGTTAAAAGCAGGGCCCATGCAGGTGTCCTGGTGCCTGAGTGTGGGAGTGAGCCAGTGGCAGACCTCGAAGGTCTGGCTTGACATGTAGAAGTTCCATGGCCACCTTTCATCATCTCACTCCCCCAGCATCAGGGGCTCCCACTAGTCAGTGCTTCTGGGGTGGATCCAGAGGCACCAGGGCAAGACAGCAGCATCCTGGGCAAGGAGGCCCCACGGCCCCAGTGGGGTGGCTCAGCCACCCAAGCAGCTCTGGGCAGCTACAGTGACAGGGCACAGCAATGCCAAGAGGGCCTCCAAGATGGTGTCCTCAGAGGAGCTGCTGCTGAGACTCCATCCTAGAGCATGAGTGGGCTCTGCCAGGCTAGGGCCAGCTGGGCAGTACTCAGCTTGTGAAGGAAGGGGCCCTCCAAGGAGTGGCTGGCTGCAGCCCTGGAAGGGCTTATCGGCCATGGGACCCCAGCTGCAGTGTTTCCTGCCTCCCTTCTTTCAAAGGAGTGCTTGGAGCCATGTGAACGTACCCTTTTGAAAGGGTGCAGCAGCCATTCAAAAGGGCAGATTGACCTATCGATCCAGTTTTAATGTGCAGTTGCTCCCCTTTTGAAGGTCACACTTTCAACCACCCTCTTTCAATTTTTGCCCCTTGGAAGGGGTGCTCACGTGTAGATCCAACTCCCGAGAGGAATGTAACATTCTACTGTCTATCCATGCCCCATCCCAAAACAAAGAAGGAAAAACCATCAAAGACAGTTACAAAAGATTGAAACTACTTGGAGGTGAAAAGCAACCTTATAGTCCTGACTATAAATAAAGAAAATCCTTTGAGGTACCAATGTCTCATGACCATTTGGATTTTTTTTTTTTTTTAAAATGAAAAACTAGACAAACCTGTACAGTGGACATGGCCCAGAGGGCAGTTCTATAGTAGCTGAAAGACTGGTTGTGTTAAGGATCTGCCACCCATACACCATAATAAAGATTCTTTCTTGGTGGATACGGTGGGGGTAAATGGGGCAATTCTCAGCTATGAGCACCATGACAGCATCTCCACATAAAGAGCATAAAATTGTTTTTGTGTATGTCTTACACAACCAAAAGACTCCATTGCTGCTGTCTAATGGAAGCTCTGCAAGTCTTATCAGTAGGGTTTGCTCTCACTTCAGAAGGAGAAGTAACACGTTGTTAAACAAATGAATTAAATGCTGTATTAGGCATTCTGTGGCTGTCACTGAATCTTGTTCTTTACAGATCCTGACTAGCTCAATTACCACACAATAAATGGACTAAAAAAATTGAGATGGTGGTAGGGACTTCAGAGACATCTGCCAACTGTCTCAAATACTGTGCATGTGGGCTTAGTTCTTCTCTAGCTAAGGAAAGATTTTTGAAGGGGAATGGGAGGTTAAGAGTGGGTCTTCATCAAGCTAAGTTATCCACTTGCAAAATAAAAAAATATTGCGAGAAGGGAGATCACTATTTAGAGAGTCAGGACAAGTGTCCCATATTATTTAATAAAAAAGGTCATTAGCTCTCAAGTCATTCTGGCTCCTCTAACTGAAAGTCGCTTGACCCGATTCTTCCATCATATTCATCATTACAGGACATACGTAGACATTAAGATACTAGAACCCCTGCCATGCTGCATGTCTGGGGACCAATAAGGTAGCTCACAATGAAGAGCAGAGGAAGGATGATGCTTTCATTTACAAGAGCTCTCATCCCCACAGATGGTCCTGCAACATTCCATAACAGAGCCTATCTTCCCAACATACCTTTTATCGGATGTAACACATGAAGCCACTTTTCTTCAGCCTTGATTAAGTCTGCTAAGACTCAATGCTGCCAACACAGTGTTGAACTGAACCAAACAAATATATACACAATTTTTGGTGTAAAGGAATTGTGGGGAGCTAACAAATACATATGTAATGAATAACGAAGGGTCCTGTGGCACCTTATAGACTAACAGAAAAGTTTAGAGCATGAGCTTTCGTGAGTTAACTCACTTCTTCAGATGCTGGTCCTGGAAATCAGGATCAGCATCTGAAGAAGTGAGTTAACTCACGAAAGCTCATGCTCTAAACTTTTCTGTTAGTCTATAAGGTGCCACAGGACCCTTCATTGCTCTACAGATCCAGACTAACACGGCTACCCCTCTGATATGTAATGAATGTGCAAGCAGGAGCTCAATCCTGCTGAAGAAATTTGAGGTGCAAATAGAGATGCAAATGGAAAGAGTTGTGTGGGTGTGTATATGTAAATAATTGCATGTTTTACAAAAGCAGCTGGGTAGCAAGAAAAAGCAGTGGCGTTTTGCCTATTGTAAACAACTTATTGTAAAGTCACAAATTAAGCTATCACTCAGTGTAGGAACTGTGGAATGTCACCAATCCTTGAAAATATTGGGGGGGGGGGGGAGGTACAGGGTGGTGTTCATTGCTGAATAATATATGAATCACACAGGTCTCCCCTCAGCAGAACCCTGTGAAATAGAAGTGGGGAGGGGATACTGGTTGAACCCGCTGGCCGTAGGCCTTTTAGCCCTGCAGCCATGAGTCTGGTTTGACTAGTTCCCACCAGCCTCACCACTGTTCAAAGACAGAACTTAAGCCCAGACTTATGCTGGCACCTGTAGTTATTTTGTGAGAATCCACCCTGGTGGATACTGAAATTCTGTGACTAGGCCCATAGCTGAAGCCAGAGAGAGAGTGGAAATTACTGGCAGCTGAAATCACAGAGAGCTGAAACCTCAAGCCAAAAACTCACAAAGCAGTGGACAAGTGGACATCAAGGGTACCCTGTGGGACAAGCAACTCCTTGCTCATGTGTCTGAGCTCTGGGTTCGTATGGACCAGACCATGCTGAGACAGATACACCCTATAAGTGGGTATGTGCAAGTAAGAACTCTATACAAGAGACTCAGCTCAGAAGACTGTGGACAGTGCCTTACTTAATGGGGTTCTCCTTTCCTTTGTTTAGCAATTACTGCATGTATTGCAGTGTAAATTTATGTTAGGCTACTGTTAAACACAGTGGCCATTTCTACACATGCCTTTTTTTGTGGAAGCAGCATGCTAATGAACAGCATGGAAGATGCTAATGAACCACGGATGTAAGTTTCCAGCTCCTCATTAGTATATGGTCATGTGATTCAGAGTCCAGAAGCAGCTCTTCCGGACTCCAAAATAGCTGTGTAGAAGAGCGGCCCCTGAGGCTCTCCTGGAAGGAAAGTTTTCAGGAAGATGGGGCTTCCAGAAGGAGGATATCCTTCCAGGAGATCCCTGGAGGCCATGCTTCTGCACTGCCATTTTGGAGTCCGGAAGAGCTGCTTCACGACTCAATCACATGATCATATGCTCACGAGGCATGAGAAATTTACATTCATGCCTCACTAGCATGCCGCTTCCAGAAAAAAATTGCGTGTGTGGAAATGGCCACTGTCTCTCTCTCGGACTCTGTGCTTGCGAGAGAGGAAGAATTGCCCTTACAGGCACCCAGCAGATAGGGTTAGAATGTTCAAGGTTACTGGGTGGGGGCTCAAGTTGATTAGGTTACATTATTGATAGAATCCCCCAGGAACTGAACCCAGCCCTTCTGGAGGTCACCTGCCATTGACACGAGTGTTACACATAAAAAGGCATGAGGTTTTTCTTTTCAAAAGAAATTACACATGAGAGGACAAAACATAACTAAAAGTTTACCACTAATCTGAGAATGAAAATGTGCAATGAAGACTAAACAAAGTATTTCTAATTTGGTGTTAATTTTTATAATAAAAAACAGCTTGGAAAAATGAAGTGGCATTACTTACTTTATTAGAACTCCCAGCTTTAATACCAACTGGTACTTTACTCTAAAATAAAAAGAAAAATTACTCTTTTTGATTGTTCACAGAAATGATTATGCCACAATGCCTATGAGATTCATAGTGATCCAAACTTAACTGTTTTCTGCACATTCATACCTTCAGTTCCTGGAATGAACTGTTCCTCCAACCCAAGATAAAAGCAGTCCACACTTTCTGGTTTGAAAGCCTATTTCAGTGGGGTTTTTTTTGTTTGTTTTTTTGTTTTGTTTTTTTTAATTATTTTATACTTATTTTTGCTTGGCAGAACCATGAGCAATAGCTAATCCTTTGGATGCCAATCATTTAATTTTACTGGTGTTAGATATTATTAAAATTCCGTTTATTACTGAACAAGAGTGGTAATAACTAAGTTTATTACTGACAATTTCTTTTGCCGATCTAAGATGTCACTCACAAACATTGACCATTAGAGGCTAGAATGATCTATAAATACAGCAGAAACCCAAAATACATGCTCTTAAGTTGCGTGAATCTTGGGTGAACACAACTTAGTGGCAGGGAGCTGGCACCTAGCTCCAGGCTGCCCACCAGTCTGGGGAGCCAGGAAACTGGCCAGTGCAGCAGTGTTGGTCAGTTTCCTCACTCCGGTCAATGGCAGCAGACGAGAGCCTGACTCTCGGCTGCTGCCACGGACAGGAGGGGCAGCCCGACTCTTGCCATACCTGACAGGAGCCGTTTCACAGCCAACACTCTTGCCACTGACAGGAGAGGCTACCATCCCTGACAGGAGCAATTGCTGCTGCGCTGGTCAGTTGCCCCTCTACTATGAGCAATGGGCTGCCCACCTCTCACAGGAGACAGAAAACAGACTCCTGGCTCCCCTGAGTTATGCAAAATTTGACTTAGGGTTGCACAAGAACACAACCTTCGCCAAAGTAGGGGGTTCACTGTACACACATTTGTCTAATGAAGTTCATCCCTATAATAAAAATCTGGAAAGTCTACAGAAGTCTGAAAAATATTTGCCCCAACCAATGTGAAGAAAATATTTCAATTATATCTGCCATTTTTTTAAATTGCAAGTCTGAAGAAGATTAGCCTTTAACGGATAACATATGACTCATCTCAAAAGCATGGGAGGAACTGAAATCTATCGTGTATATTTCAGAAGCATAAGTTACATATACACACTATGCTGGGGTACTGGAACAATTTTTAGCATGGGGGTGGTGAGAGCTTTTGAAACGAGCTCTTAACCATGCATATAATGGAAATCACTACAAGACTGGGGATGCTGCACCCCCAGGTCCAGGATCTGTGAGCTAGGCTTGTCCTAGGCACGCAGCAGAAAGTGTCAGTTACTATTGATTTTACACCCATGCAAGTCATGAAGCTTCATTAATCAATGCTTGCCGAATGTTTTGGTGTCTTGATGAACATAGCTACACAAAATAGTTTATTAGGTGAGCTTTCGTGGGACAGACCCACTTCTTCAGACCATAGCCAGACCAGAACAGGCTCAATATTTAAGACACAGAGAACCAAAAACAGTAAACAAGGAGGACAAATCAAAAAAAGATAATCAAGGTGAGCAAATCAGAGAGTGGAGGGTGTTCTGGTCTGGATATGGTCTGAAGAAGTGGGTCTGTCCCACGAAAGCTCACCTAATAAACTACTTTGCTAGTCTTTAAAGTGCTACTTGACTGCTTTTTGTTTTGATAGTGTATAGACTAGCATGGCTTCCTCTCTGTAGCTACACAAATGCAAACTATTATCTAAACTGAAGAATAATTGATCCAGATTGTCTAATTGAGCTGTTGCCTAACTGGGAGTCCTACACAAAGGATTCAGATTTTCGAAAGTGCTTAGGACCCAGGAGATCCTCCTGTGAACTCAGAAAAGAGAACAAACAGGGTTCTTTATCATCTTTGCTACATTTTAGATTTGTTCTCCAAAATGAAAGCTTTAATTTAAAACCACTGTTTTTACATTTGTAAAGATATAACTGGTACTGTAAACAGATGCATTGCTAACACTCTTAGCACAGCATTACCAAAAGCTGGCCAAGCAAAGAATCAAGTTTGTATGAATTCAGCTCTGATTATTCAATGGGAGCTGCGTGCATGGCTGTATAGCATTTTTGTGTGACAGACTAATAGAAACAATGAGATCTTATCCTGCCTTCAATGAGGTGGCATTTCACAGCTCAAGTCAGAGATAATTCATTTTAAAAACCTTAAAAATATAGCAACACAAACAACCAAAACACACATGAACATGCATTATTAATCGTGCCCAGCGCTTTCTGAAAATACAAGAGTGAAGTGTTTCAAAAATGTTAAGTCATGTTGCACGTGTTTTGACTTGCCTATTCCTTTTTTTCCCCCTGACTAAATCTATAACTGCCTTATTGTGTAAAGTCTAGATCACAAACTAAACTAGCCTTTGTTGCTAAAAAACCACAGACAGATACACAGATGTTTACTTCACATTACCTCTGGTAAATACAGAATATGCAGTGGAAGCTGGATTATCTGGTACCCAGATAACCAACACATTGGGTTAGTTGTCTGGGGCCACCAGCCACGCTCCACCATTCAGCATATTTGATTATCCAGAAGCCCCAGGTCCCCATGGGGTGCTGGATAATAGATATTTTACTGTAGTTCACAATTAAGGGGAACACAGTACAGTCCACTAGAGAGAAGAAATGGGCCCAGGAGACCTGAATTTTTTTCTTGGCTGTGCAAACTCATTGTGATTTAAGTCAAGCCACTTGAATGATCTCAGCTTCAGTTTCTCTATATATTAAATGGGGATGTTTACCTTCCATTAGAAAATACTTGTAATCTCTGGATGACTAACATAATAACTGTAATAAAAGAATTTCAGGTATAAAACCTACATAACAGAGTGAGCCAGTTTTGCACAAGAAACATTACAAAGGCACTGCAACAATAAATTTAAAAAGCAGTAAGTGTTCCACACCAGATACTACAGCTCAACTACCTTATAGCAATTCATTGTGCATGGCACTATCATCAGTTAGAAAACTGAAAATGCACATCTGTTAGGTGCTTAACAATCAGAAGTTTAAAACAAAGCATGCATTTAAAAGTTGCAATTTGTTTATACTTCTCTATTAAATTATTGTTGTAAGTAAAACCAATAGATTAATTTTTTAATTTATAGTAATTTATACCTCTGACAGCGCTTTACATACAGTAAGTTTCCCTTTCCACTACACCACAAACGGTCATATGAGTCAGACCAAAGGTCCATCTAGCCCAATATCCCGTCTTTCGACAATGGCCAATGCCAGGTGCTCCAGAGGGAATCAACAGAACACATCAAATAATTCATCCTCTATGGTCCATTCCAAACTTCTGACAGAGGGTAGGAATACTATTAATGACCATCTTGGCCAACAGCCATTGATGGACCTTTCCTCCATGAATCTACCCAGCTCTTTTTTGAACCCTCTTACAGTCTTGAAACTCCTTGACAGAGGACACTGAAGTCCATTAGGCTGGCTGTACACATTGTGAAAAAGTACTTCCTTTTGTTTGTTTTAAGCCTGCTATCAATTGATTTCATTTAGTAACCCCTACATCTTATGTTATAAGAAGTAAATAATTTATTTGCTTTTTCCACACCTGTCATGATTGTATAGGCCTCTTTCATAGCACCCCTTACTCTTTTCCATGCTGAAAAGTCCCATCTCATTAATCTCACCTTATACGGTACCCATTTCACAGCCTTAATCACTTTTGTTGCCACTTTCTGAACTCTTGCCAATGTCAAGATACCTTTCTGAGATGAGGTGACCACGTAGAATCATAGAATCAGAGCTGGAAGGGACCTCAGTACGTCATCTAGTCTAGCCCCCTTCCTCAAGCAGGATCAACCCCTACTAAGTCATCCCAGCCCTGACTACCTCAAGCGGGACTTAAAAACCTCGAGGGATGGAGATTCTACCACATCCCTTGGCAATGCATTCGGTGCCTCAACACCATCCTGGTGAAGTAGTTTTTCATAATATCCCACCTACTCCTCTCCTGCTGTAACTTCAGACCACCACCCCGCTTGTTCTGCTGCCTGTCACCACATCTACACATAATATTCAAGATGTGGGCATACAGTGCATTTATATAGAGGCAATATAATTTTCTTAGTGATTCACAATATTCTTTGTATTTTTGACTTGCTGCACTTTCAATGGATGTTTTCAGAGAACTATCCATGGTGACTCCAAGATCTCAAGTGACAACAGCTAATTTAGTCCCCATCACATTACATATGTAGCTGGAATTAGGTTTTCCAATGTGCATTACTTACATCTATCAACATTAAAATTTATCTGCCATGGTGCTGTCCAATCACCTCATTCTGAGAGATCCATTTGAAGCTTCTCTCAGTCTACTTTGGAAGTAACTATCGTGAGCAGTGTTATGTCATCCACAGATTTTGCCACCTCACTGTTTACCCCTTTCTCCAGATCATTTCTGGATATGTTGAATAGTACTGGTCCCAGTATGGACCCCTGGGGGACACGACTAGTTACCTTTCTCCATTCTGAAAATGGATCCTTTATTCCTATCCTTCATTTCCTATCAACCAGTTATCAGTCTAGGAGAGGACCTTCCCTCTTACTCCATGTCAACTTACTTTTCTTAAGAGCCTTGTAGTTAAGAGGGACCTTGTCGAAGACTTTCTGGCAATCTAAGTACATTATGTTCACTGCATCCCCCTCATCCACATGCTTGTTGGCTGCTTCAAAGTATTTTAGCAGATTAGCAAGGCATCAATTCCTTTTACAGAAATCATGTTGGCTTTTCTCCCCCAACGAATTATGTTCATCTGTGTCTGACAAATCTGTTCTTTACTATAGTTTCAACCAGTTTGCTGGTACTGGAAGTTAGACATACTGGTGTGTAATTGCCAGAACAACCTTTTTGAAAAATTGGTATCATACTACAAAATAACTGAAGAGGATTTAAACCATAGTTAGCAGTTCTGCAACTTCATTTTTGGAGCTGAATAGGACTATTGAGGGAAATAGCTATACACATGCAAGCTATTCAAATGGAAAAGCTTACCGTTTGCAGTAGATCCAAAGCCTGATAAAGCGCACAAATATAAAATCTAACAAAAAAACAAAAAGGAGCTCTGCATGGGAGGTAGAAGCAGTTTACACCAAGAGATCATCATGGAAGAAATTGGCCTGGCTATGTGTCAGAATGATCCATACCTCAGGACAAGGCTCTACGTGACAATCTCTGATAGAGCAATGGCCATCATCAGCCCAGAATGGACATGGTCTCTTAAGATTAACCTAAAAAAAGGCAGAAACAGAAATGTTATTAGCAAGGTGATTTAGAACTTTAAAGTCTTGATTCATGCATCTGATGAAGTGGACCTTTGCCCATAAAAGCTTGTGCTCCAAAATATATGTTAGCCTATGAGGTGCCACAGGACTTCTTGTTGTTCTCCAAGATACAGACTAACATGGCTACCTCTCATACTTGAAAAATCTAGGGAACTCCTCATACCAGCACAGTCTTTTTTGTTAAGGAATGGAGAGCAAGGAATCTAATGATTTGATAATCCTCCCACTTTCAGTATTTGACTCTTGTGAAGAGAGACAACCAATGAACTATTTCACTAAGACTGCCTTCAACCAAAGTTGCTGTAATACCCCAGGGACCTCACAAATGCATTTTCTCCACATACTCATATAGATCACTTTTAGCAATAACTGATCTCCTAAAAGTGAATTTCGGGTGTGGAAGTTTTGCATTCCAAACCACAAATATCTTTAAAAACGTGCAATTTGTCACTTGCAAATAGTACTTGATTTTAATTCCTTTATATATGCATTCCTTTATCAACACCAATACATCAGATCTATGATAAAACCAAATCAAAAACTGTAACCAGTTTAAACAAACCATGCTAATGATTTAAGATTTCGCACTGAAGAACTGCAGTTCACTACACATCCCAATGAGTCAGTGAAACAATAGCAGCAGAATACTAATGACTTCTTAACCAAATAGCTGATGTAACTCAAATATAGTTGGAAATTCTGAAAGATTTACCAAAGCACAGTATTTTACTTGGCTACACTTCTGAAAGCACATGAAACATCCTATAGTGTAAGGAAAGGCAGTGAAGAAGGGCCATATCATGAAGGGTGAACATGAATGGCATTTTCTGATGACTGCTGTCTGGTACGAAATAGTGCAATGACAAAGAAATGCTGTATGGATTGTGCTATGGAAATATGCTAAAGAGATTCAGAATAGTTCATATCTGATCTATTACTACACATTTTAACAATTCAAATCACAAAAGTGTTTTCCTTCAATTTAGCTTAAAACCCCTAAACCAACTGATTAGCAGCAAAACTAGCCTCTTATCCTCTGTTTATCTCACAGTCTTTTGTCTTCAATCCCCAGACTTTATATGTGCTGAGAAATTTAGCAGTGTAATTATACCAGTAAATTTGGCTTCCTAGACAAGGCCCCCAAAAAGACGACATTTGAAATCCAACACTGTATTTAAAAAATAAATCAGAAGATAGTTTCAAGCACCTGTAGCTAAAAAAAACCTGTAGATTTAGAAGTAAAAATGGTGATAATTTGACTTTCAGATGTGATACATTTAAAACCTTACCATTTTGCTTTTTAACGTGGTTTGTACAAATGTTCTGAGTTAAAACACACCACTCAAAGGCACTCGTACTAGGACATTATTTAGACTCAGCTCTGTTCAAACTTGAACATCTTGTTAAACAGCAACAAAGTACCACTTTGAAACTGAGTCCTTTACCCATATCACTCATGCTGTCAAATGTGCTGCCTACAAATCTTGTAAAACTCAGGTGCTTGGCTGGAATGCACCAACGGATTCAATTATGTAAAACGGCATTACCTGCTAACAACATTCAATATGAAATTTAAATCAAAAACCTTGACACATATTTGATGTGAGAATGGTATATATGTAATTTAACATAATGATGAATTATTCTGTAAAGTCTAAGCACACCAGTAAGTCCTTTTCCAATCAAAACATTTAACAAGCTACCTCACATATTTCCACCATGTTTCAAACAAAACACTGGCACTCGTATTAACGCAAATCTGTTGAAGCTAGAACCTACATCCAGATATTTTAAAGATATGAGAATTTAAGGTCAATTTCATGCCTAGGACAGAACCAGAACTGCTACTCAAACTGAATTTAACTTCTGAATACTCTTTTCTCCAACCTTGATGATATATTAGTATTTGATTTGTGTATCTGAGATTTCACACATGCACTACAGAGTAAGCTCAGAATTAAAACTGCTTTTCAGTCTCTCTGACCCTAAAACACTTTCCTAAGTCACATATATAAGGAGGTAGTGTTAATTAATGCCAAGACAATAGGACAAGAAGTGTTTTAGTGCATCAAAAGACCTGTATTAATCTTATACTTTAACATTTTTAAATTTACTACACATTCATTTCTAAAATGATTCTAGATAGAGTTTCACTGCTTGATACTGCATGAGCAATGATGAAACTAGAAACCTGATGTCCAATCAATTTTATACAAACTACTGGTTTGCAACAAACAACTTTAAACTCCAAGGGAGAAGACAACAGAATTATACAAATCTCCATGAAAAGCAACAAGTACTAAAAGGTTTCTTCTCTCAAGAAGGCTCAATACAGCTCAAAAGTATTTTTTTAGCTGTAGAATAGCAAACAATACAATATTATTTCAATCAATGTTTATTAAAGTATAGTGCATCTCCTACTCAAAAGGACATTATGCTAATTTAGGATGGAACTCTCAAAAAATTCATTATTTGAAATTAATCCTGAATCTCTCCTAGAAGAATTCTTCAAGCTTACTCATTCATACTGTTGGGAGGCTCATAAGTATAATGATTTTTTCCAATGATTAAGCACCAAGGAACTGCACTAATGCTACGACAGTGAGAATTTCTGAAAAAGTTGTCAGTGTAGGCAAAACCACTATAGACAAAAGTTTGCAATTTAGTAAGAGAATAGTCAGTGAGACTGAAGACTACTTAACCACAAAATTGAATTTATTATTTTGACTAGTAGGCTTTAATTTTTAATTAGGTTACCGCTTATATTAGTCATCAAGCTGGGCATTTAGTGTAGATATATACAAACCGATCTGTGGGGAATTGTCTAGTCATATAGACTCGCTGTTCTTGTTTCCAGATACCAACTGCATTAATAGGCAACAAACACTAGCCTAAAATTACTCTTCCAGACTCAAGTGTAGTTGACACAGGGCTGTTATGCAATTGTGAATGAAGGAATGACAGGTGGTGCACACTATAAAAAAAATTCAAGTATCACTAGTTTAAACAAGAACTCAGTAATTAGCTCTCATTACAAAACTAGCAAATTTCAAAAGTAAAGCAAGACTCTTGACTTGTTTAATATATAGCAAATTGAGAATTAGCAATGTTCTGTCCTGATTGACTTGACAAGGTCCTGGCTGGGATGACTTAGTGGGGGTTGATCCTGCTTGAAGCAGGGGGCTGGACTAGATGACCTCGAGGTCCCTTCCAGCCCTATGATTCTGTGATCCCAAAAAACAAGTGACGCTATCAGACAGACGTGCTACCCTTAACTCTGATGTACTGCTTACACAAAGCATCTCGACTTGGTTCTCAGTGACATTTGTTTCTTTCAAATTTAAAAAAAAAGTTACATTAAGTAATAATTTATCTGGATTAACTCAATTTGTTTTAAAAGCAATTGAGTGAACTGAAGCAGTGAAAACTGAAGACGATCAGATGCTTTTGGTCATCATCCCCAACAAAATTTTCAATTGCCCTAATAAGCAGAAAGATAGCTAACTATACATGTTTATATTCAATTTTCCCCCCCTTCAGTAATGTTATGGTCTATTATACTTCTGTGACCAGCTGCAAATTACAACATAGCTAGCCATTAGCCTTAAGCGCAGAACTTCAAAAAGATGTCAGAAACTACAATAGTGCCTTTCATCTACAAGTCTTAAAATGAAATCAAGTTAGATATTTAATGTTTTCCCTTCCATAAGGCAAAAAGGAGGTCAAAGGTTTATCCTGCCTTACACTGCCATTGTAAATAACTTTTCTTTCTGCTTCAACAGGTGATTTTTGGTTAGTGTTCAAAAACAAACTCAAAAGGCCTGAGTAGCAATTGTAGGGAAAAAAAAACAAAACAAAAAAAACAAACATTTGTTGAAGACTCAGTTCTCCTTTAACTAAAGGCTGAAAAAGCTCCCATCCATTTCCAATCAATTCTGCAGCAGCAAACTCAGGGAAGATCATAGGACACTCCTCATTAATTCAGGCCTTCTGATAAATCATTTGGGGAAAAAAAAAAAAAAAGCACGAATTACCTTTAAGGAATCACAGAGAAGATTCTCAAAGATGAGAGTTATCTAGGTAGCTCAACCTCCCACAAAATTTCTCACTGCTTCCAGTTTCTACCCTCTACAGAGATGTCTACACTGCAATAAAAAACCCCACAGCACTAAATCTCCGAAACAGGATCAGCAGACAGGCTCATCAAGTTCAGGCTGCAGGGCTAATACTTACAACATACACTTTTTGTCTTGGGCTGAAGCCGAGTTGCCAAGACCTTCCTCCCTCAACAGGAACCAGGAGACTCGTCTTCAGCTCAAGAAGCTACACTACATTTTCAGCCATGCGGCCGAAGCCCTGCAAATCTAGGTCAGCTGACCTGGACCAGCTGTGGTTGTGCCACAGGTCTTTTATTGAAGTGTAGATGTATCCCTAGAGGATTCTGAGGTCAGGTCAACTGCTAATACTTGCAATACCAACTACAGAAGGGCAAAACACATTTAGTTAGTAAAATGACTTGATTAACAGGACAAAGCAACAGAAATGTAGCACTTTAAAGACGAACAAAATGATTTATCTGGTGATGAGCTTTCATGGGACAGATCCACCTCTTCAAAACAATTTCATTTCCAATACAGACGGACATATATATGTACAGAGGACCAAAAGGAAAAAAAAAATGCAGTAAGAACTAACAAATCAACTGGATAGAAGGAAGGGGGAGAGCAGTGGGAGGGGTATGTTAATTGTCCTGTCTGAGATAATTAACAGCAACGAAGGGTTCTGTGGCACCTTATATAGACTAACAGAAAAGTTTTGAGCATGAGGTTTCATGAGCACACACTCACTTCATCAGATGCATACTGAGATAATTAAGAGCATCAAAGGAAGGGAAACAGTCCTTGTAATGCATGAGGTAGCTGATGTCTCTGTTCATACCATGAGTTAATGTGTCAAATTTGAATACGTACGCTTAACTCAGAAATTTCATGCACTAGTCTGTTAAATTCTGTTTCAGGACACAGATTCTCAGGTCTTTAACAGAATGGTCCACTCAATTAAATTGTAACAGAAAGAAAGCCGTGCTAGTCTACATACTATCAAAACAAAAAAGCAGTCAAGTAGCACTTGAAAGACTAAACAAAATAATTTATTAGGTAAGTTTTTGTGGGGCAGACCCACTTCTTCAGACCATAGCCAATATTTAAGGCACAGAGAACCAATAACAGTAATCAAGGTAGACAAATCAGAAAAAAAATCATCAAGGTGAGCAAATCAGAGAGTAGAGGGGCAGGGGGAGGAAATCAAGAATTAGAATTCCTCTTCATTACAAACGCGGACTTTTAACTTTTCTGTTAAAGACTTAAAAGTCTGTGTTTTAATGAAGAGGAATTATCACAACAGTCTGCAAAGAGGCTGCTGAACTATTTTATATTCAAATTCAACACATTAACACATGGTTTGAACTGAGATGTGGATTTTCTGGGTCATTATAGGGGCTCTTTTGCACACTTGGCTTAATCTAATTCTTGACCTCGCCCCCACCCCCTTCTGCCCCTCCCCTCTCTGATTTGCTCGTCTTGATAATTTTTTCTGATTTGTCAACCTTGATTATGTTTTTGGTTCTCTGTGCCTTAAATATGGAGTCTGTTCTGGTATGGCTATGGTCTGAAGAAGTGGGTCTGTCCCATGAAAGCTCACCTAGTTAATTATTTTGTTAGTCTTTAAAGTGTTACTTCACTGTTTATTTTGTTTCCATTAAAGTGTTCAAGAAACTCTATATGCATAAGCCTGTCAGTGATGTCTGCTCTGTGTCCATTTATTCTTTGGCAAAGATTTTGCCCAGTCTGTCCAATGTACATAGTGGCAGCACATTGTTGGAACAGAGATCAACTACCTCATGCACTACAAGGACTACTTCCCTTCCTTTGATGCTCCTAATTATCTCAGACAGCACAATTAACACTCCCCCACAACCTCTCACACTCTTCTTTCTATCCTATTTGATTTGTCAGTTTTTACTGCTATTTTTTTTTCTTTTTGGTCCTTTGCACATATGTCAGTCTGTGTTGGAAATGAAACTGATCTGAACAAGTGGGTCTGTCCCAGGAAAGCTCATCACCAAATAAGTCATCTTGTTAGTCTTTAAAGTGCTGCATTCCTGCTGCTTTGTTTTGTTGGAGTACAAACTAACATAGCTACTTCTCTGTTACTTAATTAACAGGGTGGATAACAACATAATAAAAATTGGATTTTTTTGTACCTTAAATCAATACTAAAATTCTCACTTAAAAACAGTTACAATCACAAACATGCTACCCATACTGTTACAAGCTCGTAAAAATGAATTAATGACTCTAGAAAAAAAACTAGATAAATTCATGAAGGTTACATCCATCAATGGCTATTAGTCAGGATGGGTAGGAACAGTGTCCCTAGCCTCTGCTTGTCAGAGGCTGGAAATGGAGGACAGTAGTGATAACTTGATTACTATCTGTTCTGTTCACTCTCTCTGAGGTATCCGGCATGGGCCATTGTTGGAAGAAGGCATACTGGGCTAGACAGACCTTTGATCTGACCCAGTATGGCTGTCCTTATGAGTTAATCTGCACAGAGAATTGCAAATATGAGTGCACACTAACTGGCTCATGTGAAACCTGAGAATGTCTTTAGTACATGCTAAGAGAGTTCTCCTAAACTAGGCAGAGCATGACACTAGTACATGACTCTCTGGTGTGGGCTAAAGTGCTACATAGAAAACTCTGCAGCCAGTTGAGGGCCTATCAGACAGTTACTTTTAGGTTTTTTTAGATTTACTTTTTGTTCTACTTTTGTTACTCTCACCAAACGCACCACAATAAATTGCACTCATCTCTCACTATATGAGCACAATTGATTCCTTTTTGCTCATAGATAAAACTGGTAACAGGGACACTAAATTCCTATTAAAATATGTGTAAAAATCTGATTGGTTCCAAGAGCTCAGAGTGGCAGCAGCTAGCACTGCTTTTGAAAAGTAAATGAACCTGGGGTTGTGGGGGGTTAAAGGCTGGGAACAGTTTGGGGACATGAATGGGAAGGAGGGGCATTGGGTGGGGCATTGCACCTACAGGGCCATCAGGAGGTGGGGTTCAGGCTGCTGCAGGTTGGGTCTGAGGGGCCGGTGGGAGGGTTTAGGTGTGTGGGGCTGGTGGAAGGATTTAAATTTCAGCAGTACAGGTGTGCGGGAACCAGCGGGGTCAGACTGCAGCGGTTCGGGTGCGCAAGTCTGGTGGGGGGGGGGGGTTAAATTGTGGCAGTTTGGTGTGTGAGGGGCCAGCGGAGGGGGTCAGGCTGCGGCGGGTTGGAGCAGCAAGGGGTGGGGGGTAAGTCTTGTATTAGCCGGCGGGTAGGTTGTTCACTCATCCAATGAGCGAAAGGTAGGTATGTGTGTCCCTCGTTTAAGCAAATACTCCTAAATAAAGTACTCATTTAAACGAGGGATGAATGTACAGTTTATTATTTAGTGTACATACTAAAACAGTTCCATTTTCACTACCTAATTGTGCATAACTAGCTCCTCTTGAACATAGAAATTAGAACTGCCTATGTCTGGACTTAGACAACTGCAGACTTTAAACCCTTCTTCCAAATTTAGAGAATGCATCAAAATTCATTTGTTCCTATATTCATTGAACAGAAAAACTTGTGTACCTCACTCTTATTGCAAGGGGACAAATTCAGACAGGGTACAAAACTACTCATTACAGGTGAGGAACAGCTATGTCAATATTTCATTTTACCTCCACCAAATAAAAAAAATGTTGTCTACATCCCTGCTACAACAGCAGTAGTACTAGTAGTAATAGGAGACTCAAATTTGCTTCTTAATACTCTGGTTCCTTCTTCTGGAGTAGAAGCTTCTCCCACAACAAATATGTGCAAGATACGCAACAACACAGGTTATGCTCATGCATCGAAACCTTATTTTGATTATGGAAGCAAATGTCTCATGAGCTACTACAGTCAGAAACTAATACTTTATACAATTTGAAAATTAAGATTCTATCTGTTTTCAAAAGGAATAAAAGCATACGGGTTTCTACTTCTATCAGTTACCTGGACAGCATGGTCAGGTGAGATGATCATACTGTGAGTTTTAAGCGCTGTCAACTATGGGAAAGTGGGTGTGCCAGTTCAGTTTCTAGACATATATATTCAAAAATATTCAACTGTAAAACCATCACTTGTTCTCTGAACTACAGTTTTAGTGTTTTTCCTGTTGTGTTAAACCATGTACTAGTGGCATATACCAGAGCTCAGACTAGTATAATTTTAAACCAAAAAAATTAAACACTATTAAGTGATTAAAAGGAGTTTAGAGTTGCTACGAAAATGGATCAGATTTCAGGAAAAAAATGATCAGATGAAGTTAGTCTCTAGACCACCACCTACTATGTAGATTTTCAGTTAGCTATGTACAAAAGTGCCATTCTTACTGTACCTTGTAATATCTGAAGTAGTCTCGCTCTTGCAGTTTCTGTATTTTTGGGAAGATCTTGTAAGTATTGAAGTCATCTATGCTTTCTATATCACACAAGCAGTCATCCAACACTCCAGATAGCTATGAGAAACAAATTTATTGCTTTACTAACCAAGATTCAAGGTAGTAAAAATATTGTTAGATAAACAAATCAATCCCCACCCCCAAATTAGAAAATTCTTCCTTAATAAAGGTGGAAGGGGAGTTAAGATAACTATTATATTGAGAACAACAAGAAGTCTTGTGGCTCCTTATAGACTAACAGATATTTTGGAGAATAAGCTTTTGTGGGCAAAGACATGCTTCATCAGATGCATGAGTGGGAGAGGGGTATTTAAAGAGTGGGGTCCCAGTAAGAGGAAGGGCCAGAGCTGACAAGGTGAAAATGGCCCAGTATCAACTGTTGATACTCCCTTGTCAGCTCTGGCCCTCCCTCTTACTGGGACCCCACTCTTTAAATACCCATCTGAAACCACCCCCCTCCACTCAAATGGGTCTTTGCCCATGAAAGCTTATGCTCCAAAATATCTGTTAGTCTATAAGGTGCCACAAGACTACTTGTTCTTGAAGCTACAGAGTAACATGCCTACCTCTCTGATACTTGTATTATACTGATGCATCATCAACTACTTAGTTTTGTTAGGAATTGGTGACTTGGTGAAACCAGCTGATGCAACAACCACTCTTAATTTGTTTTCATTGTATGAAAATATGCTATGAAGATGCTTTAGTGGCCCATATTGTGAATTAAAGCACAAGACTGGAAGGTGATACAACATTTGTTCATTAAAAACCAACGCAACTGACTAAGGAAATTCAAGCTACTCATTAAAATTAACAAGAGCTGTTCTATTAGCATGGACTCCACACTCAGTTTTATCTCACTTCAAAGTACACTATTCATGAAGTTAAATATAAACAGGTATCTGCATCATCTCTATTAGCATTTGAATCTATGTCTGGAAATAATTCCACCCTCTTTACTACATTATCAGAGAAAAATTATATTTTAAAAAGGTCCCATATGTTAAAACATTAGAACAAATATTTAAATTATTCATGCTGTCCCCACCCCAAATCTCTGACAATGAAACTAACCTACTTAGAGCCACATGCTACCTTGGCATAAGTTATCATACCTTCGATTATTTTAATGGAGTTGTGTCAATTTATACCAACACTGGATTTGGTTCATAACATTTTTCTTCTCATAACAGTACTTCTACTTTCAATAAAAGTAGGATTTCTTGTTTTGGAGGAAGGGACTTTGATGTGAAACTTAACTGCTTAATGGAAACATTTCCAGCACTAATTTAGAAATTTTAAGAGAGTCCCTTTACAAAAATTGCACCAACAATATCTCAAATATTCCAGTAGTGACCTTAGAAAACTTAGCAAAGCTCGGTTTTATATAGACAAATGACGAAGGGGAAGAATGAGATATTTCTAGATAATGTACCAAGGTGCTTAAAATTATTAATTCTAATATTAACTTTGCACTTACAACTGTTACACGTAAGTATGTTTAAGGAAGTGACAAACAGACCAATAAAATATAATCACAATGTATGCAATTCCCTCACTGCCTTACTATAGATACAAATTGAAAAACACTAATGTATTAAATTTTAACATTTTTCATAACATGAATCAAAAGTGGCTAACCCATAAAACGTATTTTTCTAGTATCAATGAAAATTATTATATCAGTCTAGTGTCAGTTAAAATTATTGCTCTGTGTGATAGCTCACATAGCCTATCAACTGTTAATTCTCCAACCTGTTCACTCACTACAAAATGGTCAACCTTTTATATTAAAAAAAAGGTATGTTTAAGCATAAGTTACAAGCATAAGTTACAAGTTACATTTAAAATATGGAATTTGTAGTAACATTTCTATTTAGATTATGTTTTGAAACATACAAGCTTTGAATAGAATACCTGATGCAGTAACATTTAAAAAAAACAGACAACCTTAAAAGTGTGCTATCAGGTGGGATGTATTTTAACTGCTCTGTAGGCGCCCGGGTGCTATGGCCGTGCCCCTCTGGGAGGCACAGGCCTCTACCGCTTGCCCTGGGTCTGGCCGTCCCAGGGCTTTGTCCCCTTTAAGAGTAGGCGGTCAGCCAGCCCACAACTGGAGGGCCCCACCTTAAAGGCTGGGGCGGGGCCGTGGCCAGTCAAACAGTCCAGGGTCAGCCTTTAGCTCCAGGAGGAACTGCAGTCACAGGCGCCGTCCTGGAAAGCCCAGCCCTCAGTTCAGGGCGGGGCAACAGCACTAGGGTTGGGGAACAAGCCCAGCAAGGGTTTACCCCATCGGGGAGGGGGTAGGCGGTCGCAGGTCCTCCCACACCACTGTGACCCAGCCTGGGGCCCTGGGGGTCGCTTACACATGACCACAGCGGTGAGGATCCAGGCCGCAACCCCATGGGTTCTGGTGCAGCGTTCCCCAGGCCGCTTCCTACCTCCACCTCCATCAGGGAAAGGTCCCAGTCCATCTGGTCAGGGGGTCCCGCGGGGTCAGCCCCCTCCAAATCATCTACCTTTGGGGGCTCCGGCCAGTTGGTCATCTCCACATCGTTGGGAGAGTCCAGCGGCGGTAGCACGGTGGGTCTGAGGCGATCCTGGGCCTGGGGGCTGCAGGGGTCTGCTGGAACTCCGTAGAAGGCCACTCCTGGGGCCTCATGGTTGCTAGCCCCCACTTGTCTGGCTGGGCCTGGGGTTTCCTCCAAGGAGGGGGTCCCTCCACTGGCATGAGGGTCCTGGCAGATCTGGGAAGTCTGGGTAGGTCCCCTAGGGCATCCGGATCCGTAGCTGTCCTGGCTGGTCTGGGCTGCTGGGGGCTTGCTCCTCCCGGCCAGCCGGGCGACAGTGGGCACTCTGCCCCTGGCATCTGGAAGCTCGCAAAGGTGCTACCTCCCTGCCTTGAGGCCCAGGCTTTAATGGGTCCCAAGCTCTGCCCTTGGCCCTTCTGGCTCTAGGCCCCGCCCTCTGAGGGGCGGGCCCCTGGTGTTCTGGCTCCAGGCCTGCCCACCAGGGCTTCTGCGCAGCCTCCTCTGCCTCTGAGTCAGCTGGAGGCCACACCGGCTCACTACATGCTCAAGTATACATCCCCATTACAAAACCAACTGGGACATCTTGTTTTGTTCCTTGAAATTTTATCGTTGTGTAGAATATGCAAAATGAGAGAACAAGCGTAATGTAGAATTTGAACCACAGCTACAAATACATAAACCCTTTATTAAAGCACTCGATCTCTCTCACAGCTTAAGAAAGAAACATATACAATGAAACTTGCTGTCACATTTTTTATGACAGCTTTCAGGGCTACCAGCAAAGCCAAACACAAAACAAAATACCCCACCCCCAAAACCATGTTTTAAAGGCAATTTAATCTGGATATGGATGATTCAATGTATTCCATTAAGTTTCCAATACAGTTTTCATAGATTCATGAGCTACTTCTACAGTAGAATTTTGTTGCCAAAACTTGCAGTCTCCACACTAAAAATGCATTCTTTTGACCTCTTCCCCCATGAAGCAGAATGCCGTTCTCAACAGAATCTGTCAACAAAAAAGGCACGTGGAAGCTCCAGGGGCCCTTTTGTCGACAGAAAGGGCTTCTGGGTCACCAGACAGTCCTGTCTGCTGTACTTCCAGATGGCCATTCTGTCAAGACAGCAGCCAGGTAGAGCAGATCAACAGAATGATCCACTTTCACGTGTAGCCGTGATCCTGCTCCGCAAAGCACCCTGGGACTTAGAAGTTACCTGTTGGACTCTGTCAATAGATCATGTAGTGTATACACAGCCATGGAGTTTAAGGCCAAAAGGAACAATGAGATTATCTACTAGGACCTCCTCTCTATCACAGGCCATTGAAAATTTCATCCAATTACCACCAAATGGAGTCCATTAAATCACGTTTGACTAAAGCATAACTTTTCTGAAAGGCATTCAATGTTAACTGTAGTTTGAGGACATCAGTAAGAATTCACCCTTTTTCCAGGTAGCTTGTTCCAGTTATCACTCTCACTTAAAGATGTAAGCCTTATTTCCTAACCCAAATTTATCTAGTATGACTGTTTCACTTTCACTTAAATAAATGGTTATCTATACTCAGCATGTGATTTATTGACAGTCGCTTGGATGGTCACTTACCAGAGGGCAGGTTTCACAGAATGAAAAGATATATTTAAAATCAACCAAGAGACAATGAAAACTGCTTGCTCTGTGTGCCTGTTCGTAATTCCTAAAAGTTTTCCCTAGTCTCTTTTGCCAAAGTTTCATCTAGCCCTGCACCCGCCACAGCCCCCACCCTTACCACCTCAGAGCTGCTATCTTGTATTTATCTGACACAAATACATATTTTTTTTTTTTAAAAATCCATATTCTTTTTCCTTTTTTGTTTTGATAGTATATAGACTAGCATGGCTTTCTCTCCGTTACATATCTAAGAGACTCTCCACTTTAATCCCATAGTATATTCTTGGCAGATGAAGTTCTCAATTTCTTAAAACAATTCCAAAGGAGAGGTAAGCATTATTAACTTCAGCTGTACACGTTATAATGTCCAACACCACCCCAGAGCAATCAGTAATAAAGGCAGGCATATAACTCATCTCTCTTACTACCAAGAGACCGTCACTTCTCACAGACTTTCTAAATAAATCAATTTTGCTCAAAAATGAATGGTATGATACCACCCATGACCTGTGGAGCACTTTGCGATTGTTTAGGATGAAATCTACATATATGTATATAAAGCACTGCTTCCTACTTAACGCGTTTAAAGTCTGAAACTTTGCATACAATCCGACTGTATCCGGTAACAGAGAACCTCTCTGAACATTCGCCTTTTCATATAATCATACCCTAATCATACGGCCCCCGGGCACGTTTACAAGTCAGCTACATTCAACAGCAGCTTGGCTACTGATAGCCGATGCAACCAAAACACCTCCCCAGTGAAATCTCCATACATCTCACTCAGCAGGAGGCAGGCAGCGTAAAGAGCCATGATTCGGGGTCCTTCCGAGCAGCCCCCCAGCAGCAGCAGCAGCAGCAAGCTCAGAGTCTTGGCAGCCCCGAGGGCGGAAAAGGCTGCCCACACGTGAGCCGTCACCTTGCCGCGGGAGCAAAGCCCGCAGCGCCTCCCTGCCCCGACACAAGCAGCCACCGTCGTTTCACCAGAGCTCCTCTCCGGTCCCCGTCTCTCACCTGGGCCTCCGCGGGAGTCCAGATGCTGCCCAGCAACAAGAGCCGCAGCGCCAGCCCTGTCCCCACCGCTCTTCGTCGGGCGACGCCGCGGCTCATGCTGCTTCCCCCTGGCCCTGCCACAGGGGGAGGGCTCGCCCCGCTCCACGGCCACCGGCTCGACACTGGGCGAGGGAGGGACGCGGGCGAACAGGTACCTGCCGACGCTCTCCGCGCTGCCTCCGCCGGACACCTATCAGGCGCCGGTGCCAGCGCCACCACTCTCACCTCAAGCGCGCGCCGGCTCACTCCCCCCCACCCCGCCTCGCGCAACCGCCGCCCAAAGCACCCTGGGACTTAAAGTCCAACCGACTGCCCTTCCCAACCCGCTTTGAGGGCTGCAACCACAGAAGGCGGGGCCTTGAGCGGCAGCCAATCAGGGACAACCACGCGCACCTCCAAAACAAGAAGAGGCGATTTAGTAGCTGTTACTGGGAGTGGGGGCGGGGCGCCGCTGGGCGGGGCTCGGCTCGGCTAGCGTTGCCCAGAGCCTCCTTCCCCGCCCTCTTTGCTACAGCCGCCACAGCGTTAGAGGCTGGAGGGGTGCGCGCGGGCTTTCTGTGCGAAGGCGCTGCACGGCTGACGGGTGTAGTTGGCGCCTCTGTGTTCTGCGCTCGGCGCACGGCCTGTGGGGGCGGCGGGGGGCAGGAGGAAGCGCCGCAGTGGCTCTTTACCGTGCGGTCAGTTTCCCTGGTTCGTTGGGGGAGGGCTCCCTTTCGTACTGCCACGCAGGAAAATATAATTTTGAAAATGGAAAAATTGATAATAAAATTAAAATAGTGCCGTTTTGACAGTTGCAGGAGGCTACCATGGCGATGGCAACGCCATCTAATGCTGAGACGTCGGTACGGGTGTGAGGAGGACCTCTGAATTCTCTGTTCTTCTCTGAAAGTGATTTGTTGAGTGGGCCGAGTTCTGCAACTAGACTTCTTTGTGGCTCCCCATGCTATAACTGCAAAGTTTAAAAAAATGATTATTTTTGTTAGACAACAAAAGCCTAAAAGCCCGAAAATGAACTCATATCTAAATAGGAAACAAAGGGTGATCTTGAAATATTGGATAGCTCCCTTTAGCATCCTCCGTAGAGAGAGAAGGTTTGGGAGTAAAAGTCAGGAAAACAGTGGTACAAACACACACATAAATTATTTTGTTAGTCTTTAAAGTGCTACTGGACTGCTTTTTTGTTTTGATAGTATATAGACTAGCACGGCTTTCTCTCTGTTACTGTAAAGTGTGAGGAAATAGAAGATGGTAAACATTTGAGAAGGTCCTGCAGTAATCATATATCATATTACAAATCACTGAGTGTGCACTGCTTTTAAAATAGGAGTTACAAAATATGGTTTGACATTGTGAAGAACTGTTTTGTATTCACATGCATTGTAGCTCTTGAATTACTGAGTTTTTTTTACCAAATTGGAAGAAAAGGCTCATCTTGATATTTTTGGTGGCAAACCTCTGACTTACTCTGTCTGTCTTCTGCAACATGGTTATACAATACAACCTCTATTATGCACACCTCAGTGATCAAAAATTGCTTGTTATCATAAATAAGTCAGCTTCCCTCATGCTTACTAATTACATAGAAAATTAACATATAAAATACAATAATATAATAATGTCATGTATTGAGATTTATTACGTGTCCCCTCCATGTAACATTTATTAACAGAGCACAGCCTCAGTTATCTGCTAATGTGCTGTGCAGTTTCCTAGAGAGCATTGGAGATAAGATATTATTGAAATAGAAAGTATATTTAAAGACTAACTCTTTGCATTTACCACCACTGTTAAATAATGAAAAGCATGTGTTAAAGTTAGCTCTGCCATGAAACAACCAGGAGTTCCATGCCAGTCCCAAGCCTGGATAAAGGAGGAGGGTTGGTCAGATGAGTGACAGTGCGCTGAGGGCGAAACAACAATACGAATGAAATCCAATGCCAGTATGACTAAATGATAAAAGATGCCGGCTCGGACATGGCCCAGATAAACAAGGTCTGCAACACACATCGAGCAGTCGGGGTTGGGTCGATAAGTTGGCTACTGAAAGAAAATTACAACTAACACATATGCTGTCTATTGGAACATGGAACATCCAAACACTGTGGGCGAATGGAAAATTAGCATCTGATGAAGTGGGTCCTTGCCCACAAAAGCTTATGCTCCAAAATATCTGTTGGTCTATAAGGTGCCACAGGACATCTTGTTGTTTTTGGAAAATTAGATCTGCTTTGGAAGGAGATGGAGAGATACCGGTGCAATATGCTTGGACTGATAGAGATGTGTTGGATGGCATTGGGGAGATGTGTGGTTGCAAAGTCATTTGGTCAGGGAACAAAACGAAGCATGAGGCGGGAGTCAGATTCCTTCTTAGCAAAAGAGCTAGAGGAGCATCATTAGCATACAACTGGTGAGTGCAAGAATGGTGATAGAGAAATTCAAAGCAAAACCGTTCAACATCTCTGTCACAGAATCACAGGGCTGGAAGGGACCTCAGGAGGTCATCTAGTCCAGCCCCCTGCTTCAACCAGGATCAACCCCCACTAAGTTATCCCAGCCAGGATCTTGTCCAGCCGGGACTTAAAAACCTCAAGGGATGGAGAATCCACCACCTCTCTAGGTAACGCATTCCAATGCTTCACCACCCGCCTGGTGAAGTAGTTTTTCCTAATATCTAACCTACACCTCTCCCTCTTCAACTTCAGACCATTACTCCTTGTTCTGCCATCTGACACCACTGAGAACAGTTTCTCACCCTCCTTTTTAGAGCTCCCCTTCAGGAAGCTGAAGGCTGCTATTAAATCACCTCTAAGTCTTCTCTTCTGTAAACTAAACAAGCCCAAACCTATCAGCCTATCCTCATAGGTCTTGTGCTCCAGACCCTTAATCATTTTTGTTCCCCTTTGCTGAACCGGCTCCAGCAAATCCACGTCCTTTCTATACTGGGGGGCCCAAAACTGGACACAATATTCCAGATGTGGCCTCGCCAGTGCAGAATAGAGAGGGATAATTACTTCTCTAGATCGGCTCGAAATGCTCCTCCTAATGCACCCTAGTATGCTGTTAGCCTTCTTGGCTACAAGGGCACACTGTTTACTCATATCCAGCCATTCATCCACCATAACCCCAAGGTCCCTTTCCATCGTACTGCTGCTGAGCCAGTCAGTCCCCAGCCTGTAACAATGCTTGGGATTCTTCCGCCCCAGGTGCAGGACTCTACACTTCTCCTTGTTGAACCGCATCAGATTTCTTTTGGCGCAGTCCTCCAATTTATCCAGATCCCTCTGGATTCTCTCTCTACCCTCCAATGAATCTACCTCTCCCCCTAGTTTTGTGTCATCCGCAAACTTGCTGAGGGTGCAATCCAGTCCCTCATCCAGGTCATTAATAAAGATGTTGAATAACACAGGCCACAGAACTGACCCTTGCGGCACTCCGCTGGAAACAGGCCACCATCCAGATATTGAGCCATTGACCACTACCCGTTGGGCCTGACCATCAAGCCAGCTTTCTATCTATCTTATACTCCAAGGATCCAATCCATATTTCCTTAACTTATGGACAGGAATGTTGTGGGAGACCGTATCAAAAGCCTTGCTGAAATCAAAGTATATCACATCCACTGACTTTCCCATGTCCACAGAGCTTGTTACCTTGTCATAGAAGCTAATCAGATTGGTGAGGCAGGACTTGCCCCTGGTGAATCCATGTTGGCTACTTTTGATCACTTTCCCCTCTTCCAAGTGCTCCAAAACGGATTCCTTGAGGATCCCCTCCATTATTTTCCCAGTGACTGAGGTAAGGCTGACAGGTCTATAGTTCCCTGGATTGTCCTCCTTTCCTTTTCTAAAGACTGGCACTACGTTTGCCTTCTTCCAGTCATCCGGTACTCCCCAATCTCCAAGAGTCTTCAAGGATAATGGCCAAAGATTCAGCAATAACCTCTGCCAATTCCCTCAGTACCCTTGGGTGCATTAAATACAGACCCATGGAGTTGTGCACATCTAGTTTTTCTAGGTAGTTCAGAACTTGTTCTTTCCCCACAGATGGCTGCCCTCCACTTTCCCATACTGCATTGTCTAGGACCATCATGGGGAAGTTGACTTTGTCCGTGAAGACTGAGGCAAAAAAAGCATTGAGTACTTCAGCTTTTCCTACATCATCTGTCACTAGGTTACCTCCCTCATCCAGTAATGGCCCCACACCTTCTCTGATTCCCTGTTTCTTGTTCCCATGCCTGTAGAAAACCTTCTTGTTACTCTCACATCCCTTGCCAGCTGCAGTTCCAATTGTGCTTTCGCTTTCCTGATTACTGCCTGGCATTCTCCAGCCTTATGTTTATACTCCTCCTTAGTCAGCTGTCCACGTTTCCATTTCTTGTATGCATCCTTTTTGAATTTAAGCTGACTAAGTATTTCCCTGTTAAGCCAAGCTGGTTGCCTACCATGTTTGCATTTCTTACTATGCAGCGGGATGGTTTGTTCCTGTGCCTTCGGTAAGACTTCTTTAAAATACTGCCAGTTCTCTTCAACTCTTTTCCCCTTCATCTTCGTTTCCCAAAGGATCCTGCTCATCCGGTCTCTCAGGGAGTTGGTCTGCTCTTCTGAAATCAAGGGTCTGTATGTTACTGCTCACCTTTCTTACTTTTGTCCAGATCCTGAAATCTACGATCTCATGATCGCTGCAGCCCAGGTTCCCTCCCACTTCTATTTCTTCTACTAGTTCTTCCCTGTTTGTCATACAGGTGTATGCACCCACATCGTACAGTACAGAGGAAGAGATGGAGCTATTCTATAAAGACTTGACAAAGACACTGGAGGAGATACTAAAGACAAATGTGTTGTTCATTGGAGAAGATTGGAAAGCAAAGATCAGAACAGATAAAGGTTGGGAGAGAGTCATGGGAAGATTTGGATATGGAGAAAAAAACAAACGAGGTGAGAAACTACTAGAGTTTGCTGTGGAGCATGAGATAGTAATCTGCAACATGAGATTCCAATAAAAGGACTCTAGGGAGTGGACATGGTGATCGAATGACAGGAAGTCCAAGAACATGATAGATATGATTTTGATAAGAAGATGGGTAATATCAGTACAGCAGTGCCAAATTTTCCAAGGAGCACCGTCTAGTGATTGCAGACATCAAGCTAAACTGAATAGAAAGTGTAAGACACAGTTTAAGAAGAGAAGAGACGTGCCATGGCTAGGCAAGGAAGAAATAGGGAATGCACACAGAGCAGCACTCGAAGAGGAGATTAGCAATGCAACAACAGAGAAAGACATAGATAAGAGAGTCAAAGGGACAGCCATGGCAATAGAAGAGTCAATTGGGCAGACTATTCCAGAAGAAGAGAAGATCAGTAAGAAGTGACAGCAGGAAACACTGAAGTGGGTCAAAGATAAGAGAGCACTGAAGATCAGAAGGGATGTTTCCGAGAGGGCTGAACATCAATGTAAGGTGAAACACAGTGAGGTAAGGAAAGTGTCCAGAAAGGATAAGGCGAAATGCTAAGAGAGCGGTGTGAAGATATAGAGAGGTATTATGGCAAATGTAAGACCAGAGAAGTATATAAGAGGATTAGGAATATTAATAGGAAGTGGCAGCCAAAGCGGATGGTGATCAAAGATGAGAATGAAGAGGTGCTCATGAACAAGGAGAAGCTTATGCAGTGATGGACAAGCTATTGCACTGATCTATACAAAGCACAGTTGGACCCAAGTGTCTCAAAGAGACTGATTGAAGAACTGAAAGAGATATCTCCACTGAGCATCAAGAGCGAGACTGATATTTCAAAGGAGGAAGTAGAGCAGTGAAATGACTAAAGAACAACAAGAGCCCTGCAAATGGGAGAGATGATCAAATATGGCAGAGAAAATATGACTCGGGAGATACACCGACTATGTAACATAGCATGGAAGGAAGGGAAGGCACCTAAGGAACGGACAAGATCCATGCTAGTGACAATACACAAGAAAGGAAGTACAGTGGAGTGCAAAAACTACATAATGATTGCCCTAACAAGTCATCTAGGCAATGTGCTGATGATGATACTGACTGAGAGACAAAGATCGCAGATAGAGGAATATCTAGCAAACAAGCAAGTGGGGTTCAGGAAAGATAGAAGTACCATGCAGCAGATATTGGCACTAAGATTGTTAGTGGAGAAAGCTCAACAAAAGAACAAGAATACCTACACTTGCTTTGTCAATTTTCAGAAGGCATTTGAGAGGATATATCAGAAAGTGACTTGGGCAGTGCTGAGAGTCATATGGAGCGGGTAGCAGCTTGATAGAGTTGTTGAAGGATATAGATGACAATGCAGAGGCAGCAGTGAGAACGTGCAGGGAGTTGAGAAGTTGGTTTAGAATGCAACCAGGAGATTCAATATCGCCAAGTATCTTCATCGTGCATCTAGAGAGACTGATGGACTAGATCAAGGAAGAGGTAGAAGGGATCTCTGTGCACAGGGAAAGAATTAACAACTTGAGGGTCACGGATGATATAGTTATCATTGAGGAAGATGAAGAGAAGCTAATGAAAATGGTGTAGGTGCTAAATGAGGAGAGGTAGTGGTACATACCAATTATGAATATCAATAAAAACAAAAACAAAGGTATTTGGAGATAAGGAAATAGGAAGGAAGGTCCGTGTAGATGGGATTGAACTAGAGAATGTAGAGAAGTTCACAAATCTGGGGAGCAACATAATGTATGATCTAGACTGTAAGAAGGAAATAGTACAATAGCGAAAGCAACAGCAAGTTTTAAGGCAATGGATAAGATCTGGAAAAGCAAAACATTTAATTTAGGAATGAAGCAGAGCATCTTGAAAACATGAATTTAGCAGCACGTTGTACAGATGTGCGACATGGGTGATAATGAAAGATTCAAAGAGAAGGATATTGGCGTTCAAGAGTTGTTACAGAAAGATCTTGAGAGTAGGAGGGATGCAGAAGGTCGCCAACGAGGAATTATATGGGAAGATACAGCTGAAAGAGAGCCTACTGCAGAAGGTTATACAATGGAAGTTACAGCTACTGCAGAAGGTTCTCCAGTGGAAGTTACAGGTATTCGGGCATATTTGCAGAATGAATGGGGAATGAGAAATCAAGATCCTGGCATAATGAACAGTTCGAATAGGAGAGGCAGACCCCACAGAGAATGGGTAGATGATACAGTAGATTGGTGCAGAGCTAGTCTACAGAAACTAAGCCACTCCGTGCTGGACGGGGAAAGATGGAAGGAAGTAGAGCGGCATCAGACACTAACAGGCACTGAGCCCATGGTTGTTGATGATGATGTCTTAAAGTTACTGTGAAAGATTATATATATAAAATTAAAACTCACTAATTAAAGGCTTTTTTCCTTTCAAATTAAACTTCTCTTTACCCTTTTTTCTCTTCAGTTTCTTTCATCAGAGACATTTCTATAGATATCAGCATGATCTCTCCTTTTGTAACTAAAAGAAATGTAGGAAGCTGTGGAATATACCTCAGTCCTCAGGTCTTCTTTGTGGCCTGACTGTTTTGAAGAAGCTTTCGGTCAAGTTTATGTATTACAACTAACTGAAATTTGAAGCTCCTTTCCTGTCACTTGTTTTTTGAAAGGTCCAGCAATTATGGGAACTGCAATAAAAAGTGATATTCTCTTCTTTTCCAAATGCCAAGAGTTGGCTCAGGGACAACCATTGGTTCCAGACAATTAAGTTTATGACTGTAATTCACTGACAATATTTCCATCTTTCTAATGTTTGAAAAGGAAGGCTGTATAAGACTTCAAGAGCAATGCTTACTTCACAGAGATGCTAGGCTCTGGTGGCCAAAAAATAAACCTCTCCCACATTCATAAAAGGAGTTTTTATTATTTAGAAGTTCTTTACAGATTGGTTGCATGTTGTAAAAACCTGAGAATGGTTCCTTAGTTATAGGTGAAGTCAGGTGTGCAGTTTTTCATTAGACCTAAATTATGTTCTTGGGTGCTAGAATTATGGTTCCATTTTCTATTCCACTCAAAAATTTCCCAAAGCCTCACAGAATATCCTTTATGATCTAATATACCCATTGAAAAATGCAGATCTTCCAAATGATTTCAGTGGATGTTTGATCAGGAAGATAGAAGGTTCCATAATTCATTTACCATCTAAGGAAACCTTAACATCAATTTCTGATCTCATCCCATTGCGGAATCTGCTACTACTTCCTATAGTAGAGAACGGGTATATTTACTGAGTATTTCAGCTTAAATGATTAGTGGTAAAACAAGTAATGGTTACTATGACATTGCCATCCTTAGCCTTTAATGTCAACATTTCACAGTACTTAATGCAGGCAGTTCACACTTCTGACAAGCTGTCTGTAAAGTGACAGCACTTCATCAGTTTACACTGAGGTCACGTTATGAAAGTTTTTTCACCACTATAAAGTGTTGATTATTTTTAATGAAATCATACATTCAGGAATGACATGACAAACTTTGAAAAACTCACAATTATGCAACCATTTGCACATAATTGCATTATTGATAGAGTTGTGTTTATTTCATAGAACTTAGAGACAAAATATCTGTTGAGTCATTTTTCATTCAGTTGTCAATGCATATAATTCTGCTTTATATACACTAAAATGGGTTTGCCTTTAACACAGATTGGGCATAATCTTGTCCACATTGAAAATCATAGAATCATACAGCTGGAAGGGACCTCCGGAGGTCATCTAGTCCAGCCCCCTGCTTCAAGAAGGACCAATCCCAACTAAGTCATCCCAGCCAGGACCTTGTCAAGCCGAGACTTAAAAACCCCTAGGGACGGAGAATCCACCACCTCACTAGGAAACGCATTCCAGTGCTTCACCACTCTCCTGGTGAAGTAGGTTTTCCTAATATCCAACCTACACCTCTCCTTCTGTAACTTCAGACCATTGCTCCTTGTTCTGCTAACACCACTGAGAACAGATTCTCTCCATCCTCTTTAGAGCTCCCCTTCAGGAAGTTGAAGGCTGCTATTAAATCACCCCTCAGTCTTCTGCAAACTAAATAAGCCCAGATCCCTCATCCTCTCCAGCCCCCTAATCATTTTCATTGCCCTCCGCTGAACCTGCTCCAGCACATCTACATCTTTTTTATACTGGGGGGCCTAAAACTGGACACAATATTTCAGATGTGGCCACACCAGTGCCAGATAGAGGGGAACAACCACTGCTCTAGATCTGCTTGAAATGATCCTCCTAATGCACCCTAATATGCCGTTAGCCTTCTTGACTACAAAGGAACACTGTTTACTCATATCCAGCCTTTCACCCACCATAACCCCAAGGTCTTTTTCCACCAGACTGCTGCTTAGCCAGTCGGTCCCGTGCCTATAACAATGCTTGGAACTCTTCCATCCCAAGGGCAGGATTCTACATGTCTCCTAGTTGAACCGCATCAGATTTCTTTTGGCCCAATCCTCCAATTTGTCCAGGTCACTCTGGATCCTATCTCTACCCTCCAACGTATCTACCTCTCCCCCTAGCTTTGTGTTATCTGCAAACTTGCTGAAGGTGCAGTCAGTGGGAATGTTGATTTTTGATTTCATAAGACCATAAGAACGACAGTATTGAGTCAATCCAAGCATCCTGTCTGCTGACAGTGGCCAGTGCCAGTTACTTCAAAGGGAATGAACAGAACAGGGCAATTGTTGCATGAATCATGCCCCATTGTCCAGTCTTAGATTCTGTCAGTCATGGAAAAGTTATTTTGAAATAACAGACATTTCGACTATCTTTGCTAGCATCAACACAATGGAACCACTACTTTTAAATAATTTCAAAATAGCTGTTGGCTTATTTCGAAATAGGTAAACCTCATTCCATGAGGAATTGCACCGATTTCAAAGTAGCTATTTTAAAATTGAGGCTGTGTATTCAGTGATTAGAGCCTATTTTATAATAAGCTATAGTGTGCCCATTGGCTCTATTTTGAAATCGGCTCTATTGTGTGTAGACGCTCTATTTTGAAATAGCTGAGCCCTATTTTGAAATGCATTTTGTGCATAGCAGTGTTATTTTGAAATACATTATTCTGGAATATATCTTCTGGCATAGTTTATTTTGATTTGATGCTGCTGTGCAGACCTTCAGAGACATAGGGACATCCAGAGCATTGGGTTATGGCTTGGCTATTGATGGGCCTATCCCCTGTGAACTTATCTAGTTCTTTTTTAAACCTCTTGTACTTTTGGCCTAACAACATCCCCTAGTGATGAGCTCCACAAGCTGACTGTGGCTACATCTACACCACAGAGATCTCTCAAAAAAAGTTCTTCTGGAAGATATCAAAACAAAAAAGCAGTCCAGTAGCACTCTAAAGACTAACTAAATAATTTATTAGGTGATGAGCTTTCGTGGGACAGACCCACTTCTTCAGATCATAGCCATACCAGAACAGACTCAATCTGTCCCACAAAAGCTCATCACCTAATAAATTATTTTATTCATCTTTACAGTGCTACTGGACTGTTTTTTTGTTTTGACAGCACATAGACTAGCACGGCTTTCTCTCTGTTACTATTCCAGAAGATATATTCTGAAAAAACTCCTTTCAATAGACAGCATCCATGCAGTTCCTGAACAAGATGGGGATCGAAACATCCAGCACCATGAGGAATCCTGTTTTGAAAGAAGGGCCCCGTGGAGCATCTACACACGCTTTCTTTCAATAGAAGACATTCTTCCTGAAATGGGAGTGGAAGAGCACTTTTGAAAGGAGTGCCGCATTCTTTCTATTTACTTTCAAAAGAACTCTTTTTGTGTGTAGACACTCGGTGGGATCTTTCACAAGAGCCCCCTTCTTTCAAAAAAATCTTTCGAAAGAACTTGCTAGTGTAGACACAGCCTGTGTGTTGTATCAAGAAGTACTTCCTTGGGTTTGTTTTAACCTGCAGCCTGTTAATTTGGTGCTCTCTGGTTCTTGTGTTATGGGAGGGGTATATAACACTGCCATATTCACTTTCTCCATACTATTAGGGTGTGTCTACATGTACATGTTATTTCGAAAAGACAGGCCCTCTTTCGAAAGAACAGAGGGAGTGTGTACACATGCCATTTGCTCTTTCGATTGAAAATCAGAGGAACGCAGCCCAGATGTCAAAAGCTGGACCCCAATCCCGTAGGGGGACGAGCGCCCTCCATCGACAAACTACGTCAAAAGAAGGCATATGTAAACGCTCCATGGCCTGCTCTTTCGAAAGAGGAGTCCTCCCTGGTGGCGTCCAGCTAGAGTGCGGAGACGCCCTGCCCTGCAGCAGCAAGGCTCTATGATCAGCATATCCAGCCACTCTTAAAGCTGCTCAGACCCAGAAACCCCGTGGAAGGAAGCTGAGAGCAGGTGAGCTGCAACAGCACAAGCTGCCAACAGCACGCCTGGTCAGCCACCCCAATAACTGCAGAGACCACATGGCCAGTGACCAGCAGCCTCCCGAGCCCCAGTGACCCCCCTCAGAGCCCTCACAGGGCCCCAGGGGAACAGGGGAATGGGGTCCCAGGGGCTTGGGGGGACAGGATCCCGGGGGAACGGAGGAAGAGGTCCTGGAGAGATGAGGGAATGGGGCCCTGGGGGTTCTGCTCAGGGACTGACTCACCATCCATCTCCCCTTCCAGGTGCAGCAAGCAAGGGCCCACACAGTCCATTGGCCTCAGTGGTCCCCGAGAACCCCCCTGAGGTGGTGGATGGGGCCAGGCGCCTGCACCATGCACGCAGCCAGAGACTGCAGTGGCACACGGGGGATGACACTGTCAGCCTCCACCAGGCTGAGCTGACTGAGCAGCACTTCCAGCTGAAGGAGGCTGACCTGGCGAGGTGTAGGGAGGTTTGGGACTGGCTGATGTCCTGCCTGGAGGGCATCCATGCAATGCAGCCCAGCTCCTGGCCCTCCATACAGCCCCCTCAACCCTGCCAGCCACCCCTCTGAGACCCCTAGAG
The DNA here is from genome assembly GCF_033958435.1 of Carettochelys insculpta. Taxonomy (NCBI): domain Eukaryota; kingdom Metazoa; phylum Chordata; order Testudines; family Carettochelyidae; genus Carettochelys; species Carettochelys insculpta. The sequence goes on along the minus strand of NC_134139.1, from coordinate 74,101,727 downwards.
AGGCACCCCCACCCGACAGACCTTCCCACAACAGCTCCCGCCCAGCCCTACCCCCCACAGAGGCCCCTGCCCCACCGCACCCCCACACCCCCACTGACATACCCCAACACCCCTACCTTCCAGTGCTCCCTGCCTCATCCCAGCCCCGCCGCAGAGCTCTCACTTGGGGGACAGGAAGGGATCCTGGGGCCAACAGGGCTCTCAGCCCGCAACCTCTGTCCCCGAGTGACCCTCCCAGTTCGGGCCCCTCCCAGTTCAGGCCTCTCCCTGCCCAGTGACATACATGACTGGCCCCCCACCCCTCATTGTAAATAGTTACACATTTGCACAAGCACTGGGTTGTGGTTCATGTTGATAAAGGTTTATTGCATACCAATGCCTGTATTCTGTTGTCTCATGGGGGGGGAGGCGTGGGTGTAATGGTGGAGGTGGTGACGGTGCATGTGGTGGAGGGTGGATGTGTGAGGCAACAGTGAGGGGTGGGTGTCAGGGGGATCAATGCAGCCCAGGGGTGAGGTTCATCCAGAGGGCTTTCTGGATCTGTACCCTGTCGCAGTTTGCTTGGCAACTGGTGACAGTGGCCGGTTGCTTGAACCCTGTGGCAGCCTCAGCCGCCCACCCCGAAATGTAGGTGTTCCCCTTGCCCTCCACAATGCTGTGGAGGGCACAGCAGGTGCCCACCACCTGTGGGGCATTGTGCACCCCAACCTTGAGGTTGGCAAGGAGGTACTGTCACCACCCCTTGAGGTGCCCAAAGGCCCAATTGACCACATGCTGGGCCTGATTGAGGCGGGTGTTGAAGGCCTCCTGGCTGGGGTCAAGGTGGCCAACTTAGGGCCACATCAGCCATGGCAGTAATGGGTATGCCACATCCGCGACCATGCACTGTGGCATGTTGGTGTCCCCAACTGGCATGTCCTCTGGGGGAATGAAGGTGCCGGCCTCCATACATCAGCATAGACCACAATTGCGGGAGACCCTGGCATCATGGGTTCACTCCACCCAGCCCACATAAATGTCCATAAAGCAGCCTTTGTGGTCTGCCAGGGCCTGGAGGACTACCGAGTGGTAGCCCTTCCGATTGATATAGTGTCTGGCGCTGTGTGGCGGGGCATGGATGGGGATGTGCATCCCATCCAAGGCACTGAAACAGTTCGGGAACTCCAGTGAGGAGAAACCTCCAATGACTGTGTCCAGGTCCCCAACACGGATGACCCGATGCAGGAGTATCACATTTATGGTGCAGACAACCTGCATGGGAGGGAGGCCATGCGCTCTCATGAGGGTGCAGCAGGGCGTTTCCAGCCAGCATCTCCCCCATGCCACCTCCCAGCCAGCAGACCCCAGGGGTCCCTGTGCCCAGGCCCCCCTCCCTCCTCCCTATGCTGGGGTTGCACCCTGGGCCCAGCTTACTTCCATGAGCACCGCTGTGACAGTGGCCTTGCCCACCTCAAGCTTGTGGCCAACTGAGCAGTAGGAGTCCAAGGTGGCCAGTTTCCTTATTGCAGTAGTGACCCACTTCTCAAGGACTAAATGGTTGTGTCCTGGTGCCTCAGTGCAGGTGCCAGCCAGTAGCATAGCTCGTGGAAGGTGTCCTGGCTGATGTGGAAGTTCTGCAGCCATGTAGCATCATCCCATTGCCCCAGCACCAGTTGGGGTGGCTCTATGAGCACTGGGGTGCCAGGAGGTGTGGTGCAGGTTGGGGGTGTCCACATCCCTGAGGGGACCACTCTGTCTCCGAAGGAGGAAGGGGGCAGCCATGGTGACCATGCAGATGAGGTGAGCAACAGTGTCCACAATGTCTGCATCTAGCATTGGCCACAGTGCTGCTGCGCTGGGGTCTGTATCACTGCTGGCAGCTCAACAGGTCTTGGCTCGTGCAGTGTGGGACAGTTGGAAGGGGGCGCTTTAAGAAAGCAGCTGGCAGCTAGCCCTGTAGGGGCTGAGCAGCCATGCAACCCCACCTGCAGCGTCTCCACCTCACTTTTGAAAGAGTGCTCATAGCCATGTGGACGCTCCCTTTCAAAAAATGGGATGGATAATTGAAAGTGGATGTCAGACCTGCGACACATCTTTGCCATGTGGTCGTATGCTTTTGAATGCCAGGATTTCAATTCCTGCCTTTCAGTTTAGCCCTTTTGATGGTGGGCTCTCACGTAGACACAGCCTTAGTGATATAAAGAATGTGCCAGCAGGAGCTCAATACTGCTGAAGGAGTTGGGGAATGAGTCCTTCAGAGATCACTTGCATGAAAATGCAAAGGTGTGCATCTGTAATGCCTTGTAAACAAAACCTGATGGGAACAGGCAAAGCAATGAGTTTTTGTGTATTGTAAACATGTTGTAAAGTCACAATTTATGCTATCACCCAGTGTAAGAATTGTGGAGTCTCAACAATGCTTGAAGTTTTGTGGGGGTACAGGGCAGTCATCACTACTGTGTGAGATATGGATTACAGAGGACTTCCTCACTCAAAGCACTTGTGAGGATAGAAAGTGGGGAGGCATAATGGTTGAACCAGCTAGCTAGAAGCCTTTTGACTATACAGCTGTAAGACTGGTTTGACTCGTCCTTACCCCACTGTCCAAAGGCAGACCTCAAGATGGGTCAACAGTTTTTCTGTGAGAACCCGCCTTGGTGGATACTGAGATGCTGTGGCTAGACCCAGACCTGAATGCCGCAGAGAGCTGGTACTGCAGGGTTTTGCCTACAGCAAAACCCACAGGACAGCATTGGGCAACCAGCAGACAATGGGCAGGTGCAACTGCTGGATGGCTGGTAGGAGAGGCCGCAGGCGGCCAGCAGATGCTATTGATGGTTGGCGGGCAGGAGCAACTGGTGGGGTGGCTGGTGAGGCAGCTGGCAGGGAGCCAGCAGAATGCTGGATCAGCGCAAAATTGCCTCAGGTTCAATGAGGGAATGCATCAGGGTAATGTGTCAGGGCCTGCACGGACTGGACTGAGTTGTAAATGGGACATTTGAAGAGGGATACAGAGAAAGTTTGGGTGTGTGGATTGGCTGGTTACAGTATTGGACTGGGGAGCCTAAAAGGCCAAGGACACTGCTCAATCCATTTGAGCTGGGACAGTTACTTGAGGGTTGGTTATGGATTCTGGGGCTACATCTACACTAGTACACTACATTGAAGTAGCCTATTTCGAAGTAAGAACATCAAAATAGGCTACTTTGACACATATATGGTCTACACATCCTCCAGGGCTTGTGCTGTCGACATTCAATGTTGAAGTAGCGACGGGGAATGTCGAAAGGAGCCGCCCCGGAAGGAAATGCGGAATGTCCACACACACAAGCACTCTCCATTGAAATAAGGGGCCAGCAAAGCCTGTGGACAGGGTCACAGGCTGGCCTAGCCTTTCTGGGGCAAGAGCAAACTGCTCCCTTAAAGGACCCCTCCCAGACACACTTGGCCTGCACAGCACGAGGTCCACAGAACCTGTTTGCAGACCCTGTGCACACAGCATGGACCCCCAGCTGCAGCAGCAGCAGCAGCCAGAAGCCCTGGCCTAAGGGCTGCTGCAGGCAGCGACCATAGAGTCCTGCAGGTGCTGGACAGAGCGTCTCTCAACCCCTCAGCTGATGGCTGCCATGGAGGACCCCGCTATTTCAATGCAGTGGGACACGGATCATCTACACACGCCCTACTTCAATGTTGAACGTCGAAGTAGGGTGCTATTCCCATCTTCAGATAGGAACAGTGATTTCGATGTCTCGCCACCTAACGTTGATTTCAACGTCAAATAGTGCACGGAGTGTGTAGACGCGATGCATGCTATTTGGATGTGGTGCCAGCTACTTCGAAGTAGCTGGCTAGTGTAGACGCACCCTGGGTGTGGTATTTTCCCAAGCTAATGCCATATGAGCTCCCTGCCTCTTTCACTAAAAGTTTCTTTTCTACACTCAGACTCTGTGCTTGCAAGCAGAGAAGCACTGCCTCTCCGAGGTGCCCAGGGGTGTTTGAATTTCCCAGGTTACTGGGCGGGGGCTCCAGCCGTTCTGTGTGAGATGGATGAGAAGGAAATCCAAGATATTGAACCCAGCCCTGGTTGCTGCCAACTCCTTCTGGAAGAAGCATTATATCGATTTTTTAGATTTCTGTCATCACCCCTTATTAGTCTCATTTCTAGGCTGAACCACCCCAATTTTTTTAATCTCTCCTCATAGAGAAGCTGTTCCTTACCTCTACTCATTTTTATTACCATTTCTGCACTTCTTCCCAATTCTAATACATGTTGTACTCAGTCAAGGTGTGGGTTTCCAGGGCTTTATGATATATGTAATGGAGATACACATCTCTTAGAGCTGGAAGGGACTTCAGGAGGTCATCAAGTCCAGTCCCCTGTGCTTTTGGCAGGGCCAAGCACCATCCCCTTTTTAATCTATTTACCCCAGATCCCTAAATGGCCCCCTCAGGGTTGAGCTCACAACCCTGGATGTAACAGGCCAATGTTCAAACCACTGAGCTATATTATGTATTCCTTTTCTACTGGTTCCTAACATTTTATTAGCTTTTTTCACTGCCCCTGCACACTGAGCAGATGTTTTCAGAGTACTATGCACTATGGCTACATCTACACAAGAGTGATCTGTCAAAGGAATTCACTGTCGAAAGAGATCTTCCCACAAAATGTCTGTTGATGGATTACAGCCAGACATGAAATCAGATCAAAAAAGCAATCTACTCTGTCCCCACAGAGTGGTCAGATAGCCCATCTGCTCTCTAGACAGAATGGGGCCTAGAACCCTGTCACATAGGGTCAGATCGCCAGCAGTGCCTTCCAAGAGCCCCGGCAAGGTGTGCCCTTAAAAGTGCCTGCCCCCATGCACATTCCCTGCCCATGCTGAGGCTTGCCTACCTCGCTGAGGGATAGCGTAGCTAGTGCAGGGCTCCCACACTTTCTGAGAGAGCTTGCACTGGCCTCACTCACAATTCCTTTAGCTACTGCTGAACCTGATCACGGCCGTCCTCCACCTCCTCTGGGGGGACATGCCTGGACATGCTTTGAGGAGCACTCTGTCAGTGCCGTACGGGCCCACCTGTGCTCGTATCCCCTGGGAGATCATGTTTGGAGGCACATCACCAGTTCAGACTGGTGGGACTGGCTGGTCATGGGGCAGTGGGATGACCAGCAGGGCTCCAGAACTTCCCCTGGCCCTAGCCAGCAGGCCTGCCTTCCATGGGGCTGAGGGGTTTCCTGGGCCCAGTTGGGGTCCCAGCAACTGCAGGACTTCTGGCAGGCTCTGTGCCACAGCCGGGCTCCCTGCTGGCTCCCCACTGTGGGGCTCTGGGCTGGGCTTCCCATAGTGGGGCTCCCAAACCCCAGCCAGGCTCTTGGTATTGGGGCTCATGGACCTTGATGCCTGCTCTGGGTCTGACCTTGGGGCTCCCCAGAGCAGGCTGCCAGCTGTGCCCTGCAACATCCATTGTCCTGCTGGATGAGGGATGTTGTCAGACCAGAGAGTGCTGGAAGAGAGTTTCAACCTGTACTTAACAGTGGAAACTTCCCTACTGTTTGCTGCCTCAGTCCAGTTGCAAACAATAAGAAAGTAAGAGCAGGGGTGGGGGCAAAGAGGGACCCTGATGGAGTGGGGTCGGGGCTGGAGCAAGAGAAACCTGACAGGGTATGTTGGAAACTGGACCAAGAGGAATCCTGGTTGGGGCTGGCTCAGCAATCAAACCTGGGCCCTGAGCCTGCACTGCCCCTCTCACTCCTGTCCTGTGCCACCCCCACCGCTCCTGGAGTCTGAGGAGTCGTATGTCTCGTGTTTGCCTCCCCGCTGCATGGACAGGTGGGTGTGTCTTATGTCTGCCCCCCACCCAGCACAGACAGGTGGGGTCAGGGATGTCTTGCATACTCACCTTCCCCTATGGACAGATGGGGGGCAGTCTCAGGCAGGCTGGAGCATATCACCTTCCCCTACCAGACAAGGGATTTTGCTGGACCAGAGAATTCAGGATCGGAAAAAGTCAACCTGTATTCAAATTCTGGACATTTTTATATATTTAAATATCCCTTCAGGACAGAGATTTAAATACAGAAACAGTAAAGCTCTGCATATTAATGTTATTTATTTATTAATTTATTAATTAATTACGCTGTTATAAGTAGGACAATTAGTGACTTTAAAAAGTATCACCAGCACTCAGACTGTACACAGAGGTCAAAAACTCACATTTCAGCACTCCACCTCAGAAAGGTGCTGACCTTATCAACACTGAATTTCATTTGCCATTTTGTTGCCCAATCACCCTATTTAGTGAAATCTCTTTGTGACTTTTTGCAGTCAGCTTTGGACTTACTTGTCTTAAATGATTTTGTATCATATGCAGATTTTGTCTTCTCACTGATCACCTCCTTTTCCAGAGCACTTATTAATATGTGAAATGGCACAGGTTTCAGTATGTCTCACTGAGGGACTCTGCTTATATACCCATTTTGTGCACTGACCTCACTACTCTTTGTTTCCTATTGATTGATCAGTTGCTGATTCATGAAAGAACCTTCCCTCATATCCCATGACTGCTTTCTTTGCACAAGAGCTTTTGGTGAAGGACCCCTTGTTAAGGCTTTCTGAAACATCAAGTACACTCTGTTTACTGGATCACCCATGTCCACACATTCTTTACTTACCCAAAGAGTTCTAATAGAATAGTGAGGTGTGACTTCCCTTTACAAAAGCCATGCTAGCTCTTTCCAATAAAATGTTTTTATCTATGTGCCTGATAATTCTATTCTTTACTGCAGTTTCTACCAATTTGGGTGATACTGCGACTACTGGTCTGTAATTGCCAGGATCACTTCAGAAGGCTTTCTTAAAAATCAGCATTACATTAGCTAAAATCCTGTCATCTGGTACAGGGCTCATTCAAGCAATAGGTTATAAACCACAAGATTCCTTCTAAATTGAGTGGCTGCACAGCTACCTAACAAGCCCTGCTAGGGCTGGAGCAGCACATCTCTCCCCTGGCTGTGGCAGCTCCCTGTTGGGGCCTGAGGAGACAATTCCCCACCCCTGGCAGCTTCTGATAGGGCTGAAGCCCTTAAAGGCCTTGTGTTCTAGGTCAGTGCTTCCTGGAGGGGAGCGAGGGTGGTGATGCAGCTCTGTACACTACCATTGCTCTCACCCTCCTCCATTGCCACAAGCACCAGGAATCTTTGTCCCTATGCTGCTGTTACAAGAGGATGCTGTTGTGCAGTTGATTAGACTGGTAACAGCAGTCACTTAGGCTAATTCACAGAACAAAATGGATCTACAGCACAGAATAGGCATATTTCTTTAGCACACTTTACTGTAAGCAATTAAGAAGCAGTTCAAGAACCTTGTTTTAATTGAATAGTTAGCAATTAGAAAGCAGGTCAAAAGTAACGTGTAGCTTAACTAATTAATGGTCCAATTTTTAACCCAATTTAACAGTCTAATTCTTAACCCAATTTTAATACACACTTTCCTAAGCACATTCAGTCATACACTCACCTTCTCAGGCTGGCCAGTCTCCAGGTAATGTTGGTCAGTTGACTGCGGCAAGAGTCCGACATGAATGTCACCCCAATATGCTGAATTGATGGACTCTGGCCTGTGTGGCAAATTGGTGTAGTATATATTCCCTTGGTGGGGGACAGTCTGTGGGGAGTAATGTCCAGTCCATTGGTTGAACCCCCAATCCGGGTGGGGTGCTGCTTAGTCATTGGTCACACCTCTGTGGGTGTGTGTCCATGAACAGTTTTGGAACATTTTGTTTAAACCACCCAATTCAGCTTACCCAGACATGACTGATAAGCAGCAGAATGGTCCTTGGTGCTTTTTATTTCCTTGCTAACTTTTTATCTGGGAGCTTGTAGCCAGACAGAATCCCCCCCGCTCTACTCCATCTTGCCTCTCTTAGGTGCCTCAGTGCACAAAGAACAAAGAAGCAGCACAGTCCTAGAGGCCTGGGAGCACAGATGCGCTTATCTCAAGCACAGTCTTTTGATGCTTCAGAGCCCAGATGTGCTGTCTCATCGTGACCCTGAACAGAACAACACAGATAAGAGGGCTAACAGTCCAGCCGATGACCACAAGGCCTCAAACTGCCCTTGGATGGCATGCCCACACATTGTCCCAGAAGAGGAATCTCCCTCCCATAAGAAAAGAATGTCCTGTCTTAATGATTTAGTTATCTCTATCTTGCAAGTGTAAATTAAGTTGCAACTCCCTTGTAAGAACTGGCGTCACAAAGATGAACCACTACAATTGGTACCTTTAGATAAGGAAGAGTGTATGTGACCCAAGGGGTATAAAGAAGGGCCCGGCAGACCACTCTAACTGAGCTCCAATTACCTATACCGACCAGTCGGGTAAGATCTTTGCCTCTCGAGGACCCAGGGGACACCCTTCTCTTACTGTTCTTCCCGAGGGATTCGGTGAATGACGTTGGCTATGCCAGGCATCGAAGGACGCAGGGGTGAGAATTATACCTGCAATGTACTTTTATGCACATTTAATAGTAAGAGTTCTTTAGGCTGAGGCGTCTGGTCCTCAAATGGGTAACTTTTCACATGTAATTTAATTGACATGTCATATGTATCATCCTACTAGTAATTAAGAAGATAGAGCAATAACCTTGTAACCATTAAGGTTCTTGTTTCTGCTTTTAATAAATAGCAACCATTTAAGCTTTCAGCCTGACTCCTTTCAGTTACTGTAACTCGGCCGAACACAAAACAAAGAACCTTCGCCGTTTGGCTATATCAGCCTGGTCAGTGGTAAGGTGCTGTAAAAGCTGAGCGCTGAGTCGTGTCACCTCCACGGGGCAGACTCTTGAGGCACCCGACAGCCATCCTGGCTGCCCACTGCGAAGGGACAGTCTGTCCTAGCAGTTGAAGACTCGGGTGGAATAAGCTCTCTGCACCAACCTTTGGGGCACCCATCAGCCGCACTGGCTGCCCGCTGCAAAGGGCCTGCCTGTCCTAGCAGTTAAAGACTCAGGTGGATCTCTGGGGCATACATCAGCCATTTTGGCTGCCTGCTGCGAAGGGACTGTCGGTCCTAGCAGTCAAAGACTTAGATGTGACTAGGCTCACAGACCACTCATTACCCGGACATTGGCTAACAGAGCTTCACCTCCTTCTGTGCAATTCTTCCTTTTCAGCACACACGCAGTTCTTTCCCAAAGTGATGAACATGTCCATAATTCACTGGGGTACTGTCTCAGGATGGCTCCTCTTCAGCCCAATTACTGTCAATTTACTCATGCTAACCATTTATACCACCCATGATTTGTGACACTGCCTTTGCCTGGGGGTAGTGCCTGCAGGTGAGTGCCAGTTAGCATGAGCTGTGCAGAGCCACCTGATACCCTATAACCAAACAGGAGCTGCCCCAGGTAAGCGTCCTGCACCCCAACTCCTGGGCTCCAGCCCTGAGCCCCTTCCTTCACCCTAAGTCCCTAACTCCCTCTCAGACCTCACACGCCAACCCAGCACCCCAACCTGGGGCCCACTCCAGTGCTCTATCTCCCTCCTTGACCCCACACCCAACCACTGACCCACTTCCTGCATTCTAAAGCCCACCAAGACCCTGCACCCCCGACCCCAGCTTTCTGCCCTGAGCCCACTCCTGTACTCCAAACTTCTTGTCCCCAGCCTGGAGTCCCCTCCTGTATCCGAAACACCTCATCCTCATCCCCATCCCAAAGTCGTCATCCCCCCAACCCTCAGTCCCCTCCCACACTCAGCCAACCACAGATTGTCCATGTGCAGAATGAATTTTATCATGCGCACCAATATGGAGGTTGATATTACAACATCATCAAAAACAACTGGGTGTAGCATCAAGTTTGAATTTAAAAGATCGAATTAAGGCTAGTGTGGAAGCACCATGTAATGGTTTTGCATTTATTTAGTATTTGTTCCAAAACCTCTTCTATCATTTGGAACAGAATCAGGAGCTGACTGTGGAAACGTGCTTTATTTTTTTTTTGCAGACACAACCAAATTCATCATTGGTGTAATTACACCTGTGCCACACTTTGCCCAGTATCAGAGGCATAGCCGTGTTAGTCTGGATCTGTAACATCAACGAAGGGTCCTGTGGCACCTTACAGACTAACAGAAAAGTTTTGAGCATGAGCTTTTGTGAGCAGCATCTGATGAAGTGAGCCGTTGCTCACGAAAGCTCATGCTCAAAACTTTTCTGTTAGTCTATAAGGTGCCACAGGACCTTTCGTTGCTGTTACTTTGCCCAGCATAGCTCTGTCTAATCTTGTGAACTTTTAAAGTCGTTTCCTACTGTTGCTAACATTGATTCAGCCAGAATGTTATTTTCCCAATGATGGAAAATATTTGGAAAATAGCCTTTGTATAACCAGGACCTGTGGTTTGTAGGTTTTATGGAATGGCCCTAGAGGAAACAGAGCTCTACTGCAAAATGCAAATCAGCCTTCACAGCAAATTTATAGGCTGGTAATATATATTAAACTGGCTTCTTTCAAGGAAAAGTGCAGCAATGTTATAATACCTTGCCTGGGGCTCTCACTGGGAAGAAAGAGACAGATAGTCTCATCTTCTGCCTTAATGGAATATAGCGTGTCCAACAAGGCTGATGGAGATAATTTGGCAGTATATTTAATTTTGAATGTATAAAGAGTGCTGTTAAGCACAAGAATATAGGTATAAAAATTAAAACTATATGCTAATATTACTCAAAAAATGCAAATAATTTCCAGCAAGTCCTATCCTTTTCTTGCAATTGCCGTTGTGTGCCAGAGCCAGAACAATTCAACAGTGAAGGTAGAAAGGTCAAAAATGGGAAACTACAAAGGAGATCTACATCACTAAACTTGGTGATGATGGCATTTCTCTCTGCTTTTGATATAGGTATATTTGGGTACAAAGTGGGGAGCAGTGGGGAGCAGGCCATGGATTTTTATATGGATCCACTGGTCAAACCTTCCTTTGCAGTAAAGCAGAAGAGAAGAAAAGCAGCCATTGAAGCTACTGCAGCTGTTAACATTTTAAGGGTAGTGGCTTCAGGCTTCATGTGCTTAAATTGCAGCAGGGGAGGTTTAGGTTGGACATTAGGAATAAATTGCCTCAGGTGGTTGTAGACTCTCCATCATTGGAGATATTTAAGAACAGAACAAAAAAGCAGTCACATAACACTTTAAAGACTAACCAAAAAATTTATTAGGTGATGAGCTTTTGTGGGACAGACCCACTTCTTCAGACCATCGCCACACCAGAACAGAGTCAATATTTAAAGCACAGACAACCAAAAATAGTAATCGAGGTAGACAAATCAGAAAAATATTATCAAGGTGAGCAAATCAAAGAGTAGAGGGGCAGAAAAGGGGGGTGCGAGTCAATAATTAGATTAAGCCAAGTATGCAAATGAGCCCCTATAATGACCTAAAAAAATTCCCATCGTGGTTCAAACCACATGTTAATGTGTTGAATTTGAATATAAAAGAGAGTTCAGCAGCCTCTCTTTCCAAAATGTTGTGAAAATTCCTCTTCAGTAAGATGCAGACTTTCAGGTTATTAACAGAATGGCCCACTCCATTAAAGTGGTGACTGACAGGTTTGTGGATCAGGAGTGTTTTTATGTCTGTTTTATGCCCATTAATTCTTTGTCTAAGAGAGTTTGAAGTCTGTCCAATATACAAGCATCTGGGCATTGTTGGCACATGATGGCACATATGATGTTAGTTGAGGAACATGAGAATGTGCCCGTGATTCTGTGAGTAACCTGGTTAGGTCCAGTGATGGTATCTCAGGAATTCTCATGTGGATCTGTATCATGAAAGCTCATCACCTAATAAATTATTTTGTTAGTCTTTAAAGTGCTACTGGACTGCCTCTTTGTTTTGATAGTATATAAACTAGCATGGCTCCCTCTCTGTTACTATTTAAGAACAGGTTGGATAAATATTTAACAGGGATGATATGGATGGTGCTTGGTCCTACCATGAAGCAGGGGACTGGATCTCATGACTTCGTAAGGTCCCATCCAGTTCTAGTTTTCTACGATTCATTGATGGTGTGTGGCCAGTTTTTCATTTTGCAGCATAGGTACCCTGCACACAGGTCAGATATTTTAACTGTGGACAGGATCCAAGACTGGCGTTCAGTATTTGGTTTAGAGTCTGTCACATGCTATTTATTTTAACTTAGGAACACATTAATGTACAGGTGTAAAAGATAACCAGCTTCACATTTCAATTTCGTATGTCACAGCTGCTTTGCCAAGTTTGTGAAATGGATTTTCAGAATCCCTCACCTATGGATTTGAGAGCCTTCTGCCTGTGAACTTTACAGGTTTTTCCTATCTGAACTTCTCATTTCTAAAGTTAGCAATGCAAACTAGCAGAATCAATATATTTGGGAACATGAAGGCTGCTGAGTAACAGCACATATTGAGATAATAGCCTGCTTTACCCACTGGTATCTCTCTGCTTTAAAATGACAGCATATACAAAGGATTGAAGGAAAATCACTCTCGGGATGCGTCTACACTAGCCCCTTGTTTCAAAAGCAATTTGTAAAGGGGGCTCAATTTCGAAAGAGACCGCAGAGTATCCCCACGCATAACGGCCTCTTTCGAAATTGTTTTTGGTGAGAAGGGGTACACATTTTGAAATTGCTCTTCCCATGCAATTTCAGGAAAAGCGGCCCCTTTCGAAATTGATTTTCGAAACAGGGCATGTGTAGATGCTTGAGGTCTGCTCTTTCAAAATAGCAGATCAACCATGGTGGTGGCTGCAGGGAGCCCAGAGAGGCTCTAGCAAGCCCCAGTGGGGCTCTGTGGTCTCCAGGGCCAGCCTCTTAAATCTGTAAGGACCCAGAAACCCCGTGCAGGAAGCTGAGAGTGTGCCCAGAGCCTCAGGAGCATGAGCTCTGACAGGCACACCCTCCAGTACCACAGACCTTGTAGCCACACAGCTCACTGGCCAGATGGCGAGCCCCCCAAACTCCCCAGACTCCCAGGAGACCCCCTCCACCCAGCCTGAGGGGTCGCAGAGACAAGCCAGGGCCAGAAGAGGAAGGGCCCTTCCTGGACAGAGGCCGCGGTTAAAGACCTCCTCCACCTTTGGGCAGATGAGGATGTTCTATTGTACAGCACTGGGTGGCCCCGGAATGCAGAAACCTTCGATCAGCTCTGCTGGGGCTGTGGAAGCAGGGCCACCGCCAGCACACAGCCGATCAAGTCCGATTGAAGGGGAAGGTGCTCAGGCAGGCCTACAGCTGGGACAGGGACGCCTGCAGGCGATCGGGGCAGAGACCACTCCGAGGTGCCCATATTACCAGGAGCTGAACCAGCTTCTTGGCCCCAAGGATGCCACTAAGCCAGTAGCCGTGGTGGACATGGCCGGCCCCAAGTTGGAACCTGAGGCAGAGGTGCATAACCAGCCAGGACCAGTAGGTCGGACTGGGGTGATGGAGCAGTTCAGAGGACAAAGGGCCCTTCACCATGGCCTTCAGCTCCAGCTCCACCAGTCAGGCCCCCTCGGGGCAGGTGTCCCCAAATGCTTTCTCTGGAGCCCCAGGTAGGTAACGGGCAGATTGTGCAGCCTGGGGTGGGAGAGGCACCACATCCTGGTCCCCTGGCCACATCCCAGACCCATGCGTGGCAGCATCCAGCACCCGCGCCTGTGGACAGTGCCACAACCTCCCCACCTGGAAAGGGGTGCGGGGGCCAGAACGCAGCTAGTGGGCACCCAACGGATGCGGCCCCAGTGGCCATACAGGACTCCCTGGGGGGGGTTGGGTGAGTGGATGCTGTATCAGGGGATGGTTTGGGAGTGGGGGGATGGGCAGGGCCCCCAGGGCCAGGCAGCAACACTGAAAAGTGGCCCCTCTCCCCCCTGTGCATCCACAGTGTCATCTTAGGGCTGGGCCAGTCACATCCTGGGTGCCAGCACTTCAGCCCCGCTACCCGATGGAGATGGGGAACCCCCGTCACCACCACCCAGGCTGCTGCTCACCTAGCCCTAGAGGGCCCACCATCACTGCCTCTACAACCTGGTTAGGAGACCGCAGTGGCCCAAACCACTGCCATATGGGAGTAGACGGACATCCTCTGGGAGTGGCTCCTCATGGAGTGGGAAGACAGGGTCTCGCGGTGAGAGGTCTGGGGTGAGGCAGCCATGGCCCTCTGGTGCCTTGGCCCCCTGCCTGCCTCCCTGCTGCCCTCCTGCTGCCCCCCTGCTGCTCCACCCACTGCCCCAATCTCCACCTCTGCGGCCCCTGACCCCACTGCCCCCATCCAGGCCTCCCTCTCCCCAGCTACCCAGCTTGCACTGGCCCGCAAGCTCATCACCAGTGTGGGCCAGGGGAGCCTGCCCCCCCCACCCTCCTGGACCCTCATCACCTCCTACCCCTCGCAGCTCCCCAACCACAGCCGGGGTGGTGCCCCTGGCCTCTGCCCCAGCCCTACCTCCCCGTCATCCCAACCCCATCCCAACCCCAACGGTGCCCCGCACCTGGGGTGGCAGTGGCCCCCGCATGCACCAAGGGTCCCACCCCTCCACCCCTGTGGAGGACTCGGCCTGCCTGCACCCAGGCCTGTGACCCCCGTCTACAGGGGCACCCCCCACGTACATAGTTCTCCCCCATTTGCTCCTGTACCTGGCTCTCAGTTTACTGCTGCTTTTTGTTCAAGTGCAGTTTATTTACATGTTTGGTTAGTTCCTGTTCAGTAAAGTGTTCCATTGTGCACCCCCATGTCCCCTGTGCGTGTGTGGGCTGTGGTGTGGGGTGGGTGCATGGAGGTCAGTGATGCAGGGTGGCTACGTGGTTAGCGTGATGCAAGGTGGATATGGGCTGGAGGGTGCCGGGGGAGGGTCAGTGAGGTTCCTGGTCAAAGGCCTCCCGGAGGGCCTCCCAGACTCTAACCCCATCCCTGTGTGCCCGGTGGCATGGAGTCACAGGTGGCTTCTCGTACCTGGGGCCCTCATCCACGGTCCACTCCTGCATGAAACACGCGTGCTTGCCCTCCGTTATGTTGCGCAGTGCACAACAAGCCACGACCAACCCAGGGATGTTGGGGAGGCTGACATCCAGCCGCAGGCTAAGGCATCAGAAGTGCCCCTTTAGGCTTCCTAAGGTCTGCTCCTCGGTATTGTGGGCGTGGTTGAGGCAGTGACTAAAAGGGCCCTGGCTGGCGGTGGTGTGCCCTGTGTAGGCGCGCATCAGCCCTGGCTGCAATGGGTACGCCCTGTCGGCCACTATGCATGGTGGCAGTGTGGTGGCCCCCATGGGGAGCTCCCAGGCAGAGACATATGTGCCCTCCTGCATGCAGCACCCCAGCCAGGAGATCCGCAGCACCCAGGCGACGTGGGCTCGCCCAGACCAGCCCACACAGATGTCACTGAACCAGCCTCTGGTGTCGACAATGATCTGCAGCACCACTGAGTGGTATCTCTTGCGGTTTATGTACTGGCCTGCGCTGTGGTCCAGGGTGTGGATTGCTATGTGGGTGCCTTCGAAAGTGCGGAACCAGTTGGGAAATCCAATGGCTGCGAATCCTGCCATGGTGTTATCCAGATCCCCAAGGCGGATGGCTCTCCATAGGATCACATGGTTGATTGCCTGGACCATGTGTGTGAGGGGGCGCATTGACATGTGGGCCTAGATGGCAGGAAGCCCCGTGGCCCTCCTTGCCCTGCCCACCCCTTTGGTCCCCCCATCCCCCTCCCCTGCACGGTCCCCCCTTCCCAGGGGCCCACTCCCGCCTTCCAGGGGTGGTTGTGGGGTCCTGGCCAGGCTTACCTCCAGGAGGATGGCTCCAATGGTGGCCTTGCCCATCCCAAATTGGTGTCCCACCAAACAGTGGCTATCCGAGATGGCCAGCTTCCACAGCATGATCCCCACGTGTTTCTCGACTGGGAATGCGGGCTGCATACAGGTGTCCGTGTGCTAAAGGGTGGGTGTGAGCCACTGGCACAACTCCATGAATGTCTGCCTTGACATTCAGAAGTTCTGGAGCAACCTTTTGTCTTCCCACTGGCCCAGTACCAGACTCTCCCACCAGTCCCCACTGCTGGGGTGGCTCCAGAGGCATTATAGGGGATGGGGAATGGGGTGTGGTGATTGCCCTGTTCCCAGGGCCTGCAGGACCCCCGTGTGAGTGGTGGTTTGTGGGGTGCAGGGCTTGCACCATGGCCAGGACAGCCATCGCCATCCGGGCCCCGGTGTGGGTGGAGGCATCAGCCTCATGCAGCTGCTAATGCTCCATGTGCTGCATGGTTCCCAGAGCACAGCCTCCACAGTGCTGTCTGCTGCTCTGCAGTGCTCTGTATGTGGAGGGTGGTTGTATTGCAGAGTGGCCCTTTAAGGGGGCCACTGGTTGCAAGACCTGAAAGGGCTTGTTGGCCATGCAACCCCATGCACTGTGTTTCCTAGCTTGCTCTTTCTAAAGGGCCCACGTTGCTGTGTGGACACCCCTTTCGAAAGACTGGGGGCCTTTTTCAAAATAAGGGACTAGTACGGCAATCTGCTTTGTGCGTGTAGCCACGTTCTTTCAAAATACCTTGTTTCAATTTCGATTTTCAATGTTCCACCTTTCAAAATTTGTGTGTAGTGTAGACACAGCTTAGAAGTCTCTTTTTAAAAGACAGAAGTATAAAAAGAAAAAAGAAATGGACGGTCATTCAAACAAAGAGGGACTTGTGGAATGTTCTTGAGTTGAATATATAAACACAATGGGTTAGATTCAATACAAGAAGACAAAAAAAGCAAAGATATGAAAATCACAGAGCTAGACCTTTAAAGTGTAAGGAATGTGCCAGCAATGCTCAATACCGCTGAAGGATTTGGGGAATGCATCCTTTAGAGATCATTTGCATGAAAATGCAAAGATGTGCATATTAATATTGTGTAAACAAAGCCTGATGGGAGCAGGTGAAGCAATGAGGTTTTGTCTATTGTAAACAACATGTTGTTGTAAAGTCACAATTTATGATCTCACCCATTGTAAGAACTGTGGAGTCTCACCAATGTTTGAAGATGTTGGGGGGGTGGGGGGGGCGCGGTACAGGGCAGTCATCATTGCTAAGTTAGATATGGATTGAACAGGGCTCCCTGCATCTGAGCATTCTGAGGCAGAAGGGAGCGAGTAATTGAATTAGTTGTTTAGATTTTTTTTTTTTTGGTGGGGGAAGTGCTGGTCTAATCTGACAGAAGGGAGGTAGGTGGAATTTAGGATAGACAGGATCAATGTCTTTGGAAGAGCAACAGTTATAAGAGGTCTGTAACTGTCTTTTCCTCTTCTTGGCTATGTCTACACAGTGCTGCTGCTGGCTAAGCTGTGCAAAATGAGCTTCTTGGGATTGTAAATGACACCCTCTAACCTCCCTGCTCTAAACTCCCCTCTCAAAACTCCTTCCTGTTTGCAATTGCTCTGTTTGCAAGCCATAATCAATACTTGATTAATAATTTTAAATAAATATACTCTTACTTTACTATTTGGTGAAAGGTAAATTTAAAAACTGGAAGAACTTTACCATAGATTCTGTTTGTTTGACTTTTCAATTAGAGCTGGATCTCCAGATAAGTTATTTCCATCAAGTTTTAGCATTTGTTTGGGAAGGAGTATTTGAACAACTAGTGTGCAGCCCCTATCTTAATCTGGCCTTGCCCTGGGGAATGAGGGAGCTAGCTCGGCCAGGACTGCAGGGGGTGGGACGAGTCTGTATTTTTAGAAAACAAAAAAGCAGTCCTGTAGCACCTTAAAAACTAACAATATTATTTATTATGTTATCAGCTTTTGTGGGACAGACCCACTTCTTGGAAAGGATGGCTCACAGGCAGCACCTAGGAAACGAGCAGGCATCATGGGGTCTGGGAATCTCTACAGTGGAGAGGGGCAGCTGGGCCTAGTGGTTAGATGGGAGTTCAAGTCACGGTTTGGGAGAGCTAACCCCATGATATGGGATTTCAGTAGGATATGGCAGGAGGCAGCATCGGGGCAAGGGGAGAGGATTTCCAAGTCCTCTCAGGGGGACTTCTAAGTTACAAGCTCTGAAAATCCCATTTGCAGAATCGAGTATTAGAATGTAGGTCTGTTGTACACAGACTGGTGGCAGGTTGGAAGGTTTGGCAATGGGCTTGGCATAGTGTCTATGGATATTAGAAGGTTTGTGCTGTATTGAATACACTGAGGAATTGAAAGGTATCGTATGTATGTATGTAGGTAGTCCGTTGTGTCCAACGATGATGTCTCGAGCTTGCACAGGCTCATTGGTTGTGGACTCGCATGTGGCTGAGGAGTCCAAGCTTTGCACGGCATGGGCATTCACAGTGGGGGCAAGGGAATTGTCCTGGCTCTGTTGGTGCGGCTGCTGCTGTTGCTTTCTTCCTCTCACGAGCATCAATGAGGCATACACGTCGCTGCTCTTCAAAGTTGTCATATGCGTGTTGTACGAGAGCACGCCAGCCTGTGTGGTCTTTTGCATGCTTCTCTAGCTGATCTGGTTTTAAACCAGCATGAGCAATGTTGGCCTTCGTGCAGTCTTGATATCTCTTGCGAGGCCCATCTTGATTCCTTTTGCCCTGGGAGAGTTCACTGTAGAGGAGTTCCTTAGGGATTCTTGACTCCTCCCTTTGTATGACGTGCCCGGTCCAGAGAAGCTGGGCTTTCAGAATCATGGCTTCAACACCCGTGGTTCCTGCTCTGTCCAGGACTTCCAGGTTCATAACTCTGTCCTGCCATCGATGTACAGTATTGACCTCAGGCTGCATGTGTGGAAGCGGTCCAGCAGTTTTATATGTTTTCTGTACAAGGTCCAGGTTTCACAGCCATACAGGAAACTGGTCAGGACTACAGCCTTGTACACTTCCAGTTTAGTGGACTGTTGGATATTGTGCTGATTCAACACTCGCGCTCTCAGACATCCTGGTGCCCGGCTGGCCTGGCAGATTCTGGCATTGATTTCTTTGTCAAGGGAGCCATCATTGGCTATCACACTGCCAAGGTACTTGAACTCCTCTACTGTTTTTAACTCTGTTCCTTCAATAAAGATTGAAGCGGGGAGAACAGCAGATCCTGGAGCAGGTTGAAATAGTATCTCGGTCTTTCCTAGGCTGATGATCAAACCAAAGAGGCGAGTGGTATCAGCAAACTTGCTGACAATGAGCTGGAGATCAGATTCCTTGTGTGCCATAAGTGCACAGTCGTCAGCAAAAAGGGCTTCAAGGATGAGCCTCTCAAGCGTCTTGGTTTTAGCATTCAGACGACGAAGGTCAAAAAGTGACCCATCAAGTCTGTATTTTATGTAGACTCCATGGTCTAGGTCCCTAACTGCGTGGCTGAGGACGCATGTGAAAAAGAGGTTGAATAACACTGGGACCAGTAAGCACCCTTGCTTCACACCATTGGATATCTCAAATGGATCTGAGGACTTGCCATTTGAAAGAACAAAGCCAGTCATGTCACTGTGGAACATGCATATTAGGTTAATGAATCTTCACAGGCAGTCAAATTTTGACAGGGTAATCCACAGGGCTTCTCTGTTGATGGTGTCAAATGCCTTGGTCAGTTCTATAAAGACAGCATACAGATCCAAATTCTGCTCTATGCACTTTTCCTGGACCTGATGAACAGCAAGTTATTGAAAGGTATCAGGTATGGAATAATATGTTGCTTAGAAAACTAAGGGTTTAACTGTCGTAAATCCACTGACTCCAGTGAAATTGAATGGTGGGAGGGGAACAACTGGCTGCAGAAATAACAAATGGTTTACACTGTTTCAGAACTCAGCCCCAGGGCTCTGCTCCACTCCTAGCATCCTGTCCTGATTCCTGCCCATACACCCAGCCCTGATTTCCAACAGCTCACTCAAGTACTCCACCTTTCCACCTATACCCCCAGCCTCCTGCACCTCCCTCACACACTGCCAGCCCAAACTCTGAAGGACAAGGCAGATACTTTTATAGAGCAATAGCCACTCAATTATAGGCATATATTTTTAATTTTTACCTATTTCGTTAAAATAATCCAGCATATCTCTTAAATGGGGGCTCAGTCAATTTAATGTTCTCATGGATTGCAAGTGAACTCACTTAACTCCAAACAATTTAGCAGGTGTCCTGCATTTTGCATAGGAAAATATGATCACCCTAAAGTTAGGACTAGTGGAGTGGCCACAAACAGGTTCAATAATATGGGAAACCACTGTTGCCTAGGTCACACTGGGGCTATCAGTTTGATGGATGCCCTATCCTGGTGGACCTTGATAAGAACTCTGCGTATCAGTGGAGAGGGTGGGAATGTGTACATCTGCTGGTCTGCCCATGACAGGTGAAAAGCATCTGCCACAGAGCCCAGACTATGGTTCATACATGAGCACAAGCTCTGGCATTTGTGGTTGGTCCGGGTGGCAAACAGTTCTGAAAGGGGAAGAATCCAGTTCTGGAAAATTGCCCAACCATGTCCAGTCTCAGACCACTCGTGACCAAGGAATGTTTGACTTAGTCAATCAGCCAAACTGTTGCGGACCCGAGGGAGATATGATGCTTAAGGTGAATCAAGTTCACAATATGAAATTTCCAAAGGTCCTGGACTTCCTCATGTACAGGAAAGGAACATGACCCCTGACAGCCTGTTTGTTGACATAAAACATAGCTGATGTATTGTCCACTCTCACTGCTACACAGGATCCTTACACATGTTCTCTGAATGCTTAACAGGCTAGTTTTACCACTCTGAGTTCATTCACATTGATTTGAAACCCTAACTACTGTTGTGACCATAACCCTTGAATTCTGACCCTCCCCACATATGGCCCCCAACCAAGTGCTGAGGCATCTGTAACCAGTGGCATTGTCTGCTGGGGTTTGGCAAACAGAACCCCTGCACAAAGCACACTACTCTGCTGCCACCATCTAAGGCTATGTTAACATATAACTGAAATATTTTGGGTACTTATGCATGTATTTATTGACCTATTTGATGAACTCTTTATTTCCTTTAAATATATCAAACCCAATACATGACTTAAAAATTATCTACCAAATGGGAGAGCTTGGCACAGGCTGTATAGGTGTCAGAGATTTTTAAAATAAAGAGATAGTAATATGAACACAATTTCATTAAAAAACCTCAAATGATAAGATGATAGCCTTTCAACATTGATTACAAATTATTCTGATGGCTCAGATCGTGAAAACACATGAATCATACCTTGAGCCTGCCTTCTGATCCATACCTTGGAGATCACAAGGCAGGATCAGGGCCTTAAAGCTAGGCATCTAGATTATGTACTGTTGTACTGTACATAACTTTATTTGCAGAATCATGGAATATGCTTGTATTGTACAGTGTAACGTAATAAATTCATAACATTTCTTAGCTGCAATGTTATATTTGTGTGCTGGAATATATCTCATATTTAATTCATATACATCATCCTTTTTTTTAAAAAGTCAAACGTATTGATTTATTTCTTATCTCTGCATAATTTTTCATGTACACACATATGCACATTTCTAAAATAGACATGCCGTTGTACACGGGAGAACCAAACATACACACTCTTCCTGAATATAATTTCCATATGTATCTATGTAAATAAAAGCCAACTATCTAGAGAAGCGAACGGACGCGGTCACCCATTGTACAAGCAGCTCAAAGCCGTACTTTTGAAAATCAATGAAAACACGTGCTTTGAAGGCCGCCTGAGAGCGAGTGGATAGCAGGGGAAAAGCCACCGCAAGGGACAGGTAGACCCGGGGGCGGGGAAGACACCATCCCCCCCCGCTGGTTTTCAGCCTCCGCGCTACCTGCGGCTTCCGCTGCTCGGCCAGAGCCTTCCCCTCCCGAGGGAGAGAGCCGCGGCGCCGCTCAGCGCCCAGCAGGAAGTGGAGGAGAAAGAGGGAGGCAGCAGCACCGCTCGGATTTCGGGTGGGGGTTGCCCGGCCGCGCTGGAGCGGATTTTCCCGCTACGTAGACAAGGACTAAGCCTCATCCTCCGCCTGGCGCGGCTGCAGTCTCCCCCCGCACCCGCCGATGGCTTCTCTCAAGGACCCTCTGCCTGAAGGTAAAGTCCCCCGCGGTGTGGCTGGCGGGCGGGCAGGGGGCGTGTACACGGGGCCGGGGGGAGGCAGGTCTCTGCGGCTGGGGCAGGGCTGGAAGGAGCCCGGCGTGGCCACAGGGGTCCGCGGCCGCCCAGGATGGACGCTGTGCCGCTGCTCTGGGCCGGGCGCGTTGTCCTGCCCCGTTGTGATTGATGGGAGAGGCGAGGAGAGGAGGCGCTGCGCGCCTTGGCGGCTTCCGCGTATCTGGCCCTGTGTGTGTGTCGCGCGGGGAGCTCCGATCTCTGCGCACAGCTGAGCGGTGGCTGGGGCTCTCCGCGGGGATGGGATCAGAGCAGGCGGATATCCCCCACCCGAGGAAGCTTTGCCTGTTAAAACTGGCCGTCAAGCAGAAGTAAGCCCAGCAAACAGCCGGGCTTTTCGCTGCGGCCGTCAAACCCTCCTCCTCTCCCCACATTGTGCATGCAGGAGAGTCATGGGAGAATATTCAAAATCATTCTTCGTATTTGCGTAGCCGCTGAGGATCCCAAAGTGCTTTATGATTCATACGCACAGACGTGAATAAATCAAACCTGGCAGCAGCCCTGTATGGTACAACAAAGGCCGTCTATTACAAAGAGATGCAAAAAGTGGCTTGCCCCAGGGAAGTTTTGCAGATCTGGAACTTGCAGCATTAGCATTTTTTAACCATATTACCGGTTTTTTAGGAGTTAACTAAGGACTTCTGGCCTTGTCTAGACAAGAAGGGCTGTGAGTTCTCCCACCCCAATTATATTAGCTTGCAATTCTGTGCTGATGGAATTTAGCATATTCTTGAAATACAATGTGCCTTTTCTATTCTAGAGTTTGGAACACATACTAATTTGTGCTAGCTAATATGATCTAACCTACCCCCCATCTTTTTATCTAGTCCAGGGGTTCTCAGACTTTATTGCACCACATACCCTTCCTGACAACAAAAATTACTTCATGACCCCAGCAGGGGGGGCTGAAACCTGAGCCCCCCACCAGGCCCCTTTGCCCTGGGTGACAGGGCCAAAACCTCAGCCCCACTGGGGCAGGGCTGGCAGTAACACTAAAGGCCAAGGGCTTCATCTCCAGGCAGGAGGCCTTAATCTGAGACCTGCTACCCAGGACTGAAGAGTGTATTGTGTGTGTATGTGTGGATGCTTTGCTTGTTCTTTTGGAAGAGGGCCTGATTTTCCAAAGGACTTGCTAATGTAGATGCTGCCATGCAGGTTCACTGAAAGACAGAATATAATGCACTTAATACTCTGTCATGTTATTTACCTGATCACAGCCTCATTGATTATTAAGTCAGTATGTCTTCCAGCTTGTCTACATTAAGAATTTGTTCTAGTGTAATTATATTGAGATAATAACAGAGAGGGAGCCGTGCTAGTCTGTATACTATCAAAACAAAAAGCAGTAAAGTAGCACTTTAAAGATTAGCAAACTAATTTACTAGGTGAGCTTTCGTGGTCTGAAGAAGTGGGTCTGTCCCACGAAAGGTCATCTAATAAATTATTTTGCTAATCTTTAAAGTGCTACTTGACTGCTTTTCGTTTTGATATATTGAGATAGTTACACTGAAATAAATTGGAACTTATACTGGTGTAGGTTAATTTGACAATTATGCTAAAACAGTGACTATCTGTAGATTATCTACACTGGAGGTACATTAACAAGGAATTAAACATATGTAATTACAGTGGTGCTAATTTTCTTCAGTTAGATGAGCTGGCCTCACCGTGAAACTACCTATCTGCCTTCAGCTGCTAGTGAGTCAAGGAAGTTCAGCAACCGAGAATAATAAAAATCTATTTGTTTTCATTCTTGCATGATTATATTTATTTAAGAGTCAGAAAAAATCTGTATTAAATACAGGTTGGACCTTCCTTGTCTGGGACCTTTGGGACCTGACCAGTCCCCAATGAAGGTATTTGTCGGACCGGGGAGATCCCCTGCGACCAAATCTGCAGTCCACTGCCTTGCTGATTCTGGCCCCAGTTGGCCTCCTTACTACCAGCTCTCTGGCCTCTTTGCTGCCAGCTGCAGCCCCCTGCCACCAATCCCATTGCTGCTGGGCCTGGCCCTGCCCGACTGCCACTGAGCACAGACTCTGGCCCCAGCTCTGCTATTGCCACCAGTTCCACACTCTGACGCTGACTCCTGCTGCTACTGGCTGTGGCCCTTTAGACACCGGTGGCGGCTCCAACCCCCATGCCAAGGGCTTTAGTCCTAGTTGGGGCCCTGCAGCCATGAGCTCTGGCCCCATTAATGAGAGAATTTGCTGAAGGATGGGAGGTCAATAGTGTCTAGCAGCATTACCAATGCTTCCACTACTTACTGGGCTCTTAGAAGACATTTAAGGGTAGGTTAGAGCTAAATAACAGCACAGAACACTGAGAGCCAGGACTGGCTGCTGTAAACAAGCTTTATGGAACCACAGGAAACTTGGCCACACCCATGATAAGTGGTCATTCAGCTAAGTAAAACCATGCCAGATTACAAATGTTGCCTGATGACAGAGTGCCAGATTAGAGAAGTTCAACCTGTACAAATAAGATGAAGGGGATTTCAAAGAAAAGTACCTGGAAAATCTGTAACTTTGCTTCTGTCTCTCACTTCTTCAACTACGCCGTCTGAGTTATACAGTAGTTTGTGATCAAACAAATTTTAAATGCTCTATTTGTATTTAAATACTACAAGCTAATAAAAAATAGCAGGAAGAGAGAAAATGAGGTTTAAATAATGAAGAAGGTATGTTTTCAGATTAGATTTGAAAATAAGGAGTTGATAAAGCAGAAGGATAGTTACTTCTCTGTATGACATGACAAGAACCACCCATTCCTTATGTTACCAGCATGGA
The DNA here is from genome assembly GCF_033958435.1 of Carettochelys insculpta. Taxonomy (NCBI): domain Eukaryota; kingdom Metazoa; phylum Chordata; order Testudines; family Carettochelyidae; genus Carettochelys; species Carettochelys insculpta. Next base: position 74,076,828 of record NC_134139.1, on the reverse strand, counting down.
TGGGGAAGAGTCCTTATGCCTGCTCTATCATGTAAAAACTCTCATGCAAAGCAGTGGGAGCTGACATAATTGCTGGGCCATCTCTGGGGATGGGATGGCTCCACACTCCCAGAAGGTCCTTGGATGGCAGGGAACCTAGGCTCCCCTTGCCATCCCTTCAGTGCTATGCAAAGCGGACTGCCTGGCGTTCTGGTGGTGATTTAAAGGGCCGAGGGCTCTGGCAGCTGCTGGAGTAGCTGTGACTGGGATTCCCGGGCTTTATGAATCACCAGTTCCCTCATTAGTTGCTCCTCCAGCAATAATTCTAAATAAATATAGAAATAGACTTCTTACATCATTTGCAAGATGTTATGTCAATAATGTATCATATTACTAGCCTACATTTGGCTGTGAAAATAACTGATAGTAGTGTCTGTGTATGTTGCAACTGTTCTAGATAGTGTCTTCTTGTTATGTGTGTACTACAAAGTTAGGCAATAAATGGCTCAAATGCTGGATGTGGTTTGCCACGGTTAGCCTGTCAAGCCACCAGGTGCTTTATTTACCTGCAAGTACTGCCACTCGCAGCTGCTGCTGACCATGGATGCCATTCTTGGTAAATGAGAGCTGCAGCAAGTGATGGCCTGGCCTGCAGTGCTTCCCACAGCTTCCACTGGCTTGGAATGGTGAACCATGGTCAACGGGACCCGTGACCATACATGTGGATATGCAGCTAAATAAAGCATGTGGTGGCTTACCAGGAACTAACAATGGGGAACCACGTCTGGCCTGCAGGCTGCTTATTCCACCCTGATGCACAGCATTTAACTCAGTGAGCTCTCCATCTCCATTGTAGTCTCTAGGTGCTATTGTATTGTAAATAATTAACAATAACAGAGGAATTGATGATACACTCATCCCTTGCTATGCAATTACAATTGGTTCCCAAATTACTGCTTGTAGGCGAAAACTCATAAGAGCGACACTAAATTCTCATTAAAATACATGTAAAAGTCTCCAGTTCATTCCAAATGCTTGTAACTTGACATAAACCAGTTGAGTATGGCACCAGAAATAGGATGTGGTGTATGTATGTATGTAGAGCAGGGATTCCCAGCCTAATGTGTCCCATTAGATTTGTTAAATGTCGCCAGCTGGGTAGTTCCCAGTTGCATGTGGCTGTTAAAGAAGCCATTTACAGTTTCTTAACGCTGCTGCCTAAGGCAGATATCTATCACTTGCTGCTGGAGATGGCAGCTATCCCTGTCTCTCTCACTAGGGAGAGCAACAAAGAGGAAGCCGTGCTAGTCTATACACTACCAAAACAAAAAGCAGTCAAGTAGCACTTTAAAGACTAGCAAAATGGATTATTAGCTGAGCTTTCGTAGGACAGACCCACTTCTTCAGACCATAGCCAGACCAGAACAGACTCAATATTTAAGGCACAGAGAACCAAAAACAGTAAGCAAGGAGGACAAATCAGAAAAAGATAATCAAGGTGAGCAAATCAGAGAGTGGAGGGGTTGGGGGGGAAGGTCAAGAATTAGACTGAGCCAAGTATGCAGACAAGCCCCTATAGTGACTCTGCTTGCTTACTGTTTTTGGTTCTCTGTGCCTTAAATATTGAGTCTGTTCTGGTCTGGCTATGGTCTGAAGAAGTGGGTCTGTCCCACAAAAGCTCAACTAATAAACCATTTTGCTAGTCTTTAAAGTGCTACTTGACTGCTTTTTGTTTTGACTAAGGATAGCAATTACCTTATGTCTAGGTGCTGAAACACTTGAGTTAATTGCTGGGAACAGGAGGGCTGGGGGAGCCACCCAGCCTAGCAGCCATGGTGAAGAGGCTGCAGGAGGAAGAGGAGTGTCTAAGTCTGGGACTGTTTTGGGATGCAGGGAGGGGTCTAAGCCTGGAGGAAGTTTGGGGCTCATATAAGTGGGGGAAGTCCACTTATTTAGTGAGTAAAGGTAGGTGTATATGTTCCTTATTTTAGCAAGTACTCATTAGCAAAGTACTTGTTAAACAAGGGATGAATGTACATATCTGAGCCAGAACTCTAACTTTGCCCAATTGCAGGAGCCTGAGCAAACTCAATGCTAGATGAGTGCTTGTGCAGTTAACAGAAGAGCATTGCTTTCTCACTTAATGAGCCTGACTCCTGCATGCTTGCCAATTCTGCCATGGTATTAGAAGAAATTACATCAAGCTAGAAAGATTACTTCCATCAAGTCCATTAGACTCACTGTTTAAGCAAGTTGAATAGTAACAGAGAAGGAGCTGTGTTAGTCTATATACTATCAAAACAAAAATGCAGTCAAGTAGCACTTTAAAGACTAACAAAATAATTTCTGATTTGTCAACTTTGATTACTGTTTTGGTTCTCTGTGCCTTAAATATTGAGTCTGTTCTGGTATGGCTATGGTCTGAAGAAGTGGGTCTGTTTAAGTAAGAGTTTGATGTTTCTCTCATTGGCCAGGAGAGTACACTTAGGGACAGGGAGCTATGTTGAGTTACACCAACTGAGAATCTGGCTTCTGAAGTGCAGATATTTCTCCGGGTGACAGGCCTGTCAACGTTGCAACTATGGGATGTTTTTATGTGGAGGAGGAACATGGATAAATGAGAGGATTTGCAAAGAAATAATGACTTAATTAAGAATTAAAAAGTGTGTGAAGTGAGGTCAGTATGAACCCTCTAATGTGTAAGTGACTTTAAGTTGCCCCACCTTGGAACAAGGTTGGCTGGCCCTGCCACTCTACTGCCCTTAAAGGTACAGGACATGGTACTTTGAAGTTCACTTGTATTTCCAAGTGCTCATAGGTTTTGGGAGTGTATGATTTTTAACAAACTGGTTTTGGTCCTTTTCCATGGAGCCAAATTTTTTAGGACTACAGATCATCCCCGACTTACAAACGGGTTATGTTCTGAACACCTGGTCATAACTCAATTTGGTTGTAAGTCGGAAATACCCTTATACTGTAATCCCTCCAGGTACGTGAGGGTTGTGCGCCAGGCAACCTTTGCATATGTTGAATTTCGTGTAAGCTGGGGAGGGCTTGGGTTGGGGCTCTGGGAGGGGGGTTAAGCCTGGGTGGGTTAGGGTGGCAGGGGTGGTGGGAGGGTGCAGTGAGCTGGGACTTGCAGGGGGTTGGGGCGGGGGTTGAGCCCAGCCAGAGGGTTGGAGCCAGGGCTGCAGGGGTGGTGGATGGGGGGCGGGGTTGAAGCCAGAGCCCCACATGCCATGGAGTGTGAGCTGGGGGAATTGAACAGGGTGAACTGCAGCAGGGGGTTAGAGCAACATGTCCCTGTAGTGGCTGACAGCTGGAGCCCTGCACAGGCTGGTGGCTGACAGCCCAGCGCATGCCGGTGGGGGGGTCAGCTGGGGACAGGTGGGGGTTTGAGCTGGGCAGTAGGGGGATTCAACAGGGGTGAACTGGGGCGGGGGTAGGTTGAGCTGGCAGTGGGGATAGAGCCCCTGCACATGCCAGTGGTGGTCAACAGCCGGAGGAGCCCCAAGCACGGTGCGGGGGGATGAGCGGGGGCTGCGGTAGAGAAGGAGGGGTTGAGCCGGGTAGAGGGGTTGAATGGGGGGGTGCACCAGGGTAGGGTGGCTGAGTGGAGGGGGGCTGGGAGCTGGAGCCCCAGGAATGGGTTGAAGTCGGAGCCCCATGCAGGGGGGCGGTGAGCTGGGGCCACGGGGGGAGTTGAGCCAGGTGGGGGAGGGATTGAGCGGGGGTGCTCTGGGGTGGGGAGCTTGAGTTAGGGGGCAGGTTGGAGCCCCACAAGTGCTGAACAATCTGGGGCCACGCAGGTTGGTGGGTTTGGATCCAGGTCTGTGGGGGTCGAGGCCCAGGTGTGCGGGGGGGGTAGGGGTAGGGGTAGGGGGGCTGGAGGGGAACCCCAGGCATGCAGCTGGAACCCCCGGCTGGGGGAGCCAGGGTGAGAGGGGGTGGGGTGAGCTAGAGGTTGGTTGTTAAGTCTGAATGGTCTTAAGTGGATGTGTTTGTAAGTTGGGGAGTGCCTGTACTCCATCTCTGATACATTCTTACGCATCGTAAACATTTGTACACCTTGTCGAGCCAGTCAAGTCACACTGAACTGATCTGAATTCCTTATTGCCAGTGTCCCAAATGCAAACGTTATTAAAGCCTGTGTTACTAATGTAGGCCCAGAAATGCTGCTTATAATTAAAAATATGTGTAGGTTGAGCTGACAGATTAGTAACCATATAGTGTGTTTCTAGAGAGGCCATCTGCTCACTTTTAAGCCAGCCACTTCTGTTTTTCTTGGGTTTCTCCTCTTTCTGGTACTGAGATAAAATATCGGAGGGGTAGCCATGCTAGTCTCGATCTGTAACAGCAACGAAGGGTCCTGTGGCACCTTATAGACTAACAGAAAAGTTTTGAGCACGACCTTTCGTGAGCACAGACTCACTTCATCAGATGCTGGATAGCATCTGATGAAGTGAGCCTGTGCTCACGAAAGCTCGTGCTCAAAACTTTTCTGTTAGTTTATAAGGTGCCACAGGACCCTTGAGATAAAATAGTGGCAGAAGCACTTTGAAGAGCATGTCACTCTGCTCACAAGAGCATTGTTTGTGAGAAGTCACGCAGGGAGGGGCATGTAGGTGGGGACAGACCAACAGTATTCCTGGAAGTAGCAGAACGTCTATATTTTGGGCATATGGCAGTGGCCACCCTAACCATTATGTCTCTAGAGCTCAGAGTTTATACAGTAAATCCTCGATTTAATGGACTAATAAGGGGGGGAAAGATGTCCATTAAACCTGGATGTCCATTAAATTGGAGGATTTATTGAGACCCACTGCCGTCAGGCTGCCCCAGTCCCAGGCATCCCCCTGCAAACCCCCCCCCCGCCCAAAAAAAAAAAAAAAAGGGCTTGCTGCCCACCAGCTGCTGGAGGAGCCGGAGCCCAGTGCTGTGCGCAGCTGGAATGAACCCCAAACAGCTGGAGCTTCCCTGCCGCCAAGTGGCTGGAGGGAACCCTGCACTGCAAGACTGGAGCTGCCAGACCCCACCACGTGGCTAGACAAGCTTCCGCCACCACCCAAGCCACCACAAGTTCCTCCCACCAGGGTTGGGGGCATGCGTGAATGCCATGTGCCTGTGTATATGCCTCACCCCAGTGGGAGGAGTGCATGGCAGCTCCAGCGGCAGCAACAGTCCAGGTAGCAGTGGTTCTGGAGGCTCAGCTAAGTCCCTGACTTTTTTGGTTTGTTTTTTGGGGGCAGGGGGATTTAGGATTCTAGGGGCCCCAATTAAGCAGGCTTTGGGAACAATGGGGGTCTAGCGGACATCTGTTGTTCCTGAGGTCTGCTAAATTGGGGTCTGTAAAATTGAGGGTTTACAGTATTATGAGCTTTGTCATTGACAGCAAATTCTTTCATATCCAGCATTCTATCATCGGGAACTCTCAAATATCCAGCATTTTAACCATAAGTAATTTTTAGTTACGTTTTCCATAAGTATATTATAGTGAAAATAAATACAAATAAATACAGCATAAGTTTATGGTGTATAATACTACTGTTGGTAAATAAAGTACTCCACGTACATTTTTGTGTATTTCTTAATAGCTTCAGCGTTATGCGTTGCTAGGTATAACTCTCTATTATCCAGAATATTTAAATATCCGGCAACCTCCCAGTCCTGGGGCTGCTGGGTGTGAAAGAGTTTACTGTAATTCCCAGGCTAACTGGGCCTTGGAAGGTATGACTGTACTGCATCTGGGAGCAAGGCTTCAAAGAGTTGTGTTCAAGGACCCTGTGCCAGCCTGCTAAAAACTGGCTGTGTAGACATTGCAGCTTGAGCAGTAGCTCAGATTCTGAAGCTTGTGGGGGCCTGAAAGCCCAAGCTCCAGTCCAAGCTGCAACATCAAAGCAATTCCTACACAGCTATTTTTAGCATGCTAGCACAAACCCCATTAACACAAGTCTGAAAACTAGGGCTGGAAGACTTGCTTCCAAATGCCGTATAAACATACCCTGGGGTGAGCAGATACTCAGGTTTGGAAGAAAATGAGCACCCAGTATTTGTTCTCACTTGGTCTTCCCTGGCAAATTAATGAAATGGCATCTTGTGTTCCTTGACTGAGAAGAGGGTTGCTGTGAGTTGGGGTCTTCTGGGGTGAGACCAGAAGGATGGAAAGCACCCATTGGGCCCCCGAAGTCCCACCACAATGTATCTAAATACTTTTCATTGTGTTCAGATTCTTCTTGACAGGAGAAGAGAGCCTGTTCTATTGGAACGTAGGTATTGGGTGTAGTGGAATGGGTGGACCTCGGGAACAGTGTGTCATGATTGAAATGGGGAAGTGAATTCTGGGTTCAGTTTGTAGCTCTGCCACTAACTCACTGTAAAACCTTGGTCAAGATGCCCCTCACGTCTCATTAGCACTCTGTAAAAGTGGGACTTGTCAGCAGGATGTTGAGGATTTGCATATACTTTGAAGGCACCATTAAGTTTCTGGCTTTAATTTTCAGTTTTAATCAATAAACATCACTGTGGCACCCACAGAGGACTTGTGTTCATCCAGTAAATTGCAGGAAAACACCACAAATGGTTTCTTGTACCTAAGGTCTTGTCTAAACAGAGTGGTAATGTGCTCTATGAGGTATGTTTTTTTAAAACCCAGTAACATATTGCAGGTTATTTGGTCTGCATAGATCCTGCTGGTGTACACTAAAGGCACCCAAGTGCATTTTAACATAGGGTTGAATGAAACAATACTATGTTAAACTTCACTAGGGAGCATTATAGAGCCATTACTCACTAGTGTGTAGTACAATATACATTTCAGGACATTCAAAGAAAAAGCCCGCCAAAATCTCCGATTTTGAATAGTCACATAATAGTCACATAAAATTAAAAAATTGCTAAAACTACTCCCCTAATGAAATTAATAAACTCTACAAAATAAAAGCAGTTAAATGTCATTCATATTTCATCCAAAATTACTCTCTTACTAAGTTTGAAGAAAGCTGCTAATGCACACATGAATACAGCTATTCAGAGAAAGGAATGCTTATCCATTTTAGCTGTTTGTGGGTTTAATTATTTATTGCTGAACTGTTAATGATTTTTAAAAAAAATAGTAACTTAAAATAGTTATTTGTGATTCCTGGTTATCAGCCAAAACTGTACCTCCATTGGCATGCTTGTATAGAGTTTCTCATCCGTCAGCTCTCGCATATGACTAACCCTTTTTCCTTTTCTCATGTGTTCCCATTGCAAATGAACTCCCACATAGTTCCTGTACAGTTTCATTTTGGTGAGCTTCTGAAGGAACTTGCATGAGTGAACTGACAGTTTGAGGAACATAAAATGAAAGAGCTCACTTATTTGTTTCTGTCAGATCATGCTGCAAAAGAGCCTGTGGAAGATACGGATCCAAGCAGCTTTTCCTTAGAAATGGTAGGTGTGTCTGGTTTTCTTCCAAAATGTAACTTTGTTATTTATTATTTAGTTTATAGCTTTCCTTGGTTATTTAATTCTTGGATGTTGTCCAAAACCCTAAACTATGATTGACTGAACCCAGTCACATACATGGTTCTCTGGGGGTAATTAACACCATTGTACCCCTGAAATTTTCTGTAGGGAGCCTCAATCCAGTTGTAAATTAAAAAAAAATCATTTAATCAAACATATCTTGACTAAATCATAAGGGAAGCCCATGTTTAGAGTGAATCTTTTTGCATGGGACTTTCTCTCACTCTAGTTTTATCACTGCCCGGCACTGGGGGATCATGAGTTCTGTTGGGTATTCTAGGCGGTGCTGTAATACAGTCATCTTAGTACTGTACATCTCCCCATAAACTGGTATGAGATTCTCGCCCAGAAACTTAAATATAGCTTATATACAGCCTATGTGCTTCCTTTAAATGTTGTGGCTGATTGCTAGATAAGGTATTAGAAGTGTATGTGACAAAAAGAAAAGAAAACAGGCTCCGCCAGGTGTAAGATGAACTGAGTGAAGAGGTGTTTTACTGACAAGCGGATTTACAACCTTCACTGCACATTTTTCTTTGTTGGTGTGTCCTAGTATATTCAGACAAGCAAATATTATGCCGACGCGTGGAATATATTGGGCCAAAGGAATATTTAAGTGCCCTGCAATCTTTAAGAGGTCTTCTAGAATTTGGCATTACGTTGTTTACTCTGGGTAACAATAATTAAAAAAGCGGCTGATTATACATATTGGGTTATGCAGCCCAGAGTAGGTTTGTGCATAATGTAGCAGAATGGTTTTTTTTAAATGTAATTTACCTTGTTTGTAAATTGTGGTTTGTCATGCAGCAACGTGAATAATGAGAGTGAAAACTGTTATGTTCCCTGGGGTTTCCTCTTCCCATTCAGAATCCTCATATTGAAGTATCAACAGGAAACTGAGAGGACAGCTTTTGGCTTTTTTGGGGAAAAACTGATTAGTAATTTAGGTCTTGATCTGGTATTGTGATCCATTACAGACAACTCCTGAATGTGTGTGGAATCCCACAGAAGTTAAGGGGATTGTGCACTGGGCCCTGCTAGGGGAGCTCAGTATAGGGGCAGGGGTAGGGAAGGGCAAAGGGGGCAGCTGCCATGGGGCCTGGACTTTCAAAGGGGTCTGGAGCTCCAGCACTGCAGAAATAGCAACAGTGGCAGCCAGAGCTCCACTCTGTGCACCGCTGTGAGGGAACATGAGGTGACCCCATGGATTGACTGCTCTAAGTCCTACCCCTTATGCCTTTGGTTCTACCCCTTCCAGGGGCAGGCAGCCAGGCCCATCTCCCAGTTTGCCTCTGGGTCTATGGTGGCTGTCAGAGCCACTATGGTTATTTTGTGGCTTGTGATTACTTAAATTAATGACTGTGATCTTCGTTCGGGGTACAGTTAGTATGCTTGTCTGATAAAAAAGAAAAGAAATTTTTAAATGAGACATTCTACAAAAAGCCGATAGAAGCATCCTATATTTAGATGCTGCTAAGGATAACATGGGAGCAGGAAGATGCCTAGGTCTGTTAGTAAACTAGAGCCTTGATGTCTGAATGTCTGTCTGTGCTGGAAATGAGCAAATTAATCCACTAATTACGTACCAATTGAACCTCTCTCATCTGGCACCCTCGAGACTTGACCGGTACAGGACGAGAGAATTTGCTAGACGATGAGAGGTCAATATTTTCTAGCATACTACCAACACGTTCACTGCTTACTGGGCTCTTAGAAGACATTTAGGGGTAAATTACAGCTACATAACAGCACAGAGCACTGAGAGCTAGGACTGGTGGCTGGAAACAAACTTTGAGACCACAGGAAACTTGGCCACACCCATTGTAAGTGGTTGTTTGGCTAACTAAAATCATTCCAGATTACAGAGTTTGCCAGTTTAGAGAGTTCCGGATTAGAGAGATTTGACCAGTTGCTGTATTTTAGTTTACATTTTAATCAGATTTTAATTTTCAAGCAAAGAGAACTTTGATAGTTCTTTAGTAACAGTACTTGTAATAAAGGGACCAGCCTTATCCCAGATAAAACTCCTTTGAAATCAATGTCGTTATTTTGCTACACACAAGTAAACCTGACAAAACAAAAAAGCAGTCCAGGAGCACTTTAGAGACAAACAAAATAAATTATTTTACTAGTAAACGGAGAATCTGACCCAGAGAAAATGAGGCCACTGACAGAGTGCTAATGTTACAACTCATAATTTGCTTGGTTCCACGTCCTGTGCTTAGTCCACTAAACCACATTGCATTTCAAGTGACTGCAGCAAAAATCAAACTATATAATTTTGGATTGTAAATAACCCGCAAGGTACCTGTGTTGATATCTGTTTGGCCCATCTCTAAATATTCATTACTATATTTATGTGAGCTTAAATGTCATTTTAAAAAGTGATAGTGATAATTATTAAGTTTTCTATGTACTTTTTATCAGGTACCACTAACAACAAACATTGGTCTTGCTCTCTTTGAACAGACAGAAAAGTATCCTGTCCAAGATACACGGCTACCTAAAAGTAAGTGTATCAAACTCTAGCTATTTAAAATCTGGAATGTTATTGTAGTTCATGTAATAAAACCATAAATAAATGAAACACACTGGCATATTCTGTTAATGTGTTCTGTATTTTACATCGCAAAAGTTTATGCAGTGAAAGTTGTTTTAAAACTTGGCTGTCAGTGTTACCTCTGTTTGCCAATTGAGCTCAGCTTTGATCCAAAAGCTCATGATCTCAACAGAAGATCTTGTTTCTCACCTTTGAAGTAAGTTCCAGTAAGTTAATGCAACAAAAGAAAAATCAGATTCAGAACACAGATTGGAGGCTAATAAAACTATTTGAAAAATGACTTTGAAAGGGTTAGCTAGCGTGCTTGCAGGTAATCAGAAATTCATTTGGGAGCCCAGAAATATTCACTGGTCTCATGTCGCAATCAAATCCTGAGCCCCTGCAACCAATTCCATCGTTAACCCTTTAATCCTTCTGTCACACTAGCTGCTTTGTCTTCTCTGTCATCTTTATTTCTGCATCTCAGACCCTGCTGCAAGCTTCTTTCCAAGGAGTGCTCTTAATGTTTCTTCAGCTTCCATACTCTTCCATGCATGTTGTTCTCAATCCTATCATCCATGTAAAGCCTGAAGAGGGATCTAGAATCCAATTAGGAAGAGAGGTTGAAAAATTTAGGGTGAAGACTGATGAGCTGGATAAACTAAAACTGGGGTTCCACGGGAGAGTTGAGGATTATTTAGGAGACTAGAAAGAGACAGCAATAGAAATGAAGTGCCACTGAGTATACCAAGAGAAAGGAATTATACTGGGTGGGAGAATGGGCTGGGGGAAGGGGAGGAGAGACTTTGAACCTGTTCATTTGCAGGCGGACTGCTCACCTCTTCATTTCTTTACATTTCTTAAATTTTTGAAAAACAGTGAGGAGCCCTGTGGCACCTCAGTGACTCAGGTACCACAGGACTCCTCCATGTTTTTCCTGAAACAGACTAACATGAAATTTAAATTTGTGTAATTTCCCTATAGCTTTCCCATTTAAATTGTATTTTTATTACTCTTATGGTATTAGTCCATTGTACCTTCTCCTACAAAGAAATGAGATTTATAACCTTGTCAAAGTTGTTTGAATTAATCATATTAAAACATGTAGCATCAAATTTTAAATTAAAATTACAGAAAGGGCGAAACATTCACGAATTTAACAATTGCAAATTCAACTATTTGCGAGCGGCTGGTGAAGTCAATTTCACTTCCCCATGCCAGGCTCGACGGGCAGAGTGAGCTTCCAAACAGCTCTTCTCCCAGCCCGCCGGCTGCGATTACTGCTGCAGGGACCCACGTGGGGTCACTGTCATAGCAGGGGGAGGGCAGAAGCATTGGATTCCCCCCCCACACACACACTGGGCGAGGGATCCTGCACACCCCGGAGCCACAGGTGGAGTGGAGCAGGGCTGGGGTGAGGCCAGGGCGTGGGGCCGCAGTTCCTGTGATGGAAGTCAGCCTGGCCTATGTAGAGCAGGGCTACCAGCCCCGCCTCCAGGTAGGGGCAGAGCCAGAGCACTGACTGTCTCCCCACAGCCCCGCTGCCAGGCACCGCCTCCCACCGCTGCTGCCCAGAGCTGCATACAGTTCCAAAGCCTGGGAGCCTGCTGAGTTCTGCTCCCCTGGCTGCCAGCGCCTATGGGGAGAGAGTGATGCTGGGTGGTGCTGGGAGCAGCTCTGGGAGCTGGGGCCCTCCAGGGTGGGAACCTGCAATGGGCCCAGGGAGTTTCCTTCTGAGCTCCAGCAGGTATTCGGTATTCATGAAAATTAAACATTTGTGTGTATTCTCAACACCAAACCCTCAGAAATGTCAAGACTTTACTGTAAAGGAAAATGGAAATTGTGCACTTTCTGTTGAAAAGACATTTTACTATGAACCTGGTAGGTCCTGTCTCAGAATGGGAAGTGATATGAAACACTTGCTGATGTTCTGTTGACTTTTGTGAGCTCAAGTTTTCCTTACAATTAATTTTCTCCTTAAGTCTACCACTGTTGTGGGTTTGGAAACTATATGATGTTAACCTTAGATCGTTCCTCAGATATTGGCCTATTGGTTTGCTCAAGACTATCTAATTTCATCATTGTTAAACATGATTTGAAAAACACAGTTTTATAAATGTTGCTTAATCTGTAAGTGAATAAAATGTGTTACAAGAGTTTACTTCATACAGTTTAAGAGCCTGATTTTTCAGTCATTATACAGGATCTGCCCTTCCGTTAAAAATAATTGATGTGACACCTGAGGGCCTGATCTATCAAGGTGTTGAGCACCCTTTACGGAGTTGAGGGCATTCATCATGTTGCAGAACTAGGCCCTTATATATTCTTCTCACAGTTATGTCTTCTCCCAAACATTAGAGGCAACAGCCAAAAGAATAGACGGAGTGAAATATTGGAGGTTGTGTTTTGTAGTGCCAGCTGAATTCTTTGCCATTGATTCCTAATATAATTAGTAAGGAATGTATGCCAGATATCTGTTGTGGCAGAGGCAGGCTATTGGATTTTGGGATCAGAGGTCGAATGAATAATTCTAAGTTAAAGAAAAAAAAATACCACTTTTTGTCTAACCATCATCATCATCATGAACAACCGTGGGCTCAGTGACCGTTGGTGTCCAATGCGTCTCTCACTACTTCCTTCCATCTTTCTGTGTCCGGTGCAGAGTGTGTTAGTTTCTGTAGACTAGCTCCACACCAGTCTACTATATTATCTACCCATTCTCCATGGGGTCTGCCTCTCCTATTCAAACTGTCCATTATGCCAAATACTTTTGATTCATCTTTCATTCTTCAGGTATGCCCAAATAGCTGTAACTTCTGTTGTATAATCTTCTGCAAGAAGTTCTCTTTCAGCTGTATCTTCCTATATAAATCCTCACTGGTGATCTGCATCCATCCTATTCTCAGGATCTTTCTATGACAACTCCTCTCGAATGCCAATATCCTTCTCTTCAAATCTTTTGTTATCACCCATGTCTCAACATCCATACAACATGCTGCTGAATGCACGTTTTCAAGATGCTCAGCTTTGTCCTTAACTAATCACTTAGCTTTTCCAGATCTTTTCTATTGCCTTCCTATTTTCTTATCTCCAAATACCATTGTTATTGTTTTATCAATGTTCATAATCAGTCCCTGCCACTTCCCTTCATTGTTTAGCACCTGCACTGTTCTCACTAGCTTCTCTTCATCTTCTTTGATGGTAATATCGTCTGTGAACCTCAAGTTGTTAATCCACATCCTGTGCACCGATATTCCTTCTACCTCTTCCTTGATCTTGTCCATCGCTCTCTCTAGGCGTGTGATGAAGATACTCGGTGATATTGGATCTCCTTGTCTCATACCTCTACTTGTTCTAAACCAGCTTCCCAACTTTCTGCACATTCTCACCGTTGCCTTCTCATTGTCCCTGATACCTTTCAACCACCGTATCAGTCGGTTATGCACTCCTTATGACTTCAACACCGCCCAAGTCACGTTCTGATCTGTGCTGTCAAATGCCTTCTGAAAGTTGATGAAAGATTTGTAGATGTTCTTGTTCTTTTGTTGAGCTTTCTCCACTATCAATCTTAGTGCTAATATCTGTCTGTGGTACTTCTATCTTTCCTGAACCCCACTTGCTCATCCTCTAACCAGAATATTCATAAAGTGCTATTCAGGATGTTCTGTATCAAAATATTAAAAATTCTATGCACAATATTTTAAAATTTTGCAAAATTCTATAAGTTGTATTTGTCAATAAATAAATGCAGAGGCTCCAATATGGCAGTGGAGAGCCCAGGCCACTGGCTACACAGAAGGAGGAGATCATCCTACAACTCTCCACAGCTCCCACCCCTGGACACTGGCTCTGCAATGAAGCTGCAACCCCCCCCCCTCCCCCGATACAGAACAAGACCTGAGCCTGCCCCAGAAACATACTTGGATTGTGCCACTTTGTGAATGCACACCAGGTGCAGGGCAAGCAGGCTGAACAGGCAGGATCCAAAGAGAGGGGGGCATGGGGCGGATCCAGGTATGCCATAAGAAGGTTCTGTATGGAACAGTCTGGGTGCGGGCAGCTCAGTGAGGAGTCTAGGTATGGGGGATATGGATGCACTGAAACTTGCTGGAGGGGAGATTCAGCAGGGGCTTCCAGATGAAGGTGGTTGGGGCTCAACATAGGAGGCTGGGCACGGAGGTCTGTGAGCATGGGGGGGTTGTCACTGAGAGAGTGGGGCTTGGTGGGCTGGGACTCTGGGTACAGCTAGTTGCGGGGGGGTCAGTTGTGGGGAGGTCTAGATGTGGTGTCTTAGTGTGGTGCAGAGATGTAGGGCTCATTGGAGTGGGTAGCAGGTGTGGAGGGCTAGGGTACCAGAGGAGGCTTTGTATGGATTTATGAGTATAGGAAGTCCAGATGCATAGTTGTTGGGTGGATAGGGGAGCAGCACCCTGTACAGTAACACCCTCCACCCCTACACACCCACCCACACACACACACACACACCCACACACACAGCTGAGGCACAACAAAGGCAGGAAGCCAGGGAGGATGATGAGCTTCTTGCAGATGGAGAACAGTGTGACACACATTATTTGCAGGGGATGAGGAAGTTATGTCCTCTCTTGCCTCCAGCTCAGATGGGACTAGTAGCTGCTTTCAGCTGAAGGTAGAAGTCACTGGCTGGGCTGTTACCTCTCCACCAGCTGCTCCAGATGCCTGAAGTGATGTACCCACATTAATAGGGAATGAAAAAGCAGTCAAGTAGCATTTTAAAGACTAACAAGATAATTTATTAGCTGAGCTTTTGTGGGACAGACCCACTTCTTCAGACCATAGCCAGACCAGAACAGACTCAATATTTAAGGCACAGAGAACCCAAAACAGTAATCAAGGTGGACAAATCAGAAAAAAAAAAAGATCAAGGTGAGCAAATCAGAGAGTAGAGCGGCAAAGGGGTCGGGGGGGGAGCCAAGAATTAGATTAAGCCAGATATGCAAATGAGCCCCTATAGTGACCCAGAAAATTCCAGTCTCGGTTCAAACCACGTGTTAATGTGACAAATTTAAATATAAAAGAGAGTTCAGCAGCCTCTCTTTGAGGAGTGTTATGAAAATTCCTCTTCAGAAACAAGCAAACTCTTAAGTCATTAACAGAATGACCCACTCTGTTAAAATGTCAGCTAACAGGTTTGTGGATCAGGAGTGTCTTTATGTCTGTTTTGTGCCCATTAACTCTTTGTCTAAGAAAGTTTGAAGTCTGTTTGCATACTTGGCTTAATCTAATTCTTAGCTCCGCCCCCCCCGCCCCTCTACTCTCTGATTTGCTCACCTTGATCATTTTTTTTCTGATTTGTCCACCTTGATTACTGTTTCTGGCTGTGGTCTGAAGAAGAGCCCACGAAAGCTCACCTAATAAATTATTTTGTTAGTCTTTAAGGTGTTACTGGGCTGCTTTTTTGTTTTGATAGCGTATAGACTAGCGCGGCTCCCTCTCTCTGTTACTGATAGGGAAGGGTGCATGACAGCTTTTGTAGGTTTCCTTTGCTTCTGTGTCAGATTGTTCATTTTAGCAATAAGAATCCTTTAAGAAATAGTGTAATGCCTCAACTATTCTTATCTCTATTACCCCGGGAGAATTATGAACCACTGCACATGCACAGAATTCAACTCCCCTGCAGGTTTCTTTGCTTTCTTGCAGAAAAAGGACAATTAGCTGATAACACTTACATCCCTAAAAATCCCTTTAACGTTCTAAAAGTCTTGGAGGATTCTGCGGTGTCTAAGATAACGTCTTTTCAGCCCCATATCAGTATTTCATGCCTAGTCAGCAGAACAATTAATACATGGATAAACACACTTGCTTAAAGTTAAACAGATGCTGAAATAGTTTGCTGAAATGGGGCCTTAATAATCACAAAATGAAATTCAGCTCTGTACACAGGACCACCAAAAGGCTCATGTGTCACTTAAGACCTATTTTGAGGGCCCAAGTGGCACATGGAAGGTACGTAGATTTTGTGCAGTCCCTCTGCATGAGGATGAATTTCAACACGTCTATGTACTCGCAAGGGTATATAAATAGCTTTTATGGTGATGTGAGTAAAATGTGCTGCTGGAAGAATCCTGAGCAGGATGAGCATAATCCAAACATGGGGAGAGGAGAAGGCAGAACATATAGAATTTAAGAAAGTCATTCAAACAAAGCAAAAAGAAGAGTTTTGTTGACTATCAAGTACTTTCACTTTTTCAGCTACCTTTCATGTATTGGTCGTGCTCCTGGTAAATGTGCTAAAGAAAGAGTGTAACCCTGCCATAGTAATTAGAACATTGGAGATGCAGAGTAAACATGTCACATGTCCCCTGTTGTCAAACCTCAGATAGTGCTTTCCATCTGCACAGTCCAGTTATTAACAATTTAAGATTATTTTAAATCCATTTTACATTTTCTATGGAAAGATCCTGAGAATAGGATAGATGCAGAAGATCACCAATGAGGAATTATATAGGAAGATACAGCTGAAAGAGAACCTGCTGCAGAAGGTTATAAAACTGAAGCTACAGCCATTTGGACATATTTGCAGAATGAACGATGACCAAAAAATCAAGACCCTAGTATTCGGCATAATGGACGGTTCTAATAGGAGAGGCAGGCCCCACAGAGAATGGATAGATGATGTAGTAGATTGGTGCGGAGCTAGTCTACAGAAACTAAGCCACTCTGCACTGGACAGGAAAACATGGAAGGAAATAGTGAGAGAGGCATCAGACACCAATGGGCGCTGAGCCCACGGTTATTGATGATGATGATTTTACGTTTCTCAATGACTCATTATTGTATGAGATTATATCTTTGTGTTAACCTTGTATGAAGTCTGCTGTGTTTTGTTTGAGAGTCTTGTAACTTAAGCTTATATTTGGATGAAAGACCAACATTTCAGCATCTCTTTGTCATAGATGAGGAGTACCTAACCGATAAAGTTACATTGGAAATAGCATCTATTAACATCAGGAGTCTTACGTCAGCTTCTGGCATAATACAACAGGTAAGGGAAATGATTTTCAAATTTAAACTATCCTTTGGAGAAACTCCAGGTAGGAATGGTGTCCCTAGCTTCTGTTTTGTCAGGAGCTGGGAATGGGTGACAAGTGGGGGATCCTCTGGGACATCTAGTGTTGGCCACTGTGAAAAGACAGATACTGGGCTAGATGGACCTTTGGTCTGACCCAGTATGGTCGTTCTTATGTCCTCTACATACAGCCTATGCACTCCATAAATCTCATCTGGGGACTTGAGCGGTACGTACATCTAATCCTGATTTGTTTGCTTAGGGTTGAGTTTTGTTCACAGTGGACCTTGCTCTAGTGACACTCTACTTGTAGTGCAATGGAAATCCAAAATTGCTTCAATGTGTACTTGAACTCTTCTGACAAGGTCAGACCCTGCCCCACCAGCCATCCTCACTCAGCCTGTGGCAGAACAGATGTGGTTCCACCGTGGTGAGTGGGCGGGGGGCCTGGAGCCTAGGCAGAGTGCGTGCTGCAGAATCCAGTTGTACCAGAACTCCTGTCTATGCTGGTATGGGGAATAGGAATAAAACAGGGCTAGAGAGTTCCTAGTTATACGGCCCATACGTTTTTCCTCTAACCTTAATGTCCCCTGCAGCCATGGCAGTGGATACTGCAGAGCAGCCTCAGAGTTGGGATGAGAAACAGAGAAATTTTCTCCCCTGCACAAAGTCCTTAAACATGGACATTGGGATTGTATTTTTTCCATCATGCAACTTCACTGTAATGGTCCACTACCAATGGGCAACATTGTGCAAATCCCATTGGCATAGGTGTTACAGACTCAATTGCTAGAGGATTTCCTCTTTTGGGTTGTGCAGTGGTGAAGAAGGTACTAAACCATGGGAGATGGGCAAGCAGTAACTTCTTGTCATGAAGTGGAGTGACTTTGTTGCCTGATATTCCCTCTTCGGCCATGTCTACACTTGCATCCCTCTTTTGAAAGAGGCGTGCAAATGGGGGAAATTGAAAATGCCTTTTTTTATGGGAAGAAGAGTTCTTTTGAAGATGGGGATTACTTTCAAAAGAGCCGCGTCTACACTGCTTTTCTTCTTTCGAAAGAAGCTCTTTCAAAAGAATATGAAAATGAGGTGCCCAATATGTAAATCTGCACCTAATTTGTATTTTCAGTTTCCTTTATTTGCATGCCTCTTTCGAAAGAGGAATGTAAGTGCAGATGAAGCCTTCTAGTAAACTGAAACTAGGTAAAATGAAGGCTATTTATCATTACAAAACACTTCACTGTACATCTGTTTCACTGTATTTAGGCTTTTAGTACCTTCTAAAGCCCTGTCCTGGCTGGAGAGTATGTTCATTCTTCTGTTTCCCCTGCACATTCACAAGACAAATTTATAGATTTGTATGCATTTTTTAATTAGTGGGACAATAAGAGGCTTGTTAAATAGCAATATTTTATGGAGCGTTAAATATCTTTTGCAGTAAAGAGCTGTTGGGTATCTGCTCTGAAGCAGAGACTTAAGTGGAAGATAGCTAAACTGCTAAAATAAAATTAAAAAAGATGTATACAACAAATAAGAAAGTATTTGTGTTGAACAAAATGAGGACCCTATCTGCATCCTGTCTTCCCTGTAAGCTGGGTGCTTGGGCAGCTACCAGGGAGAGATTCAGGTGCAGCCCAGCTGATTAGCAGAGCACTCACAGCTGGCAGCATGTGTTTCTATAAGTGGTGCAGATTCCTATGTGCCTTGGTGCACATAGCAAAATTTATTCCAACCATGGATGGAAAAAATTGGATCCCTGTCTGCATCCATGGGAAATAAAACTTTACTGCATGTTGAACCTCTCAAATCTGGAACTCTTTCACCCTGCAACATCCATAATCTGTCATGATTTTGGTTAGCCAAACAACCACTTATGATGTGTGTGGCCAAGTTTCCCGTGGTCCCATAAAGTTTATTTCCAGCTGCTAGTTCTGTATCTCAGTGCTCTGTGCTGTTATTTAGCTGTAATTTAATACTAAATGTCTTCTAAGAGCCCAGTAAGCTGTGGAAGTGTAGGTGATGTGCTACACAATATTGACCTCCCATGGTCTGGTAAATTCCCTCATTCTGCACCAGTCAGGTTCTGAGGGTGACAGACTAGAGATTCAACCTGCACCTTCTTTCCTGTGCTGCTGAAGTCCCACCATTTCCAACTCTCATGATATCATGAGTCTTGACATTTCTAATGTTAAAACCCCAGTTTCTGGAAGCACTTACATGAGTATCTCAGCTCTCATTTTAAAAACATAGATCTGAAGCCTCATATTTGCAGGAAAAAATATGAAAATATACTTGAGTGCATGCTAATGGTTCAGAAGTCATAAGACAAATACCTTCTCCCACCGTCCCAATTTAATATTTTTTAAACATATGATTATTTTTAAACTTATTGTCCAGATTTTTGACCAGGCTCAATTTTTCAGTGCTTGGGTTGGAAAAACTCGTGCTTCAAACACCAACTGACTTTCTCATAAACACTTCTTAACAGGTTAATACCATAATATGGTATACCATAAATGATTCCTGTGTTCAAGGACAAGCTATCCTGTTCTGGCCAATGTTTTTAGACAGTCATTTCCCAAGGTTCTGAGTGGGAAGCTGCTCACCTGGAGCACATTTTATTCAGTAACAACTGAAATGATGCTGATAAGAAGAGCAAAGTACTTGGAGAAGAGTGTGAGGCTTTCCTCTTACTTAAATGGGCGTACAGCCATTGTTCAAGCTTTGTTGAGCAATTATCAGCAAGCGCTGTGATAGTTTTGTGATGTGCAGAATTGTGCTTCAGAGAATATAAAGAAATACGTTGACTCATCTGCATTTGTGATCACCTGGCTCCCTGCAGCAGTGGGAAAGATAGTGAAACAATATGCAAATGTTCCCATTGAGGGGAAATGTGGTGGATTTTTTTTTTATGGTGGAGTATTTTGGACAAATTTACCTTCCCAGTAACTGCATTAGAGAAGGAGAAAATGTTCACCACACCAACTGAAACTATACTAGCTGAAGGCTTGGCAAAATAAAAATAAATTTTGTGGAGAATATCACTGATTTCAAACATTTTTTAAATTTTATGTATTTAAATTGTAACAGTTGCAGGAAGTTGTGGGTGTATGTATGCCAGACAGTTTGGAGGGCCAACCAATACCTATGCGATGACAGTAAATGTGAGATTCAAAAAGTTAAAACTTTATAATTATTAAAACCCAGATTTGGCAACAGGACTTGTGAAAATATACAGAGTAAATATCCTTACATCAGTAGAAATAATTACTCAAGCAGCATTCTTTTTACTTTGCCTATTTGCAAATTTTGTTATTTACCAGTAAAAATGTGTTTGTCAGCTTATGTGTGTTTCATAAAACTGACTTTTACAAATAATCTAATCCTGCCAAGTACAACTTTGTAGTAGATTTAGTTGCAGTAGGTATACAACATTTTGCTGTGATGTACTGTAAATTATAAAGTTTACTTACATTTGCATGCATAACCTGCAAGCTGCGGTGCAGTGCTCTGAGATACTTTTGGATGAAAGACACTATACAAAGGTTAGCTGTATTTTAATTGCACTCCTCTGAAGGGGAAAACCCTTTCTGCTTTCATTTTCAGACCTCCAGTCAAGGAAAGACATTTCACCTGAACTGGCACCTGCATAATGAGTGAAGGCAGCTACTCATGACTCTTACTGCCTCAGCCAGTTCAGTTTGCCTCAGCCACAGGGTCACAGGGCCTGCTGGGGGGTGACAGATGTTGCTTTCAAAGAATATTGCAATTACATATGTTGTCACCTCAAACTATTGTGTTATTTTTCCATACCTAATAAGCATAAAAGGCAGCTGAGTAAACATATCTGCAAAAGAAAGAAGGGGTAGAGCTGAACCAGCAGAAATATTAAATTCCAGCCCTTGTCTAGAATTATTTCCTATATAGAGAGAGGTTTTTTTCAAAAAGCTCACCTAAATGCCATAGAGTCAGTGGAACAATCTCTTATTGTTGCATGTAACAGACCATAGGCCAGCTGAGGATCTGGTGCAGCCTCTGATAAAAACAAGGGCATGGAAATCTTCCATGAGTCTGAATCACTAAAAAGCAGTATGTACACTATAAAAAGTCCTAAGGACTTTTTCCTCTATGATGATGGCGTGTTAAAGACTCTGCACTGCGATTCTGCATTACTACTTCATGAATGTGTTCTAGGAAGTCACCTTGTAACCATTGTACATTGCCCAAGCTATCATTTTCAAACACTGAGTAGTTAAATGAACTATCCCCAGTAAAATATCATTAAGAAAAATTAAACAAACCAGGAGAGTACAGGAGAGGAAGCACAAACTATTCAAATACACAAAATGGAGTGTGGGACAGCATAGTCATAAGGATAGTGAGTCATTCAATATGCCTGTAACCAAAAAGTCCAGTTCTAGGGTCACTTGCACCAATGTAACAGTAAGGTGTTACTTCCAGTTTGTACTGGTGTAACTGAGAGGAGAAGTTAGCTCAAATATTGTAGATGTCTTCACTTAATAAGTTATCCACTGTTGTCTTGAATTTCTTTGGCAATGACCCCAGGGCTAATTAGCAGGAATGTATACACACAAGATGCTGTTCTTTTCTGTTTCTGTTTAAACATTCTTTAATAGAAACCTGGCACTACTGAGAGTGAAAATAATAGGTCAGTGCAAGAACTCTTTAAAATACTAACTTTATCATAGGATGAGTCAAAATGTAAATGCTGCATAACAGTTGCAAGGAGTTGCCCATGACCTGTTCCTTCTTCTACACACCATGTATTTTTTGTTCAGTTAAGTCAGTTATCTTTCTAAACAGATTCTCCACTTGATAAATTAGACCTATACGGTTGCCCTGTGTTATTTGAATAAATGTTTTTAATTCAAGGTTACTTTTTGTTTGTAGCCAGAAGATCGTGATAATCAAAACAATACCGGAGAATCACTTTCAGGTAATTTATTGTCTTTACTATATATGTATGTTATTTTTATTATTAGATTTTTTTCAGAAAAGTCTTTCTGAAGATGATGCGTAGAATTACCTAAAAGGGGCTTGAGGATCCAGTGTATCTGAGGCGTCTTTCTTTTGTTTTTATTATTCTGTGCAGGATATAGTGCCAGAAGCTTATTTGATCTATAGATAAACTGTTCTTTTCAGTTTCTTTGTATTACATTCAGATCACTGAGCGGACACAGCAGAATGAAACCAACTCAAAAGAGGGGCCAATAAAGCACTATTGGCTCAACCAGAATTTCTGTTAGGAGAAATGGAGTTACTTTACCTCATACATGAGTAAAGCAAGCAGGATTTGGCCCATTGACTTAATCACCAGAATCTTAGAATCATAGAATCCTAGGGCTGGAAGGGACCTCAGGAGGTCATCTAGTCCAGCCCCCTGCTGAAAACAGGATCAGTTCCAACTAAATCATCCCAGCCAGGACTTTGTTAAGCCGTGACTTAAAAATCTCTGGGGATGGAGATTCCACCACCTGTCTAGGTAAAGCATTCCAGTACTTCATAACTCTCCTGGGCTATGTCTACACTAGCCCCAAACTTCAAAATGGCCATGTAAATGGCCATTTTGAAGTTTACTAATGAAGCGCTGAAATGCATATTCAGAGTCTCATTAGCATGCAGGCGGCCACGGCACTTCGAAATTGATGCGCCTCGCCGCTGCGTGGCTCGTCCCGACGGGTCTCCTTTTCGAAAGGACCCCGCCTACTTTGAAGTCCCCTTATTCCCATCTGCTCATGGGAATAAGGGGACTTTGAAGTAGCTGGGGTCCTTTCGAAAAGGAGCCCTGTCGGGATGAGCCGCATGGCGGCGAGCTGTGTCAATTTCGAAGTGCTGCGGCCTCCCGCATCCTAATGAGGCACTGAATATGTATTTCAGCGCTTCATTAGTAAACTTCGAAATGGCCATTTACATGTGTTCTAGGAACACGGCCATTTCGAAGTTTGGGGCTAGTGTAGACACGGCCCTGGTGAAATAATTTTTCCTAACATCCAATCTACACCTCTCCTGCTGTAACTTAAGGCCATTGCTCCTTGTTCTGCCATCTGTCACTACTCTGAACAGCCTCTCTCCATCCTCTTTAGAGTCCCCACTTCAGTAAGTTGAAGGCTGCTATCAAATCACCCCTCAATCTTCTCTTTTGCAAACTAAATAAGCCCAAATCCCTCAGCCTCTCCTCATAGGTCATGTGCTCCAGCCCCCTGATCATTTTTGTTGCCCTCCTCTGGACCCACTGCAATGCATCCACATCCTTTCTATAATGAGGAGCCCAGAACTGAATGCAGTACTGCAGATGAGGCCTCACCGGTGCTGAAGAGCGGGGAATAATAACTTCTCTAGATCTACTGGAAATCCTTCTCCTAATGCACCTCAATATACTGTAAGTCTTCTTGGCTGTAAGGGCACGCTGTTGATTCATATCCAACCTCTCATCCACTATAATCCCCACGTCTTTTTCTGCTGCACAGCTACTTAGCCAGTCATCACCCAACCTGTAACAATGCTTGGGATTCTTCCATCCCAAGTGCAGGACTCTGCACGTGTTCTTGTTGAACCTCATCAGATTTCTTTTGGCCCAATCCTCCAATTTGTCTAGGTCACTCTGAACCCTATCCCTACCCTGCAGTATATCTACCTGTCCCCCCTAGTTTAGTGTCATTCACAACTTTGCTGAGGGTGTAATCCATCCCCTCATTCAGGTCATTAATAAAGATGTTAAACAATACCAGCCCTGATCCTTGGGGTACCCCGCTTGAAACTGACTGCCAACCAGACATTAAGTCATTAGACCTGACCAATCTAGCCAGCTTTCTTTCCATCATATAGTCCATGTATCCAGCCCATGCTTCTTTAATTTATGGGCAAAGATGTTGTGGCAGACTGTGTCAAAAGCTTTGCTAAAGTCAAGCTATATCACATCCATTGACTTCTCCATGTCCACAGAGCCAATTACCTCATCATAGAAGCTAATCAGATTGGTCAGACATGACTTGCCCTTGGTGAATCCATATTGGCTACTCTTGATCACTTTCCCCTCTTCCAAGTGCTTCAGAATGGATTTCTTGAGGATCCCCTCCATGATTTTTCCAGGGACTAAGGTAAGGCTGACCGGTCTATAGTTTCCTGGGTGGTGGTTCTTTCCTTTTTTAAAGATGGGCACTACATTTGCCTTTTTCCAGTCATCCAGGGCCTCTCCCGATCTCCATGAGTTTTCAAAGATAATAGCCAAAGGCTCTGCAATGACATCTACCCATTCCCTCAGTATCCTTGGATGCATTAAACCTGGACCCATGGATATGTGTGCATCTTGCTTTTCTAAATAGCTCTTAACCTGTTCTTTCCCCACCAAGGGCTGCCCACCTCCTTCCCATACTGCATTGCCTAATGCAATAATCTGAGAACTGACTTTGTCCATGAAGACTGAAACAAAAAAAGCATTGAGTACTTCAGCCTTTTCCCACATCATCTGTCACCATGTTACCTCCCTCATCCCGTAACACCCCCACCCTCCCTAGTAACCCAACTATTATTAACATGTCTGTAGAAACCCTTCTTGTTACCCTTCACATCCCTTGCTAGCTGCAATTCCAATTGTGCTTTTGCTTTCCTGATTACCCCCTGGTATTTTCCAGCCATATACTTGTACTCCTCCTTAGTTATCTGTCCAAGTTTCCACTTCTTATATGCATCCTTTTTGTGTTTAAGCTCACCAAGGATTTCCCTTGTAAGCCAAGCCGGTTGCCTACCATTTTTGCTTTTCCTGCTATGCATCGAGATGGTTTGTTCCTGTGCCGTCAATAAGACTTCTTTAAAATATGCCAGTTCTCCTGAACTCATTTACCCTTCATATTACCTTCCTGCGGGATCCTGCCCATTGGTTCTGTCAAGGAGTCGAAGTCTACTCTTCTGAAATCAAGGGTCTGTATTTTACTGATCACATTTCTTCCTTTCATCAGAATCCTGAAATTTACCTTCTCATGAACATTGCAGCCCAGGTTTCCACCCACTTCTATTTCTCCTAATAGTTCTTCTCTGTTTGTGAGCAGCAGGTCAAGCTGCACGTGGCTCCTGTTCAGTTCTTTCAGCACTTGTACCAGAAAATTATGCCCAACATTCTCCAAAAACTTCCTGGAATGTCTGAATGCGGCTGTATTGATCTCCCAACAAATGCCTGGGTGATTAAAGTCTCCCATGAGAACTAGGGCCTGTGATTTGGAAGCTTCTCTTAGTTGTCTGAAGAAGTCCTACTCTACCTGATCTGGTGGCCTATAGCAGACATGAACAACATCCCCTCTGTTGCTTCCACTTCTAAGCTTAACCCAAAGACACTCAGCTGGCTTTTCTTCCTCCATATGCTGGAGCTGTGACCAATTATATTGTTCT
This sequence comes from Carettochelys insculpta, assembly GCF_033958435.1. Lineage (NCBI taxonomy): Eukaryota > Metazoa > Chordata > Testudines > Carettochelyidae > Carettochelys > Carettochelys insculpta. The sequence continues at coordinate 74,051,353 of NC_134139.1, read as the reverse complement.
ATCACATACATCACAACTCCTCCTCCTCTTCTCCCCTGCCTGGCTTTCCTGAACAGTTTATACTTCTCCATGACAGTGCTCTAGTTATATGAGTCATCCCACCCAGTCTCAGTTATTCTAATCACTTTGTACTTCTTTGACTGTGCCAGAGCCTCTAATTCTTCCCGTTCGTTTCCCAGGCTTCTTGCATTTGTGTACAAACACCTTAGATAATTAGCTGATTGGCCTACTTTCTCCTTTCAAGCAACAGTATTACTTACTTATATTATTAAAAAATAGTATTATATACTATTTAAAAAGATTCAGGGCCTTACAGTATGCCTGTGAGCAGAGTTGTCTCCCTCTACTCAGAACTAGTAAGACCTCAGCTGGAGTACTGTGAGCATTTCTGGCCACCACACTTTAGGAATGATGCAAATAAACCAGAGAGCCCAGAAGACAGCAAAATTAATAAAAGAGCTAGAAAAACTGATGCAAGAGAAAAAGTTGAAGAACTGGGAATGTTTAGCCTGGTACAAATGGAATCCTCAGATGTGATAGGGGCTGTTATAAAAAGGATAATAATCAATTGTTCTCCATTTCCATGAAGGTGGAACATGAAGTAGGGGGCTTAATCTATAGCAAGGTTAAGTTTAAGTTATATATTAGGAAATATTTGGAACTGTAAGGATAGTTAAGTTCTGGGTAAGCATCCAAAAGAGATTGTGGCACCCTCATTGTTGGAAGTTCTTAAGAAAAGGTTAGACAGACACCTGACAGAGATGGTCTAGGGTCAGTTAGTTCTGCATCAGCAGAGGAGGCTGCACTTGCTGACCTCTCTAGGTCCCTTCCAGCTGTATATTTCTGTGAGGCAGTCCATCCCCTCCATGGAGACAATGCATCCTCATAAATCTGAATTTTTGCATATCGTAACCCACTGAAAATTGTGAGGTTTTTTTTTTAACCCGCTAAAAGAAGGGTGAGAAAAAATTAAGGCTTTGTCTAGATGGTGGCCTAACCTTGAGATAAACCGTGCAATGTGCGCTGTAGCTTGTTGTGAGTAGATTTTGAAGTAGGCTATTTTGGCACGTGGTGCTGTCTAAATGGCAGCACCTGCTGAAATAAAGCCCTTTTTGAGGCATCCCTGTGCTCCTTGTGTGATGATGTGTACAGGAATGCCAGAATAGCACGCCCGTTATCTCACAAACTGTTTCAAGACAACGGGCACCATTTCATAAACATGGGCAGCTATTTCAGGATACCACAGTATCCCAGAATCTCACCCACCATCTAGACATAGCTTATGTGACATCATAAGAGCAGCAAAAGTTTTTCTTTGAAGAGCTGGAAAGATAAAATGCATAGAACAGATAAGTGCATCTTGATCATTTTATTAACACTAAGTTTCAAATTCAAGTCACTATTCCAAATCTTTCTGGGGCTTTCATTTGTGGTACAGGTTGATCTCTAAAATCTGTGACTCTCTGGTCTGGCAACATCCATGGTCTGGCCTGACCACAAACGTTGCTGGACCAGACAGCTACAAAGCCCTGAGAGTTGGGAGCTGGGAGTTGGGGATGGCAGCAGCTCCCAGACACCACCACAGGCCACCTCTTCCCTATCCCTAGCTGCAGGCTACAGTTCTCTGGCCCGACTGTGGGCCACCCTTTCGCTATCCCGGCTGGTCCTGGCCCAAGTTCTGCAGTGGGGCCAGGGAGTGAAGGACCACAGCCTGGGCTGGGGCATGGTGGCCCATGGTGGGGCTGGGGAGGCAGCCAGGGCCAGGGAGCCATGGTGGGTTTGGGGAGTGGTGGACCGCAGTAGGAACAGGCAGCCGTGGCCCACAGGGAGCCATGGCTGGGGCTGGGGAGCAGAGGTGGAAATGGGGAGCAGGGACCAGGGCCGGGGAGCAAAGGCCAAGGCCAGGAAGTGGTTGGGAAGGGAGCCTGGGACTGGGGCCAGAGGCCAGCAGGGAACTGACCTCCCCATAATCCATGATTTAGGACTGCTGAGATCCCAAGGGTGCCACACAAGGGAGGTGGAACTTATGTGGCATACCACTACTACTACTTAACCCTGGTACCACTAGTGGAGCATAGGTAACCTAGAAGTCTCTTCCACTTCACTCTGTCTTGAGACAAAACTTTTAGCTGGCTCCGGGAGTACCCCAGTCGTCGTCCTTCAGTCTCAGTAGATCTTCTCCTCGTTGTCTGAGGTCTTCCTCTTTTGTGTTTTCTTTGTGGGTTCCACGTGAGAGCTTGACAGACTCTGCTGGATGATGGTTTTCTGAGAGTGTGACCTAGTCATCCCCACTTTCTTCTCTTGATTTCAGTGTCAGTTTGTTCTTGTCCTGCTTGTTCCAATGCTCCTCATTTGTGATGAAGTCTGGCCATTTGATGTGAAGGATGTGTTTCAGGCATCTGTTTATGACTGTCGGTAGCTTGTAATTTGATGACTTTTTAGTACTTCAGGTCTCGCGTCCATACAAGAGCGCACTCTTCACATTTGTTTTGAAGATCTGCAATTTCGTCTTTGCAGATATTATTTGTGAACTCCATATGGAACGGAGAGTCTTGAATGCAGCTGTTGCTTTCCCTAACCTGGCATTGATACCCTTATCTGTTTGTCCATGTATGTCCATAATATTCCCCAAGTAGGTGAACTGCTCCACATCTTCCAGGTCATCCCCTCCCAGTGTGATGGTTTTGTTGTCGGACTGGTTGATCCTCATTGTCTAGTGTGATATCTATGGGAGTAGGTGTTTTTGAATATGTGATTTGATTTTTGTAGGTGTAAACTTTTTCACTTGTCTTATTCTAAAGGTAACATAACCAGTTCTTGAAATTGTGCACTCATTGTTTCCATCAGTCTTTAATTATACTTTCTTTGCCAACATCTTTTTTCAAGCTTTAATTTGAATGTAGTTGGTTTTATAATCTTCTTTCAAATTTGTATGGTAGACAGAAGTTTTAAAGGTCTAGTGGTGTAAGCTGTACAGATTATTCTCCTTTTTTTGTAGGGTCAGTTTGACAATTGTGGGCTTCTCTCTTCATCCAATACATGGTTAGGTTAAAGGTTTACCCATTTTCCACCAAAATCCCATCTGTTGAAGAAGGGTCCTAGAATACTTTGACAATACGCCTGATGGAGTAAGGCCTAATAAAAATTTCTGCAGTTCAGTATTACTAATGATGGCTTTTGCTTTCTTCTACAGGTTGTACCTCCCTGGTCCGGCACCCTCAGGACCTGAATGGTCACAAACAAAGGAATTTGCCGGACCAGGGGAGGCCCAGTTTTTGGGCTTGCTTGGGGCCTGCCAGTCTGCTGGCTGGGCTCCCCTCCTGATCACTGCCCACTCCCTGCCACCAGGCTGCTTGTGGGGGGGCTCCCTACTGCCTACCTGCCAGCAGGGCTTTCTGTCCTTGACCCAGCTCCCCACCATCGCAGGACTGCCATTGGGGGTCCCTGGCCCAGGCTGCTCCCCATCACCATGGGAATGCCAGTGAGGCTCCCTGCCCCAGTTGGTCTTCCAGCCCCCAGCCTGGTTCCCCACAGCAGGGCTGCTAGCAAGCCACCCTCCCAGCCAGACCAGCTCCAGGCAGCTGGGGCTCTTTGGTCCAAGTGTTCTCTAGTCCAGCAACATCTGTGCTCCTACTGGACCATGGACGTTGCTGAACCAGAGAGTGCCAGAGTAAGTGGATATTTTAAAAGTTACTGGTTTTTGATCTCCAGAGTACAGCAAAGGAAAACATCAGCAAAAATCAAAAAGTAGTTTAATTCAGTACAAGACATTTCAAATCCCCATTATTATTTCAGAAATAGTTTTAAACATCATGAATTTTTTCATTAGTGCGTGAGGGTTTGTGACAGAAAAAGAAGCTGTGGAAAATAGAACTGACTCTACCTTTCAATATAATGTTTGTAATTGTAGATATGAGGAGGTCCTGCAAAGAAAATGGCACCTGCTCCTTATGTTTGTTTCGTGCTCCAACCATCAGCGACTTGCTCAATGATGAGGACTTATTGTACACAATGAGGATAAAGTTGGATCCATGCCACCCTACAGTAAAAAACTGGAGAAATTTTGCAAGCAAATGGGGAATGACCTATGATGAATTGTGTTTCCTGGAACAGAAACAACAGAGCCCTACACTGGAATTTTTGTTACGGAACAGTGACAGGACTGTGGAACAGTTGATTGACCTGTGTAAATTATATCAAAGAATTGATGTAGTGAAAGTTCTGCTGAGGTGGGTGGAGGAAGAATGGCCAAAGAGAGTGAATGGAACTCACATATAAGTCAAAGAAAAATTGTTAGCTTGAAAAATGTACGTGTCTAATTATCAGTGACGACACATGCCATCGGTTTGCGCAGAATATAAGCTTTTGTTACATATGCATTCCAAGCCCTTTTGGTTGCAAAAATAACTTTCTGAATGCAAACAGAATTGTTTTCCTGAGTTGGCAAACATCTTGAGTCTTTGTCACTGCTCATAGATTTCCCAGACAGGAGCAGAGTGAAAAATGGCACCATTGAGCAATATGACCCTTGCCATTTAGAACCTTGGAAAGAATGAAACTGAGAAGAATCATATCAGTTGCCCACTGCTAGTGATTTGTAAAGTTTTGATCAGCACCAAGACACTTGAACAGTTCCCCCTGCTTCACCTGTGACCATGTACTGGTCTTTCATGTCAGCTTGTACCTAGTAGGTATATGGTAATATGTCAAGCTCTAAAAGGAGGACTAAAAGGATTGTTAGAAGTGTTTACATATTTTTGGTATAGGAACACCTGCTTTTCCAGCATCATGTTTGTTTTTCCATTACTGGAATAATTTAATGTTTGAAAACCCAATTTTGCAAAAATTTAATTTGAATACTCATTTGTAAAGAAGACATTAAATTGTGTAATTCTAATACATTAGAATTATATGTTAATTAAGGAAAATCACATGTAATTCAGAGAGACTTTCTAAGGCCCACAAGAGCTGGGGACCTTATTAAGAAAATGCTTTGCATTAAAAATGAGTTCCAAGAGTTTTGAAGGAAACATTCAGTGGGGGGGATTACCTGTCTTTCTCAAACGCCTCTGGTTTGGGGATTGGAAACAGATGTAGCATCACCCACAGTGTTCTCAGCACCTGCTATGACTTTCCTGTTCAAAGATTGTGGTTTTCTAAAAGAGATCACTAAACAGTCCTTTGGGCTGCCCCTTTTTCCGCTCTACTCAGAGGCCATTTCCTGCCTCCAAAACAGCAGAAGGTCTATGTACCTCTTAAGCCATCAGAATGGTTTAAGGGAGTGAGGGTGGGATGCTACTGGAGAGTTTGAGCGGTTCAGACTTAAGAATCATGGCAGGAATTTGGTCTTGTCGCTACTTTGAATTTAAATGATTACATATAAAATGTATTTTAAAAAGGATACAGAATAATTGTTCTTTTCCCCACAATTCTTACAATATGTGTTCTGATATTTTAAAGTCAAATTGAAAAATCAGTGTTACAACAGAGCACTCATTTCTCTAGTGTTACGACAAGAATTATGAGAATACTATTAACCATTTAGTAAGACTACTGAAGTAGTTTTAGAGATTCTTTTGTGTTAACTAAAGCATCTTGAGTTAGTGCACTGATGAATATAGGAAAATAATTTTAGGCTGTGTACCAAAACGTAGGCCAAATGCAGGATAGGGTTATGGCTCATGAACCATTTTGTTTCATAAATTAGGAATCATCACTAAACTTCAGCAGCAAGAAGTGAAGTCAAAGTGGGATTATGCATTGATATCTCTGCTTCAAGATAACACAAGGCCTAATAAACTATACAATTTATATCAGTGGGTATGGTTTGGGAGCACCTAGAGGCCATCGATTTCAAACCTAGAGTGAGCTCTGCAGACAGCATAAATCAGTGTTGTTGCACTGATTTCAGTAAAGATGAGGATAAAGTGACCTGTTTCAAAGGATGAGTAGTAAGGGTCAAATTTTCTATCAAAACTGTTTTTGGAAGGGAAATTATATTAACTACATTAATTTTCATGGAAAGTATCTACTCTCTGCAGAAAAATACTGATTTTTTTTTTTAGGTTGAAAATCTGAATGTTTGAAAAGGGAGAAGTTTTTAACAGAAAACGAGAATATTTTGAATCTAAAATGTGGCTGTAGTAAATCATAAGAGATACAGTTCAAGCACCTCCTGCTCACTTCTCCTCTGTGGCCTCAGCTCCCCAGTCAGGCTTCATCTCCCAATCTGTATCCATGGAATTGGGAGCCTGACTTTTTGAGAATGGTAGCATGAGGTACTGCATTGGCATTTCCAAATAAAAATATTTTGGTTTTCAGCCGAAATATTTGTTTTTCTATAGAAATTTAGTAAGAAAAATAAATTTTGTGTCATCAAAATTTCAATAATTCGGTGGGAGGAAGTGGTGAAGACCCATTTCCCAGCCAGCTGTGTTCTGAGCTTGCATTTCTCACTGAAGTGAGGGTACATCTACACTTAACAAAGGATCAACACAGTGGTGGTTGACCTTCTGGAGTTTGATTTAGCATGCCTACTGAGGCCACGCTAAATCAAACTATCAGGGCTCCACCGTCAACTCTGGTACTCCTTACTGTAAGGGAAGTCAACAGGAGAGTTTCTCCCATTGACTGTCTGCTGTGGGGCCAGCAGGACAAAATGATTTTTGTGATATGTCAATTCCAGCTACACAATTCATATGGCTGGAATTGTGTATCTTCAATAGGTTTTTCATCATAGCATAGACCTGATCTCGGTCTCAGATGTAGGTGTTCAGTACCTCAGAAGAGAAGGCCCTTTTATGTATGAGTCCAAGCATCAATTTAGCTTAAGTTTAGGCTTCTTGGTTTGAAAAGGTTATTCCTTAAATTTCTACACCTGTAGTTTCTCATAATTACTATAGTTGATCAATGGGACTTCTTTAATGTTGTTATGCTTGGTATGGCATAAATGGGGTTAGACACTTCAAATATTTTATTTGAATATCCATGTGTACAAGACGTTGGCCTGTAAGTTTCATATCTGTTATAATGTATACTATGTTAGTAGAAAAAATAACAAACTTTAGATCTTCGATTTTTATTGTACTTGTTTTCATTTCTTAGGATAAGTAAAATGACTTAAAACAATACAGATTTATAGATGGCTGATGTTGAAGTATTTCAGTTCATCAATCGTGTACAACCAAAATACCAACAAGTAGTTTTGTACTAAAAATACTTTTTAGATCAGAGGTGTTATGCTTGCAACAAAACTGTCTTACTGGCATCAGCATGTATCATCACTGCAACATTAGTTTCCTCCTCTCTCATGAAAGATGAGGTAAGGAGATAAATACACAGTGAAAAGAGAGGGAGTGCTTAATGCTACTGTGTACTTTTTTAGACTGGGACTAGAGAGGTATGAAACCTCTATGGTTTGGGCTTATATTAGAAATTGGTTTGTGAACCTGGGCTAGTGGTTTGTCCAAGCCGTTGAAGACTGTCTTCCTGAAATTTCATTTACCTTCTTATCCTCCCACTCCAGGTCACAGTCTTCCCACTTAACTTTAACTGTTTTTCCAGGAAAGTTACTGACCACCTGCCCTGCCACTCTGGTGGCTTTAGGAGAGCCCTTTTTCAGTTAATTTTCAAGGAGGTTCAAGGCAAACTAGCTTATTCCTCTTTAACTGCTGTGACATCTCACAAATGACAGGCAGCCTGGCAGCAGCAGCAATGAGGAAGGAAAGGCTCCTCCATAAAATGTAACCTCAGTCCCGTCTGGGAAATATCTCCAAATAGCAGCTGTGGGACATGCCAGAGACGTCAGACTGTATATTTCCCTTCTCTGCCATATGTAGAGGAATTAGAAGTGTTGCAGCATATCGTGCTGTCCCAGAAGACACATAACCAAGAGACAGGGTGACAAGCGAGGTTCCGCAAGCTTGTCTGTGAAGCTAGTATAGTCAAACAAAAACCCTATGTACTGCAAATGAACTTTGGACACAGTTTTACACAGCCCCATTTAGCCTATCCCCCCTTCCCAATACTAAACCAACCTGTATGCAAGTGAGGATTCATGTCTTTATAGAAACAACAAGAAGTCCTGTGGCACCTCATGACTATCGGATATATTGGCGCATAAGCTTTCGTGGGCAAAGATCCACTTCATCAGATGCATCTGACAGCATGGGTCTTTGCCTATGAAAGCTTATGCTCCAATAGATCTGTTAGGCTGTGTCTATGCTACATGATAAAATCGATTTTAAAGCAGTTAGCTCGATTTTTACAATGTCGGTGTCTTCACTGTAAATACTATTAGGTCGATTTTAGGGAGCGCTAAGGTGGATATTATAACGCCGTTGAAAGCAACAGGGCATAGCATCAATTTTGAATTTGAAAGCTTGAATTAAGGCTAGTGTGGAAAGACCATGTCTTTAAATTGATTGTATTAGCCTCCAGAGGTGTCCCGTATGAATCCCACAATGCCCTGTAGTTGTCCACAATGGTTCCTTCTATCTCTGCTGCTCTCCAGGTGTGCAGGAATTAGGAAACAGGAAGCCCACAAATTGGAATCCGACACCAGGAAGCCTGTGGTGGCTAGCCTGTGGGAGTCATGCTTGTATGGGAGGCTGAGAAACTTCTTTATTATCACCGTGGTGATCGCATCTACCCATGAAAAAATAGCCCCAGAACGGTGGCTTCTTCCCTGCTCAGGAGATAGCAGGAGAGGCTGAGATTTTTTTTTCAGCACTGGGGCCAGCCCATGTCTCACCGCACCAGGTGACAGGTAGGCTGCGGGGGTTACTTGTTGTTTTTGCAGATGCAGACTAACAGGGCAGCCCTCTGATACATGTCTCTATAGACTAGTTGAGTCACTTGGCTAAACTTGCTGGCCTTTGACTATATTTATTTGGTGATTTCCGTAATTGCTTTCACTAAAAGACCTCTGTATGAAGAAAGTGTTTGTCCTTTAATAAGCAAGAGATCATGTGACAGACTATTGACCCCCTGTAGTTCATCATGGGTTTTCCTCTTTCAAACCACCATTATTTAAGGCAGAGTAACCAGCGAATAATCACTCTGTTAAATACAGTTCTCTGGTTTTAGGCATTGGGTCTATTCTGTCTAGTATTCTTCCACTGCCTGTTTTTGTGGAGCGACCATTCAAAGAGCCCACTCTCACCTACACCACAGAATGCTCCCCTTCTGCAGAGGGATATGGTAGCTATTTGCCTTGAAGCTGCCAGTGCTCTGTGACTGATGCTTTGTTTTACACAGACAATAAGGGTGATAGCTGGGGCATCTCAAGACCTGGCACAGATCTGTGGTACATCTGGTTGTGGAAAAAGTGGTTTTGTTCTTGGCTGTTTCTGTGTCTGTCTAACCTGGTGCACTCTGTATAATACAAGGGTGCGGATTACTTCATTCTTTTTTGGCTTCTTTACATAAGTAAACGTTGCCAGAAATGCTTCTCCTAGTTTCAGTCTGGAATTACAAGTATGCAATACTGTGACTTTTGATTAGCAGAGGGGAATTTTGAAATTCCCTTGAAATTTTGCAATAAATGAGACAGAAATCAGAAGCAGTCATAATGCATCAAGGTACAAAGTTTCACCCTGCCCTGCTTCTGCACGGCTATGTTCTTTATAACAAAAAGTGGAGGCGGTTCCTAGAGATACAAATCTCCCTTAATACATTGCTCTATACATCTTCTGGCATAAACTACAGCAGTCACTATTTTAAAATCATTGTCACACGGAAGCATCTGAAATGCAGTGGTTCTTCTTCGAGTGGTCCCCGTGGGTGCTCCACAATAGGTGTCGGGCTCGCCCGGCACCGCAGATCGGAATTCTTCTAGCAGTTTCTATTGGATCGCGCATGCGCCGAAGCGCGCCGCTCCCTTTCGCGCCCCCAGCCATGTGCGCGATCCGGTCCCTGCCAGTTCCTTCTCAACCGCCATCGGCTGCAGACGGAATCCGCTCAGGCTAAAGCCAGAGTCAGATAAGATAGTTGTTTTTACGTGTAGTTTGTTTGTTTTGTCACTATTAAAAAAAAAAGAGAGAGAAAGAGAATATCAGCTAGCAGAAAGAAGAGGAACGAAGGAGAGAGGGGCGGACAAGAAGGCTAGTTAAGCTGTCCACTGCCCTGCAGGCCGGTGGTTGTTATTTGGGGTAAAAAGGCACTGATTACAGGTTAAGTACCCTATTAACAGTAAAGACTCACTGCGATGGCCTCCTCGGGGTTTAAGAAGTGTGAGTCATGCCACGAAGCTATGCTGGCCTCTGATGGGCATAGTGAATGCATTCGCTGCCTGGGGGAATCACACGTTACCCAGAAGTGTTCTCACTGTACTAAGCTTACAGCCAGGGCCAGGAAAGACAGAGAGATGAGGCTCAAAATGATCTTGTTTGATAAGGCTCTCCAGCCGGAACCGCCGGAGAAGCCTCACGCAGAAGGCCCTCTGGGTTGCATAAGAGGAAGGCAGCCTCTTTGACCCCCTCGGTGCAGAAGAGGAGGAAACTCTCCCCAGCTCGATCCTTGCTGGCGGTCCCAGCGAGCAGGATGAGCAGAACGCAGAGTCCCCAGCCGTGAGCTCATGAAAGCGGTAGCGCAGCAGCGCACGTGGCAGAGGCTGAGCCTCCAATTACACAACAGACGGCACGCAAGGCGCTGCGAGCGCCAGAATCAGCGGCGCCGATGGCGCAGGGGCACCCGGCACAGAGCCTACCGGTGCCGGAGGAAGCTACCCGCACGGCACCGCAGCTGACTGTGCCCAGCACGGCGCCGACAACGGGGCCGAGATCCCCGGCATGGGAAGGGGCAGTGCCCACCCCGCAGGGGAGGGGCAAGGCAAAAGCAAAAGCTCGGCACCGCAGTCCATCTCCAGACAGGGCTGCGCTGCCCTTATCACCTAGCCCTCCCCCTGAGATACACACACCACACCGGCGGGCTGTGACTCCACCGGCTTATCTAGGACCTCCCTCTCTGTTCCTCCAACCAATTTCACTCTGGCTTGGACCACCTTCACCATTTCTGGGCACGGATCCCCTTGAGTACTATCACAAACCAGCTTCACCACTATCTATGTCATCGCGGAGGTCCTGCTCTCCCAGACATCATGGGTACACTCTCCAATCGTGGTCCAGGTCTCCATCACTGGGCTCTTGCCCATGCTGCTGTGGTCGTCCTCATCATGCTGAACACAGACACCACAGGTCTAGATCCCGGGGCAGGTCCTCCCCTGCTTCTCAATACCCCCGTGTACACTCTCACTCTGGGACGGGAACACAGTTGTCTCAGGGGGAGTTAGGTCCAGAATCCCGGGACCTTCCTTCACAATCCTCCAGGGAGCAACTATATCATCGACTGCAGGAACCAGAGGATTTGAGGGAGGTTTACCCCAGTGGTTCCTCCTCATCCTCCCCAGATGAGGCCATGGCCCCCGGGGATGTCTCCCCCCCAGATGACCTTAAACAATTCCAGGAACTGTTCAAAAGAGTAGCTTTCACGCAGGACATTCAAATAGCAGAGGTGCAGGAGAAGCATCATAAACTCCTGAAAAATTTGAGACCCCCAGCTTCATCCAAAATCGCTATCCCGCTGGACGAAGCCATTATGGAGTCAGCCACTAACATATGGCAGACCCCAGCCTCTATTCTGCCTATGAACAAGAGAGCGGATAAGAAGTACTTCATCCCAGTCAAGGGGATGGAGTTCCTCTTTAGTCACCCACAACCAAATTCTTTCGTGGTTGAATCGTCCCAGCAGAGGTCGAAGGAGTCTCAGTACAAATAGGGGGGATCGGATAAAAATGCTAAGAAGCTAGAGCTGTTTGGCAGGAAGGTATATTCCTCCTCTACCCTATTACTGAGAATGGCAAATTATGCGGCACACCTATCAAACCACAACTTTGACAATTACTCCAGACTTACTCCCCTCATGGATTCACTCCCGGAAGACAAGAAGCTGGTGTTAAAGGCGATTGTTCAAGAGGGCTATGCAGCATCGCGGACGGGAGTCCAGATTGCCCTGGACGTGGCGGACACAGTGGCATGTTCAACAGCTACAGCAGTGGTCATGCGTAGGGAATCCTGGCTCCAGACGTCTGGTATCCCCAGGGACCTGCAGGTGAAGATTGTGGATCTTCCCTTTGATAAACAAAAGCTGTTTGCGGACTCAACCGACTCGGTCCTCCACTCCAGCAAGGACTCAAGGGCCACACTTAGAACCTTGGGCATTTATACTCCCCCATACAAGAAGAAGAAATTTTATCCTCAGCAAAGACGCTACGCTTACCAACCACAGTGTGCTCAATATCAGCGAGGCTACGACCAAGGGCGCCATCAACAGCAGCAGCAGTACAGAACTCCCAGGCAACGTTCTCAACAAAGCCTACACCCTCGGGGCAGGCCCACAGACAACAAGTTTGACGGGTATGTCGGGGGCTGCACTATCAACACCATCGCTCAATGCCATTCTCATCTCATGTTCCATCATCGCCTCAAACCATTCCACTCCCAATGGCAAAAGATTACGACGGACAGATGGGTGCTAGAGATTATAGCAACGGGTTACACAATCCCCTTCCAGTCACGTCTACCGACGAAGCCTCCCGCCAGGCCTCATCTCAGAGATGCTGCCCACGAGGCGAGGCTCAAGCAGGAGGTGGATCACCTTATGTTCATAGGGGCGGTGGAAAGAGTGCCATAGCAATTCCAGGGGAAAGGTGTTTATTCACGCTACTTCCTAACAGAGAAGAAAACAGGAGGCTGGAGGCCGATCTTGGATCTACAGGGCCTCAACTGTTACTTGTGCAAGCAACGCTTTCGGATGATCACAGTTGCCTCCATACTTACGGCACTGGACGATGGAGACTGGTTTGCAGCCCTCGAATTACAAGATGCTTACTTTCATATAACAATCCACCCAGCATACAGACGCTTCCTCCGCTTCACGGTCGGCAGGGAACATTTCCAGTACATTTTACCAAAACCCTGGCAGTGGTATCAGCCTAACTGCACAGACGGGGGGTGTTTATTTTCCCATATCTGGACGACTGCCTGCTGAAAGGGACCTCAAAGGCAGAGGTCTTACGCATGATACGCGTCACCGCGGACATGTTTACTTCGCTGGGCCTAGTTATCAACCTTGCAAAGTCAAAGACCGAGCCCACACAAGATATAGAGTTCATAGGGGCATGCATAAACTCTATCACAGCAAGAGTATACCTGGCCGACGCCCGCTTCCGCGCCATCAGCTCACTGGTGCAAGTCATGATGTACAGCCCCACTGTGCCGGTCCTAATGTGCCTACAGCTGTTCGGCCACATGGGGCAGCAACGTTTGTGGTACAGAATGCCAGGTTACACATGCGAAGCCTGCAGCATTAGCTGGCGAGTGTTTACAAACCGGCCTCCCATACTATCCACAAAGTAGTGTCGCCCACGACAGAGGTGCGCAGATCCCTAGCGTGGTGGAAAAATCCCAAGAATCTGCTAGTGGGGGTGCCTTTTCACCAACCACAAATTTCTATTTTTCTTACTCCCGACGCCTCCCACATAGGATGGGGAGCGCACATTGGCAGCAAGGTGACGCAAGGGCTATGGTCACCTGCAGAACAGACACTGCACATAAACATACTGGAGCTCAGAGCAGTGTTCAACGCGTGCAGACATTTTCGAGATTACCTGCATGGCAAAGTAGTCGGGATCAATACCGACAATACCTCCACTATGTTCTACATCAATCGACAAAGAGGGGCACGATCCCGTGCGCTATGCGCGGAAGCAGTCTGATTGTGGAACTCGTGCATCGCCAACAACATAACGTTGAAAGCCTTGTACTTGCCGGGCGCTCACAACGTGAAGGCAGATCAGCTGAGCAGGCGCTTCGCACTCACGCACGAATGGCAGATCTGCTCCGACCTGCTATGGCGCATATTTCGTACATGGGGGTTTCCCCAAGTCGATTTGTTTGCCACCCAGTACAACAAGAAGTGTCTCCAGTACTGCTCCAGAACAGGAATAGGGCGGGGGTGCCTGGGGGACGCATTCATGATTTCTACTTTACGCGTTTCCCCCCACAATGCTTATCCACAAGGTTCTGCAGAAAGCCAGAAGGGAGAGATCTCGCATGATACTCTTAGTCCCAACTTGGGACCGGCAACAATGGTTTCCCTTGCTTCTGCGCATGTCGGATCGCCCACCACTTCCCCTACCGGAGGCGCCGGACTTACTCACGCAGGCTCAGGGGTCCATAGTGCACCCGCACCCTCAGGGTCTGCGCCTACAAGCATGGTTAATCCATGGCTCAGCACCTTAGAGAGCATGTGTACGGAGGGAGTACAACAAGTCCTGGAGTGTAGCCGAAGGACCTCCACCAGGAGGACTTATGAACAGAAATGGACTCGATTTACAGCCTGGTGTTCCGCCAAGCAGTTAGCTCCCCTTGACGTTCCTATAACCATAATACTAGAATACCTATTGGACCTCAAACGAGACGGGCTTTCTCTATCCTCGCTAAAGGTCCACCTCGCTGCTATATCAGGTTTTCCGCATACAGAGGAAGGGCCCACTGTATTCGCCCACCCTATCGTCACAAGGTTCTTGAAGGGGCTGGTAAACCTGTACCCTCCTCGAAAACCGCTTCCACTGTCATGGAGTTTGGACTTGGTGCTCAGCACGCTATCGGGACCACCCTTCGAACCATTAGCCACGGTACCCCTCTGACTCCTTACGATGAAAACAACCTTCCTCCTTGCGATTACGTCAGCCCGCAGAGTGAGCAAGCTCGCAGCAGTGATGGTAACGCCACCCTGCACAGTATTCTCAAAGGGGGCAGTAACCTTACAGTTACACCCAGACTTCGTTCGAAAAGTTTCTTCGGAGTTCCATCTTAACGAACCAATAGTTTTACCCTTGTTTTACCCGAAGCCTCACAGCTCCAGCAAGGAGGCACGCCTACATCTCCTAGACGTGAGAAGGGCGTTGGCCTTCTACATAGACAGAACTAAGTCCTTCCGGAAAACAGACAGGCTTCTAGTCTCTCTCGCTCCCAGGTCAAAAGGGGAAGGCCTCTCTTCACAGAGAATTTCAAAGCACATCGTGTCCTGTATAAAAATGTGCTACGAGCTTCGAAAGACCCCTTTGCTGGCCCCGCCTAGGGCTCACTCCACCAGGGCGGTGTCAGTGTCAACAGCCTTCTTCAAGGGCATCGCATTAAAAGACATCTGTAGAGCGGTGACCTGGTCATCCTACCACACCTTCGCCAAGCATTATGCCCTACATCGAGTATTTGAGGAGGATACCCAGCTGTCAACAGCAGTCCTCTCGGGGGCAAGCTGCACATGAATCGATTACCCACCTCCTTACTTGGGTTACTGCTGGGTAGTCACCTATTGTGGAGCACCCACGGGGACCACTCGAAGAAGAAAGAGAAGTTACTCACCTGTAGTAACGATGGTTCTTCGAGATGTGTCCCCATGGGTGCTCCACCACTCACCCATCCACCCCGCTTCGGAATCTCTGTCTGATGTTTTTCAGGCGCATCCGAGGTGGTTGGTCAAGGAACTGGCGGGGACCGGTTCGCGCACATGGCCGGGGGTGCGCAAGGGAGCGGCGCATGTTGGCACATGCGCGATCCAATAGAAACTGCTAGAAGAATTCTGATCTGCGGTGCCGGGCGAGCTCGACACCTATTGTGGAGCACCCACGGGGACACATCTCGAAGAACCATTGTTACTACAGGTGAGTAACTTCTCTTTTCTTTGTGTAAGTATTTGAAGACAATAGGATAATTAAGATAACTGAAGTATTGTATGCAGTAATGTACGCATGTTGACCCCAGGATATTAAGAAAGACAAGACGAGTGAATTTTTGAGCTGACACAGGTGAAGGTGACTTGAAGACTCCCCTGTCAGCTCAAAAGCTTATGTTTCTCACAAACAGAAGTTTGTCTAATGAAAGATATTGCCACATCCAGTTTGTCACACTAAAATGGTGACTTTTAAATGAAACCCACTGTCTCTCTCACTGCAACTGGAAATGCCCATAATGCATTGCTCAAGTATCTACCTTATTAATCCCTCACGCCTTAGCTCTACCAATAGATCAAGGAGATGCATATTGGGGCCTTCAGTGTCTTGCATGCAGATAGCTAAGGAGCATCTTTCAGCAAACTAAAAATGTGTTAATCTCCTAGCTGCCTGTGCTGAGTCACTTTGTCATCAATCATGGCTTTTTTGATCCTAACTAAATTATTTTAGTTCCGTAAAGAGAGTTTTCAGAAAGACATTTTTCCAATTGATAGATTATAACTTAAAGCTGCTTTTGGATTTTAGGTTTGATATGATTCTCACGTTATTTTTGTGGGAGTATAGTGTTCATGGTAGCTACCATGATAATTAAGTCTGAGATCCCCTCTTTTCCAGGTGCTCAGAAGTTCCTAAAAACTGTTTAGTTGGTATGAAACACAACACGTTCAGGCTCATCCTAAAGAGGAATTTGGTTTGTTTTCTACTTAATGGGTGAAATCTGTTCAACTGTTTGAGAGATGATCTTGAGATTTTGTTATACCTATGGTGTTATTGCCCAGTGTCTTCCAGCTAGTCCTTTGGAGCTGCCGTTATTGCATTTGTAAAGCCCTGCAAATCCATGGATATAGCTTTATAGCTGCAGGTAGCTGCATCCTTGGCTCATTTTTGCTGATACAGATGCAAAATTTGTATCTGCTCAATGCCTTTGGAGCCATAGTAAAATTGCAGCATTTCCCCAGGACTGCTTCCAGCATAATAATTGAAGTCACGCGTCATTTTGTGTACACATTAATGAAAAGATTTTGTAAATCACCATTACAACAAAGGTCCATGAAGTCAAATATCGATGAGAGTTACTCAGTGATGCTTTTCCCAACAGTATTGTACTATCACCATCCCACACCAAAAATTTATTTTACAGTAAATCACAAAAACCTGATGCAATTTAGCCAAGACAATGAGGTGCACTGATGAATATGAAGATATCTAGATGGTGAGACACTCAAACACTACAATACTGAGGACCACGTAAGCATGTTAGACAGCATACAATAGGTTTTACAAGGATAAGTTTCACCTCACTATGTCAGCTTTATCAAACACTTTCCCAGAATTCTAATATTATGCCTGATTTGTTTAGACTTTCAAAAGGCTAGGTAACCAGAGGTTGAGTGGGTAATGGAATGGCACTTATATGAGTAAGGAAGAGGAGTTTTCTTTCAAAAGACAAAAATGGGATGTGAAACCTTTAGATGGGACAAGGCGTTAACTTCCTCTTTGTTGAAAATTCCGCAGGAAAAACTGTTTTCTCAATACCCAAGCCATATAGTCACATCATTCAGTGTTCGTCCTGGCTAGGATGATTTAGTTAGGGTGGATCCTGCTTTAGGCAGGAGACTGGACTTGATGACCTCCTGAGGTGCCTTCCAGCCCTACGATTCTATGATTCAACGTTTTCAATTGTAAAAACCCAGAAACAAAGATATTTTTGTAAAAGCAAACGAATATGTGGTTCAGATCCATGAGATATAAGTGAGAGAGCTCTAAAATTATATCTACAAAAAAGGAACTGTTACAGTTTAAAGCATAAAAACATACAGTAGGATCTCAACATTCGTGAGGGTTCCATGTTGAGAACCTGGCAAATGTTGAATTTTGCGAATATGGCAGCCCTTGGCCTGCCGGGAGCCCCAGAGGAAGCAGCTGCTGCCAGCGCTCAGTGCCCCAGAGCCCCAGGGAAGGAGTGGCTCACAGCCACTCATGAATATTGGTTCATGAGTATGGAGACCCTACTGTACTTTCATTATTGAAAAAGCTTGGGAAATCAAATCATTTTGTATAAACCCTGCATATGGACTAACATATAAAACAAACGTTGTTGGATTTTGGGATACTTTTTCATGTGTATCATGAAGAGTAGGGGTACACAGCCATTGTGGCTAGCAGAGGAATTGGATGGGTGAGGATGTGGAATACACATCCAACTCCTGTCAGGCTTTTAAAGTTGTGTCTTGTGCACAAAACATTCGCAAACTCCATTACATTTGGTTCATTCGTTGACAGGAATGGTGTAAGAGTGTGAGAGGAAGGCCAGGCAGGGCAGGGGTTAAACAGGACCTGTTGGCCCAATCAGACCCATTCCGGTTCATCTGCAGCCAGTGTCAGGCCTGGAGGGGTATAAAGGAAGGGAAGCCAGCCCAGTTCATGGCTGAGCAGCCAAGAGGCAGGCGCTGGGTCTGAGGCAGCAAAACATGAGCCAGAGCTGCCAACTGGTCAGCCGCCGGAGGGCAGAGCCTCAAGACCCTCCCCCAGGCACAATGGGGGGGGAGCCTCTCCCAGGGATCCCCTCTCCCACCGGAGGGGAAACTAGCTTCTTGGGGCCATGCCCCAAACTTGTCCATTAGACTCTTCTGTGGGGGCTAAAGACCCACACCCCTGACCCTGGCCCTGGCAAGGGGGTCTAGCCACTAGGCCACCCTATCACCAGTGGGAACCATTCACACATGGTGGAGAATGTGGGGTATTACCCAGGCCCTGTGGAAGGGCTATCCTACTGTGACAGCCATAGACCCAGGAAATGCGAACAGCTGAAGCAATGGAGCCCCTGCTGAAGTGGATGATTGGGCAAACGAGCCTTGTTTAACCCCTGCCATGCCCGGCCTTCCTCTCACACTCTTACAAATGGTTTATCCAGACTGATACTTTTTGTCTTTACTCCAAATGGCTTTTTGTGTAAGTTGGGAAATACTGCTCAGCCTGCGGCTATTCAGATATCACCTGGACGGCCTATACCACCCTGTGGTGCAACGTGGCACTGCAGTCTTCTAGTGTAATGAAAAACGTAATCACTTCTCAAAATGAAAAATGGCTAAATACGTTTCAGCCATGACTCAAAAATAAGCTACGCAACATTTAAAAACTCAGAAGACAAGATGGTTTTGTGATTAAGATACAGCACTGGGATTCAAGAGTCATGTTCAAATCTCTGTTAAGCCACAAACTTCTCTTTGACTTCGAGCAAGTCATGCCATCTGTCTGTGCTTCAGTCCCAGATGGACAAAATGGGGCAATTAATGTTTCCTGTCTCTCATGTCTATTTAGATTGCAAGCTTTCTGGGCCAGGGGCAGTCTCTCACTAAAAATTTGGGTAGCAGGTAGCAAAAGGAAGCCCTGGTCTTTGGGACCGCTAAGTATTACTGTAATACAGATATATGAGAGACAATCTTTATCATTAATTCCTTGTACCAAGACAGAATACCATAATAAAAATTAGAAAGCTATCATGTGACTGACTTTTCCTCAGCACTCTTCTGGATTTCAGTGGGGTAAGTCTGATTTTTAAAAGAAAATTACAGTATTGCCAAGAAGAGTTTCTGAACCAGATAACCCATCAACTTATTTAATCAATTCCTAACATAACAAAATTAATGATCCCTTCTATGTAGTACTACCTATCCAATTAAAGCTTTCAAGGCTCTCAGTCTATATCTAGATTACAGGGATTTGTTGGCAGCAGTTTGTGTCAGAAGGTATCTTGGGACAAAACGTGTGCTGATAGATCATGTCCAGAACACGAGGTGGCTCAAAAGAGCAATCTGCTCTGTCAACAGAGAGTGTTGGACTGCCTGGCCCCTCTATCAGCAAAACAGACTCTCGGAACCATGTCTGACAGTGTCACAGACATGGGAGCCCCAGCAAGACGTGCCCTTAAAGAGATCCGCCCCCTCCTCCCAGACACCCATGTTCTGCTTCTGCTGCAGGCATGACTACCTCCTTGAGGGACAGGACAGGTAGCACAGGGCTTCATGGCGTGGTGGGCAACACACCTGGTTCCAGGGACCCATGCTGCTGGAGCTGCCCCTGGGCTTGCGGTGGCCCCATACAAAGCTGCTCCAGCAGCTGCTGAACTCCATGACAGCCATCCTCCTCTTCTGCACAGACGATGAGTACAAGACCACCTGTGAGGACCTTGCCCTGTCTACAGCACCATCACACCTGCAACACCCCACTTCAGTGCACAGGTGGCTCTGGTGGCACTGCAACAGTTCCAACTGGTGGGACCAGCTGGTCATGTGGCAGTGGGATGACCAGCAGTGGCTCTAGAATTTCCAAAAGCAGAAGGACACCTTCCTGGAGTTCTGTGCCAGGCTCATTCCTGCCCTCTGGAGACAGGACACCTGGACATCACTGTAGAGAAGCAGGTAGCAGTGGGCAACGAGTTCGGTGTGGGGAAGTCCCCTTGTCAGGGCCCTCCTCATGGAGGTAATGCACTTTTGGTCTGCTGTCCCTGCACATAGGTAGGGGGCATGTCCCACCAAAGGGGGACACTCAGGAAGCAGGGTTGGGGTTTGAGGGGTGGGAATGGGAAGGGAAGCTCCATCCACAGGGAACAAGCCATTCCACCCTTGCACAGCCCTGCTGCTGGGGGGGCAGCCTTACAGGGGGGCTCCAGAAGAGCTTGGGGGGTACAGGAGGGGGACAGGAGACAGGACCCCCCCCTGGACCGCAGGGACTCCCTCCCTCAGTCCCTGATGTGTGTGATCAGTTTCCTCCCTCTGCAGGTCATGATGGCCATCCACACAATCATGCTGCGGAGGGTCATCAGTCTGGGAGAGGCTGACAAAGTCATGGCCTGATTCACGGCCCTGGAGGTCCTGAACTGCACTGGGGCCACGGATGGCATCCATAACCATGCCATGAAGCATAGCGCAGCCAAGTACATCAATCACAAGGGCTACTTCTCAATGGTGCTACAGGCCCTGGTTGACCACCATGGACAGTTCATGGACATTTACACAAGGTGGACGGACTGGGCACACGGCACACGTGTGCCACAACTCCAGCCTGTGCTGGAGGTGGGACCATTCATTCCCACATCCTGAACTGGTGGTCAGAGATGTTTAGATGCCTCTCATGCTCTGGCTGATGACACCTTGTATTGGCCTGCTGGACCTGGTCAACGCCTGCCTCATCTGGGCCAGGCCGCAGACCAACTGCACCTTCAGCTGCCTCAAGGCATGCTTCAAGTGTCTGCTCACCCACCTGGATGACACAAACAGGGAAGAACTAGTTGGAGAAATAGAAGTGGGTGGAAACCTGGGCTGCAACGACCATGAGATCATAGATTTCACAACACGGACAAAAGGAAGAAATGTGAGCAGTAAAATACAGACCCTTGATTTCAGAAGAGCAGACTTGAACTCCCTGAGAGCACTGATGAGCAGGATCCCTCAGGAAATGAGGAAGAAGTGGAAAAGAGTTCAAGAGAACTAGCAGTATTTTAAAGAAGTCTTACTGAAAGCACAGGAACAAACCATCCTGCTGCACAGTAAGAAATGCAAACATGGTAGACAACCAGCTTGGCTTAACAGGGAAATCCTTAGTCAGCTTAAACTCAAAAAGGATGCATACAAGAAATGGAAACGTGGACAGTTGACTAAGGAGGAGTATAAACATATGGCTGGAGAATGCTGGGCAGTAATCAGGAAAGAGCAAGCACAATTGGAACTGCAGCTGACAAGGGATGTGAAGAGTAACAAGGAGGGTTTCTACAGGCATGTTAACAATAAACGGTTTATCAGAGAAGGTGTGGGACCGTTACTTGATGAGGGAAGTAACCTCGTGACAGATGATGTAGGAAAAGCTGAAGTACTCAGTGCTTTTTTTGCCTCAGTCTTCATGGACAAAGTCCACTTCCACATGATGGTCCTAGACAATGCAGTATGGAAAGGTGGAGGGCAGCCATCCGTGGGGAAGGACCAAGTTCTGAGCGATCTAGAAAAACTAGAAGTACACAAATCCATGGGTCTGGATTTAATGCACCAGAGGGTACCAAGGAATTTGGCAGATGTCATTGCTGAACCTTTGGCCATTATCTTTGAAGACTCTTGGAGATCGGGGGAGATACTGGATGACTGGAAAAAGGCAGTTGTAGTGCCCATCTTTAAAAAAGAAAAGAAGGACAATCCAGGGAACTATAGACCAGTTAGCCTTACCTCAATCCCTGGGAAAATAATGGAGGGAATCCTCAGGGAATCCATTTTGGAGAACTTGGAAGAGCGGAAAGTGATCAAAAGTAGCCAACATGGATTCACCAGGGCGAGTCCTGCCTGACGAGGTAACAGGGTCTGTGGACATGGGGAAATCAGTGGATGTGATATACCTTGACTTCAGCAAAGCTTTTTGATACGGTCTCCCACAACATTCTTGTCCATAAGTTAAGATCGCTTGAAAGCTGGCTTGAGGGTCGGGCCCAATGGGTAGTGATCAATGGTTCAATATCTGGATGGTGGTCAGTTTCAAGTGGAGTGCTGCAAGGCTCGGTTCTGGGGCCGATGTTGTTCAACATCTTTATTAATGATCTGGATGAGGGACTGGATTGCACCCTCAGCAAGTTTGCAGATGACACAAAACTAGGGGGAGAGGTCGATACGTTGGAGGGTAGAGAGAGAATTCAGAGGGACCGGGATAAATTGGAGGACTGGGCCAAAAGAAATCTGATGCGGTTCGACAAGGAGAAGCGTAGAGTCCTGCACCTGGGGCAGAAGAATCCAAGGACTGGGGACCGAGTGGCTCAGCAGCAGTATGATGGAAAGGGACATAGGGGTTATGGTGGATGAAAGGCTGAATATGAGTAAACAGTGTGCCCTTGTAGCCAAGAAGGCTAATGGCATATTAGGGTGCATTAGGAGGAGCATTTTGAGCAGATCTAGAGAAGTAGTTATTACCCTCTATTTGGCACTGGTGAAGCCACATCTGGAATATTGTGTCCAGTTTTGGGCCCCTCAGTATAAAAAGGATGTGGATTTGCTGGAGCAGGTTCAGCAGAGGGCAACAAAAATGGTTAAGGGTCTGGAGCACAAGACCTATGAGGATAGGCTGAGGGGTTTGGGCTTGTTTAGTTTACAGAAGAGAAGACTTAGGGGTAATTTAATAGCAGCCTTCAACTTCCTGAAGGGGAGCTCTAAAGAGGAGGGTGAGAAACTGTTCTCAGTGGTGTCAGATGGCAGAACAAGGAGCAATGGTCTGAAGTTGAAGAGGGAGAGGTGTAGGTTAGATATTAGGAAAAACTACTTCACCAGGCGGGTGGTGAAGCACTGGACTGCGTTGCCTAGAGAAGTGGTGGATTCTCCATCCCTCAAGGTTTTTACGTGCCAGCTTGACAAGGTCCTGGCTGGGATGACTTGGTGGGGGGGGTTGATCCTGGTTGAAGCAGGGGGCTGGACTAGATGACCTCCTGAGGTCCCTTCCAGGCCTATGATTCTGTAACTCTGTGATGTGGGGGAGCACAACATCCACCAAGTTGTGGTAGTGTGGTGTGGTATGTCCTGCACAACATTGTGGAGGGCAAAGGGGAGGCCTTCTTTCCAGGGAGGGGGTCAGATGCCAGTTGTGAGGGGCATGCTTATGAGCAGCCAGGCACAGCTGCCATCTGCTAGGGCCATCAGGGCGGGGTGTAGATCCACAAGGCCCTGAGGGAGAGCTTCTCCCACGGCCCCCAGTAGCCCTCCCCAGGACACCCCCAGCAGGAGCCTCCGACCCACAGCCCTACCCTGTCCTCACCACAACCCCTCCCTCCACCACCTCTCCCCTCCCCAACCCCTGCACAATGAAGAGGGATGCAGGTGTGGTGAATGAATAACTGTTTTAATGAAAAAACATGCAAATGAAACACTGTAATGCCAAAGTGTTTCCAAAGTGCAAACATCTTTGAACTATTTATGGGGCGGCCTTTGGACAGGGTTGGGGGCCTCAGAATAGGAAGGGGAGCTTCAGGCCGGGGTGGGGCTGCAAACCCAAGAGTGAGTGGAACCCTTACTGCCATCAGCCTCGGGATCCCCTCCCAGCGTGGGGCTGGTCTCGGGCCTGGAATAGAGGGAGGTATGGGTGGGAAGGGGTTGAGGTGGGACCTCGGTGGGCAGGGGGGATCCTGGGGGATCGGAGGTGGCCATGGCCATTGCCCATTGGAGCAGGTACAGGATGCCATTGGGCCCTGAGCTGCCACTCTATTATCCCTGTCATGGCTCACAGGGTGGCATTGTGGCCCCATGGAGATCCTCATAGAGCCTCCAACAGCCCCCCACAGCTGCAGGCTCGGCATGGTGGTGAGGTGTGGGGGGGGTTGGCTTGTCCTGATGGCATTGTGGGGGTGGCTGAGCCCTTGGTCAGTGTTGTTCCATCTGTAACAACGATAAGGAGCAGAGCTGGTGAGGCATTTATACAAGGCAGCCCCTGAAGCCAGGCCCCTCACCAACACCCCCCACGGGCCAAGGCATAGGGATGTCCCAGGAGCAGAGCCATGTGTGGCCTGCACATCAGGCCCTGCCATGCTGGGGCTTCACGGTGCCTCTGGGACTGTACTACCCACTGAGGCCCCTCCCCCACTCGACGGGTGCATGACAGGGGGGTGTCAGACCACAGGGGGGGTCCCCTTATGGGTGGTGGGTGAGCTGGGAACAGCTCAGCCCTCCCTCGGGCCCACACATACCCCGGAAGCTTGCGGCACTGTCCATGGGAGCAGGTGCTGCCTCTCCCCTACGGGCGTGCCTGCATGCCGCACTTCTTGGTGTGACTGGGGTCAGGCCGGAGCCCTTGTGGCTAGCTTATGTCCAGCTATGGCTGGCGCTGGGAGGGGCCTCAATGGGGCCTGGGGCTTGTCTGGCCTCCCATGAGGCTGGCAGCAGGATGTCACCCGTTCCCAAGGGCTGTCTGCTGCGGCTGGGTGCTGCACGCTCTCCTGCTGCATGTGCTGGGATCACAGTGCAAGGTCCGGCTCACGCTGGCGAAGAGATGCTCGGAGCAACCCCCATGCCCGGGGGGTGTAATGTGTGGGGTGCTCACCAGAGGGACCCTTGCCCAGCTCCAGGGACACCCCAGACTTGGCCCGGCTGCTAGGGACTGGCTCCAAGTTGAGAATGAGGCTGCTAGCCTCTGAGTCCAGCTCTGGGTGGCGGTGTTGGGGCTGGGCTGCCTCCTCCTCCTCCTCATCCTTCTCCTCGTTAGTGACCATGTTAATTTAAGCTCCCACCCGTACCCCATTCCTAGGGCTCAGGGTGCAATTCCCCATGGGTATGCAGGAGCTGTCTCACTGAAAAAGCCTTACACAGAATATTCTTATTTTATATTTATTTACAATTACCAAGAAAACAGAATACATGCTAAGCACACAGTGTCATGCTCACCAGTCCTGGTAAAGGCAGGCAGACTTTCCCTGTGGGGGCAAAATCAGTCTCTGGAGGCTGATTGCTGCACCGCAGAGTCTGGCCGTTCTGGTCTTGGAAGTCTTGGGGGGGTGAGGCCTCACAGGTTTGTTTTTTTTTTTCCTTAAAGTGCTCCTTCTTCCATCCTCCTTCCTGTCTTGTCTTCCTTCTTGGACCCCAGTTTAAGTAGTGAAAATTTAGTCCTGTTCAGCTATACCTTGACCAAGTATTTTTAGTATAATTTTACTAATCAATCGTAACCTACTGTAACAGCAGATGGGAACAATTACAAACCAGACAGACTATCCAGAAAACAGCAGAAAAGTGAAGACAATCATCATAGAACGACAAATATCGGGGGTAGCCAAGTTAGTCTGTATCTTCAAACACAACAAGTCCTGTGGCACCTTATAGATTAACAGATATTTTGGAGCACAAGCTTTCATGGGCAAAGACCCGCTCCCACGCATCTGACGGAATGGGTCGTTGCCCCCCCAAAAGCTTATGTTCCATCACAGAATGGGAACCCACAACCTCAGCTATTGATAAGTCGTTTCCTGCCAGACAAACTTTTATTAACTAAGTTTTCTTTACCCATCTTGAGATATGTTTACTTATCTGGTAACAGTGGGTGGCATTAGGATGTGGTCTTTTTCTTAACAGCTTGATGTGATGCTATTGTACTGAAATGTAGCTAGGATGTAAGTAGGTGACATGTAGCTTTACAGTTACTGGCTGCTGCTCTTCATTCTGGCTGCAGAAGAGCTCTAGGCCTCTCAATATGACTATAGAAAAGCCATATTGGCTATACTGTTACAATTGAGGGGTAAATTAGAACTAAACCTATGACCTAATTAGAACTAAACCTATAGACCTATGAAGAAAGGCTGAAAGAATTGGGCTTGTTTAGTTTGGAAAAGAGAAGATTGATGGGGGACATGATAGCAGTTTTCAGGTATCTCAAAGGGTGTCATAAGGCAGAGGGAGGGAACTTGCTCTTCCTTGCCTCTGAGGATAGAACAAGAGGCAATGGACTGAAATTGCAGCAGGGGAGGTTCAGGTTGGACATCAGGAAAAAGTTCCTAACTGTCAGGGTGATCAAACACTGGAAGGAATTGCCAAGGGAGGTGCTAGAATCTCCATCACTGGAGCTATTTAAGAAGAGGTTAGATAGATGGCTTTCAGGGATGGTCTAGAAAGTGCTTGGTCCTGCCATGTGGGCAGGGGGCTGGACTCGATGGCCTCTCGAGTTCCCTTCCAGTCCTACTCTTCTATGATTCTAAATAACAGCACAGAACACTGAGAGCTAGCACTGGTGGCTGTAAACAAACTCTATGGGGCCACAGGTAACTTGGCTACATCCATGATAAATGGTCATCCAGCTAACAAATATCATGCCGGATTATGGGTGTTGTCGGAAGAGAGAGTTCCAGATTACAGAGGTTCAACCTGTATTTATTTATTTATTGTAAGAACTGAAATATTGTAAACTGTTAAACCACACAAAAAGGATAAGCCTCTTCTCTTTTCGTGACTTCTATGCAAGCTAGGTTTTTCATTACAACCTCAGTATGGCCACGTCTGCATGGCCTGGGTCGTCAGCTCTGCTACAGACAGCACTATGCCAAGCAGGTTTCTGGAAACTGATAATGCTTTCCCATTTGCATACCCATGCAGCTAATTAGCATAGCCGTGTGAGATTTCGCTCTCAGCCTAGGGGTCTGCCGGCAGGAAAGAGGCCGTGTAGACATGCCTCTGCTGGCTAAACCCCCCTCTGTCACCTGTCCTTATTCCTGCCTGAGCAAGACTGGCAACAGAGGGGGATTTAGTCAGCAGACGTATGTCTGCATGGTCTCTTTCCTGCTGGCAGACCCCTCTGCCGAGAGCAAAATCTTTCACAGCTATGCTAATTAGCCACATGATTATGCAAATGGAAAGCCATTTGCAATTTCTGGAAACCTGCTTAGCATAGCTCTGTGGCAGCAGAGCTGACCACCCGGGCCAGGTTTACTTTTCAAACAAATATTTTTCACCTACAGCTTCCATAACCAAGCAACCTATAGTTGAGAGGTTCTAGGATCTTTGATTCACAGGGCATCATTGGAGCCATGGATTTTATTTTTTTACTACAATCTGGATAAGATCTTCTATTATACAATTTAACAACAGTGGTTCTTAGCATACTCTAAAAACACCACATGCTCTAATGCTGACCTTTTAATGTTGGAAGTCTCCTCTTTCTTCTCCTTCCCAATAGTTTCTTCTGTGATTGTTGCTCTATTAGTCCTTTTGGCTGTTGGGTAACCCACTTACAGAAACTTTTTCCCAGCATGCCTTTTTGAGTGTAGGCCCTTTTAAATTAGCAGAATCAACCTGTTCTACCACGAAAGTACCCATTTTGTAAATGATTATTATGAGCAATACTTTCAGCTCTTGCAGTAGGTTCATACTCTTAACTTTTATAATTTCTTTTCTTTTTACGTTAGTGGGAATAGCACAGTCGTATAATGCTGCTAACAGCTTTTAGTTAATATTATAGTAAGATTCTGAACTACACTGTCATTTCATTTGTGGGGAATAAAATAGCCGTGCTAGTTTAGCGCACTCTCGGATATTCTCTCTCTAAAGTGTAAACTTCACAACATACCTTTAAGTAAGGGAAGTGTTATTATTCTTGTGACAGAGTCTGTGATATGTCTGTATTGAACTGGGAACTCCATTTGTTCTGTGACTTCCGTTTAGTGCTTTACTGCCCATTTTGTGTGCCAGTTGCCTTTTTTGGTCTAAGTGGGTGGGAACAGCCTGACTTTGACAGATATATTCTGTTCCAGATACCACCCTGCCCACAGCCGGCATGACTGCCTCTGCAACCCCCAGTGCGGGGGGACAGGGTGAGCTGCTGCTCTGTGCCCCAGAAGGGGCATGGCCAAGGGCAGAGGGGGTGGAGCGTAGGACAGTCAGCCTGGTGCTTGGCCCCTCCCCTCAGAGCTGCATGCAGTGGCCGAGCAGCGCTGCCACGGCACTTCTGACAGGTCCGGGGCAACTGCCTCCTTCGGCCCTCTGCGCATCAGTGGGCCTGCTTGCCCAGGAAGGGTGTCAGACACCTCGGAACGGAGTAGCATGGAGAGAGCTGTGGTAGTCAGTCAGCATTCACTGGTTAAGGTGTCTGTCAGAGCTCTACTTTATTCTGTGCTTAGTTTTAACTAGCACAAGAACTCTTCTCTTTGAACGCCTCTCATATACAAGTCCTCCCCAGGCGACAATAGTTTTCTTCACATGGAACTCACATGGCTGGAGGCTGCACTTTCTCATCTATGCATTTGCAGCACGTGATGCCTCTAAGAAAGAAGTCATAAACGTTAGGATGGGGCAGGCAAAACATGGCATGTACTCCATATCCAGCTTGCCATGGCTCAGAGGGACCCTCAGGCAGGCTATGGAGTCTCCTGTCCAGAACGTCCACCTGTCAGCCCATCCCACACCCCAGTCATATCCTAGGTCATAAACCCCTCTAGCACCCAAACTCCCTCCCTGCCTCTGCCCCCCCACACTCCTGCCCCAGAGGTCAGAATTCCCTCCTGCAACCAAACTCCCTCCCCAGACCCTGTATCCCCTCCTGCAGCCCATCCCTTACCCAGAGCTCCCTCCTGTACCCTAACTCCATCCTAGACCTTATACTCCCTCCATCAAAATTCTAGAAAAGTGTGACCCCTGACCACTTACCAAATTTTTGGATTGGCCCCCCATCGAAAATTATTGCCCACCCTTGCATTAGGGCACACTGTTACAAAACCAAAGTACATCTTTTATTGTCACTAAGTAAAATATACCACTACTCCTTCTTGCCTACCTTCAGCTGGTACAAAAAAAACAAAAAAAATCAACTGGTGGAGCTTTGTCCAATGGGCTTGGGGTGAATAGATTCCCAGGTGGTTTATTCACATAACTTCGTAGCTTGGCCCTTGTTTTGCTAGAAGATGCTTAGTGAGTTGATCTTGGCGAGGAACATAGAAAGTTCCTGTGTTGCAAACTTTCCAGATATCCATTCTGCCACCACTCAGTGAAGCCATAGAAATTGGGACTAGCACTATTGCTTGTCTCAGGCTATGTCTACACTAGGGAAAGAAAATCAATTGCAGATATGCAATTCTAGCTATGGCAATTGTATAGCTAGAATCGATGTGTTTGCAATCGACTTACTTAGCCATCCACACTGAAGAAGGTCGAGAGGAGAGTTTCTCCCATTGATCTCCCTTACATCTTACATCTCACAAGGAGCACAGGATCAACTGCAACCCCTGAGAAACTGTTTTCCTGCATCCCTACCAGATGTGCAAAATCGAACCCTGGAAGATCAACTCAGAGGGTCGATCTTCTGAGCTACTGTAGACATGGCATCAGTGTAGCTGGCTGGAAATGCTACTTAGGAATTAGGGGAACATGAGACATGGAAGTCTCTGCTGTGAATGGTGGTGAAGAAATTGGGACCTATCAGGATGTTGACATGGAATATACAAATTAAGGGCAGAGCAAAATTTGTGTAAACAGGAGATTAACAGCTGTATTAAAGTTAATGGTATCCTTCTCCATTACAGCTCAGTTCCCACTAACTGGGCTGGAAGAACGACAGACAAAACGGGCAGGTGTTCTTGCCTCAGAGAGAATGTTTGTTGGTTATTGGGTTGCCAACTTTATAATTGTGCAGAACCAAAATTCTTGCCCCACCCCCTTCCTTCCTGTTCTTTGAGGCTACACACTCACTCTATTCCTGCTCCCTTTGTTACTTGTTATCCCCCCACCCTTCCTCACATTCTCGTTTGCATCAGACTGGGGCCGGAATTGAGGAGTGGGAGATGGTGAGGGTGTCAGCTGGAGGTGTGAGCTTTGGGGTAGGGCTGGAGATGTGGGATTTAGGGTGTGGGAGAAGGTTTTGGGCTGAGAATGAGTGGTTCAGAGTGTGGGAGGGGGCTCCAGGCTGAGGCGGGGGTTGTGGTGTGGAAGGGGATACAGTTGATGGGCTGGAGATGCAGGCTCTTTGATGGGGCCAGAAATAAGGGGCTCAGTATGGGAAGGAGATCTGGGCTGGGGCAGGGGTTGGGGTGTGTGGGGGTCACAAGTGAAGCTCCAGCTGTGGGGTGTGAACTCTGAGATAGGGCCAGGGATTCAGAGAAGACTTTGGGGCACTGGAGGGGGCTTCAGTCTGGGGCCAAGGGGTTCAGAGTGTGGGAGGGGGTCTGGATGCAGCAGGGGTGTCTGGGTTGGGGTAGGGGAGAGATTTTGACATGTGGGCTCTGGGTGATGCTTATTTCCAGGGGTGTCCTGGAAGCAGTGATATGTCCCTCAGTTCCTAGGGAGACATATGTCCAGGTGGCCTTGTGGTCTGTGAACTGCCCCATAGCTTCCATAGTCTGCAGTTCCTGGCCAATGGGAGCTGCACAGCTGGTACATGGGGCAAGGCGGGGGCAGCACATGGAGCTCCTGTGGCCATCCCTCAGCCTGGGAGTCAAGGGACATTTCACGGCTTCTGGGAGTTGTGTGCAACCAGGTAGGGAGCCAGTCCCAACTGGACTTTTAATGGCCTAGTCAGTGGTGCTCACCCTACCTTTTCGACAGAGCATGTTGGTCAAAAACTAGACACTTGGTTACCAATGTTCCCTCTGGTTTTTCCCACCCATGTGCAGGATAAATTTTGTTATTTTCACTGAGGCATGCGCAAGTGTTTACCACCAGTAGAAACACACCTTGCTGGCTGTGGGTGCTCTGCTAATCAGCTGGACAGCATTTAATTCTCTCCTGCATGGCCAATCAAGCACAAAGCTTACAGGGAACACTGCTGGCAACCCAAGTTGGGCGAGGATAAGAACATAAGAACATAAGAACATAAGAATGGCCATACTGGGTCAGACCAAAGGTCCATCAAGCCCAGCATCCCATCTGCCGACGGTGGCCAATGCCAGGTGCCCCAGAGAAGGAGAACAGAAGACAATGATCAAGTGATTTATCTCCTGCCATCCATCTCCTGCCCTTGTTATGAAGGCTAGGGCACCATACTTTATCCCTGGCTAATAGCCATTTATGGACCTAACCTGCAAAAATTTATCAAGCTCTTTTTTAAACCCTAATAGAGTCCTGGCCTTCACAGCCTCCTCGGGCAAGGAGTTCCACAGGTTGACTGTGCGCTGTGTGAAGAAAAATTTCCTTTTATTAGTTTTGAACCTACTACCCATCAATTTCATTTGGTGTCCCCTAGTTCTTGTATTATGGGAAAAGGTAAATAATTTTTCTATATTCACTTTCTCCACACCATTCATGATTTTATATACCTCTATCACATCGCCCCTCAATCGCCTTTTTTCCAAACTGAAAAGTCCCAGTCTCTCTAGCCTCTCCCCATATGGGACCCTTTCCAAGCCCCTAATCATCTTAGTCGCCCTTTTCTGAACCTTTTCTAATGCCAATATATCTTTTTTGAGGTGAGGAGACCACATCTGCACGCAGTACTCGAGATGTGGGCGTACCATAGTTTTATATAGGGGAAGTATGATATCTTTTGTCTTATTATCGATCCCTTTTTTAATAATTCCTAACATCCTATTTGCCTTACTAACTGTCGCTGCACACTGCGTGGATGTCTTCAGAGAACTATCCACTATAACTCCAAGATCCCTTTCCTGATCTGTCGTAGCTAAATTTGACCCCATCATGTAGTACGTGTAATTTGGGTTATTTTTTCCAACATGCATTACCTTACACTTACCCACATTAAATTTCATTTGCCATTTTGCTGCCCAATCACTCAGTTTGCTGAGATCTTTTTGTAGTTCTTCACAATCCCTTTTGCTTTTGACTGTCCTGAACAACTTGGTGTTATCTGCAAACTTTGCCACCTCACTGCTTACCTCATTTTCTAGATCATTGATGAACAAGTTGAACAGGATCGGTCCCAGGACTGAGCCCTGGGGAACACCACTAGTTACCCCCCTCCATTGTGAAAATTTACCATTTATTCCAACCCTTTGTTTTCTGTCTTTTAACCAATTCCCGATCCATGAAAGGACCTTTCCTCCTATCCCATGACCACCTAATTTACATAAAAGCCTTTGGTGTGGGACCGTGTCAAAGGCTTTCTGGAAATCTAGGTATATTATGTCCACTGGGTGCCCCTTGTCCGCATGTTTATTAACCCCTTCAAAGAATTCTAATAGATTAGACAGACACGACTTCCCTCTGCAGAAACCATGCTGACTTTTGCCCAACAATTCGTGCTCTTCTATGTGCCTTGCAATTTTACTCTTTACTAGTGTTTCTACTAATTTGCCTGGTACTGATGTTAAACTTATCGGTCTATAATTGCCAGGATCTCCTCTAGAGCCTTTTTTAAATATTGGTGTTATATTGGCCGTCTTCCAGTCATTTGGATGCGATGGACACAGATTTCTGAGGATCTCAGCAACTCCCTAATCCTCCTTAAACTATTCTTTTTGGTTAAAATTACTAAAAATTGCCTTAGGAAGCAGGGGGAGGAATGTTGCCCCTCTGGAAATACCACATTTCAATGCTGAGGAGGAAAGGCTGTTTTGACGCATTCTGGCGAATTCCAAGAGCAGTGGAATGCTAGAGCCAGAAAGTTCCATAATAGTTGAGGATGACCATTGGTTATGCAGCTAGATGGAGGGCACTGCTGTGTGACATAGTGGATGGGATGTTAATATTTGAGCAGAGTCATCAGGATAGGCCTGAGCTGCTGCCCTGGCCACGCTGCTAACGTGATGCACTAGCTTGAGCAGAGCTAGTGTAACTGCCCACAGGCAAACTCAAGCCTGGGATCTGTGGAGCATTGTGCAGCACCTCTACAGCTTGAGCTAAAGGCCAGCTGGCTCTCAGTTTAGGCTGTAGAGGACACTCATTCTTGCTCTCTGATGTGGTCTAGGTGCCACTACATGAGAAAGTGAACCACATGTAGGTGTGTGGGTTACACTAGCATGTCTGTCTAAACTGGTAATCACCTCTGTCAGCTGCAGTGCATATAAATACCTGGTGGTCATGGTAATAGAGTAATAGACAACACTACATGCTCACCAGTTATCAGCCCCAGCCCCACACTGCAAAAGAAAGTAGGGTTGTGGTTAACAGCAGATTCTGAGATTTGGCAGGGAACAGAGGGGAGATCTGGAACAGGACAAGGCCCTAGATGTGATCCTCCTTCTGCATTACTCACACTATGCAGCAAATATCTTTGCAGCCTGAGTCTGTCTGGCTTCCTGATGCTGATCTGCAACTGGGAAATTGGGAAAAGCCCACCATGTGCCAGGAGCTTCTGGGCTCTAATCAAGCTCCCCTTTGGGTAAGGTTTTTCTCGTTGGGACCTGGAGCTTTCACTTTTCTCCATGCATCTTTAAAAAAGCACTAACAGGGAGGAAGTTATGCACGAAAGAGCATTCCATAAGGCACAAGAAGGGACCCAACACAGGAAAGAAGCTGTCACCGTACAGGAAGAGCAGCCGCCCCACCTTACTTAATTCACTTCTTCCACAGGTCCTATTACTGACAGATGTTGAGTTTGCTTTGTGGTGGTGTGAATTTTGGGCTGGGGAAGGGATTGTATGCCTGGATTACTGCAAAGGTTTTTTTTGACATAGTGAAATGTAGGAGGGTGGGGAGTCTAGGGCCAATATTGGGGCCTCTTTACCTTGTCCTGCTGAAGCTGAAGTCTTCTCTTTCTCCAGATGAAGAGGGGTCACCTGACTGCCTCACCAGCAGACCCACTTGTGCTCTCAGGTGACATGGGAGAGCTGCCATCATGCTTGTTACCGGTAAACAGCTCAGTGGTGAGCTGGTAAGACAAGGCTGAAGGTCCTACAAAATCTGTATTCTCCTGACTGCCGCCCCCCCGACGGTTTTTGGAAGCAAGGGAGCAGAAGCCAGTTAAGGGTCTGATTTTAAGCTTCCAGCCCTGTACCAAGCAGCTGCCATGGTTGGAGACCACGATGTTAGCTCTTAGAGATAAATATCTGTCTTAAGAAATAATTTCATTCTTCTGGGCTGCAACTTGCATCATGATTAAATTCATGCCACAGTGTTAAAGTGCATGAACTTAAAATATAAAAAGAATAATGTAATTTGTTTCAAAAAGACAGGTTTAAACTGCAACCTGCAGCTGCTGGTGGAAATACAGGAAGAGCCCAAAATAAACCCAAATAACAGCAAGCGAGCTGCGATACGTACACTGGCACTTTAAGAAATGCGGGGAGAAAGAAGTCAGGCTTTCTGAGCTGCGAGCATGTGGTGATGTCATTGTATTTAGGGCATGGGAACTAGGAAGTAGAAGTGGGGAAACCATTTTCCTGTGCAAGTAGCATAGCTAGGTAATTTAAGTTAAAACTGCAAGAATGGACACAGATGCATTTGATTTCCAGGCAGATTTCAGTCCGAAGCTTTGAAGAGGCTTTTGGTTATAAAGGCAAGTTACGTATAAATTAAATATGCTTTAAACAGATTGATACTGTCCCTTCTGGAACAAAATCTTGAATGTTTAAAATGTGGCTCTGTTTAGATACAGAAAAAAGGGCTAATTGCATGAAGGGGAGCATACGAAGGAAATAGAACAAGAATATCGAAAAGACACTTCCAGGTCAAAATTGTATTTTAAAAGCATCTTGTTACTAAATACTCCAATGATTATTAGAATTTAAACCCTATTTAAAATTATTTTATTGTGCAGTATACTCATCTGCTTTCCAGGCTTTTCTGAAATGAGTCAGTTTCACTTTGTACTTCTGATGTACTAACATAATTTTGGAAGGTTTGGGAAACAGACATCACAGGGGAGCCTTCTATTCAAATGAATTAAAGGTGCTGCCTTTTGTTAAAAAAGGGATATTTCTCTTGGTATCATTTTCATGTACAACTTTTTTTGACGATGTCTGTACTTTGGGTTAAATTGACCTGAACAAAGCTTTTAAAAAATGTTTAAAGCTCCAAGAGAATGATAATCTGACTGACAGGATGTTCTGCCTACTCTACTTGGTGTTTATGACCAGAAATGTTTTGGAGTTAGTGACTTACACAGTGACATTGAATGTATTTACAACTTTTTTCATTCTGGAACAGAAAAACTACATGTGCTTGCTGGTCTTAGCTCTAACTTCAGTCCCACTGCACATTTAGAAATAGAAGTAATGCGGCCTCAGTACTGTCCGGAAACTTCACCTTAATGAATATTGCGGGTAATTTTCCTCTCTGTTGACAGAGGAACTTGGGGATCTGCTCTGCATTTCTATCAGTGAACCCCATCTGCATGCAGAACCCAGCAATGATATACCATTCCCTTATTCCAAAAATACAGAAATTCCGATATTCCCACTTTCTCTCCATGTTATGCCCCGAGGTCTTGGTATGAAATTGCCTCACTATCCATGATATCCAGTAACATTGAGAAAATTTTAAATGCACGCTATGCCAGTTTGTACATATGCTACAGAAATCTCAATTCTTCATTTTCCATTGTCTGAGTCCTCTTTTTTCAATAAAATCTATATTCCTGTCCCTGGTCCTGAGAAGCAGCCTGGCTCAGTTAATAGGCTATAAAAGTAGGAATCGTCAGTTCCATTTCTTGCTCTTTTACTAGACTTCTGTGTCCTGGGAATGTTCTGTGTCTCTGTTCCTCCATCTCTAAGGTGAGACTAATGATATTTGGATTTCTTTATAAATTGCTTTGTGAGTAATGGATGAAAAGGCCTATATAAGATCTAAGTGGTGTTGCCACATAATAAAAACATGTAGAAAAATGAAGATGTAATTAGAGAGTTACAATGAGGCATGCCTACACTGAAAGATCCAACTAGATAAATCGTGGTGCATGAGTACGATAGTGGACTTTGTTCTGATTGGTCAAATATATCATAACAGGTATCAGGCAGTAATACAGCAAGTATAGGCCCCCAGTAAGTTTTGCTTAAATGAAATTGTCTTTGCATAATATAGAACAATAAAATATATTAACATTACTGTCTGCCAGTTTCTTGTTCATATTGTTT
This sequence comes from Carettochelys insculpta, assembly GCF_033958435.1. Classification (NCBI taxonomy): domain Eukaryota; kingdom Metazoa; phylum Chordata; order Testudines; family Carettochelyidae; genus Carettochelys; species Carettochelys insculpta. The sequence goes on along the minus strand of NC_134139.1, from coordinate 74,015,105 downwards.
CATATTCTGGATCTCTGTGGGATACCGTTTTGACGAAGGGATGGGTTGGCTGAGAACAGAATACACTGAGACAGGGACTCTTAATCTTTCCAGACTACTGTGCTCTTTTCAGGAATCTGATTTGTCTTGCGTACCCTGAAGTTTTACCTTCCTTGAACACCACTTGCTTACAATATCGGACATAAAAACACAAAAGTGTCACCGTACTTTGCTATTGGGGAACAAAAAGCCCTACTTTCGCGTTTTTACTCCCTTGTCTGGCATGGTTGGGACCTGGCCGGTCCCAGACGAGAGAATTTGTCGGACAAGGGAAGGTTCCCTGCCAGAGTCCCTAAGCCGCCACCCCCTACCCTTCCTCCCACCACTGGGCTACTCTCTTACCTTCTGCCCTGGGGATGCCAGGAGAAGCCGGCTCCACCCCTGCAGGCTGATGGGGAAAGCCGACTCTGGCTCCAGCCCCGGCCCTTCAGGGCTGCCAGCGGACAGCAGCCCCGGTCCTGCACACCTGCCTTCACACAGGGGTAGCTGGGGGGATGCAGGCTGTGCTGTCCCCCTCATCCCGCCCCAGGTTGCTAGTGTACATGGGTTGCACCCTCCTGCCCAGCTCTCTGGTCTCTTTGCTGGATGAGGGATGTTACTGGACCAGAGAGTGCCAGATTTAGGCATTTCAACCTGTATATAACAATAAAATAAATCAGTTGGAATATAAATATTGGACTTGTGCATCACTGTGAGGAGTATAAACAAGTCATTGGCTATGTATAATTTTAGTTTGTACAGATATCTCTAGTGCTTTTTATGTCGCTTGTTATAAAGCAAGGGAAATAGCTAGACAAATTGATATAACCCCCTTCCCCCTGCCGACCCCCACAGACCTCTGCATACTCCCAGGGCTACATGTTCCCTTGATTGAGAACCACTGCACTAAGAAGCTGTAGTTTCAGTGCTGTCTGTTCAGTGAATCTGTCAGTACTGCTCTTAAACTGTTCATTTGTATCAGGGATTATATATGCTGAGAAGGACATAGAAAACAGAAATTTTGCATTTTAATAGTGGTTTTTGCTAGTCTTTGCTCTATAGTAATCAAAGATAAAAGAACCTGTGGTTCCTTGATTGGTCAGGAGAAGGCAGAGGTCAGCCAGCAGCAGTTGTGTGGGCAACTTGTGGCCCATCAGTGTAAACCACTGGTGGGCTGCCAGATTGCTTACCTTGGGTCTGTGGGTACCAATGTCTGTTGGCCACGGTTTGCTGTTCCTGGCTAACGAGAGCTGTGGGACGTCCCTCTGGCCTGTGCTGCTTACAGCAGGTCCCACTGGTTGGGAATGGCAAACTGCAGCCAATGGGAGCTACAGGTGGCTTACCCTGATGAACTGTTTGTGGCCCGTGAGCTGCAGGTTGTCTGCCATTGGCCTACCAACTCTCTCCCTTAAAAAGATTAAGGAATTAGAAAAAGAGGGACATAAAATGACCCTCTTGCTTGTTTCAAGGCAGATTATTGCCCGGCTCTTGTGTAGGAGGTAGGAATGTACAAAATCCTTCCCCTCTTGCACTCTGACGTAAGAATGAGGCACAACTGAAGGTCCTGGGAGCAGGAGCTACTCCTCCTCTGCTCGTTGTGGGGCTATCATTTTTTCCTTCTCCCACAATTTCTTTGCTGACAAAAAGATCTAGCCAGCTGTGTGAAAGAAAAGTGGTGGACCATGCTTCAAGACTCTGCATGACCGCAGTCCTGAAGCACAGTGCTGAGCTGTGGGAGTGATTATATTTATTGAGACTCAATTGTGCCCAGAGTTCTCAAAGAAGCTAATATATACATACAGCCCTCTGGGGGTGGGTGGTGTCTTACTGAGACAACTAAAGACTTAATTTTCCTGTTTTGTAGAGACTGTAGTATTAAGCAGGTAAATTGCTTTTACATTTTCATTAGTGTGTCAAAAATCAATAATTTAATATTTTGGAGGCTGAACAAGGATTACTTCATTAATTGTTTCTAATTAAAATTTAATTTTGGTTTTCCAAAGGGATCCTTTCTTCAATGCCAACAAAACAGTGAGAACTTTAACTACATTCAAAATCTATTTCTGGTCACACACAGCCAACACAGTTGACTGGTGGAGGGAAGATGATGTCCTTGGATCAACTGCAGAAGACCATCCATAACCCGGTAACTCCCCATCATGTAAACAGCTTCTCCCTGTGGACAGTGGGCAGCTTTATCCTGTGGTACTTTGCTCTTACATATCAGCTAGTAAGAGCTCCATGGTGTTTGTGCAGTGACAGGAATGTTGCAAAATTTCCAAATGAATCACGCACATGGGAGTAACACTTGCTTTTTTCAGTACAGTTGCTGTTAATTGGGGTAGAGGACTTGGAGCTGTGTGTATCTGGGATGTGAAAGTACAGTGTATGCAAAAAGGAGAGTGTACTCAGAAATTTGGAGTAGTGCATGTCTTATCATTGAGCTGTGTCAGCATTGCATCATCTCAGTGGAAAAGTGAGGCGTAATCAGTTGGGGCCCCCAGCCATACCCTTTGGGTAAGAGACAGAGTTGGGCTCTTTGGCATCCAGAACAATCACATGCATCTTTCTCATTCTTCTGAAGTATTAATAGGGAAATTATCAAACACTATTCTTTTTGTGGGGGCAAACCCAGCTTTTTCCTATTTTTTATTGTAGCTCTAGGTTATTTGCGTACAGGGCCCCTTGCTTTGGGCTAGATTTTGCAGTCTGCGCACAGCCCTGTGTAGGAGACTCCGGAGAGATTGTGGCAAGGCTGATGGGTACACATTTTCACTATCCATTTGGATGCCACATGCTACTCACCTTGATGTGCTGGGTTGTCTGTGTGACCCAGGGAGACTAGAGGCTGTGGTTGTCTCTCCCAGCTCTGTTTTTGTACGCAATTCACTTTACAGAGTGAGCAAGAGTAAGCAGGGCTTTCTCACAATGATCTTTCCTTGAATGAGCTGTACAAGGGATAGGGTTTCTTGAGTTGCCCTGCCCGAAAAGGGCCAGTCTCCATCTAGCCCTGGGTAATGTTTTCCATTGAAATATATTTTTACCCTCTTAAAATGCAAAGAAGTTACATTTTGCTACTTCTATCTTGTATACAGAAGTTGAAGGCTTTACTTAAATTTTCATGTCAGGAGTAGGGCAAGGATATTAAAAATTTGAGATACCAATAAAATAAAAACATTTACATTAATTTTCTTTAATATCTTAAGCAACCTGACTCTTTTTTTTAGCACTCTCCATTGTGAGGGAGGGATGGAACTGTTTCCGGTGATTCATAGTTTCCAAAGCGAGAAGGGACCATAATGATCAAGTAGTCTGATGCCCTGTATAGCACAGGCCGGAGAACTTCCCCAAAATAACTCCTGAAGCAGATCTTTTTAGAAAAAGTCCAAATGTGAAGTAAAAATTACCAGTGATGGAATTTCTCTGTGACCCCTTGATACATTGTTCCAATGGTCAGTTATCTGACTGTTAAAATATTGCATCCTATTGCCAGTCTGAATTTGTCTAGCTTCAGCTTCCAGCCTTTTTGGCTATACTTTTCTTTGCTAGATTGAAGAGCCCATATTAAATATTTGTTCCTCAGGTGCATACTTATGGACTGTAATCAAGTTGCCCTTAACTTTTTCTCTTTGTTGAGCTAAATTGATTGAGCAATTTGAGGCTATCACCATATGGTATGTTCTCCTAATTCTCTCATCATTCTCATGGCTTCTTTCTGCATCCTCTCCAGCTTATCAGCTTCCTTCTTGAATAGTGGGCACCAGAACTAATCACCAATGCCACAAATAGAACCAAAACAACTTCTACTACTTGAGATTTGGCTATTTGTATGGCATCTGGAGGATTGGTTTGCCCCTTTGCTCACAGCATTATTCTGGGAGCTAGCGTTTAGCTGATTATCCCCCATGATTCCCACATCTTTTTCACAGTCAGTGCTTCCCAAGTTAGAATTCCACATCCTGTAAGTGTGGTCTACAGTCTTTGTTCCTAGATGTATGCATACACATTTAACCTTGTTAAAACACATTGTCTGCTTGTGCCCAGCCACCCAAGCAATTCAGATTGATGTGTATGGATTTCTTGCCTTTTTCATTACCACTTCTCCAATTACTGTCTTCTACCAGCCTTGAGTGATTTTTTTCATTTCTTTCAGATTATTGATAAAAATTATAAAAACATAGGGTCAAGAATCAGTTGCTTCAGAACCTCACTAGAAACATGCCCACTTGATGATTCCCCATTTACAGTTATATTTTGAAACTTATTACTTAGCCATTTTAATCCAATTAATATCTATCATATTCTACTTTTTTACTCGTCCCACAACACTCAAATGCCTTATAAAAATATAATTATATTTATTATATCACAACAAAAAAACAGTCATGTAGCACTTTAAAGAGTAACAAAATAATTTATTAGGTGATGAGATTTTGTGGGACAGACCCACTTCTTCAGACCATAGCCATACCAGAACAGACTCAATAAATAAAGCATGGAGGTCCAAAAGTTATTATCAAGGTTGACAGATCAGAAAAATTGTTATCAAGGTTGGCAAATCAGAAGAGGAGAGGGGTGTGGGGTGGAGAAGTTAAGAGTTAGATCAAACAAAGTATGTGAAAGAGTCCTTATAATGGGCCAGGTAATTGCTGTCCCGGTTCAAACCATGTGTTATGGAATGGCTATGATCTGAAGAAGTGGGTCTGTCCCATGAAAGCTCATCACCTAATAAATTATTTTCTTAGTCTTTAAAGTGCTGCTTGACTGCTTTCTTGTTTTGTTAGAATATAGATTAATATAGACGTTTACCTCTGTCTCTATATTTATTATAGCAACACAATTACATTTTAGCAAACTTGTAACCTAATAAAACAAGTTAGTTGTCAGGATCTGTTTTCTAGAAATCCACGTAGATTGTCATTTATATAATCTACCTTTAATTCTTTATTAAAAGTGTTCCATATCAACCAGTTCACCATCTTGCCCAGGACTGATGCCAGACTGATGTCTATAATTATCTGGGTCATCCTCTTTTACCCCTTTTTAAAAATTGACACATTTATTTTTTTCCAATCTTCTTGGAGCTTTCCCAGTGTGCCAAGACCAGCAGTCCAGGATGCTCCTCATGCAGCTCTTTCAAAATGCTTGGCTGCAGTTTTCTGCTGTTTTAAAAATGTCTGACGTTTTTAGTAGCTGCTGTTTAACATCCTCCAGAGATACCAGTGGAATGGAAAGTGTTATCATCTGAAATGACTATATCATTTGTGTTTCCCCGCGAAATACAGAACATCAATATGTATTGAACACATCCATCTTTTTTGCATTATTATTGATAATTCTAACATTTCAATTTACTAATGGACTAATACCATCATCAGGATTCCTTTTGTACTTAACTGTGCAGATCATAGATTTTGCTTTGTGTTTCTTTTTCTGCAATTACTAGCTTCTGTTTTATATCCATTATTATCAACTTCCCCTTTCTTCTCTTTGTTCCATACTTTTTAATTTTCTATAATGTTCTCCACTTCTCTACAACGTGGGTTTTTGTAAAATAACTTTGGCCATCTTTCTTATGTTGGCTATTTAGAATTTTTTCCATCCATATAATTAGACTGGCCAGTTTTGTCATATTGGTTTTGTTTTCATTGTCCTTTTTGACCCAAACTTCCCAAAATGTTGTTTTGAATATATTCTGTCCTCCTTCTCATAGGTCATTCCATACACTGGGACAATTCTTGGTGGTCTTCTTCCTGGAGAACTAGTTGTAATACGGGGAAGTGTTCCTGATGTTTCTGACAGGTAATTGGTAAATCCACTTGACTCTCAAGAGGTTATATTGTGAATGAGACTATGAGGAGCCAAGTTGGTAAAACCCTACTAAATGACTTTTTTATAGCTTGCAGGATACACATTCACCAGAAATATATTCATTTTTCTATCATAAAATTGGGGCTCTATAAACCCAACTCAGTGTCTGTCAATGGAGAAGTTCATTATTTTAATGGACATTGAATAAGACCCCTAAGATGTGTGACTAAAAATAGCTGAAATCTCTGGAAACAAGCCCACCACCTTGATAGCAAACATTTTTCAGATTTGAAAAAGTAATCAATTCGTATTTAAAATCTGAACCTTGCCACAGCAGCCTCCCTAGTATGCTGATTTATAAAATGGTCTGAATATATGCACTAGTGCCTGAATATATGCACTAGTGCCACACAACACTGAACATGTGTGTGTAGGTAGAAAGCTAAGGAATAAATGAAGGTTTAAAGAAAATATGTCACTCCTCACCTTGTTCGCTGCCTGCTGCCTATTTTGTCTAGTCTCATGGCTCCCTTTGTTTCCTCTCCTTGTGATCATACTCAGCTTCTTCTGAGCTGGAAACATTTTCTCTCTAAGGGCAGAATCTGAAATAAAGGAAGTGTTTTGTCACTTGGAAGAATCAGACTTCACATGGGTGGGGGGAATAAGCTTACCAAGTATTCTCTTTCTCAGAAGTAGATTGAGGAAGTTTTTTGAAAACATGAGAGTAAGGCTCCCAACTTCCAGTGATTTCCTTGCCCCCTCCTGCCCCCCGCCATCAGGAGCTGGGTGCATAACTGCCCATTTGTGTCTTTAAAAATCTTCCTGTTTTGGTGCAACAAAAATTGGTATTATGTATTTTACAATTCAGATTTTTCTTCTTACTTCTAATTATTTTGCAATCACCATAATGACGTTTTACGCAAAGTTTTTGTATTAACAACTAAAATGCAATTAGATATTTTAAGCTGTTGAGAGATCACTTCTGGATGAGCTGAACTGAATGTGTATTCAGGTTCCAGGTGGACTTCCAGTGTGGCAGTAGCTCCAAACCTCGTGCTGATGTGGCTTTTCACTTCAATCCCCGCTTCAAAAGATCTGGCTGTATAGTTTGTAACACTTTGGAAAAAGAAAGATGGGGTTGGGAGGAGATCACTTATGAGATGCCTTTTCAAAAAGACAAGCCGTTTGAACTTGTCTTTATGGTTTTGAAGGATAAATTTCAGGTGAGTTCCTAAAGGTGACTGTTTAGTCACTTGTTATGCTTTGAATACAGACAACTTATGCTAGCGCAAACTGATGTGGAAGCATCAGTATTGTTTATGGTTATGTACACTTTAATTACCAAGATAAACTATAGGCCTTCCCTGAAAGAGGGCCCTGAGTAATGTAGGTCTGTATTTTATGTGCTTGTGCCCGGGAAGCTGTGTATTGAGGAAGCATATTAACTTCCTGACTATAGTTGCTATTACCCTGTCCCTCCCTTTCCTGTGTACAAAAGGGCATCTCCTGAACACAGCAGGCTTCTGGCACCCAGAAGAGCACTGACCAATGCTCTCTGCATCAGTCAGAGGACGCGCCAGAGTGCAACAAATATTTGCCTAGCTCTGTTAAACTGAGATAAGACAGATGTAGCTCTAAATAAATCTATAATGTGTATGTTGATAAATTGTGGTGAGAGAATCAAAATGTGATGAGAGATGCCAGTATCAAAACCAAAGTATAAATGTGCAGTAAATTTGTATCTTTGTCATTTGTCATTGCTATTGAATGCCTTTTCCACTGTAAAGAAACCATAACTAGGAAAGTATTTGCTTCTCCAACAAATCCCTGGATCATGGTGTGCTTTATCCTTGTTCTGGAGGAATAAGAACATATCTCTGTCTCCATAGCTGTTTAATTACGGTTTAGTCCCTGAGGGCATTTCAGAGTGGCTGGAGGATAGCTTTGTCCACTGCACTTGAGGATTATGTCATAGTTCTTGACTTAAAGAAACAGAAAACCATATTCATCTCAAGTAACACTAGTGAGGTTTTGTGGTAGGGTCATTTTGGTGTGGTGCTAATGTAAAAGGGGATGTGTTTTGAGTGAGTGCAGAGAGAAGGGAATGTTTAAACATAACATATTAAGAAAAAGAAATGAATTTGGTGATTACAGGATAAACCAACAAAATCAACCCCAAAACAATCTGGATTTTTATCCAACTTAACCACAATTGTCTCATTACCCATAATGTTCACTGTTTCAGTTATCCAAATGTGAAGGAAAAGATTGTTTTAATTCTAAATTTGTTGTTCATAAGCAAGAAGCTAAACAAAACATAATTGAGAGAGTTGAGAGAAATGTAAAGTTGAGAGAAATGTAACGTTTTAGTACAGGTTGAACCTCTCTAGGTTGGCACCCTCGGGACATGACCAGTGTTGAACAATAGAATTTGCTAGACCACAGTGGGTCAATATTGTCTAGCAGCATTACTAACACTTCCACTGCTTACTGGGCTCTTGAAAGATGTTTAGTGGCAAATTGGAGCTAAATCACGGCACAGAACACAGAGCCAGGACTGGTGGCTGTAATCAAACTTTATGGGACTACGGGAAACTTGGCCGCACCCAGGACAAGTAGGCATCTGGTTAACTAAAATCATGCTGGATAAGAGGTGTTGCTGGACAAGTGTGTGTCAGACTAGAGAGGTTCACCCTGTAGTGATAATTATGTCGAGTATGTAAACTATTTAACAGAACGTACAGTTGTCTTTTTCTGCTTTTCTAGGTGTCTGTAAATGGAAAACATTTGTTGCTGTACAACCACAGAATTAACTTGGAAAGAATAGATACCCTTGGAATATATGGGAAAGTACAGATTCAGGCTATAGGGTTTGGTTCTAATATAGTAAGTTTCTGAATTGGATATCTGATTTTGGGTTGCTTTTTTCCTTGTCATTTGACTTCACATTATGCTAACAAAGATGTCTACAAGAGAGACCTCAGAGAGGTAGACATCGAGCTGGACAACTGGGAAGAAATAGCAGACGACCGCAGAAGATGGAGGCAGGGGTTACACAAGGGCCTTCAGAAGGGTGAGATGAGGATCAGACAGCTAGGAGAGGAGAAGCGAGCGCACAGAAAGCACAATAAGGACTTGCCAGACACCCACTACATCTGCAAGAGATGCAGCAAGGACTGTCACTCTCGTGTGGGTCTTCATAGTCACAATAGACGCTGTAAATGAAGTCCTCAATTGAAACTTTAAAGGGCGCGATCCATAGTCTATGCAGACTGAAGGATGCCTACTACTACTACTACTGTGTGCAAAAATAGTCAAGTGTGATTTTTTTCCCCCCCGCACCCCATTGGAGACAAAGACCAGAACTTTTAGCTGCTTGTACTTCAAAATGATTCCTGGAGAAATCCTTCCCAGAATAATCCACTTCCAAATGTTTGCGCTAAGCCTGAGCTAGAACTCTTTACAGAGCCTTTACTTAGAAATGTAACCTAATTGTAGCTACCAAAAAACCCTCTAAATTGGCTGATGAGGTGGTGAAAGTACATTTTTGGGTTTTGAGTCACCCTTTGGCTGTGGTGCAATGCTTTGAGATAGTATGGAGGGCAGTGCTTTCTCCTGATGTATTCACACAAACTACTTGTTGAAAGGAATCTGTTGAAGAAAGTGAACCAATGGGAGGGAAGTATGCAGTACGTCTCTCTTGTGTGCACCCCTTCATGGAAGACAAGACCAGTATGTTACACAGGGGACCCAATAGATTCTCCAAAGGGTCAGGTCAGAGTCTTCCCAGACCTCTCTTACTATTCTGGAGCAAAACTTAGCTTTCAGGGCCCTGTGGAGCAGCCAGATCCGCAGCAACATCTCCCTCCTTTCCATCCTAGAATGAGGAGATTACATTTGCCACAGTAAGTGCCCAGCAGTGCAGACATTGGCTAGTGAGTGCAACAAGGCAGCACAGCAGAAGGGGAGAGTGGGACAGTAATAGTTCTCTTCACTTTCATACACAACCCCATCTCTACTTTTCATCTGCACAGGAAGTAAAATTCCTCAAACGTAGATGGAAGCATATTTTCCTATTGATTTTTACCTGTCAACTGCTGTTTACTCGTCCTTGTTTTCTGCCACACGCCTAGCCTAACTCAGGTCACCAGGGTAATAAGTGTATTGAAGGAAGGTAGTCTTGGGCCTGAGAGAAACAGGGCCTGAGCTCTGAAGAGGTGTCCACAAAGCTCTTTTACATATGTAACACATACATAGCTCTATATCTGGGTCTTTATATGGGCCACATGTTTAAATACCTGGATTAAACATTAACTTAAAACTGAGTGTTTCTGGGAGTAGTTTTGGGGCCAGAAGCAACAAAACATTTTGATCTTTACCTTGAAGTGGAATACAAAGAGAAAAACACATACGTTTTCTTAATCCTCGAACAAAATGATTGTGTAATCAATGGTTTTGTTTTTATTTTTTGGAATTTTCCTTTCATAGTTTTTGAGGTGGAGGGGAAGGGGTAGCTCAGTGGTTGGAGAATTGGCCTGCTAAACCCAGGGTTGTGAGCTCAGTCCTTGAGGAGGCCATTCAGGGGTCTGGGGCAAATAGATTTGAAAAAAAAATTATCAGGGATGGTGCAAGTGCTGGGGACTGGACTTGATGGTCCCTTTCAGCTCTCGGAGGGGTAGCCATGTTAGTCTGGATCTGTAACAGCAACGAATGGTCCTGTGGCACCTTATAGACTAACAGAAAAGTTTTGAGCATGAGCTTTCGTGAGCACAGACTCACTTCATCAGATGCTGGTCTTGGAAATCCGCAGGGCCAGGTATAAATAAGCCAGAGCAAGGGTGGGGATAACAAGGTTAGCTCAGTCAGCAAGGGTGAGGCTTACTACCAGCAGTTGATCTGGAGGTGTGAACACCAAGGGAGGGGAACCTGCTTCTGTATTTAGCCAGCAAATTCCATGCCCTCAGCTCTGGCTTAAAAAAAGACTGTGAATGGCTGGCTAAATACAGAAGCAGGATCCTTCGTTGCCCTTTCAGTTCTGCGAGATGTATTTGTTTGTTTTCCTTCACTGCTTGTGGGAACACTCTGCTATCTTGTGCAGTGAAGAAGAGAGAGAGTAGCATGGAACCAAACAAGTTGATAAGAGCTTCCTTGAAAATAGGTAGGCCAAAGCTTATTTACATTTAGCAACATTTAAGATTCAAGTTATAGGCCATGTGAATTATGTAATGTAAAAAAACAGATCACTGAAATCTCAAGGTTGTCTAGGATTCTCTCTTAAAGGCTCTGCATAATTGCTTTTCTCATTCCGTTTAGGTATGCTGAATACGGTGTCTTCTAAACAATCCCAACAGTATTAGAACTGAGGATATGCCTGAAGGATTATTCAAAAGCAATGCAGGATGATCAGGCCCATCAAGTGAGGGTCCAGGCTAGATCCAGATCCTTTTAGATTGCATAAGGTGGCTTCATTAGATAGTCTTTTCAATAACTTTTAACCACAGTCTCAGGGTTTCCATAGTTATCCAATGCCACCCATCTTTTTCTGCAGTTCAGAGCTTAGTTTAAAATCAGAATTTTAGTATATGTGAGCAGTGATCTGAGTATCTTCTCCCCGCAGTCTTTACAAGGCGTTCAGCCATCATGTCTAGGAATAACAGAGACAAACTCAGCAACTGTATAAAACAAACCAGCAGTCATGTAGCACTTCAAAAAGTAACAAAATAATTTAATAATTAAAATATTTTAAAGTGCTACATGACTGGTGGTTTGTTTTGTAAGAATACAGACCAACATGGTTACCTCTGTATTACTATTCAGCAAGGATGCATCTACACTTGCATTCCTCTTTCGAAATAGGCATGCAAATGAGGCAAATTGAAAATGCAAATGAGGCATAAATTTGCATATTTGACACCTCATGCGTATTCTAATTTCGAAAGAGCTTCTTTCGAAAGAAGAAAGCCAGTGTAGACACTGCTCTTTTGAAAGTAAACCCATCTTTGAAAGAACTCTTCTTCCCTTTATTTAATGGGAGTAAAGAGGAATGCAAGTGTAGATGCACCCCAAATGTATGTATGTACATAGATATATTCAGCAAATGTGTGCATATGTGCTGTGGTTATGTGATCTTCCTATTCATTGATGTTCTAGTTAACTTTTTTTTCTTTTTTTGTAGAAAGAAATGCCTAATGGTTCACAATTTGTAAGTATCTTTTTGTATATATAAACTGCAAACATGAAATGATTAAAACACACAGACCCTGCACCTGCAAGCTCATCTTATCAGGCAGGTAATGATGCCTGTATGATGAAGTGTCAGTGCCCTTCCACAGCAGCATAGGACTCCAGAGCTGTAATTTTAACAGTAAGCATCTTCCAGCTCAGTCCATAGCACACATCCATCCCAGAAAGAGAAACAACAACTGCTGCATCAGGCAGGACATATTTCTGAGCCAAGCAATGTGAAACTTCACTGTGGCTGTGGCTACACTAGCACCCCCCTTTCGAAAGGACCCCCGGATTTCAAAAGCCCCTTCTTGCCATTTGGTTTTGGGAAGAAGGGGCTTTTGAAATCCAGGGGGTTCCTTTTGAATGGCCCCCGTCTACACCGGCATTTCGAAAGCAGCACTTTCAGAACGTGCGTGGCTGCCATTATGCTAATGAGATGCTGCATATGCATGGTAGCGCTTCATTAGTATCTGCCAAAGTGGCTCATTAGCATCCCCCCCCTTGTGTGTTGTGTAGCAGTAGCCATACCTGCAGAGAACCCTGGGGAAAGTGTCCTTCCTGGATAAAGCTACTTTGTTCCTCGGTGTGGAGTATTTTAAAGACCCAACAATTATCCCTAAGATTTTAAAAATTGTGAATGCCAAATAATAGATCCTGAAATGAATGTGTAATTTGCCTTCCCACCAGAACTAGATCATTCCAGTTCTTTGTGAAAATAATTTATTAAGACATAAATTTGACAAAAGACAGGTAGATGTGTACTTCTTATTCATCATAATCAACAACCATGGGCTCAGCACCCGTTGGTGTCCAGTGCCTCCATCACTATTGCCTTCCACCTTTCCCTGTGCAGTGCAGAGTGCCTTACTTTCCATAGACTAGCTCCGCCCCAATCTGCTATATCATCTACCCATTCTCTGTGAGGTGTGCCTCTCCTATTCCTACTTCTAATAGCTTAAAAAATACAAAAGCGCTGACTGATGGGGTTGTCACAATGTAAACTTAAAGCCACACTCTGCATACTGTTGTGTTTTCAGGAAGTTCCTTACGTTGCAAGGCTTAATTCTGCACTTCGTCCTGGATGTACAGTTATCATCAAAGGAGAAGTGAATAAAAATCCCAACAGGTCAGTAAATTTGAGTGCTTTTACATCCTGTTAGCAGATTAACTTGTACCATGTAATACTGTCATTGCTCGTCCCTACTGGTATTAAGAGCTGAATTATTCTGCCAAAGTCTGATTCTTCCCTACCTGCTGCACCTGCCCAGAGGACACACCATCTGAAGAAATCTGGATGTAGTTGTCTCAGGAGCCTAACAGCATTATTCCTGAGTCAGATTACAGTGGCGTTTTAAAACATTAAAGTGAGGGATAATTCAGTGGCCTGCTAAATAAATAATTGGCCTGCTAAACCCAGGGTAGTGAGTTCAGCCTTTGAGGGGCCATTTAGGGATTTGGGGCAAATGAACTGGGGGAAAAAAAAATCAGGCAGGGATGACAGGCATCAGAGAGGTAGCCGTGTTAGTCTGTATCCTCGAGAACAACAAGAAGTCCTGTGGCATCTTATAGACTAACAGAGGTTTTGGAGCGTAAGCTTTCGTGGGCAAAGACTCGTTTCGTCAGCTGCATCTGGACTTGATGACCTCTAAAGGTCCCTTCCAGCTCTGAGATATGTATATCCATCTATTTTAAAGACAATTTTATTTAACAGACCTGCACCCTGTGTGCATTCAGGACCACAGTTCAGTGTAAACATGTTCAGCTATACAAAATCATCAAAGTTTTGTAATATGTTGACAAAACGTATCAACCAACCATACAAATGATGGTAAGTAAAATCTTCATGCAGCTCCACCTCATCATCTATGGCAGATTACTACAGAGTTCCAAGAGATGATATGCAACACTGTTGCTATCCAATTTACTTGGGAAAACGTACAGGGTTCACGTAATAAATGCCTAAACATTTTGCATACTTATTCCACACATGTAGCTCTTCTGATCAATGAAGCTTTGTTGGAGCTTTCTAAGACCAACTGGCAGACTCAATGACAGCTCCATCCTTTGTAAGCATACTTAAATTATTACAACCCAGCCAGAGATTCAGTGGTCTTAGTCTCTTACCTTTCACCAAACTTTGATAATGGAAGCAGTTAATGAACACATTAGTAACATTATACTAAAGGTGTGTCTACACTAGCCCCCTTCGAAGAAGGGGGCATGGTAAAATCAGCCTGAGCGGGGAATAATAATGAAGTGCTATGATGAATATGCAGCACCTCATTAAGCTAATTCTCCCCCTGGCAACTTTGAATTTGCAAACTTTGAGGCACCAGTATGCTGTGTAAAATGTTTTGGGAGTAAGGACACTTTGAGTTGTGCGGCAACTTAGAAGTGCCTATGGCTACATGGCATGCCGGTGCTTTGAAGTTTGCAACTTCGAAGTTGCTGTGGGGAGAATTAGCCTTAGTTCATTATTATTCCCTGCTCCAGTGGATTATCATGTCCCCTAGTGCAGACACAGCCTAAATCTACCCCTTAAATTAAAGACCAGAAGGAGCTCAACCTCTTAGGTTGCAAGGATTATACTCAAACTATCAAACACTTGTGTCAAGCTACGACTATTTGAAATACAGTGCTAACTAGCTTCTGGTGCCTGCTCTACTTTCCACAGTCCTAGACTATTGCTTTTTTTTTTTTTTTTTTAAATTGTGTCTTACTGGGAGTTCTGTCATTCATTCATCACAACACCTAACAGAGAAAAGTGTTTAGGGTTCAATCTCAGACACACAGTTATGTTCATGCATAGCCATTCTTGCAAGATCAAGGCTTTTGAATTGCAATATTCTCAACCAGGATTTATGCCTAGATACTTTTTTCACTAAATATGCTGTATTCAGTCTGGCATATATGTGCTGTCTCTTGCTACAGATAACTTTTTAAAATGTCTTTCAGTTTTGCTATTAACCTGAAATCAAGTGACTCAAAGGATATTGCACTGCATCTGAATCCTCGAATGAAAACAAAAGCTTTTGTGAGAAATTCCTACCTTCATGATAGCTGGGGAGAAGAAGAAAAGGATGTTACTCATTTCCCTTTCAGTCCAGGAATGTACTTTGAGGTAAGGTTACATCAATTAGGATAGGAAAAAACAAACAAATGCCTTCATACTGATAAATTGTAGTAGTTAAACGATAGCCTTTCAATCTCATAGAACAAGAAGTCTAACAGATATTTTGGTAAATAAGCTTTCATGGGCAAAGAACCACTTCATCAGATGCATGAGTGGGGGCGGGAGGGCTAATGCTGACAAGGTCTATTCAGCAAGGTGGAAGTGGTCCCTTGTCAGTAGTATGTATCAAAGGAGGAAAAACAAGTCAGATCAGACAAGGGGACATCCTGACTTGTTTTTAACTCCTTTGATACATACTACTGATAAGGGACCTCTTCCACCTTGCTGAGTAGACCATGTCAGCATTAGCCCTCCCTTTTACTGGGACCCCACTCTTTAAATACCCTTCTGGAAACCCCACCCCCACATGCATCTGATGAAGCGGGTCTTTGCCCACGAAAGCTTATGCTCCAAAATGTTGGTTGATAAGGTGCCACAGGACTTCTTGTTGTCGAAGATACAGACTAACATGACTATCTCTCTGATATTTTTCAATCTCATGTAGCTAGCCTGTGTTAGATTCAGGGACTATAACTTTTTAAAATAAATATAACTAACTTTTTAGGACTGAATCTAGAAATTGACTGAAGTTCAACTTGATTCAAAATGTTTACTTTTCTATTCAACCCCCTTTCCCTTGTTCAGAGGAGAAAAGGGTGCCTGAATTAGCCTTTAATTGTTCCAAGTGGTATCTTCAGCAAACTGTACTGTGTCCAACTTGGGCTCTTTTTAATTGTCCTATTTAGCACGGAAAAAATTTTTCCTACAAGCACCTCTGTCACAGAGCAGAAAGTAGGATTGTCTGATTCTGAATTACACCACCACACACTTTTAATCAAATTAAAACGTTTGTTTTTTGCTTTCAGCTGTTAATTTTGTGTGACGTTCATCAGTACAAGGTTGCTGTAAATGGTGTGCACATCCTGGAGTACAAACATCGATTTAAACTGCTTGAAAAGATCAACATATTGGAGGTTACTGGAGACATTCAGTTACTGGATATCAGAGGCTGGTAGCATCATATGGATTCTTCCACAATATCTTAACAGGGAATTTTTTCCCATATGTTTCCTTCTATTAAAGTGCATACTGGCATAGGCCAGATCCTTGTCCCATCTTTTCAAGTTGCTGTACTGCTGGTTATCAAAGTTGAGCACCAGAAGTCAAACCTATAAGACTAACTCTTCCTCACTTTTCAGTATATTGGCAAACTAAAGTTACGATCTGCTTCAGTAGGCATAAATCCAGTTGTATGAAAGACTTCAATTACTGTACCTAGCAACATAGATAATGCATTTTAGTATTCCTAAACTGCCAAGTATTTCGTATACTACAA
Source organism: Carettochelys insculpta (assembly GCF_033958435.1). Taxonomy (NCBI): domain Eukaryota; kingdom Metazoa; phylum Chordata; order Testudines; family Carettochelyidae; genus Carettochelys; species Carettochelys insculpta. Next base: position 73,998,540 of record NC_134139.1, on the reverse strand, counting down.
CATAGAATGCTATACTATGCCCCTTAAGGTATCTAATCAAGATCTAAGTGCACTTAACCCTGATTGTGATTTGCATTCAACTTGCGGGATATAAAGACAGAATGTACTCCTTTACTGAAAACATATTTGAAGCCTCAATGCTTTACTGTTTTTGCTTTAATGTTGATTTAACTGTTGAAATTAGTAACATTAGATCAGTCTAAACCTGGCATAATGCAATGACTAACCTGCACTAAGCTACATTAAAGTAGCTAATGTTAGGATTAGCTGTATATCTTCAATAGGTGTGCCAGCCCTAACCCAAAACTATCTCACAGCACTTCAGCTTTACAAATTTTGGAATCCCCCACACCCCTGTTATCCTAGTGATATTTTATTTTCTTGTCTATTGCACTGCAGCACAGACACGCTAAACCTCTTCCTTGACTTTCATAGGCACAGGAACTGACATGATGAAGTGGTGTAAGTTGAGCCCTGTACGAGAAGTCCTGGCTTTTGCAATGGAATTCTGTAATTTTAGTTGAAAGCAAAGATTGTCCTTCATTTGGTTGACTTTGGTAATTCTTGTCCAATTTTTGGAAAGGAAGAAGAGATCTAAAGTTCAGCCTTTTTTGATTCAGGTTGCTCAAGAATAGAAGTAGCGATCATGTTATTTAAAGGGTGCCGATCAATGGGACATCACATCAAACTGAGCCGAGAGCAAATATTCAACCTGTTTATAGTCAGTAGAGTCGTAGGTAAACATTTGATTAAGTTGCACTACCATGTGCTGAAACAAACATTTTGTAAGAAAATTCTGATTAGCACATATATAGGACCCCCTGAGGCTACCATTAATGCTTTCCTAAGGAAGTTTTTATACTAGGCCCATTTAAGTGATTGTAGATTTACTTTTCACTATTTAATTTCTAATTTAAGATCATTCCAGCTAAACCATGCTTCTGAAAACAGCCACCTCACTGATCATTTAACCCCACCTTAAGAAAAGTTGGCCATTACAGAAGTGGCAATGCCTGAATATCTAAAGAGCACCATGTGAACATCATTTTCAGTTAACTTCATGTTTCTTCTCAAATCCTTGTGTAAGTTTGACTTCCAGTTTTTATTGTGAAACCCACAATGGGAACAGAGGTTTTATTTGTAAACTCCTTATAGTCATCCATTTCAAATGTGGGCAAACAGCCTTAAGCCAGTAGTGCTGGTTTCTTCACTTACTTTTTTCCACAGTTAAAAAGAGCAAACAGGATTAGAACAGCAACATCATTCATGGAAGATTTTGAAATCAAGGTATGTAAACTAGCATGCAGACAGAATGCCTGACTTTCACAATGGGTGCGCACACTTATAAAAACCTAATAAATTGCCCTGGTAACTGATCACATGTGCACACCTCTGTGGCATATTGGACTTACAGCATAATGGTGATTATAATCACTTTTTAAAAGCAAAAATTAATTCTGTCGACAGCTGGTATTTGAAGTTATAGGTTGGCATAATTGAGATTCAAATCCCGTATAAAAGATGAATGATTAACATTACTGCATGAGCTGCTGGGCAGAAAACATCTGACAAAAATGTAGCTTCTGTAGCGAGGTACTCTAAAATGCTTACTGGTATCCAGGAAATATCTAGAGCTGCAACCAGAGCTTTAGTTTTTTGTGTTTGTTTTTTTTTAAACCCCCCGTTAAGAAAAGTGGCCTGTCCCTTTTACAAAAGTGAAGCACATTTATCCTCATTCTTTCCTAAACTGAATTCTGAACATTGTGGGTTCTAGACACAGTTGTATGAAATCACAAAAAGCCATCCAGCAAAATTTACAATTTATTAATTGTGGAAATTGTAATGACCCTGAATAAGATCTTAACATATGACAAGAAAGTGTTCCTCTAAGTTGGAACAACATAGGAGTTTTGTGACAATCAACTTATTAGCTCTCATGTAAGACTTTCACATCTTATAATTTAGATTTTACAACAAACAGGTGAGTTTCTTAAAAGTAGCTGTGGAGTGGTTCTCCTAAAATAACTTCCAGTTGCTGAATTGTCTTCTGACACTGGTGTTCCACTTCTTCACATTCATCTAAAAAGCAAACAACAACAAAGATTGTAACTAATGTATCTCCATCTTCACTGCTTTTCTTATGTTAAGACTTCTACACACCCTCATTTCATTGATGTGTCTTCTCACACTGTGTACAGCTGCTGATTGGTAGTCTGTGCTGTTTGGGAAGCACTTACTATTTGAGTATTGCCGCAACTGAGTGTAAAAATATTTTTTGGAAAAAATGGTTTCACTGACTGAAGTGCTGTAAACGTAGTCACATTTCATAAAACTCCATCCTGAGATCAGTATCACTATTATTGCTTGGGACTTAAATGGTGCACAGGACCTGTGCATAGAGGGGAATTTCCATCAGTCAATCAGTTCCATTAGCACTGCAGGTACCAAGTCCCAGTACACTAACTGACATACTGAGTCAGTGGAACAGTCACGGCTTTTTGTTTTTTTTGAAGAAAGTTATACAACACTCAGGACGGTGGATGTTTTCCATCATGGACCACTGCTTTTGTCAAAGGCTATTCTGTATTATACTAGTATTTCAACAGGATCATTGCACATCTCCTAGTTATCAGCTGAAGCTTTGTAAGACATTACCTTCCATTAGCTCCGCTAAAAAAGGAATGGATTCTGGCAACAGCACCATGTAATTCTCCTTTAGTTTTCCTGCAAATTCTACAAGAGTAAGCAGAGCAGCAAATCGTACCTACAATGAAAAAAAAGACACACATTAGGGAAAGAACCACTACAACACACACTCAAACACTCCTCCTTGCACACAGTTCCTGAGACCAATTTAATACCTTTCTTCACAAATAGAAGCCCTGGGGAGGATGGAGATGGAAAGGGAACTAAGTGAGTGTTGAGAACTGAAGTGTGTTTGAGCTGGAGAGAGTGTACCTCCTCCACAAACGAGAGGCTAATGGACACTCATCCCTTGCTCTATGAGCACAAATGGTTCCTAACTTTGTGCTCATTGGTGAAAACTTGTAAGAGGGACACTAAATTCCCATTAAAATACACACAAGTCTGATTGGTTCCTAGCGCTCCTAACTTGGGGAAGGTGTGGCAGCAGGTGGCACTGCTTTTGAAAGATAAGTGAACCTTGGGTGGGCGGGGGGTTTGGAAAAGGTTAAAGGCTGGGGCAGTTTGGGCCCATGTGTGGGAGGAAGGATTAAAACCTGGTGGCTGGGGTGTGCGGGGGTACAGGCTGCTGAAGGCTGGGTGCGTGGTCAGGTTGTGGTGGGTTAGGTCTATCATGGAGGTGGGGGGGGATTAAGGCTGCTGCAAGATGGGGCCGTGAAGCCGCTCTGTGGGGCCGGCAGACGTGCAGGTAGGGGTCAGGCAACCGTAGGGCCAGTCTGCAGGGCAGAGGTGCGGGGGTGTCAGGCTGCCATGGGGCTGGTGGGGGCAGAGTCAGGCTGCTGTGGGGCCAGTCTGCAGGGCCAGCAGAGGTGGGGGGGGGCAGTCAGGCTGCCACATGAGGGGTGTCAGGTTCCTGCAGGTTGGGGCTGCGTGGTGGCATGGGGGTCAGGCTGCGATGGGTTGGAGCCACAAGGCGGGGGTAAGGCTCGTATGCGGGGGGAGAGCATTCACTCAGTGAACAAAGGTAAGTAAACTCGTCCCTCATTTAAGTGAATACTTGTTAGTAAAGTACTCGTTTAACAAGGGATGAGTGTATTTCATTCTCTCGTATGCATAACAAATTTAGAGAGTCAGTCATATCTCGCATGAAAGATTAGGCAGAAAATAAGGCAAGATTTAAGCCTATCTGAGAGGGTCAGACACATTAAGGAGGGTTGAGGTTTTAAGGAGGAGAAAATTTTCAAAGTTAGGTAGTCGACTAGGCTTCTTTTTAAAGTTTCAACAAATTTCCACCTCTAGTGGGCCCTCAAGCACACCCAGCAGGTTGTTAATTCTGAGCCACAGGGAATGACAGGGGGAAAGGACCTCACTCTAGATCCCTGTGCCAACACCTTCCCTCTGCGTCTGTCAAGCTTAAGCTGATTACAACTTGCAGTATCAAATACGAAGAGAGACAAGTCTTCTCACAGGAAGGTCCCAAACCACCTACAACTTCACGTGTACTCCTACGCTGCAACTTGAGCATTGTCTACAGAGCTACCTTTTAGAGCACTAACGTGAGCCTGAGTCTCAATGCAGGGCAGAAAGCTCACACTGTGTGTCTCGGTAGCAGACACTGTCCACGGGGTATGGTGACATCCTAAATGTCAAGGGAGACAGTTTGCCTCACACAAGAGAGCCTCTTAATAAAACATCTGCTGCGTTCTCGGTCAGTTCAGACTCCAGTAGGTCTCAAGGTAGCCCCAGATGGAATGTATTATAGACATCCAGTCATTTCATAACAAAGGACAAATAGCGTAGCAAGGTTCACACACAAAGCACACTAAACCCTCGATACAATGGACCCAGAGTTAACATGCCCCCTCCACCCCCCAAATGCTGGTGACCTGTTGGAGCTGCTGGGGCTGGAGGAGCCACACGGGTGTGGGGGGCGGGGAAGGGGTGCTGCCGCAGGGCACAGGAGCTCTCCTCCCTCAGCCCTGTGCGTGCGGACTGTGTTGGTGCCTGGCCGCCACTGTCTGAAATGACGCTGAGCAGCAGCTATGGCATGGGAGGCTGCCGCCTGCTGGCAAGCTGGGGGCGGCGGCGGCTGCGCTCTGCCTTTGTGCGGGTGGCTCGGAGCTGGGAGCTGCAGGAGGTGGAAGGAGCCCCAGTGGTTTGCAGCTTCTCTCCTGGTAAATGGGAGAGGGAGATGGAGGTGTGAGGGGAAGAATGGGGCAGGAGTGGGTGTGGAGAAGGGAGGGCAGAGGACAGGAGTGAGGCAGGGGCTGGGGAGGTCAGTGCATCATCATACAATATAACCATTCAGTTTTAACAGACTTTTGGCATTACTAGACAGCCCTTCGCCCAATAGTCTTAAATCAAGGGTTTCTGATGAAACAGTGTGAAAGCTGGAAGCTGGCCTGCTAATCATAGTTTAGGGTCCAGTAAGACCTGATCAATTCAACATACAAACGCTTGACAAGCCACGTTGCTCACAATGGTGTTTTAACAGAATCCTTCAGCATAGTCAGAGTGCAATGAGGATGTCTATTGACACCCTGTTTGTTCTTGATCACAATGGACTGGATTATGAGCAAGACAACAGATGGCTATTAATGTGGCATTCAGTGGACACTTTTCAAACACCTAGAGGACATTGATTTTGCTGGTGATGTCGCCCTCCTTTCACACCAACATGAAAGTATGGAAGAAAAGATTGCAACGCTAGCCAAAACTGCCTCAATGACTCGACTGAGCATTAAGAAGGGAAAAATCAGGACAGTGAGGGCAACACCACTACCATTACACTGGGAGGGGATGACCTGGAAGATGTGGTGCAGTTCATCTACCTGGGGAGTATTATGGGCAGAGATGGAGGAACAGACAAGGATATCAGTGCTACAATAGGGAAAGCAACAGCTGCATTCAAGACTCTTTGTCCCATATGGAGTTCACAAATATCTGCAAAGATGAAACTGCAGATCATAGAATCATAGAACAATAGGGCTGGAAGAGACCTAAAAAAGCCATCAAGTCCAGACCCCTGCCCTCGGCAGGACCAAACTTATCAGATCAGCCCAGCCAGGGCTTTGTTGAGGCGAGACAAACACCTCCAGGGATGGAGACTCCACTAGTTCCCTGGGTAGACCATTCCAATGCTTCACCACCCTCCGAGTGAAAAAGTTTTTCCTAATGTTCAACCTGGACCTTCCCAGCTACAACTTGAGTTCCAATTCCCTCAACCTGTCTTCATAAGTCCAGCCCCCTAATTATTTTGGTCACCCTCTGCTGGACCCTCTCCAGCGTATCCACATCCTTCCTATAAATGGGGGCCCAGAACTGGACACACTACTCCAGATGCGGCCTCACCAAAGCCAAATAAAGAGGAATAAATCACTTCTCTGGATCTACTGGCAACGCTCCTCTTGATGCAACCTAATATGTCATTAGCCTTCTTGGCTACAATGGCACATTGTTGACTCATGTCCAGCTTCTCGTCCATTACAACTCCCAGGTCCTTTTCTGCAGAACTACTACTGAGCCAGTTGGACCCCAGCCTGTAACAATGCTTGGGATTCTTCCGGCCCAAGTGCAGGACTCTGCACTTGTCCTTATTGAACCTCATCAGATTTCTTGCAGCCCAGTCTTCCTATTAGTCTAAGTCACTCTGGACTCCATCCCTACCCTCCAATGTATCTACCTCTCCCGCAGCTTAGTGTCATCTGCAAACTTGCTAAGGGAGCAATCCAATCCCTTATCCAGGTCATTGATAAATACGTTGAACAGAACAGGAACAAGAACCGAACCTTGGGGCACTCCACTAGAAACTGACCGCCATCCCAACCTCAAGCCGTTGATCACTACCCACTGGAGCTGACCTTCTAGCCAGCTTTCTATCCATCTGACTGTCCATTTATCCAATCCACATTCCTTTAACTTGCTGACAAGAATATTGTGGGAGACCGTATCAAAAGCTAAAGTCAAGATAAATCACATCCATTGATTTTCCCCTATCTACAGAGCCAGTTATCTCATCGTAGAAATTAATCAGATTGGTCAGGCATTACTTGCCCTTCATGAATCCATGCTGACTATTCCTGATCATTTTCCCCTCCTCCACGTGCCTCAAAATGACTTTCCCTCCATGATTTTTCCAGGGACTGATGTAAGACTAACCAGCCTATAGTTCCCTGGATCATCCGTCTTCTTCAACACAAATGTGAAGACTGTGCTCTTGTATCGATGTGGGATCTGGTGTACTAAAAAGTCTTCAAATCACTAGAGACATTTATAAACAGATGCCTGAGGTATCTCCTACACATCAAATAGCAAAACTTGGTCACAAATGAGGATTTTTGGAACAGAGTAAGACACAAACCACTTGACATGCAAATCAAGAGAAGAAAGTGGGGATGGCTAGGCCATGCTCAGAAAACCATCATCCAGCATGGTCTGTCGAGCTCTCAAATGGAACCCACAAAAAATGACAAGCTCGGACAACATGGAGAAGACCTAGAGACTGAAGGACAACTGGGATACTCCTTGGTGTCAGCTAGAAGTTTTGTCCCGAGACAGAGTGAAGTGGTGGAGACTTGTAGGTGACCTATGCTCTACCCAGGGTACAAGAGTTTAAGTCAAGTCATGACTAATACTTTATAGAGGTTGTATTAGCTGAAGTTGTGATCACATTTACTAGTTCTTCCATTTTCCCCCCATAGTATACCACAATTAGCTCAACCTTAGCCGGTTTGCCCTCCTCACAAATACCTCCCAATGGTTCGCCAGCTGTTCTGCTACAGCAGCAAGTCTAGCAACAGTAGAGCTGAGCACTGTCAATTTACTGAAGACATCACAATTTGTCACTCCTCATTAACCATGCTTAGGGCCTGATATACTCTGACATAGAAGGATTAGATTTTTACCCATAAATGCACCTATCACACACTTACAAACAAACCAATTAAAAAATATTTCCTTTGACAAGATGTACAGATTGGCAAAGAAAGAAAAAGGCTGCTTGGGAATGCGAGAGTTTAGTTTAAGGTGCCGCTTAGCTATGCCTCTGCCAGGAGTGGCAAGGGAGTTGCCACTTGCAGAAAGCTACCCAAACATCCTCTCCTCCCCACTGTTCCGCTGAGCCCACACCCTGCAACTCTCCCCATATAGTCAAACTCACTCCCCTTTTTTTTAATGCCAGAGTTCTTCCATTTACTGTCATCCCAGATTATCCAACCATGCTGGATTAAAAAAAGCCTTTACTGTATTATATATGTTGAGCATGAACAAAAACCACAGTGGAACTGTGCTAAAATACATTTCAGTCCTTGAAAGTCTTCCCCATAATTATTGTCTGGTGCCCACCCTGAAGCTATTCCATTCACACTACAAAAAGGATCACCAGTATTAATACCAGCACGTTTCATGTCAAGCAATGACCCTGCCAACCCACAATCTGATCATACTCAACTAACAGACAATCCATCTTCATACCTTAGGTAGGGTGTGCCTTGTCTTTAGCAGAATTTGGTAACTGAGTGGTTTCCACAGAGAGTCATCTGCCACTGCAATCGAAAACTGAGCTATACATGGAATCAGGTGCATGGTCACTCTTTCTTGGAACTTCTCTTCCCCTCCAAGCATGTTTTCTAGCTACAGGAGTAAAATGATCACAAAGTAAGTCAAAACACAAAGGTCCAACTATTTAACTGAGATTTACATACACCCGGCTGCCCTCTCACCTTCCATCAGAAGATAAGCACCAGTAAGACAAAAATCTAGTGAACACCAAAATGCCAGTAAGATAAAAATCTAAAAAATCCTATTTAAAAATGCACTCCCTCTTTTGGGTGTAGGATTTAATGGGATCATTGTTTCCTGCATGTGAAAAAATTGGTTTTATTCCACTTGGGCACCACATCTTTGATTAATACTGTCCGAGAGCCTGTAGAGGGAGTGCACTTGACCTGCATGGAGGAGACAGAAAGGAACTCATCACGCACTAGTGACCCATCCAACTTGGAAGTGGTATTGACTAATATTGAAGAACACCTAATTGGTTGATGGGCCAGTTTAAAAGGTCTGAATAAAGGACGGGGAGCCAGAAACTCCTAAGCTTTGGGCAAGATACTTAATTATTCCAATTTCCCAGTGAGGTAAATTAGTATTAATTTCTCTATTTCACAGATGAGAAAACAGGTGCAGGAGCTATTCAAGTAATGTGTTAAAGTGCTTTGAAGACAATTACAATTACTGAAAATAAAACAGGAATAGGGAGAAAGCCAAATACATGACCAACTACAAGGAATACAATCTGAAGCTTTAATAGCGAGCAACAGGCCTTTTAAATGAAATGGGAGTACAACACTTGGATAATCCAGCAATAGTCTCCTTTCAATGCATGTGTCATTACCTGGTCAACTAGGGGCACCATCAAAGTTTCTGCTCTCTCTTTGCTGACAAAATGCTGGGTGTCAAAGAGGAAGATTTTGTGCAAACAGTCAAGGACGAACTGCAGCAGTAAGCAGCTCTTTTCCGTGCTGTTTTCAGAGTCAAAGAAAGCTTTGTCTGCAATATGGGGAAAAAGAAGAACTATGAAGAAGCCAGTTGCTCAGCAAGCCCTAGGAATTAGCAAGATTAGCAGATATTCATGAAACTGGAATTGGCTATAATGAAAGGAGAATTGTGTAGGCAATGTTACCATCAGTCTCCTAAAGAAATGAGTGAGCAGTCTATATATCCCTATGGAATGCAGCATGCAACACAGACTTTCAACTCATTGCAGTTTAGAATATTGCTTAAGACCATCAGTTCTCAAACATCATTGCACCATGACCCCCTACTGATGACAACAAAAATTACTACGTGACTCTGGGGGGGCAGGGATACTGGTGTAAGCCAAATTCCAAGGGCCTCACCCCGCAGGCAGAGGGTACGTAACCTGACCCTGCCACCGAGGGCTGAAGCTCTCATGCTTGGGAATGGTTGGGCTTGGGCTTTAGCTTCGACTCCAGGCAAGCCTAATTCCTCAGACCTGATACTCCAAAGTGGGGTTGTGACCCACTCTGGGGACATGAGCCACAGTTTGAGAACTGCTGGCTTAGACTAACCTTGCTGCTGAATGTGGTGCACACCTGGGGAAGAAGGGGAACACAGCTTGTGGGAAAGCTGCTAGGCATTAGTGCAAGCACATGACAATCAGTGCAACTGGTGTACAAGCTGTTTATGTATGGAAGTTTCCTGTCACCAATAGGTTTGCTAATTGCCTGAAATTTGAAAAGGGAAGGGAAATGAAACAGAACAGCAGAAGATATTTTATCAAGTAAGTTGAGGCTTGAGCATGGCACGTGGGGTGTATGTGGCTGTCAGGAGAAGCAATGAGTGAAATATAAGAAAGCAGGAGCTTGAAACAGACTGCACTCATTCCACAAGTGCAACTTTGACTGACTCCATGAGACATTTCATGAGTGGAATAACTTCTCCTAGTTGAAGGATATTCTACTCTTTTGACTTCTGGCACCTCTAATGAAGATGTCCTTTTGCATCCCCCAGAATGAGTAAGACACCTTGCTGCACAACGCAAGAGAAAGCAGCAAGAAAAAGTATTAGGGGACAAGAGTGGTGGGAGGCTCACAGAGACAGCAGGTTTACAATGATATTTTGACTATTCCCTCTTTGACAACTTATAGTAATTGGAGACCTACCAGTTTTGGCGATGTTAATCTGGTTCAGGGTGTCAGCAAAAGGCTTCACTAAATTACCAGCAAATAGGGTGAAAAGACTCTTGAGTTTGTCTGCAATGCAATCGGCTAACCGGTAGAATGTCAACAGTCTGTCCTTTGAGGTGCCCTCTGATTTGGACCAATCATATAACTGAGAGAGAGAGAGAGAGAGAGAGAGAGAGAGAGAGGTTTTTGCTTCATTTATACAATTGTAAATGCAGATGTGATAACGTCAATGGACTATTTTCAAAATTCCTACCTTGAAGAAGAAGGGTCTGAAAGAAACCTCTGAAAGCTTCATGACCATTCCAATTAAACAGCTAATAATATGAGTCTCTGTTCTACCAACTTCCTCCAGATCATCCTAGAAGAAGTGGAAGGTATAAATCAAAATCAAAACCTGATGAACATACCTTAATAACATCTGACTATCTCTACCATGTTTAGGTACAAGATACCACAGTTAAAATTTTCTATTCACAAAAAGCAATCTCCCACTGAACTCTTAAAACTGAAGATGCTGTTCTGAAAAAGTGCAGGAAATGCAATTGGTAGGAACTCTGCCACGATCTTATAAAGAACTTCTAAAAATAACATAGTAGAAAACAACTTCCATTCTCGCTCTTTGAGAACTGGTCTATGCCTCACCTGTGAGTGCTCTGTTCTGAAGTCCAGGGCTTTCAAGAAAAATGCTGTTAACTCAGACTGGTGGGAGATAAGCTGATCCCTCTCCATAACTGCAATGTGCTCCTTAAGAATGTCCATAAGAGGACCCAAGTGGCTCTATAAAGGATCAAAGACAGCTGTGTTACCCTGCAGTTATGCGGTCACATTCCTAGACCATCAAACCAACCAAACTCCTTTCACAATAAATAAAATAAAATAAAAATAAAAAAGGTGAAAAATCACTGTCTTAAACATTTCCATTCATAATGTTAGAAACCTTAAATCTGCACCATTAAGAGTCCAAAAGGTGCATCTGACTAAACAAAATTAACTTGATTTCACTGATTTTCATTGTTCAAACAGCAAGAAATAAAAATGTTAACAGGTTAAATAAACTGGATTTAAAAAAACATTTTTTTTTCACTTCTGCTAACCTAAGGCAATATCACTAAAAGGTGAAATGTGTTTGTTTATAATTTGTGGCTTTAGAGGGACACAGTCTATTTAACAGTTTGCTTTTCCTTCCCAATCCTGGCACAGCTGTAATTCTTAAACTTTCATAAACGGAACTGTCTCCCCTATTTCCCATCTGTGAAGGAGTGGGGGGGAGTGCGTGTGTGAGTCAGGCTGGATGTGTGTGACAGGCAGAGCAGCTCCCAGCGGCTAAGGATGACCCCCTGGGGCTGTAACCTAGGCTGGCAGGTAACACCTCTGCCCTGAACAAAGAGCAGGGAGGAGCCAAGAGGGGTTTTTTTTTGAATCTGAGGCAGCAGTTGGAATCTGTGGGGAGAGGGAGCTGGAAGACAACCAGCCTGACGAGGGGGGAAGCTACACACCAGAGGGGCACCCTCGGGCTCCTCTCCCCAGGATGGGTTGGAATGATTGTCTTTGATTGCTGCACTGACTCTTCTGCAAAAAACTGTCTCCATCACCTAATAAACTTCCTGTTCTACATGCTGAGTGAGAGTCACTCCTGCCAGCAGACAGGGTGCAGTGCCTGGGGACCCCTGAACCCCATCACACCATCTCACATGCTAATTCTCCAGGCTGGTGGCTCTCTGTTCTGACTTTTCTGGTTCAGTATAAACATGCATATTTAAAAGCTACAATTACATTTCCATTCACTTTACTAATGAGTGAAAAAGTCATTACCTTCTGAGCATTTGCAAGTTCACTGTAACATTTGGTAATTGCTGGTAAGAGAATTCTGGGATCCAGCTGTGTAGCTAAAACAGTTTTCAGTGATATTGTACGGAGATTAAGCTGGGACGAAGGACCCATTTCCACTGCTATCCTTTCCAAGCGAACAACCTAGCAGAAAATCCAAGAACAAATAAAAAAAAACAGTAAAATGCATCTTTCAAGAGCTGATTTCACAATAAGCTCAAGAAAAGTAGTGTGTAGTCTAGGAACCAAACAAAGAAAATCACCTACTTAATTTTAAAAGGCTTATACTTAGTCTAATTAATACTTGTAAAGCATTTTGGAAATGAAAAGCACTAGATTACTGTTAAGAACATTAAAAACGAAGAACCATCATAACTGACTCGTCAGATTCTTGATCAGTTCAGCTGTCTCTTACTACTGTAAACTTATGAAGTTTGAATACAAGAATTTTTCAATACATGAAAACTGAAAAAGGATTCATTAGTGGAATAAGCAGTGGGTCATCACATCCAATATAGGTATAGAAGCTGGAGTTTTTAATCTATGTATGTATTTGATCAACCTACTGGTGTGGGAGAAAAATCCCTCAAAATGTACACCCAACTTCCTAAAGTGCAAAGCTAAGTCCCTGAAACCTTGAATAAGGAAAACACCAGCTACATCATTCCATGATGATTTACTCAGGGAGCTGAGTAAACAGATTTCCTCCAGCCATCTAATGCCAAAGTTCTCATTTTAATTCAATGCAAATTCAGATTCAATCCTTCACAATCTCCATAATTTGACTTTCCTCATTCTGGCCCATTCATCCATATTAAGACAGAGATAGCTTACCAGCAGCAAAGTATCCAATAGATATGGACTAAGGAAGTGTGCTAGTGTTGCCACAACTTTCAGCAGTGCAGTCACGGCGCTAAGTACATAAATCTCATTGGAGATCAGCTCCTTTTTATGTTTTAGCCTCTTCAGCAACGCTGGCATCAGCCTGCAAATAATCCAGTAAAACAAAGTAACGTAAATCCGTCAGCTGCAAATCTGAAGGCAAAAATTTCCAAACAAGCCTTACTCCAGCTTACAAAACTACTGGTGCAACTTTTATGTCTGAAATATAGACATGCACAATTTTGGCGTCTATTTTTGAAAATCTGGGCTTTTTGGATTCACTTGTGGCTTCTATTTTTTTAAAAGTTTTGAAGAATATTAGATTTTTCAAGGCCCTACTACATGATGAAACTAATCATTTTTATCAAGGCTCAAGTATTCTGAAAAAGCTATTACTAAATTCCTGAGTTCCATGTGAACAGGCAGGACTAAACAGAGCTGAATCATAGCTATTTTCCCCACTGCGATAAGGCTCATATGTTTTTTCAATGCAGTCTGGTGTTCAGTGGTAATATAAGATATTCAACAGATTCAGCAAAAACTTTGTGATTAGTAAATGATCTCCAATTCCTACACACTTAATGTATCATTTGCTTCAGGAGTTCTCTCATTGTAAGTACTCAGGAGAAGACAGAGGCATTGAAAAGCCTTTATCTACTTCTACAAAGCATTCTGTCCACATACAAGCTGCCAGTTAGTTCAACAAGAGTTTCAGCCAGCCTTCCCTTAGTAAGACATATCATCTGATGTAGTTCCTGCTGCAGAGAATCTTTTTATGAAAATGACGATACCTTGGAAGCTGAGGTACTGCTAGTGCTCTCAGTATATGGGTGACCTCAGCAATACACAGCAAAGCACTTCCCATTACGTTCCTTTCTTCCCTCCTTTCTGAAGAAATCAGGTCAATGGTGGCTTTGAGCACAGGCACAAAAGGCTCTGGCTGTTCTGTGCCAAAACATTTGCACAGCAATTTGAGGCTGAACAAAGCTGTCTGTCTGTTGATGGCTTGCTCCTCCTCCTCTTCATTTATTTTATGCTGTACAATAGCGATTAACTCTGGAATTAATTCTAAGAGCTGTTGAACCTAAGACAACAAAATAACATGAAAATATGAAATTAAAAAAAAATCATATCTAGTCCAGATCCTGCAAGTTACTATGGGTGGCTGGACCACATTTTGCTACTCAAAAGATATCTTGTTAATGTGCAACTCCCATTTCCATCTGAAAATTCCATACCTGCCTTACATGTGACATCTCATTTCTATGTGAGCAGAACACACAGTTTAAACAAAAACAACAAAAAAAAATGACTAACACTGCCTTACCTGGACCTTCTCCCAACGTGTGCGCTGCTGCAATTTATTGTTCAAGAGATCCATTGCTTTACGCCTCACTGAAGGCAGCTGGTTGGCCATTAGCCCTCTAATGACAGGGATAAATGTCTGTGTTGGCAGTAAGGCATTGACCTGTAAAAACAAACAACAGAAGTGTTCTTTCCTGTATCGCACCATCTTAATTCCTCCAAAGGTAGAGCAGTATGGACTTCCTGAGAGCAAAGAAGGGATCAGAAATGAGGGGAAAAGCATGGGCTTTCTTTAGGAGAGGAGCAGTAAGTAGTAAGCTCCTGCTAAAACATTTAAACTTTCATACTGGAAACTGCCAGCTACCACTTAGGAAAAACTAACTACTTGATCCACCTCATTCAACCCTGACAATTCCTACACTATTACCTTCCATCCCAGGACACAGCTGGCTAGGTATTCATTCCCCACCAAAATAATTCTTCTGACTCTCCTCCACGCACATTCGCTAGGAATGGTGGGACAACTAAGTTTCCAAGAGAAGAAGATACAGCACCAGCCACCCTCAGAATTGAGAATTCTGATCCACAGCTTCACTACTGCTATCAGGACACCAAGCCAACACAACATCTGTACTTCTGATTAAAAAAAGACTTGAACACAGCAAGGCTTATCATACCATTTAAATTCTTCTGCAGGATTATTAAATAAAGCCACATTAAAGTTGTAACACCAGAATGCAAATTTTTTCCTAACAATCTCTAGATGGCTCGTTCCAGTCACAAATATACTTTAGAACAAGAAAATGGCCATCAAGGAGTTTACTTCACTTTATTTATTCTACTTAATATGACTACTGGCACCAGAAAATTAAATTAAATAATGCATTATGCCCCAAGTTGCCTGGAAAAAAATATTCATGAATTATGGAACATTAAATCACCCACAAAACCCTTCATACTTATGTTACAATAGTAAAACAGTCATTGTAGCTGTGTTGGTCCCACGATATTTGTGAGACAAGGAGGGCAAGATAATCTTTTAATGGGAGACAATCTTTTGAGCTTACACAGACCTGAAAGAAGAACTCTGTGTTAGCCTGAAAGCCTGTCTCCCACAAACAGAAGTTGGCCCAACAAAAGATGTGACCTCTTTCACCTTCTCTTTCAGATAAAAAGCAAAGGAAATGTTATAATCATGTTAATAAAAGAGGAGGAAAAGGAAAGCCAGGAAGTGGAGTAATGAAAACTCACTTTATCTAGCATATCGTAAGACTTATTGAGCAGAGCCCTCCAAAACTTCGCTGTTGGTTTGTCTGCATTTTCTTCCGCAGAGTGTGCCACAACTTTTATATAGCAAATGACCTCTTCTAATAATCTAGATGGGGAACATCTTTTAGTAAGTAACATTTACAAAGTGATTTTATTCCTGGAGGGCAGGAAATTTCAGAGACAATAATGAAAGTTACAGAAAGCTATTTACATTAGTTCCAGATATTGAAATACAAAAACTGCTACAAAATAGTTCAAGTTGAGAGCACATATTAAAGAGGTCTCCATCTAGCCTTCTAGCCATTCATTTCCACAGAATAATAATTCTGCAAAAAAGCCTCTGGAAATGTAGGAAGGCCTGGAAAAACGGAAGCGGTACAGCACTTCACGTGTACCACACAACCGTTTTTCACTTATTATCATCCATGCAAATTACATCCTCCCAAACCTAAATTTTGCTGCACTGAAGCATCTACTACATTCATATCTCTTAAATTCCACCTGCGATTACTGTAATTCTCTCATTCTGACAAAAGAGCTTCCTTTGATAAGGGATTTTTCCTGGGAGTGAAGGAGCAAAAATGTTTTGACTAGAAGAATTTTATACACAATTTCGGATTTTTAGAGACCCTGTTATAATGGCAGCTACATGCTCAAATAAACACCAAAGTGAATAAAGTAAGTCCCACAAAGTGGACAGAATTTAAAAATAAACAAACAAACAAACTGAAAACAACCCGGTTGTAATAAACAATGTTTGGAGATTTACTTCTAGAGAATTTAAAAAAAAAATTCTCTTCTGTATCTATTGTCCCCAAATAGTTTCAAACACTCTGAAGAGATCACATTGTGCAATATTGTAACAAGTGTTAAGAGGTTAGCTGGTTTCTCATTTTGTGTGTGTGTGTGTGTGTGCGCGCGCGCGCACACGCACGAGCGCACACGTACCTCTGCTCCAACTCCTGTAGCTCTTCAGCGCCATCACTTTCAACTATCTAACAACAAAAACAAAAAAAACATTCTCAGGACTGGACTATAGTAACATGTTACAGCTGCTTCCATGAAGAATATATTAATATTTAATTTGAATTTTTCCATAGGTGTAATTTAGTATAAAAAACCATGAATGAGTAAAACTCAAGAAACTCAACTAAAGATCGTTGTAACATTTTTATAGTATGTTTACTGCTGAGGAATGACATTGGATTAACAGTTTAGGTGACACTTCAGGGCAAGCTCAGGTTTGGCACCAGCGGTGTAAGCTTACCTCATTCTATTCTATCTAAAAAAGAAGCTGAGTTTCCTTGTCTCTTCAGCCCTTGGGCTCTCCACTGAGACTAAGAGTGAGAGTGCCCAGCCAACTAATACCAACTGCAGGGAGAATTTGTGATCAGGCAATTAATCTGCTAGGAAGAGACAGACTATTGGTTGATTTCACATAAGCCTCCAAACTGCAATCAGATGGACTGAAAAATGCTACAAAATAAGCCTGGGTTTCTATCAGTACACTTCTCTTATGAGCCACCCCGTTCCCCAAAACTGATTTTTAAAAAAAATCTTTAAGATGTAATAGTATAATTTTTCCTCCTCCAACTAAGAGTTCTGCCAGATTTCAATGCTGTCTGGATTCACCAGACCCCAAAACTTTAACTCAGATGCTTCATCAAATACAGAAACAAAAGGTACCTTTCATTTATGGTGCTGGATTCTGGTGAATCCAAACTGATATTACACTATCAGCTATTGAGGTCAGTGGGGTTGACAGCAAGTGAGACCCATGGGGCTGACAGTGGGGCGGGGTGGGTGGGTGTGTCCTGGGTTTGTGTCCCTGGAAGAGGCGGGACCAAGGGCAGTCAGCCCTTAGTGCTGCCTGGAACGCAGCACTGACCTTCCTCCCCTTCCTCAGGACCATGTGGAGAAGTAGCACCGCTGCGGCACTTCAAAGGGGCCCAGAGTCCCAGCCCCTGCCAAAGTAATAGCGATGGCAGTTGGACCTCCAGGCCCCTTTGAAACAGCAGGCCCTGAGGCAACTGCCCTCTTAGTCCTGCTGCTTGTTGGTGGGCCTGACTGAGACGATTTGTTACTGACTCCACTGTGACTAGGACTTACCCTGGTACATAAGGTTCAATCACACAGACTTTGAATGTTTGTTTTTCCAAAGTTTCAAAGAGAATCGCAAAAATAAATAAAACAAATGCACTTTTACTAAAAACGAACTGCAAAAAGACTTTACAACTGTGTAAAAGGCAGTCAAATATACTGCACAAAGCTGAAAGAACACGTGTTCAGAATGAAAGAAAAGCAAATCACAACTAAGACACTGTAGATATGAGAACTGTATAAAAAATTCTACATTACCTTTTTCACAAAGTTTTGCGATGACAGAAGCTGTGCCATGAAGGAGACAGATAAAAATTTAAAATGTCGCAGTTGTTTGCCTGAATGAGACTCCACACTGAAAAGCTGCACTTCTTCATCTTGCATTTTTGTCTTTTGTGTTCTTGATTTCTTTGGTCCAGGATCATCTGATTAAACACCCCGCCCCGAAATTTAGTTTTTTTCAGATACAATCAGAAAAAAGAACTTTTGACTGCCAATTACTAAAACTGAAATAAAATGTTGTAACAATTAAAGGGCAAATCCATGCTGAGCTGTTCAGTAGTCAAGACAAAATTGTTGATTGAGATTTAGAGTTCAACCCTACCGTCTTCAACATTTCAAAATCCTCACTGACTTCAACAGGAAGTTTGCTTATGCAAGAAAGGATGGATTAGGCTCAAAAGTCTTCTATATTTTTCAATTTTTATTCGCCAGCTGAAAGCCACTGGTTTTCATTTCCCACTGTGTTAGTTTTAACATCATCACAGTAATACTGTACCATAGACAAGTCAAGGGCACAAGCAGAACAGCAGGAACACTGTTCTGGACTCTAGTCAACTTTATGATAGTCCAATTCTTTTTGCAAAAACCCCAGAAAAACGTGTATATTAAGTCAGGAGCAAGACACTAAAATACAGAACACCACCATGTGTACAATTCATTAATTTCTAATACAAAATGCTAAGATTTTCTCTAATTCTTTGTATACTATATATTGTATATATTTTAATCTTTTTTTCATTTGTGTCTTGTAAAAAAACTATATGGCTGTGTCTACACCTGCATTGCACTTTCAAAAGAGGAATGCAAATTAGGGAAACTGTGCAAATGAAGTCCAAGAAATGTAAATCAGTGCCTCATTTGCATTTTCAATCTCTTTTCTAAAGGAAAAAAAAAAATCAGTGTAGATGGGGCTCTTTCAAAAATAAAGAGCATCTTCGAAAGAACTCTTCTTCCTGTTTTGTTTCAGCCCAAAACCTTCAACAACAGAAGTAACATTAAGGTTCACATGCATCTATTTGTTCTGCTAAACAAGTCTTTTGTGGTTACCTTCTTTGTTCTCTGGCAGTTCTCTTAAGTACTGGATTACTTTCATCAAGCTCTGGAATTGATGTTGAACACTAAACTCACAACAAACAGAAATCCAAAATTCAGTGTCTGCCTCCAGAACAGCATCCTGTTTAGGGATTCAAGAGAAACTATTTACTTCACGAACTAAAAGTAAGAGGAAAATCTTTAATTGTTGAATGCATGTGAACATACAGGACTAGGAAATTGTTGGTTATTGTGTGCACTGTTATTACTGATAACAGCAGCTAGATGTGTTGACAGACTCACGTCCATTGGGAATGGACAGAAACCAACAGTTCATTTCTCAAACTGAAAACTTTCGAAATGCCATACTGTGGTAATGACCATCGCTTACCACTACCTTCGACTAGATCTGAATTGATGATTGATTATGAAATGTCCAACAATATTTTTTCAGCTTCAGATTTGTACAGGAAAGTTTTCCCCCCTCAGTATTCTGACCTTTTCCCCATTGGTTGCTGCAGTCACTGTTTTGGTCACATGCTGTTCGAACAGGAGCACCAGAAGAACCCAAAGGAATCGTTCCCCTCCCAATGTATCAATCAGCTGAGCCAGGATGGGCAAGCGTCTGTGCTCAGGCACATGAGGCAAGGCATCCACAAACACGTGTATGATTTTAATAACTACTTCCTCCACGTTCTGTGCAGCTTCTGGAGAGCCACAATCTTCAGCCTATCAACAAGTTAGAGAGTTACAACAAAATTACCTTAAAAAGGCACAATCTCATGAGGATTCTCTATGCACATGAAGCAAATGAAGTAGGCATCAGTCTAGTGAAGCACATAAAAGTAAGACAACTGCCAAATATCACAATCACAAGACAAACACCTAAAGGCTCCATCCTGCAAAAATGCACGGTTTGTTGATATTACAAAAGCCTGCAGTGGCACAACTGTGTACAAAACCCCCTTACTGCTGGTGTGTGCGCAGGGGGTATGGGGTTCCCCAGTGGGAAAGTGGGATTAACAAAAGATGGGATGTTTTTCTCAACAATTTTCAGTCATGGAATTTGCTTTCAGAAGTGTTCTACTGAGACGCTCTCAAGCTGATCAGGATTTTGAAAATTAATCAGCAAGTCTAAATTTAGTCTCACTGAAGTCAACAAGAGACTTAAGCAAGACCAATATCCGTTTCCACTTTTGAAAACCTCTTCTTAAGCATGCGCCTTAATTCTTCCCTCAGATTTTACAAATTAAAAAACACAATTTTGGTAGGACACAAAATATCAGTTCATTAACAGATTACTATGTAATAATTACACACGCGCGCGCGCTCTCTCTCTCTTTTACATATATATATTTTACTTCCTCTGCCTGTCACTTTTTAGAAATCAAGCTGTTCTCCAATACGTTTTGGAAAATAACTTGTAATTACTGAATAATATGGGCCATGGCTCCGGGAGTGTTGTGCCGACATCCCAGTCGTCACCACTCCGTCAGGAAGAAGGCTGTCTTGACAGACAGGCTTTCCTCAACATTTGGCCTGGTTCAGACAGGCCCAATGTCAGGAAAGCCTCTCCCGGTAGACTTGTCAGCAAGAGAGATGCAAATATGTTGCACGATTTTCATATCTTTTGCGGACCAATCTCGGCAATCTAGACATAACCTGAATGATGTATGAAGGGGGCCTAAAAGGTTTTCTAGGGATTTTCTTCCTACTTGTATTTACATTAGAAATTCAGATCTCACCTACCATGTTTTTCATGAGAACACCTGGATAGCTGGAGAATAGGGACAATGTCAAGTGAAAGCAGATGCAGAAAAAGCATTTTAAGTCTTTTTCTAATTTTGTGTGCTTGTTTGGGGTTTTTATTCATTTAGCTCCAATGGCTAGAAAAAAGGAGTTAGAAAAAAAGAAGCGACATTCCCGTGCCCATCAATAAAGACTACATTAGATCAGTGATCGCCAATTAGTGCGGTAAAACCAGGAAAGATCAGATTTGATACAAATAGTTCTTTGAGAAGTTAAACATTTCATGCAACACTGCGTCATAAAAGCTGGAAATCTATGGTGGTTTAGTCAAATCACTACTAGGCCTTTAGGTATGTCACAGACCTGGACACCAAAAGCATGCTCCAGACTACCTATCTAAGTCACAACTTTCATCCCACCTTCTGTAAAATCCATTTTCCACTCCATTAGATAAGGAGAGTGTTTTTACTAGTACTTTTTATTGGACTTTTAGGCTGACCATGTTGTCATACCCAACAGGCATCTCAAGGAACATGCTGTAAATTATTTAGTAGTGCCTTATAAAACAAACCAAACAGAAAAACCTATACTCAAAACATTGGTCAGAGCTTTCTTCCTGCTTCTAGTGGAAGAAAACAAATCTCACCTGTATAAGAGCAGGAATAACCATCTTCACTGTCTTATTAATTATTTGGAAGCTGTAAGTGTCATCCAGTCGCATGACATTTGCTCCCATGAATGTGAAAATAGGCATGATGTTGTGAAGAACTTTGTCCTGAAAAACAATCCCCCCCACAACAAAACCTAAACATTAGTGTTTGCAGCTTTAGACACTAAAACTACTAATTTCTGAAAGGAGTGTGTACAGTTTGGGTTTTTTCTATTCCCAATTCTTCTCGCGTTAAAGCTTTTTAACTCTTTAGCTGGATATTTCATATACATAATATCGAAGTTCGCTATAAGAAAAGAGAAAATGGTTCTTCATTCAAACTTTTAAAAACCTAATTGGATTTAAAGTAGATTGTGTCTCAAAGTTAGTGCGTGTTCATGCACTATTTAGACATCAAAACAAACACCTAAGTAAATTAATAAAGAAAATGAATTTAGAGTTAAGGCTAACTATGTCTGTTGTGCTATTATATCCAAACTTATATCAGGCAATACAGTAAACCCTTGATTTTTATGGACCCCGATTTAGCGGGCTTCCGGAACAATGGACGTTCCGTTCCTCCTGTTGTTCCCAAAGTCTACTGAGGTATGTAAAATCATCCCCAGTTCTCAATGGGTTAGCTGAGTAACAGGAGAAAAAGCAACAAGTCCATGCCTTTATATACCTCAACACCACTTGTATAACTTATTTTAATAACAGTTGCATATGCAAATATCAGCCCAGAGAAGATAACTCTTATTTCAGAAAAAGATTCAAAGACTTAAAACATTACTTCCCTATGCTGCATGGCGTAAAGAAGAAAAGGAAGTATAATAGACCCTCAAATTGCGCAAAAGTTACATTCCTGGAAAACTAGGCATAACTCGAAGTTTGCTCAAGTTGAGGGGGCAGGGCCACCAACTCAGCACCAGCAACCGCAGCTGGAAGCAGTAGATCCCCCTGTTAAGGGGGAAGAGAACTGTTAGAGCACTTTGCTCAGCCAGCTCTGCCCTGGCGTGCTGCCACTGGGGAGGCAGAGGGTGGGCATCTCCTTCTTAATAGGGAGCTCCATGTTAAAAGGCTGCTGGCTGGCTGGATGCAAGCCAGCTCAGCCGCAGTAGCCGCTGCTACAGTGGCAGCAGCAGGGGAGACGATCCCACTGTGAAGGAGGATCACACCTAGCATGGGGTGCCCTCAGTGCTGCCGTGGGGGGTAGGGAAGGCTTGGGGCATGCCCTTGTTAACAGGGCTCCCCCGTTAAAAGGCTGCAAAGCTCCACAAGCTCAGCCAAAGGCAGCAGCTGCCACAGCACAGGTGATGATGGAGGAGATCCCCCTTGTCAGAAGGGAACAGAGCTGGCACAGCCTGCACCTCCCCCGAGTGCCGTCGCCTCGGGGGGTGGGGAAGGGGATCGGGGAACAGCTGGCTGTGCCAACTCTGTTCCCTTTTGACAGGGGTATCTCCTCCCCACTCTCCTGTCTGTGGCAGCTGCTGCCTCTGGCTGGAGCTTCTGGGGTCCTCCTCCAATCACACTACTGTGAGATACGCACATGTCGAATGCACATATCTGGAGGGTTAATTTAGAAAAGGCCCTGAACACATCAGAAGGATGGGTGAGACATTTAACCTCAGGAGGATAAAGTCATGCTGACCCATGTTGATCTTTTGTAATAAGTCTCCCATTCCCCATGGATTTTTCTGTGGGAGAGACGAGACCACCCATGACACACATGACAAAGTACCCTTCTGAATTTAAATAAATAAGTGGCAGTGGGAATCCACCCAAAAGAATTAAGGGACATCTAACTTGTCCCATTTGTCAGCAGCAGTTTCCTCTCCCTGAATTCTCTGAGTCTTTACGCTTTGTGTCTTTCCCAGTTCTTAGAAATCAGCAACGAAAGAATAGTTGCCAATAAATCTGACACGTTACTTACAGGGAACATACCAGCAGCAGTACCAAGCAGTAGTAGCGCGTGGTGATGTGTCTGAGGCATTTCTGATACCCTGACACACTGAACTATCAGCTCCACATTGAATTTCTCTTTATCAAGGATATCTGCAAGGGGAAAACAAAAATATCTTGCTTCGTGATTGATTTTTTTAAAACGACCAACAAGCTGGAGAATATAAAGAATAAATATTACTGGAATTCTCAAGACAGCTAATGTACAAAAGATAGTTAAAGTTTTCATGCTCAGAACTGGGACTTGTCATTTTCACCTGGCTGGATCCTGCCACCATCTGGGGATAGTTTCTGACAGATGTTTATCAAACAGCTGAGGATTAACTGCTTCGTATATTCTGTATTTTCCTGTTCTGTTGAAGTTTCCAGGCATCTAAGGATCCAGGAGGTAATCAGCAGCAGGAAGGAGGATGAGAAACAAAAATTCAGATAAATTAACGGACATGCTAAAAATTGAAACCAGAGATAACGTCTTCACGTTAAAATAAGCAGAATTCCATAAAAACATCAGGGGGGAGCCGTGTTAGTCTGTAGCTTCACAAATAACAAGCTATAGTACCTTAGAGACTAACAAATGTATTAGGTCATGAACTTCTATGGGTAAGACCCACTTCTTCTCATCTGCACTAGTTTCAAACTAAGAACTTTTTGTCCTTCTTCGTTACAAGCCACTTAAAAATAATCCCTGGTGTGCACTCAAGTGTTATTTTGAACACTTAAAGTCACTGAGGAAAAGTTCACTGAATCACCCACTTCCTTTTGAAACAAACTATCTTCTTTTGACTGTAAAAAGGGAATTTGAAGGTTTGAAAATGAATCAAATCTGTAAAAAGTGTAGGTTACAAAATAAAAAGGAGGGAAATTAAGGTCTTTAATGTTCATGGGTTAGGTCCCATTGAGGCATACAGGCAATTCAGCCAGGTTCTTCCTGATAAGATGTCATGCGTTTTGTGTAACACCTGGTTTTGAGTGCTTGCTGTAGGGTACGGGAGAGGTATATGTAAGAAGAAGAAGAAAAAAACAGTAAACTTCTGGAAACGGGGCAAGAGAGGACTAGAAGTAATTTCTTAAGGCTGCTTTCAAAAGAGCAATATTATTACTTTCTGTAAATCATCCTTTCGCAGCCCAGAATGAGGAACCACGAGGTCAGTGGCATCAGTCCCATGAGCAGGAGGTCTATATGACCATGTAGAAAAACCAAGGTTTAGGGAAAACCTTCACGCTCCCAAGCCTCTTAAATTTCACGTGGCAATGCTGTACCATTTTCAAAGGCTCAACTTTGTAACGTTCATTGTACAGTACTGATAGCAGCCCTGTTCCCTGCTGGGCTGACTAAAGGTGTTAAATCTAAAGGGAGCATGGATAAGTTGCTGCCACAGTGTTTAGTTATTAGCCCATGCTCTAACACTGTACATCCTCTATTAGTGAGGACAGAATACAAAAATGACTGATGTTTGTTACTAATTTTTAATGACGTACTATTACCTGGCTAATAGATTAAAAAGTGTTGGTACTAGCAGCTGAGGATGCTTGAGCTTCTTCTTGTGCTGTAATAATTCCAGGATGAGCGTAATTCTCTGCCAGTTCACACTGCTTACTATTTCCTGCACTGACTCTGGAGCATGGGGTTTTCTAAAAATCAAAAAGGAGCAGTGATCAGGGGGACATCCCTTTAAGACTCGATTCTGATGAACAGAAAGGAATTGAGAGCAAATCCGAAGATGGCAGACAATTTGGATAAAAGTGATCATAAAACAATAGATTTCATGATTCCAAAGAAAAAGCAGTAGAATAAAAAGACAATAGCTTTCAAAACACATTACTAGTAAAACACAAAACACAAAATAAATGTTTGCCTGAGCATGCGTACTAAGGTCAATATATAATTTTAAGATTTTTTAGATAGACTTCTACTGCATCAAGCACTCAGTCATTTCTTTTAAATATGAAAAGGTTTTAAAATCTCAAGATCTTGGGATTTTCTTCTTCTTTAACAATGTAGTCCAAGAAGTTTCTATGCACTCTATCTATTATATGACAATCTCTCAGCAAGTTGTGCTTTCTAAATTTACATAGATAAAAGCTGTAACTTCTACATTTCTGTGTTCATTTTACCTCTGCTGCTGTATTTTCTGTCTCCTAGTTTGCTGAATGGTGGCCAGAACTTTGGCTTTCTCAGGAGGTTCTAGCTCTACACTAACCTGCTCAGCATCAACTGAAATCTACAACAAAATGAAAGAAAACATTAAGTACATCTGAACAACAAATATCTATCCAGCCACCCAAGTATTTATCTGGCCTCTGGTATCAAAACAGTGATGAATGCCTGTGTATACTGCATTTCTTTTATTAATCAACATGAAGAACAGTTTTCATCTATGTATCACAATAAACAAGCAACAGTTACGCTCAATATATTTGGAGAAACTTTTTAGATTTTAGACAAATTACTTTTTCCATTCAGAAAACAAAAACGAAGCACAGCTGAACTTCAGAAGAATGAGGAACGTTCATCTGGGGCTACGTCTACACTATAAGATAAAATTTAATTTATTCAAGGTCAATTTTATAATATTAATTTTTTTAAATTCAATTTTGAGTATCCTCGCTTCCCACAAGCTCCCAACAATTTTGACATATTGCTTCCACACTGAAATCACCAAACCTTGACTGCTGCAATAGTGCATTGTGGGAACCTATCCCACAGTTCCCTCAGCCCCGCATTCTGAGCCGGGAGCCAGGTGCAGCAGTGCTGTCAGTTTCCTAGGAAACCGACAGTGCAGCAGCTCTGGTCAGTCTCCTGGCTCCCTCTAGTAGCAGGGAGCTGGGAGTCAGGTGCAGCACGTAGCTTTGTGCAGTGCCTATGGGACACTTGTGGAGGCTAATAAATTCAAATGACAGACGTGGTGCTTCCACTCTAGTCTAGACATTTTAAACTTCAGATTGAAGCTATACATGTCCGTTAACGTACAGACATTTTGTTATCGATACTAGGGCAGACTAAATCGAGCTAATGACATTTACAGGGAAGAAAGTGACATTTTAATGTCGAGCTAACATTTTATCTCATAGTGTAGACGCAGTCTCAGGTTGAACCTCTCCAGTCCAGCATGCTTGGGACTTGACTGGTGCTTCATCAGAGAATTTGCCAAACCATGGGAGCTCAATATCGTATCAAATGGGTCTCTTTATTTTGTTTCACTAAAGGCAAGTAAGTAGACTAATACTTGCAATGCTGCTTAGTAATGTATGACCGTACTGATAGACTCTCTCTAAGTCCATGCATAGAGAAGGCTAATCAATTCTCTACATAATAAGCATCAGGACAGCATTACAAAATTTTACTGTATTGGCACAAGGAAATAAAATAAAGCATAAAAAAAAACATGTTTATGCTTAGCAACATTAACAGTACTTCCACTACTTGCTGGTCTCTTAGAAGATGTTTAGCCCTAAACTGCCCCTAAATAACAGCACAAAACACAGAGAGCCAGGATTGGTGGCTGTCAACAAACTTAATGGGAAATTTGGCTACACCCACTATGAGCGGACATCCAGCAAACTAAAATCACGCCAGACCAGAAAGAGTCAAACTAGAGAGGTTCAGCCTGTACTGAAACATAATAAATACATACAAATGTGATATTTATCTTTTAGGAACAATATTTTAATGCATCTTTAATGCTTGCATATTATACTGCATCATAAGGTGGTTTCTATGGTTTGGGATAACTATCATGTTAAGAAATCTGTAAGCCATAAAAATAATTATTGTAGTTTAAACTCAAATAATCCTGTCAATTCTTAGTAAGTCCCAGATGCAACTTACCCCTTTAAAAACACTGCCAATTGTCTGGGCACAAAGTGGGTTTTTACAATTTAACAGTAAATCAAACAGAACTGTTAGCAGCTTCTGTTGCACCTTCCGATCTGGCAGTGCAGCAAAGAACGGTTTAGTAATCTGCAATGTTAAAAAAAAAAAAAAAAATTAAAGCCCTAATCAGGTACACTTTTAATGGCAAAAATGTGAAACATGGGCACATGTAACTGTTTTTTGGCATCTGTATATAGGGTTTCCATACATAAGTGTCAGTCACACTTATATACATTGTTCCACTATTTGGACCACAAAAAATATAGAAATAGTTGATTTAAATATGCTTCTGACTCATCTTATTACTGCTTCTCGACTTCACAAAAATTTGAGATGAAGCTGCTGTAGTAGCTGGCGAAAAGTTAAAAAAAAAAAAAAAAAAGCAGCAGCAGCCATATCACAGACAGGAGCAAGGCTGGATACTGATTTCATTAAAATAAAACAAAAATCACGCTTTAACTTTTCAACATTTTAAAAACAGCTTTGAGACATCTTTGGAAAACACTTCAAAAGAGCTACCTGGATCTGGGAAACAAGAACATAAAGTTTCATTCAAAGGTTAGGGCCCTCTAACTTTGAAAGGGTCTTTTTAACAATTCACTCACCAACATTCACATCTGCTCTTTGAATTACTAATATATATGTATATGTAAAGCTTTATTCAGAAATAGCTACCTGCCCAAGTGCTGTGATCTGGAAAGTAGGTATTCCTTTGTAAAGCTCCTTTGCAATATGCAGACTTTTGATGAATAAGTCCAGACTTTGCTGATCCTTGCACAAAAGCGTTGCTGAATGTTCATTATATTTCTCAAGGATGAGGTGCAGAAGAACAACTTCATCTTTCAACACCGCCTCAGGTTCCTTTAGGACTTTCTCCACCAATCCATCCATTGCGGGCAACAGGTGACACAATATCTTCTACAGGCAAAGAACATTCACAAGGGGGTTGTGTATTTTTAATCAACTGCTGCTTTAACTAACTTTCAGAGGAGTGGTTTAATTTTTAATGCAATATCAATCACTGACATCACAGTATGTAGTACTCTATTATGCCTATATGTCACAGCACATCCTTACCTTTAAGATGTACTTTCCAACCTGAACGTGGCATTGCAGGAGACTTTGTCCATTAATATCCACCCTACCCACCCATTAACTAGGGGGAAAAGGAAAGGCGGGTAAAGGCAGCTGAGGACTGGGCTGTTAGATGATGACAGATTGTTGTAACAAGGCATAAATCCAGTGTCTTTTCAGTCTACTCATGATTTTTAATGTCTGGCAAAGTTATGAATGAGTTATACTGGACAAGGGGTGGCCAACCTTTTTTCTTCGGGGGCCACATGTCAATTTTTGACACTTTCCAGGGGCCAAACACTAAATAGCCCCAAACCCAACCCCCAGGTTTAACACCTCTCAGCCCCAAACCCACTCCCCTCCCCAGGCTTAAACCCTCTCAGCCCAAAACCTGCCCCCCCCCGGTTTAACCCCTCTTAACCCCATACCCAGCCCCAGGATTAACCCCTTGCAGCCTTAAACCCAGGATTAATATACTCACACAGGAGATCTGCATGCTGCCGTCCCCCACTGCACCTTCACCGAGCCACTGTCTCCTCCGCCACTGCAGTTGTGTGGCTCACCCTAGCCTTCCAACTCCCTTCCCCCATGTACAGCATTCTGCCCTACCATACTGAAATAATGGAACTCAATTTAATTGGTTTAACAGCTGGCCATTACACCCATTAAATTGAGTTCTACATTTTCAGCACAGCAGGGCATGGAACTGGAGGAGGAGTGAGTGGCAGAGTGTCGGGATCTGCAAATGGCTCCTTAAGAGCCACATGCAGGTCAGAGCTGCCCAGCTGGCTTTCAAAATGGTGCCACTGCCAGCTCCGCAGGCTGGATGAAAAAGCTCCGCAAGCCAGACTCTGGCCCGCAGGCCACATGTTGGCCACCCTGCAGTAGACCCTAGAAGTCTTGGGCTAAACAGTAAGACTGGATTTATGCAGTGCCATTAAAGCTGTGTTGATCCCATGATATTAGAGAGACAAGTGGGGAGAGAGAGTTCCTTTTATTGGCCCAACTTTTGGTGAGGTGAGAGAGAACCTTTTGAGCTTACAAATGCTGTTCTTCCTCCAGATCTGAAAAAACTTTGTGTAAGCTTGAAATAAAAGATTTACTTCACACACCTTGTTTCTCTAATATCAAGCAACATGGATCAAAATCATTGCATAAATGTATGCTCGATTTTTCAGAGTATTTACAATTACTACAGCTTCTACAAACCTAAATTTCTGGCAATAACGGCAGTCATCCAGTCATTCACAATTCTTTCAAATACGGAAACCTGTTATACTGTACTGAAGTTCACATTGTATCTCTCATTACACAATGAATGAATGTATTCTGCAGCAGCATGAGAAGTGAATTCTCAATATAATACTTAAAAGGGAGTTAAATACACACAAACTAAAACTGATTTTAAAATACTGAAGACGCACAGAGCATTCGCTATTATGTGATAATTGTCAGTGCAATCTTCCTAGAAAAATGTTCTTGAGACTTTATACCACAGAGTTGCAGTTTCCCTAAGGACTTTAGTGCAGTATCCTACAACAAAGAGCAGCTCATGGCTAGAACATGGAAATGTTTGTGATAATTTTTAAATTATATTTTGCACAGCACGTTACTCATCCAAATACCTACCAAAAGTACTAGAAAATCACTGATGCAAAGTGAAACTGCATCTCGAGTTCTCTACATTTGAAGACACTTCCATTGTTTAAACAAGAAAAATACCTTACATTCTATCCATAAAACAAATGTAAAAAACATATAGGTAACACACACCTCACCATTGACCTGCTGAAGAATCTTCATCAAGCTTCTTGCCACATAGGAAGGACAACAAGGGGTTTGTACACAATTGAGCACATGTTCCAAAGCTTCTGACAATCTCTTCTGATGGGATTTCTGTTGACTTTGTGTCTGCAGCTCCTCAAATAAGCTTCCTAAATTCTAGTTGATTTAAAAAAAGAAAAAAAGAGGAAGGAAAAAAGGGAAAAATAAAGTCCTTGCCCCATAAGTCCCCACATTAAACTGAAACATTTGAAAGCGAATACAATGTGAAGCAAGTATTATTCATTTTTAAGTCCTTATCTTAGTTTTTCTCCTTCAATCAGAAATAAAACACTATGATGTAACAGGCATATAAGCACTCTGCATACAAATAATTTGTGTACTCAACAAAAACAAGCTCTTATCAATCTATTATTCAAAACAAAATATAGCTAGTTCAGAGGACGTTAGCAACACAGTCCATTCATTCTCTGCTTGAAAGAATAAGGCAGTATCAATGTCTATTTTTAAGTTGTTGGGAATGTCTCTCCTTGTACTCTCTCATCCTTTGGACTGTTGGAAGGGGCTTAAAATTTCTATTTTTATTCTTACCAGTTTCTTTCAGGGTGTATGTGGGGTGCAGAGAGGGTTTCCTTATCAGTTTCCTTCAAGGTGGATGTGGGGTGTGGCTATCCTTACCAGTTTCTTTTGGGGTATATGT
The DNA here is from genome assembly GCF_033958435.1 of Carettochelys insculpta. Classification (NCBI taxonomy): domain Eukaryota; kingdom Metazoa; phylum Chordata; order Testudines; family Carettochelyidae; genus Carettochelys; species Carettochelys insculpta. Next base: position 73,967,704 of record NC_134139.1, on the reverse strand, counting down.
GTGTGTGGGGAGAGGAGATAAAGAACCAGACAAGTTTGAGCCTTACTGCTCCAACAACAACCAACTCTAGAGGAGAGGAAGAGTCTTCAGAGAAGATGGTTGGTGACTTACGGTTTATCTGTCCTTCCCAATGTCCCAGAAGAAATTGTTTGGGATTTCAGGAGAAAATGATGCAGGACTAGAAACACCCAATTTTTCCAACAATGCTAGCTCTGAGCAATAGCTTCACCCTGCCTTCCACACCTGGTATTTACGTGAGCTCCACTGCAATGTCTTTTGCACTTTCATGGGAAATAGTCTGACACCTCTTTCTCTACTGCCAGACTTGCACCTTGTCCGTAGAATTATCTCTGCTAGCCAATAGATAAAGCTCTACACAGATACAAAATTGGTATCTGGATCTGCAAAAATAATCTGTGGATATCTGCATATTTGCAAGGTTTTAGATACAACATTTCTATCTTCATCCATATCCACGAAACTAAGATGCAGCTATCTGCATCCGTTGATATGGATACCTGTGGCTATCAAACGAATATCCAGATTTGCAGGGCTCTACCAAGAAAGAAACTGGAATTCTAAGTAGGACCCAAAAATTTACTTCAATAATATGAATCTCAACAAAGACATTACCTGGATCATATAGATAGGATCAGTTACAATCTCCTCTGCTTTTCGTACCAGATTATGAAGTATGGGTTGAAATGGAGACTCCTTTATTCCACTCAGGGAGCAAAGACAGTTAAGAGCAGCTCTTCGCACTTCACTCACAGGACTCCCCAGATTAATCAACAAAGATATCACCACTAAATATAAACAAGGAAAAAAGTTTGAACGTCAACAGTTCAAATTCTTACATTATCCTCAGCAGCAGCAGCACAAACAGATTCCTTTCTATTTAAAGTTCTGCTCTTTTCCTTATGAATCTTGAGGGATCTACAGTAACTATTTTTTTTAATATGAACCATATGGAAATCTGCCCATGAAATTTCATCACCAACGTACTTACATTTGGTGAACTTGTAAAACTTAAGCTTTTCATTTATAAACTAAAAGTTTATATAGCCTCCTTTCTCTGGTTTAAAATTTGTGTTACATGGTACAGAAACAGTGCGGTTTCTCACACATTTCAAAAGCCCTTGGTTATTTGACAATTGCCTACTCAAGTATTATATACCAAAAAACCAAAGCAAACAAAAAAAACCCCACTATGGTTCTGTTATGGTTATGATTTGACAGACAAAACATTAGGAAATTCAAATGCATAGTTGCAACCACAAATGAAGCATTCAAAACGCAGAAAAAAATAACACGACAAGAAAATGAAGGTTTAACAATGGTTCTAGACCATAATTATTATTTATTAACACATGACTAAGCCTTAACAAGTGAGAAGTTTAGTTTTCCAGTACCTGGGGAGGAGGCTGATGCCAACTGTTTCTTCTTCTGGGCAGTCTGTGATGTAAGCATTGCACATCCTATGTGCAAAGCTCGAGTCTGTAGCATCGCATTCACTGTGGAATTTAGCTGATTTGAGAGGTTATAGTTATAGGTCCATAAGACTGAAAGGAATTTAAACAGATCCTCTGAATCTTCTAAATGCACCTTTAAAATAAGAAAAAGATTTTTATGTGTACAGGAATACAGCGTCTACAGTCAAAGCCAGGTGGTCAGGGCAGGTGAAGAAGAGGAAGTGCTCCCTTGAACATCAGCTCAGTCCCCATCACTCCTCAAACACGCTAAATGCATTCTTACCATATCATATGGCAAACCAGAGTTCACATTAACTCATTAATCCAGTCTCAGAGGGGTAACCTTGTTAGTCCATAACATCACAAACAACAAGCAGCCTTGTGGCACCTTAGAGACTAACAAATTTATCAGCTCATGAGCTTTGGTGAACAAAATCCACTTTTTCAAAGGTTTTGCTCATGAAAACTCATGACCCAATAAATGTATACATTTGTATGCAGCTGTACACAGTTAAAGTACATCTACTTTTCTCTGGCTCTTTGAAGAAGTTCTGCCTTGTAGCTTTCAGCATTTCTCCATTCAGGCAATCTTAATTACTATTGAAGCACTCTGAATTGCACTACCTGTTTTTCAATCTTACATTATGTTTAGAAATAATAATGAACTTCCAGCAACCCACAACCAAACCTTTTACAGAAAAGCTTTACTTAATCAGCGCTTAAACAGTCTTTCCTTCTCTCTCACGTCACCCTGAAGCAAATACTTCAGCACAATCTCCTGGAATTGTTCACAGCTTTCTTTAACTATTGTAGAGATTAAAAACTAGTTAATGAAGCACAAAAACCCCCCAAAAAAACCTTGAATAGAAGGCTCAGTAGGGCTCTGAACTGAAGAACATCAGCTCCCTCACTGGCTCCACAGACAATGATGTCAAACAGTGCCAATAACAGACGTAAATAGTCTCTGCTGTCTTCATTCAAGCTTTCAGGATTCCACCAGGTTTCACCTATGAGTATGTGCAGCATGGAGAAAAACAAAAGAAACCCATAAAAGCATCTTCAGGGCATGCCCACATAAGGACCCCAAAGCATGGCTATGACTGGTCCAGGTCAGCTGATGCAGGATTGCAGGGCTTGGGCAGTGGGGCGGTAAAATTGCAATGTTAGCATTTGGGCTTAGGGTGGAACCCAGGCTCTGGGGGCCTCCCTCTTTGCAGATTCTCAAATTACAGTCTCCAGCTAAAAGCCAACACGTCTGCATTGCAATTTTACAGCTCTGCAACTCAAGCTCAAGCCAGCAACTGAAACATACCCCTGAAACAAACCCCCCAACAACTTTACAGCTGAAGAGCTTAAGAAATCTGGCTGTTCTGAAGTCTTGAGAAAGAAACTTTTTAGAAATCTGTGTAGAGTAAAAGTAGCCTAACTACAAAACAAATTGTGTTTCTGAGAACAACTTTTAACAGTGGAAAAGAAAACTAGGACCATTTTTTATTCTTTACTTCACATGGTTGTGAAGATTCACAGTTTGAATTCTGAAGCTTACCTTTCATAAAGGATATGGGAGGCTTCAGACCACAAACAAAGTCTTTCAACAGAAGCATGAGCATGGCTGAGTCTTCTGCGTCTACAGCCTGACCACTGTTGAGCTTTTCTATGTATTTGGAAAATAACTCAACCGACACCAAGCCTGCAGGCTTTGACTCGATAAGCCATTTTGCAGGAATCACCTGAGAATGAAAACAAACTTAAACAGACACCCACATAGCTCCATAGATTATTATAAAATACCTGTATATACTTGTCATTTTTCATTATCATACTTACTGTAGCACTTATGTACAGCACTCAACATTTTCAGAGCATGACAGAGACTAAACTACTTATTTAGAGCAGAGACAGAGCAAACAGGCTTCTGCATTTGGAGGCACAATTCTGTTCAAAACAACCAAATCAACCAGAAGTTACATTAAAATAGCACAAGTGCCAACTAAATGATTTTTTGGTATCAGAGTCTATTCTGTGATTTAATACCATTACCAAGAACACACAAATAAACATGCGAAGAATCCTGTCTTAAACAGCTGCCTATAACTCAACGTCTTCTGGGAAGTAATGTATTGAAATGTGTAACACAAAAAGGAGAGGTGGGGGGCGGGGGGGGCGGGGGGGAATTCCTTCCCAACCTTGGAGATAATAAAGAATGCCAGAAGCACGCGCTGACTGATTGCCTGGCTAGCCAAACAAAGGACAGCTGGCAGCAGTTAAAATGCCATCAAATTATAAAAAACACAAAAGTCACAAGATTCTTTTCACTACATAAAGGTTACTTAGTACTTTGTTTTCAGCATACATGAAATCTGCCTTTGAAAGAGAGTATCACCATAAAAATATCCTGTCTGAAAATCTTTACCGTTTATTGTAAAATCTGTACTGCTATTACTACAGTTACAAGCTGTACACAAAAGTATACTAAGAACAAAAAAATGGAGAAATTTGAAGTTCGGTCTGTGCAACTAATAGGGTATACCGTTTCACTATTTTCCTCCTATATATTCAGCCAATTTCCTCCAAATACTTATACACTCAGCAATGTGCATATACTCGACTAGTCCTATTTAGTTCAATAGGACCTACATTTGAGTGTGGAACGTTACACACGTGCATGTTTGTGAGGTCAGGGCCTCAGTCGGTTGTCCCTGGTTGTGTGGGTCTTTCACAAAGCGAGAGAGAGAGAGAGAGAGATTGAGGAAAACACCACTTTTTAAAAGGAATAGGGAAATGTTTTGGTTTTCTAAATGATAACATTGACGCATGAGACTCAGAAGCAGGTGAGGGCTTAACACTACTTTAACTTCTTTATTTCCCAACCCCCTAAACTAGAAGGGGATAGTGTTTCTTGAATACTGTTAATTGCCTTGCTCACATACCAAGGCACAAGACTCCTATTTGTTAAAAATTAACAGCTCTGCCTTTCCAAACAAATGTTATGGCTTATTTTCTTTATTAACTGCCTTTATTTTCAGAAAGAAAATTTTACATACTGTTTTGGATGATTAGTTTGCATTACAGCTAAATCAGATCCCGCTGATAATAGACAACTAATATTGTTATTTCCAACTTTGATCTTCTCTTTTAGAAACAGTTTATATCAGACTAATAAAAGTAATAGGACTTAAAAAACCTTACATTTTAATATGCTATCATTGTAGAGCAGAATTCTTTATTTCTATCTGTACATTTGCTACAATGACTAAAAAAACTTGTAAGTCTTAATATGGGCTTTTATTAAAATACTCTCGTCAACATATTTTAAGGAACAGAGACAAGATTCTTCTGTACATCCTGAAGTTCCTGATTTTGCAATTCCACTTCTCAAAGAGATCTTACACCCCAACCAAAGTATCATCTCCAAAATTACGTTGCTCTTACCTCTGCAGAATGACTGCTCTCAAGTTTTCTAATTTTTCCCTCCAGAAGACTGAAGACTCTCAGAGCCAATGACCAATACCTTTCTTCCATTTGTGAATTACAGCAGCACTGGACAAGCACAAAGCTGATAATATGAACAGTTACTTTCTGTCTCACACTTTCAGCTTCATTTTCAGCTATGTCGATCAGACCTTCCACCTATTAAAAAAACAGAAGAAAACCACAAAAATCCATGACAGCATAGAGACATCACCATACAATCCTTTTTTTATCCTTGTTTCAAATCCGATGCAGTTAAAAGGAACTTGTCTGAAGTCCTTTATCTCCAACAATTTCCCAGCACAGGCAGAAGTTCTAAACTTTCTCACATTTACCTAGTAACAGACCTTTATTATGACCTGATACTAACATTTCTACTAGTGAGAGGATGGAGTTCCATCTCTATGGCCAATTCAGTCTTTGGCTTCCCCTTCATCAGTATAGTACTTAATCAGTATTTAATCAGTACAGTAGTGTTTCGATTTAGGCAAGGGTTGTGTTCCCATGCACCTCCTGCGTAACTGGAATTTTGCATAAGTTGAGGGAGGGGATGCCCCACCCCCCGGGGAGGATCACATGTTCTGCAGCCAGGGAAGCAGCAGAAGCACCTGGAGCTCCTTCAGAAAGGTAATCCTAGGGTTGGGGGGGAAGTTGGGGAGGATTAAGCATGGCGGTGGGTTGGGGCTGTGGGAGAGGGGTAGGAGGGTTAAGCCTGGGGTGGGTTAGGACTGCGGTGGGTGGAGCTGCACTGGAGCCGTGCAGAGGGAGTGGACCCAGGGCAGGGGGGTTGAGCCAGAGCCATGTGGGGGGGGGAGTTTGAACTGGGGAGGCGGACGGTGAGCCAGAGCCACAGGAGGGTGGGGGTTGAGCTAGAGCCATGCACAGGGGTGCTGAGCCAGGCCATGAGGGGTTTGAACCAGGGCCGGGGGCAGGATGAGCCGGAGCCATGTGGGAGTGGTGGTAAGCCAGAGACGTGCGGGGTGTGGGGGGCGAGCCAGAGCCCTGCATGGGTGGTGAGCGGGCCCAGGGGGAGGAGGGTAGGGTTAAGCCAGGGCTGGGGGAGCGGGATTTTGAGTTGCACTTAACTCTAATGTGTTAACTTACATTAATCCTCGAACTCGTGCATTTCGAGGGTTTATTACATAGAAAATACTATCACAATAGACAATGCGAATGTTGACATCTGCCTGTTCAACCCAAACTCCATTTAACATTTGTTCTCTGATGGGACGAATTTTGGGGGGGAAAAGAATGTCCACAGGGTAGTTTTGTTACGCCTACACAACAAATAAGCAATTGCGGAAGTCTATATTGCCTTTAAAAAGAATTGTGTACATACCATCTGTAATATTAAGGAAGGATTCTTTGAAGTTATGTTATCAGAAAACAGCATGATCATTTTCTGGTTGGCCACACCAATCAAATCTGCAGACTTGATGGATTTTATCACTTTTTCAAAAGCTATTTCCATAAAACAGAAAAGGTGGCTACATGAATCACAAGTGAAACTACTGACAAACTTGATGATATTTAGAAATCAAGTGACGCTTTAAACAATCTTCTTTTCACCAACATTCAACCACTGATGCCTTCCATGTGCCCTCCCAAGTCCACATGCATCAGAAGAGCTTATTCTAAGAATGCGTTCTTCTTTCAAAAATAAAAAAAAAATAATAAAAAAAAAAGACTTCCACTACTCAACACATCAGCCATCTTGTTTCACAGTTTATTGTTGAAAGTCCCCTTTAGTTCAATTGAAATGCTGCCTCGTTAAAGCACAGATGACTCGGCCTTAAAATGGCAAGGCCAAGTCCCCAAAATAGAGTCCTCAAATCAGTTACAATTACAAACATTAAAACAACAACAACGAATTTCATATCAAAGTATTTCTTTAAATTTGACTTAGAAAATCACACAGAAGTTTGAGGTATGAATAGATAAACCACCTTCCAATGCTTTTAGTCACATATTATGGGTAATAACTTCAAAGTGATAGTCCCTGTCTCTACTGCCTAAGCATCAAATTCTCACGCCCAATAATTTTCTTTCCTCAAACCAATTGTTTATAATAGCTTACCTTCCGGCCAGTCCTTCAACAAAGGATGTAGGGAGCAGAGGCCAGACTGTGACAGACAAAGCGCCATTTTCCATTCTGCAGATTTTGAATTATTACTAGTGATAACCATAAATGGTAGCAACTGCATTACTACTTGATTTACTAGCTCTTCCTTCTGATTCAGAAGCTCTTCTTTGAAAAAAATGTTTATTGCTTCCTCCAGAGCTTTATACCTGGAATGGAAGGGGGGAGGGGAGCTGAAGAAGTACCACTTGATTCCATCACTAATAACACCCCTCAACCAACTTCCACCAATTAATAGTAAAACTTGGGGGTGAAAGTAAGACAGAAGAAATACAGGCACATACCACTTCCCATCCTTTGAAAGATCAACTCTTTGAAAGAGAGTTAACAGGCTCGAAACAGTAACTTCTATACTGATCTGTGACTTGAAAATCTACGAATCAACACATGAAAAAGTGAAATGACCAATCTATAAAATACAAAATCTAGAAAACTGTAATATCAAGTGCATCACCGACCCTACTAAGTACAAAAGTGCAGTATTTATCAGGGAATTTGCTTTGATCAGATAATATGATTATTATAAAGGAAAAAAGAAAAAATATATTAACTTGTGGTATGCTCTCAGTTTGATAGATCCATCAAGAATATGGCCTGATGTTTAAATGCATGGGGAAAAAGTACTGATTTTAAAGCAACTGGAATGTTTTATAACAAAGTAAGTAGTATTTGTTAAATGCAAATAAAAAAAAACAATAGGCTGCGTCTATACTAGCAAGTTCTTTCTGAAAATCAGGTCCTTTTTTTGGAAGAACACGTGTAGAGTCCACACATAAAATGCGCTCTTTCGATCTGAAATCAAAAGAATGCAGCTTTTCTTCTGGAAGCCATCTTCCACTCCTGGATCAGGAAGAGAGCATCCTTTCAAAAGAAACTTTTGAAAAAAAGCATGTATAGATGCTGTGCCTTTTTTTTTTTTTTTTTTTTTTGAAAGAGCAATTCTCATGGCACTGGGAAGTTTTTGATCCCTGACCTGTTCTTTCAAAAGAGCAACGGGCTGTTTGGATGCTCTCCATTGAAAGAGCGGACTGATATTTTGATCCACTTTTTTGTGTACGGACACACTCTTTTGAAAGAAGATTTTTCAGAAGAAATCTTCCAGAAGAATTTTTTTCCAAAGATTGCTGTAGTGCAGATGTGGCATACATGCTAAACAAAAAAGGTTTTGTTTCTGATCATTCATGTGTTAAGTTAATCTCACTTTGAGGTCACTAGTTCAAAAATAAATCAAAAAGTTACAAGTGTCACCAGGTAAAATCCCACCAGTAACACTAATAGATCTGATATATAAACTACTACTACTTACGTAGTGACCTCTTCACCCACAACACACAGTATTGCCCAATGAAGAAATACTAGGCAGGAGTTTAGTAAGTATGGCTACAATCAACTGCATTTAAAAAACACAATGCACCCTTGTCACTACCAAGATAGAAAATCTAGTAAACCCCTGACTTATGCGTAAGGTTGCATTCCTGAGCAACCACAGTTAAGTCAAATTTTGCATAAGTCGGGAATGGATGGGGGGGAGGGGCCCTGCTATCTTTGGGTCCCCTGGTCATGGCTGCGCCTGGCTCCCAGCTCCCATGAGTGGCAGGGAGCTCAGAGCCAGGCACAGCAGCGCTGGTCAGTTTCCTGGCTCCAGCAAGTGGCGGGGAGCTGGGACCCAGGAGGCAGCCTGGCTACCGCAAGCGTACAGGAGGTGGGAGCCAGGCTGCTGCCTGGTTCCTGGCTCCCCGACACTCATGATTTCGACATGCGTTATTGCAAGAAATGCGTAAGTCGAAGATTTCCTGGAAATATCGATGCAAACATGTTGCCAAAAACGCCTCTGATTACTTGAAAACAGACACAGCATCTTATAGGATGAGCAGAACTCTGCGTCAGGAACAATTCTGAATTAAAACAGGTCTTAGGTGACCAGACCCAGGCTGTTTGTTGTCTTGTCCCTGACTCACTGTAACTGGCTAAAGAGAGAAGAAATTGTGAAGTAAGAAGCAGTCTGCTAGATTTTTGCTTCTTTGTCCTATTTGAGTATAGAGGCTACACACCATGTCAGAGAGATGAGTGAAGAGGAAAACAATATAGAATACTAATTCCAGACTTCTATGAATACAGAAGACTAGCTAAGATCTCATTTGACCTATCAAGAATTCTGACTTACCTCTAAGGCACTTAGTGCAGTCATAACAACTTCCAGATTGTCATCCCTAAGTCGAGCAAAAATGGCTTCTTCTATGAAAGACTTGTCAAAACCCTCCTAAACAAAAAGGGAAAAAGCAGTTAAGGACCATTGTTTCCCAAAATTTCTGGGCAGTTTAACTTTCATGACATATTAACTAAAATGCAAGAGAACAGAAATCTCAGCTAGGGAGAAACTAACAGCAAATATCAATGAAGAAACAAACGGTATCAATTTCACCCTGTCACTCCACTGGAAGACTGCAAGCAGCTTCCTAAACAGGAATTAATCCCAAATTCTGGATGACAGAACCCAAGTTTAAATAAATAAACTAACTGAGAACAACATGTTTGTCATATGTTAATGTGATGTCTGTCTTCAAAAGATCTTTTAACAGAAACTTTAACTGAAGACAACAGGCATTAATTGAGGTTTTTTTTCAGTGATCAGAGGTACCAACCTTTGCTGCTTCGATGATCTGCTTCAAATGTTGAACAGCCAAGACTCTGACTGCTGGCTGTGGATGATTCAGGCTAAGCACCAGAGCAGTATCAGAGTCTGCCAGAAACTGAAATATACATTGCACAGGTACTTAAAGCACGCTGAAAACGATTGAATTAAAATTTGAGATTGACACATATGCTAAGAAACACCCTCACCCTGTTAACTATTAATTCAGAATAGAAACTCTATAATTGTAACTGTAAAATGTCAATTTCAGATTAACAAAGCACAATTTCCCTATAAATATTTACTGTGTTTCATTAAGAAAAGGGTGCTTTTGAAAGCAGGGTTTCCTTTCGAATGAACCCTGTCCACACAGCTGTTTTGGCTTTCAAAAACAGCATTTTTGGAACTGCGATCCTACAGGAGTATGCAAATGAGGCATGAGATATTTAAATCCCCGTATTTGTATGTCCCTTCCAAAAGGGAGGGGCAGTGTAGATGTAGTTCATAAGTTTGCAGTGTACAATACAACTTTTGTTGGTAAATAAAGTACTCTGCATACATTTGTTTCTTAATATTTTTGTTTTTCTTTAGTGTTATGCATTGTTAGGTATACCCCTCTATTATTCACAATATTTGAACGTCTGGCAAACTCCTGGTCGCAGGGCTGCTGTATACAAAAGAGTTTACTGTATGAAAAAAGGTAGCTATAAGAAACAATACACCCACCCACTATAGTTGTCTTGATAAAAAAAAGCGTAGAGTATAAATGATTTTGCTGCTCTGTGGCATATCTAGCTCGGTTACGATTTGGAGGCAGCAAACCAAGCAGCTTGGAGTTACTAATTTCTCAAGTGCCCAACTTAAATTAGCCTTCAAAAAGACCAAAAAGCATCCTGATAATAATATTAAGTCTGATCAAGGAAACTTGGGAAAACATCCTAATGGTGACTGCTGCACTGGCCCCTTCTCTAATTTTGACAGTTCTGGCCAACTTGCAAGACACTGACATCATCCCAGAATAATACTGGGGCACATGTTATCTTGTCACAATATAGCAGACCATCACAGAACTATAAGAAACATCTCGAGGTCATTAAGTCCAGTCCCCTGCACTCACGGCAGTACCAACCACCATCTAGTCCATCTGTAACAGGTGTTTGACTAACCTGCAATTAAAGCTACCAGTGAGAGGTTCTAAAACTTCCCCAGGCCATTTATTCCAGTGGTTAATCATCTTTACAGCTGAGAAGTTTTTTGCCCTCCTCATGTTCAATCTAAACCTCACTTGTTGAAATTTAAGTCCATTACTTCTTGCCCTATCATCACGGTAAGGAGAATAATTTTTTTCTCCATCCTCGTGATAACCTTTTGTCTTAAGATATGACCAAGGCAGCACAATATAAGCTACTTTTCTTGTTTGATAAATGTGCTTGATCGAAACTTTGATGTCTGCAACAGGGAACTTACATCAGCAATAATACAAGAAAAAAAATTAAGAGACAGACAGACAAGAGAGGACAGATATATCCCAGTAAAGTACTGATGACTTTGAGACAGCAGGCCAGTGTTGATTTAGGTCCAGGAATTGGGCCTTCACCTACCTGATATTTACTGCCACTCACTGAAAGAGAGATGAATTGATGGAAGAGATCTTGCTCTTTCTGATTTGTGACATCTTGCAGATGATCTTCCAGCACCATGTCCAGCGCTTTAGGATATCTGCCAAAAACCAAAAGAAACTGGTTTTGTATAGAGGATTACTACAGAAGTTGTGCACTAATTACCACATAAACACATGCAGAGGATACAGAACTTGAAAGTGTGTTTGAAGGACACAGGATGGGAGGAACCCGGAGAGGTCTTTTAGTCGAATCCCCCCACATTCAAAGCAAGACTAAGTATTACTGACATCATCCTTTCTTGTTTAACCTGCTCTTAAAAATTTCCGGTGATGGAGATTCCACAACCTCCCTAGGCAATCTACTCCAGTGCATAACCACCCTGAGAGATAGGAAGTTTTTCCTACTATCCAACCTAAACCTAAGCCCATTGCAGCTTGTCCTACCCTCCAGAGGTTAAGAATAAATTTTCTCCCTCCTCCTTGCAACAACCTTTTAATGTACTTTAAAACTGTTATGTCCCCTTTCAGTCTTCTCTAGATTAAAGAACCTAATTCTTCCATTTTCCCTCATAAGTCATGTTTTCTAGAACTTTAACCATTTTTGTTGCTCTCCTCGGAGCTTCCCAAATTTGTCCCCAACTTTCCTGAAATGTGGCACCCAGAAATGGACACAATACTCCAGTTCAGACTTGGGGTTAATGTATACTTACTGGCCAATCGACCACACAGTCGATCTTCCACAGTTTGATTTTTGCCACTTGTGTTAAGACTGTCAATGCTGGTACTTCAAAGTTTTGCGTGGAGTAAGGAACATTGACGCAAGCCTGAAGAGCCCCAGTCTACACAGGGTAAGAGAGTCGATTCTGATACGCTGATTCTAGCCATGCTAATGATGTAGCTAGAATTGTGTATCTGGGATCATCTTTCTACCCTAATGAAGATATACTCCAAATCAGTGCAGAATGGAGCAGAAGAATTACTTCTTGTGTCTTGCTTACACACGCCAGAACCATGTTTGCTTTTTTGGTAAGAGTGTCACACTGCTCACTCATATTTAGTTTATGGTCCACTTTGAACTCCAGATCCCTTTCTGCAGTTCTGCTTCCTAGGCAATCATTTCCAGTTTTGTATGTGTGCAACTGATTGTTCCCCCCTAAGTGGAATACTTTGCATATGTCCCCATTGAATTTCATCTTTTTTAAGTCAAACCATTTCTTCAGTTTGTCCAGATAATTTTGAATTATCTATCCTCCAAAGAACTCGTAAACCCTCTCAGTTGGGTATTGCCAGTACCTAAATCACTGATGAAAATATTCAACAGGACAACACTAGAACTGATCCCTGCAGGAACCCACTCGATGTGCCCTTCCAACTTTTCTGTGAACCACTGATGGTTACTCTCGGGGAATGGTTTTCAGCCAGTTGTGCACTCACTTTACAGTTCGCACTAAGGCATCGTTCCCTAGTTCGTGAGCTCCCACGAGACAGTATCAAAAGCCTTACTGAAGTCAAGCTATACCACATCTACTCCTTTACCCTTGCCATAAGGGTTGTTATTCAATCAAAATATGATATCAGATTAGATTGATGTGATTTGCTCTTGACAAATCCATGTGACTGTTACTTGCACTCTTCCAGGTGTTTGCAAACTTACTGTTTCATTATTTGCTCATTATGTTCCTGGGTACTGAAGTTAAGCTGACCGGTCCATGCAGGTTGCCCTTATTTGCCCTTTTCATAGATAGCCACTACATATCCCCCTTTTCCAGTCCTCTGAAATCTCTCCTGATAATCACTAATGGCTCAGATATCTCCTCAGTCAGCTCCTTGAGTATTCTAATGTGGATTCAGGTCATCTTTCCCGTTCTAGCCTCTGATCCTACCCTTTTCTCTCTGACATCTATTATGTTAGATGTCCAATCACTGCTAAATTTTTAATGGAAACTGAAACAAGAGAGTCATTTAGCTCACCTGCCATTTCTGTTGTTTTTTCACCCTTGTTCAGAAATGGTCTACCCTGCCCTGGGTTTTGCTCATTCTTACATATTTGTAGAATGTTTTCTTGTTAACATTTATGTCTCCAGCTAGTTTAACCTCATTTTGCACCTTGGTTTTTCTAAGTTTGTCCCCTACATATTTATGTTATTTCTTTATATTCATCCTTTGAAATTTGACCTAGTTTCCATGTGTTGCAGCTTCAGATCTTGCATGTTTCCTGGTTAAGCCTGGGTGCTCCATTGCCACATTTCCGATGTTTCCTATACAATAAGACAAATTGCTCTTCTGCCTTCAGTAACCTCTTTTTGAAACACTGCCAACTCTTGAACAGTTTTCCCCTTGACTTGCTTCCCATGGGATCTTACTGATGAACTCTGCATTTGCTTAACTCTGGCTTCTTGAAATCTCTTATCTTTACTGTGCCTTCCCACCCCCTTATTATTCCTTAGAATCATGAATCCTGCCATTTCATGATCACTCACCAAAACCTCCTTCTGCTTGCAAATTCTTAATTAGTTCCTCCTTATTTGTCAAGATCAAATTTAAAAACAGCCTCTCCCCTAAGCAGTATTCTCCACCTTCTTAAAAAAAAGTTGTCTGACAACATACGCCAAGAAGTTTGGATAACCTATGTCCTTTCTGGGTTACTTTCCCAGAGGTCTGGGTAGTTGAACTCCACCACCACCAAGTCCTGTGCTTTGGATGATTGTTGATTTTTTTTTGTAATTGAAACAAAGCCTTATCCATTTACAATAGATTATAGTAAGTAGTTTTGCAAATTTTTCATAAAGCAGGTCAATAATAAGCAGGCCATTATCGGATATGATTAACAGAAAAGGCTCGGTAGAACGTAGGCCAGAAGCTGAGGCGATGGGGAATGTCCAAGGATACATTTGACTGTAATTACACACACTATAAAGACCAAAATTATGCTTGCACAAATCCCTCAACATAAGTATGAGCTCACAATCAGGATAAAGGTATCCCACGTAAATTACAAATTACTAAGAAAATAATGTACAGATTCACAGATAACTTACCATACTTTCATATGGCACAAAATACATAGGAAATAAAATGTAACTTACTTCCCTTCAAGAAGCCTGACAAGAGGAAGAAGTTGTTTATTGAGCACAACCATTTTGGTGGAATCAGATTCATTCTGCATACCATAAGAAATAAATTCTTCAAGCACTTTACTAAAAGAACAAAACACACAAATGAACAAGACATACTGACAAGACAAAACTAATAATCATTAATTGAGACAAATAGGATAATTTGTGTGGTTCCTATAACTACAGGTTTTCTTCAGATCTTAAATTTCATCCCCCAATTTTTTCTTTATAAAGGTCCCAATGCAGCTAAGATTTATCCATGTATTTAACTCTGGTTAAGTAAATAGTCACCAGTGACGGCAAACACCATGTTCAAGCACCAAACGTACATGCAGGATCAGGGCATGATCAAGAACCCATGAAAGCGGGGACAACAACAGACAATGTGACACAATGTAATAGTATCACAAATTAGGTGATACTACAGCTAAAATTAACACACATTGTGGAAAATAACCAAAAGTAGCTCACCTGGCCAATAAGCGATCCAAATCCTTTTCCAGTGGTATACTTGTCAGTATGGCTTCTAGATGTCTCATATATATTTGATTATCTGTCACTTCAGATTCCTCATGACCTTTTTAAGAAGAGACGTACAATTAGACATTTTGAAAGAAAGATTCACAATTTTAAAATAAATGCTCTGTACTTATTACAACCACTAAAGAAAAGTAGATGCAAGAGTCTAGTGGATTACACACATAATTAGGAGACAGAAACATACACCATCTTTAACGACCATCTGCTGTGTGCCTTTGGTCAAGTCTAGTAACCATATGCCGTATCTGACTTTTCCAACCTGTAAAATGGGACCCATAAAGCTTATTTCCTATAGATATTGCAATGATTAAATGATGAGTCACTTGGTATTATAACTATATGCCTAGACTACAAATTGTAGCTAATGTTACATCAGTTCTGTCAAGTGACGTTCTATACCCACTGATTGACAATTAAAGGATCTTTGTAAAATTACACTAGCTATCCCTAGATCATCAGTTCTCACTGGAGCACTGTAGATGACTATCTCCTGTGGCACATAGAAAAAACACAGCTATTCTACAACCTAACAGAAAGACGACCATGAGCAGTTCCTCTCGGTCTTGAGAAGTTTACCAGGAACAATTAAATCTGACTGCTCTAGCAAAGCTGCTGTAACAGTTTACTAAGAAAATGTATGAAGCGAGTGAGCACATTCTGACATACCAGTACTGCAGTCAATAAGGGAGCAAACCAGGTGCGGCAGCAGGTAACGCAGAAGGGGAGCAACATCATGAGCAACTGAAATGCCATGCAGGATAGAAACCAGGTCTGGAACATTACACAGGTAACGAAATGGCCTGCACAGGAAACACCAACAGACCGAATATTGGTCTGAGTTACAGCTTAGTACGAGAGTGGCATGTGAGCCAGTTTTCAATGGCTTGTGAGGCAGGAGCTCAGCCCTGCCCCTCCTCCCCCATGCAACCCAAGGCTTGCCCAAACCCAAGTCACCTGTGGATTAACAAAAATCAGCTAATGCTCCCAACCACCACCTAATGCTACAACTCTGCATCTTTATTTAAGTTGTTGTAAGTAGGACTATTAGTGACTTTAAAAATTTTCATTGGCACTTGGATCATACATGGAGGTCAAAAGGTCAAATATGAGCACTCTGCCTCAGAAAGGCTGTTGACCCCTCATATAGAACGTCTAACTGTCTACATCATACTGGCAAGTGGCTCAGCCTCAGTGAAAAAAATAAAAACAGGGTTACAAGGTTGCATTTCCCAATCTTCATGGGTGTAAGAATTGACATATTTCACATTCTACAAAAGGTCAAGGCACGGCCAACCAACCCCAACTTTTCCTTTTTATGAGGGCAGTCAATTTTCCTTGTTTCTTAAGAAAGTGGTGGAAGGAGCGCAAGATCAGAGGTACTTGTATGCACATGTGTTGAGGAGAGATGCATAACTCTTCGTTTAAATACCTCACCACCATCAGCTACTAGCTCTGCCATCTTCCAACGCCCAGCTGGGCCAGAAGTCCACGGGCAGGAGAGAAAGCAGGCAGCACGGAGTACCTCTACCAATTGACAGAGCATGACAAGCAGGGAGGGATAGTTCAGTGGTTCATGCATTAGCCTGCTTAACCCTGGGTTGTGAGATCAACCCTTGAGGGAGCCATTTAAGGATCTGGGGCAAGTAAATTAAAAAAAAAAAACAAAAAAAAAAAACCTCTCAGTGATGGTGATAGGTCCTGCTGTGAGTGCTGGACTTGATGACCTCTTGAGGTCCCTTCCAGCTCTATAAGATAGGGAAGGAGGGCCAAAATTCTTATCCAACTTCAGGGGAAGGTAAAGGTGGCTGACACAGACCAGTCTACCTACATGTGATTCAGTCAGCTGCCTTTGGCAGCACATTTGTCCCAGCCATTCTTGTGTCATGACAGAGGGGCAGGCAAGCTAAATTTGTCACCATAGGCCTGTGTGGAAGGGGGTGGCATCCTGAAGTTTGGATCAAGGTGGCAGTCTGTCACATGTGGCCACTGGTACTAGTATAAAGAAATGGGAGCAGAAGGACTGTAGAAGAGTAAGATGGAATGCTCATTGCAATGCTCAGATGTAAGAGGAGCCCCTTCTGGTAGTGAATGAGGTCTGAAACAAAAGCTCACAGATTTGTGAACTTGTCCATTCATCTGAATGGACATTCTCACCCCCCCATTGTAGTACCTGTGTGCTGAGCCACACACTGGCCATACTGGCTTTCCTTTCTGTGTGAGCACTATGTGCCTGTGCCCAGCACTAAGGATTTCTGTTCCCATTGACCACCAGGAACTCAATGAGTCTAGCCCACGAGAGAACCGATTTGTTTCTGCACTGGCCTCTATGGTATCATCAGCAACGTAGCAACTAGTTCCTCTGTATCATCCTCTCCCCCATGGCAAGCTTCACATCATGGACAGACTTTCCCATATCAGGATGTAGGTAGATGTGTAGATGCTGAAACTCATCTTTACTGCACACAGCACAAACTTCCTAATGAGCACTGAAATGGCCCCATACGCCCAGGGAAAAGCGGGTTGAAAGCACCACTGTTTTCCAATGCCAAACGCTGGAGGAGAGGATTCCAATTAACAGCTCTAGCATGCTAGTGCTTGTTTTCCTTAGTCAGTGTTCCTTAACCTATGTTCCACTGAGTACTCGTGTTTGTGAACAACTTACAGGTGTGCTGCCAGCATCTGATCCTTTTTTGATATCATACATTTAGGTAGGTATTTTCTGTTATTAAACCAAGATACAATATTACCTCTTCCTTGTTATGACACTTGATTAAATTACTTCACTTAGGTTTTGCTGTTTATGTTGCTGTTCGTTTTTTTTTTTTTTCCATTTCCTTAGGGTCCGACAATTTTTTTTGAAGAAAATTTTCATAGATGTTCCACATAAATTGTTTAGTGCTCTGTGGTCTCAAAAAGTTTAAGAAACACTTCTCTAAGCCATCATTACTCTGTTTCACTCCCCAAAGAGAGCTCTGGAGGAAACAACAGCTGTTACAGATGTGTAAGTATTAACAACAAAGCTTTCAGAATGCAGTAACTTTAGAAATATTTTTGAACTTGTCTTTAACATTGGTCAATAGCTGTTGTCAGGAGCAGCCCATGCTATATACATTTCATGAGGGTACAGCCTTAAAGTTCTTCAAAACTTTGCATCAAAAAATAAGAACCTGGTATAAAAATCATCTTATTTTAGGGGGGAGGGCTGAATATCTCAGGAGTCCACTGACCAAAATACTCCAAATTTCCAACATGGACTCTACCCTAACCTCTCTTGTGGCATATCAATTTCAAGAGAATCTTCTCATGCTTTAATGGTTTTGAGACACCTAATGTTACAAGCAGCTAATTCTTGGTGGAGGGGAACAACACACATCTGAGTAATACCTGGACAAAAAAGATCAAACTTGTAGCATAACTCTATCCCTGATCCTGATGAGACACAGCAATCTTGATAACACTTTGAAATGTTGACTATTACAAAGTAGGGCAGTCTCATCCATTCTAATGGTGTGACCACCCTACAGTAATAACTGAACCCTTTTAAAGATGGCAACTAATACAAAGATATTTAAGACTCAGCAATTGAGAGGGAAAATGCGATGTTCTAGCAGTCAACTTATGTATATACTCACTTTTTCCCAATATCCTCTCCCTTTTGGTTCTGCAGAAGAACAAGCAGGCAGGCCAACCCTTCCCTGGCTAGAGAAGGTGTTTTGGTTAAATTCTTGCTGATCTGTAATGTTAATGACTGCAACAATGAGGTTTCCATTGTCATTTTGACTGACAGCTGGCAGATAATCATGTACGTTGCAGCTCTGTAATCCACTAGAGAGGATTTCAAACCCTATGAAGAGGCAAAAGAATTCACAGTGGATTTTTGCCACATTCATCAAGAGTTGGTCTAAATAACGGTTCAGGATATTCTTTGACAAATTAATGCAACTGCACAATCCCCATTTCATCATGTTAATAGTTTTCTGAGCTAGTTACATCTCAAAATCTGGACAAGGAAAATGACATGCTCATTAACAGATAGTCCCTTATGCTATAGCAAAGCAGGCAGCACAGCTAACTATCAGGCAACATTTTCTCATTATTAACTACAATAATATAAAGATGACAGTTCTGATTGCATATACATCCGCCTCACAAGCTCTTCTCAGACCACAGGCTATGCTCACCTAGACTCTCAATATGTCATATTACAAGAAACACATCAGATTGAAGCAAGGCAAACACAGCCCCATGCAGCTCAACAGCAGCAGTCTTGAACTGGTCAAACTTTGGTCCACCATGCAGGATTATGAAATAGAGGTATCATACATCTTTAATAGTCAGCAGAAGCAGCAACAGTAAGACAGTTTACCCAGTCTCTTTTACAATTTATTTGAGGGTGAAAATCCCTACTGGAAGATAATTATAGGTTCTAGTTGCAAAGTAAGTCATATTGTATGGTAAACTCTTTCACATCACGCAGTCCTGCGACCGGCAGGTTGCCAGATACTCAAATATTCTGGAAAATAGAAAGGTACACCTACAAGTGCATAACATTAAATAAAAACCAAGGTTAGATATTAAGAAATGAACAAAAATGTATGCAGAGTACTTTATTGACCAACAGCAGTCATACTGTGTACTGTACACTGTAAACTTATACTATATTTGCTGTATTTATTTGTATTTACTTTCACTGTACTGTATTTAAGGAAAATGTACCTAAATTTACTTATGCTTAATGCTGGTTATTTGAGAGTTCTGGAGGATAAAATGCCAGATATGAAAGAGTTTACTGTATCATGCAAGACAATAAAATACTGGGTACCTTTTGTATGTAAGGCAGCAGTTTGGAGACTATAGTGTCAGTTATCTGCTCTACAGCCCCAAGAGCAGACACAATGGTGGAGGCATAAAAAGTAAACAGCACCCTCAACTGAGAGACATTCCTGTGATGCACAGAAAAGGTCTAGAACGAAGAGGAAACAGTTACTTAGGCATAAGGATTATGATCAAAAGCCTAGCAAATATTTAAGGTCTCATGTTAAGAGTTCTTGTTCCTACCGTATATTCTGCTTGTTACTATCAGAAGCGTTGCAACATCTTATTAAAGTCGGTGGCAAAATGTTTCTATTAATGTTAATGGGATCTGGATACTGGCAACGGCATGCCTCGGACTGCACTATTTTGGAAGAAGGCCGTGACCACAGGCAGCTTTTAAGGGCTGAAGCCAAGGAAGGAAATGCTGGGATGTACCATTCATACAGCTGCAACTCTGCAAATATGCCTACAGCTGGTTTTTAGCACAACCCAGACCTTTGTTTTCTGGCTGCAGCCCGGTAAACCTGCTTTGCCACTTATTGGCAAGTTCCAAGATCAGCATTTTTATTAGGTACTAAGAAGTTACTAATAAGTGAATTCCACTATATGTGCATTTTGCTTATTTTGGTATATTCCAAAAGTTTAAGAAATTGCGAATGCTTCATTCATCATTCTTCTAATGTAGACTGCTACAGTTTTGGGGCAAATGACTAAAAGGTCCAATTATTTCTACTACCCAGAGCTCAATGGGTCTATCATCCACAATTTAAACTAACATTAACATTTCAAAACACACACTTGAAACAGCCATGGCAAGCATGAAAAGAGATGCTCAAGGACAAAAATCATTTACAAACAGAGTAGCAGGAATTAGATGGTTTTGTTTTTCTGAAACTAAAAGCATCTCAGTTTTCTCCATAAGGACTACAGTAAAATTCTTCTGCAGTCATTCTAGGAAAGGGGTGGATAAACTTTTTGCATTGGTGTGGGGCACATGGCAATTTTTTACATGTTCTGGGGGCCAAACACAAAATAGCCCCAAACCCTCCCCCCGCAAATCCCCAGGCTTAACCTCTCTCAGCCCTAAACCCACCCCCAATCCCCAGGCTTAACCCCTCTCAGCCCCAAACCTGTCCCCCTGCATCCCCAGGATTAACCTGTCTCAGATGAAGTGCTCTGCAAGCTGCCACTGGTCCTCCACGGCTGGCGCCTCCCCCCTTTTGGCGCGACTCCAGCAGAGGCAGAATCGGCCGCCCCTGCCCCAGCTCTCCTGCTCACTTCCCCCACCTGCAGCACAGGCAGCTTCCTGCCCTGTCACAGCTGAAATAATGGAACTAAATTTAATTTGTTGAATTGCTGGATCCCTCTTGCCACCCTGCTGGCCATTAAACCATTTAAATTTAGTTCCATGATTTCAGCCCCAGCAAGGCGGAGAGCCGAGAGTGGCTCCCTATAGAGCCGCATGCAGCTCTGGAGACGCAGGTTGCTGAACCTGTCCCGCCCTGACTACACCCCGTGCCCCACGCTTTCTTTCGCCGGCTTGGGCAAAATGGTGCTGCTGTTGCGTGAAAAAGCTTTACAGGCTGGATAAAAGGGCTTTGTGAGCCAGATTCTGGCCCATGGGTATCAGTTGGTCACCCCATTTTGGGACATCAGCCAATTTCCTGCATTAAGGGAGAAACACCCCACATCTCAGCCTTTTCCAGCTCCCTTTCCTCCCACTAGTTACACTCCACTGTATAGGTGGCTGACTTCATTTTGTGTCTCTCACTTGAGATTTCTCTGGTGCATCAGGTATTAGCCATCATTAGAAGCAAAATAGCAGAGCAGAAGGACCAATAGTCTGATCCAATATTGAAAATACTATGTTCCCAATGACTACGTTATATTCATTTCTGCTGATTCCAATATCTCCAAAAAAGAAGAAAATCAGGCTGCTTCTCCATATTTAATAAAATTTACTGCTTAAAACTTAATGTGCATAAACAGCAAACACAGAAGGGGGAGGGGAGAAGAGCCAGAATTAGAACAATTTACCAACCTTTACAGATTTTGTTACCAGACTGCAAATGAAATCCATGAAACCTAGGTTTTTGTAGCAGTGTGTAATCAAAGCACCTCTAGCCAGGGGAACTCCTGGTTTCTGTCCATGATTAGAAGATTTAAAAAAAATTAATAACATTAAAATATTCTAAAGTGAATTCAAACACAGACACAAACACCTTTCATAGAATCATAGAATAGAGCTGGAAGAGACCTAAGAAAGCCATCAAGTCCAGACCCCTGCCCTAAGCAGGACCAAACCCCATCAGATCAGCCCAGCCAGGGCTTTGTCGAGGCGAGACTTAAACACCTCCAGGGATGGAGACTCCACTAGTTCCCTGGGTAGACCATTCCAATGCTTCACCACCCTCCTAGTGAAAAAGTTTTTCCTAATGTTCAACCTGCACCTTCCCAACCGCAACTTGAGACCATTGTTCCGTGTTCTGCCATCCGTGACCACCATGAACAGCCTCTCTCCAGCCTCTTTGCAACTTCCCTTCAGTAAGTTGAAGGATGTTCTCAAGTCCCCCCTCAGTCTTCTCTTCTGCAGACTAAATAGTCCCAATTCCCTCAACCTTTCTTCATAAGTCATATGCTCCAGCCCCCTAATTATTTTGGTTGCCCTCTGCTGGACCCTCTCCAGTGTATCCACACCCTTCCTATAATTGGGGGCCCAGAACTGGACACAGTACTCCAGATGCGGCCTCACCAAAGCCAAATAAAGAGGAATAATCACTTCTCTGGATCTACTGGCAACGCTCCTCTTGATGCAACCTAATATGCCGTTAGCATTCTTGGCTACAATGGCACACTGTTGACTCATGTCCAGCTTCTCGTCCATTACAACTCCCAGGTCCTTTTCTGCAGAACTACTACTGAGCCAGTCGGACCCCAGCCTGTAACAATGCTTGGGATTCTTTCGGCCCACATGCAGGACTCTGCACTTGTCCTTATTGAATCTCATCAGATTTCTTGCAGCCCAGTCCTCTAATTTGTCAAAGTTACTCTGGACCCTATCCCTACCCTCCAACATATCTACCTCTCCCCCTAGCTTAGTGTCACCCACAAACTTGCGGAGGGTGCAAACCAACCCCTCATCCATGTCATTGATAAATATGTTGAACAGAACAGGACCCAGAACCGAACCTTGGGGCACTCCACTAGAAACTTTTATCGCTCCAAGCCAAGCCATACTGAACAATCACAGATATCCTGACAAACTGAGGTAAGCAGTGGTTTCCTCTCAGGGGAATTCACTTTTCGCTTAATTTGATAAAACTATATCTACGAATAATTATCATATGTAGCAGTGTCTCGATTTAGGCAAGGGCTGTGCTCCCATGCACCCTCGCGTAACTCAAATTTCGCGTAAGTTGGGGGGCGTCTTTTTCCCCCCCAGCAGAACACATGTTGTGCAGCCAGGGAAGAAGCAGGAGCACCTGGAGCTCCTTTGGAAAGGTAAGTCCTGGGGTGGGGGTGAGGGCAGGAGCAGTTGGAGGGGGGTTAAGCCTGGTTGTGGGTTGGGGCCATGGGAGGGGGCAGGAGGATAGGGGGTGTACTTCAGATAGAGCGCGTTGGGTGGGGGGTGCAGTTGACCTGGGGTGAGGGGTTGAGCTAGAGCCACACGCGGGGTGGTGAGCCGGAACTGTGCTCAGGCGATGAGCCAGGCTGCAGGGGGTATGAACTGGGCTGGGGGAGTTTGAACCCAGGCCACGTGGGTGGGTTGAGCCAAAGTAGCACATGGGGTGTTGAACCAGGGAGGGGTGGGGGCTGAGCTGGAGCTGTGGGCAGGGAGAGGGGACTGGGGGGGTTGAGCCAGAGCTGCGCATGGTGGGTTTGAATGGGACTGGATGAGCCAGAGCTGCACATGGTGGGTTTGAATGGGATGGGATGAACCAGAGCCACGCGTGGGCGGTGAGCTGGGGCCACCGGCGCGTGGGGTTGAGGCAGGGCTGCCGGGAGCAGGATTGTGAGTTGCCCTTAACTTGTGTTAATGCGAGTTGAGTGCAACTCAAAATCTTGCATTGCAAGGGTTTACTGTCTATATCCAATTTGACTGCCAATATAATAAAAAACACATTGTTTTTTAATATGTATTTTTTCAAATCAAGGGCTATCACGAGTTTTCCTTTAAAAAGCGAGAGATCAAGACCAATGTGGACATTGGGATCCCAATCTTGCAACAGAATCTTTTTAGCCAAGACCCACATCCACGGAACTGCAAACGGAGGAGGAGAAAGACATCATCAGATAATAAGGCTCTGGTCCTGATACTCTCTCTCAGACAAACAACATTTACACTGCTTCTTTTAGCTACTTTACCGTAATTGGATGCAACCAATTCCACTTATGAGTTGGGTCTCCAATTTTTAACAGCTGGATAACTCTCACAAACACTTTAGTTTCATGGTACGGCAAAACACAACCAACCAAACTGTCCTCATTGTAAAGATGAATATGAAACCTAACCGGAAAAAAATAATACAGTCAGGAACTTCATAGCATGAGAGCCATATGTATTATTCTTAATACACAGGTTTACAATAAAAATCTGATAATAGAACACCATGATAAATCAGGCCTGAGGTCCAGTTACCCCTGCAGGCTGTTTCTGACAGCATCCAGGACCAGATGCTTAGATGAAAAAGTGAGAGAACGTGCATCCAGCAATTACAAAAAAACCTGCTGATAAGGAAATTTCCTTTTTACCCTAATTAGTTAAAGGAAAAAAATGTTTCATTTTCAAAGATTTTAAAATTAGTGAGGAGCATTATGATCACCTACAACAAGTTGAAACTCTCTTGTCCAGCACGCCTGGGACCTGACTGGCACTGGACGAAAGAATTTGCTGGACGATGGGAGATCAATACTGTCCAGCACATTTTTAACACTTTTTCTGCTTACTGGGCTCTTAAAAGACATTTGAGGTAAATTATGGCTAAACAACATCATAGAACACAGAGTCAGAACTGGTGACTGAAAACAAACTTCATGGACCCAAAGGAAACTTGGCCACCCCCATGGTAAATGGTTATCCAGCTAAGTAAAATCATGCCAGACTACGGAGTTTGCTGGATGAGAGAGTTCTTGATTAGAGAGGATCAACCTGTACTTTGAGCTTCAGCATAACACAGACCAGAGCAATTCTGCAATTCCCTGGATGTGTGTGTGTATAACAGCCATTCACACTTTACTAGAATGAAGTACTTCCCATGGTCTACAGCTGCAATCATCTTATGTAAATAAGAATAGTAACTTGAAATTAAAAATATTTAGCACATAATAACACAGTGGTTCCCAACCTTCTCACTAGTGAGGACCACCAATCACCCTACCCCAAACCATTCACAGGCCCTCGTCAAAGACCATTCTAGCCCCTGCGTACACTTCATTAAGTGAAAAAAGGAAACCACAACATAGAGTTCTTGATCGCAATTAATAACATTATTGGACGATATTTAACTTAAATAATTGATTGTAACTTGGCAATTTATTTAACATTTATTTTCTGTGATCAATTTTATTTATCTTTTATTTTTTTCACAACCCTCCTGCAATACCCAAGCTGGGAACCACTGTCCTAATAATTACACTACAGACCAATCTATATTGCTCAGAGTTCACAAGTTATATTGAAAATACAGCAATTCTACATGACATTCACAATGAAAAGAGCTAGGAAATAAGTGCCTCGTAACCTCCTACTGCAACCCAGAAAAGCCAACAGAATCAGGGAACTTTGGAGAATGACAGTTGGACATGCTCCTGCTCTTATACAAATGTCATGGAATCTGCAATAGCCACAAAGAAAATACAGACACTTGTTGAAGTTCTCCTGTAACTGACGCATAGGCTGTCTACACTACATTCCTCTTTCGAAAGAGGAATGCAAATGAGGGAATTTGAAAATGCAAATGAAGTGATTTACAAATTTTGCACTTTATTTGCATAATTTCACAATCGTGTTTCTAGAAGCGACTTTTTCAAAAACAAAGAGTTATGTAGATGGAGTTCTTTTGGAAAAAACACCCATTTTCGAAAGAACCCTTAGTCTTGAAAAAAATTAGGTAAAAGGGTTCTTTCGAAAAAGGGGTTCCCCCTGCAAGAGAAACCCTTGTACACTGCTGTTTTTGTTCTTGGAAGTCTCTTCTGGAAACGCGATTGTGCAAGATTGTGCAAGTGAAGCACAAGATTTAAATCAGCACTTCATTTGCATTTTTGATTTCCCTCATTTATATTCCTCTTTTGAAAGAGGAATTTAGTGTAGACACAGTCATCCAGTAATCTGCTAAAAACAAAACTCATTTTGCCTAGTAAAGAAGGTTTGAGTTGATTGTGACAAGATTTGAATCTCTTGTTCAAGGAATCTAGGGCCAAATCATACCCAAACTATTCTAACAGAAAAGACCTTATGGGTCTCATAAATCTATAGACATGAATGGGATTTATTTGATTACCTGTGAATCAGCCACTCAAGGCACTTTTGTGCTGGTTTAAGCATGAAGTAGGGAGACAAATGAATGAGGAAAGATGAAATATTCTCATCCAGTTGCTCATTTACTGCTTTAGTCTGAACACTGCGCTCCAGACCCTTTGAAGTTAGACTGAACAAAGTGGAATGAAACATCGCAAAGGAAGGATCAATACCCATCAACTCTTCCAGGCCAGTGCAACCTATTGGGGTATATAAAAGTGGTTAAACACAACAGCTCTCAACCTTTAAAATCATTCTCCTTCCCAACCAAAGATCACCAAAAATCACCTAAAATATTTCACACAGCTTGTATATATCATCACCTTCATTGAATAAATTACACAAATTAAACTATTATAGTAGAACTTCCCTCCCACTACTATAGCTGTAAGGTCACATTGTATCCAAAGTATATTTTGCCATGACAATTTAAGCAACCAAGCACTATTTACTAGAGATCAGGGCACAGGATTCCAAACCAAAAACTCCACAATTCTAATCCCTGCTCTGACAGTAGCTCCATCTGTGATTTTGGACAAATCATACCCTCCCTCTGCCCAGGTTCCTTCATCAACACTTATGGCTCATGTCTCAGAAGGTTGAGATACTAAGCAAAATGCCACAATAGTAAGAAATAATAAGTGTCCACTATGTGCATCAGCATAACCAATATGGAAGTTTCTGTAGATGATTGGTACAAACATTCAACAGCACAGCTTTTGCCGCACTTACTCCTTAAATCGGTGAAGAATATGTACAAACACCAAACAAGCCTAAGGAAGGAATGGGAAAACTTTTAACAACTAAACTAAAACTACATTATTTTCTTATCTGAGTCAGGATGCAAAACACAATGTATATAGCAAATAATTTTTTTTATCTGTTAGAGGCCACTAGACCTATATCATTATTGTAAACAGGCCTGTAAATAGTAAAACAAAGTCCTAAAGTGACCCTATGTGTAAGTAAAACAAGGAAACCAATCAAAAGGAGATATGAGAGAAACAAATACTCAACCGCATGAAGGGCTGCAGACAGGGGATGGCAAGTGGGCCCAGAGATTTAAAAGGGCCTGTGATTCTAAGTGACTGCTACTGCATCAACAGAATGGTCCAGGTGGTGCTAAGGACTAGCTGGGAGATGACAGCCCATAGACCTGCCCCTTCTAACTGAGGCCTAGAACTGAGCTCCCGACACCCACACAACATTGTTAAAGGCCCAACAAACCATCACCTGCCCTGAGGACATGAATTTGCTTGGTGCTTAAATATGAAGCCAACAGGCACTTTGGACACACTTATGCTAAGATTAAATATAAACTGAGATAAGATTAAACAGCACCATTATATCAGAAAGAGGGCAGCGCCTGAAAATCTCTCCAGTAATTTTTGAGGTTTTACACACACGCATTTTTCTATTCTAAGAAATTTTACTTTTTAACATTCTAATGGAAAAGACCTACACAAACAGAGAGACTATAAAAGAGAAAGAGCAAAGGCACAAAGAGAAAAGATAGGCATTTCCCTGCCCCCCGTCACTTTCATTCAAAAGAACAGAAGAACATAACACTTTGATAGAAACATGGGTTTTAAGCACATGGTATCCCTATAAGAACACTTACCTATTGCAAAGAAGGTGTCTCTGTCAATATTAGCAGCCTCCTTACAATCAAAGAGCAAGGATGCTGCTTCACTTCGAGAAAAAAGGCTAGGATCATTCTGAGGGAGAGCAAGCTGTTTCAGCTGGTGGGCAAGGGACGTCATTGTGTTATCTTGCTGTGGAGGAAAAAAACTAAATATTAAAACGAATAAAAACTCACCACACACAACTGAGACAATCCTTCATCAAATTGTATTTGTTCGCACAGGGCAACTGGGTCTTCTCCAGTTGCCAGCAAAGCCTGAGTTTACAGACACTCAGATATCACAGCAGCTCACCTGGAGACTAGTCACCCACCTAGGCAGGGGGGACCAAGTTGCGAGAGGACCACGCGCGGGCACACTCGGTGTGACTCGGAGGGACGGTGACCCCAACTCTCCGTACGCTCACACTGCCTGCGTTCCCGGTGACCCCCAGGATAATCTGCCACGCGCCCGGGGCGCTGCCATGCACCAGGGCCGGGCAACACGGGAGAGAGAAGACGGCTCCACAGCAGCTGATGGGGAAAGGCCGGGGCTTACCGAGCCGCCGCCGCGTACGGACACTGCTACCAGCTTCCCTTCACCCGCGGCCACGTGCGTAAAACGACTTCAACTCTGACCCGGAAACAATGGGCTGAAGCTGCCAATAAGAAAAAACGCCCTACCAAGATTTGGGGGGGGGGGGGGGGTGAGCATGCGCGCCGAAACTGGTACCGTGTGGGCGGGGCTTGGGGCGCGGAAACGGTGAGCTGGTTGTGAACGCACCGGGCTCTTGAGCTGCCGCGTGCGGTCGCCGTGTATAAGCGGGTGCCCGTCCCTGCTCCGCCTCGGTGGCTGCGGGGCGGCGCGCCCTCTAGCAGCGGGAGGCTGTGCCACTCCTGGTGTTTTTAAGCACGCTTCCAGCTCGGCGGGCGGGGAGCGGGACGTTTGCGGCTGTAGGGACCTGGCGGCTCAGAACCAGAGGGAGATAAACGCAGTTCCCAGTGCGTCACCCTCCTTAGCTTGGAAGCTGTCTGGGACCGAGACCATGAGTAGTGCCTACAACTACAGGTGAAAACCCTTATATGCCAGAGCGCGGGATAATGCGCTCACAACCAACGTGGGAACGTGCGTGGGAGAATTATGCGTGAAATCAAAACTAAATAAAGCCACTCAAAAGAATATAAAATGCTCATTCAGTTTGTAATCAAAATCTGATCCCCAAAAGCAAATAATTGTTGTGTTGTTTTATTTCTAGTCACTTTTCGATAAGCAGGAGACATGGTTGATTTTTTTTAAAAGGCAACATTTTTGTGAAATTGTTTTCCTTGTTTTTGATGAGTTCTACAATTAAGACATAGCAACAAATTTATTGCCCACTAACGCTGTCTTCGGCTGCAGTAACTTGCCTGCAATATAAATGCAAATAACCAGTAGGGATGTAGTCCCATATTTGGGAAAGATTTACTCCCATGCTTAATTTTAATACAGGTAGAAGTTCCATTGAGCAGTGGGACTATGCACGTGTAAATCTTTATAGGAATCAGGCAGGCCACAAAGAGACATGTGTTGATGTCTTTTCTATATCAGAAGAGTGGCTGAGTTAATGTTGCATA
This sequence comes from Carettochelys insculpta, assembly GCF_033958435.1. Classification (NCBI taxonomy): domain Eukaryota; kingdom Metazoa; phylum Chordata; order Testudines; family Carettochelyidae; genus Carettochelys; species Carettochelys insculpta. The sequence continues at coordinate 73,938,145 of NC_134139.1, read as the reverse complement.
GTGTATGTACTGTTAACATGCACTTCTGGATAAAATAGTGAGTGCTACAGTTACTGCACTGTGCACATATGTTTAAGGGATATTAAACCGCTGTTTTGATGGCACAGGCTTATGGGGAGGCTACTGCTTGGGTTTATATGGGTAGTACAGTAAACTCTTTCATATCTGGCATTCTGTCATCCAGAACTCTCAAATAACCAGCATTTAACCATAAATAAATTTTAGTTATGTTTTCTATAAGTACAGTACAGTGAAATAAACCAACGACTTTAAATAAAAGTAAATACAAATAAATACAGCAAATACAGTATAAGTTTACAGTGTACAATACTACTGTTGGTAAATAAAGTACTTTGCACACATTTTTCTTTGTTTCTTAATATCTAATCATGTTTTTCTTTAGTGTTATGCATTGCTAGGTATACTGCTCTATTACCCAGAATATCTGGCAACCTCCTAGCAGCTCATCCTGTGCTAGTGAATAGCGGGCAATTTGGGAGTGGTGGTGGAGCCTAGCCGGGGTGAGTCATAGTAAACCCTCTGATTTAACAGACATCCGGGTTTAATGGACACCCCTCCCCTCATTAGTTGTTAAATCAAGGGTTTACTGTATACAAATGTAGGACTTATGGGGGAAAGTCATTGGTTTATTAATCCCCTAACAGTAAAGTTTAAAGTAGACAGCGATGTTCCTCAGATTTGTATTGTTTGTCTTAAACTGGGACTCCTGAGATAGACTTTGAATTTCCAAGGGTTTTTTTTTATATTTAAGCCTGAGCCTGTTGTGATCCATGTCTTCTACTTGCACAGGCTCTGGTACTAGTACAGTACATAGTCCTAATAATGGCTATGGCATTATGGTAAAGATACCATAGCACAGATTAAGTCTGCAGTGATTTACTGCTGATCCCATTTGAAGACTGTAATAAATCAGATAAGCCATTTTTAAATTCTAATTTTGAGGGCAAACAACTCTATGTTTTAAAAGCTTTGTACTTTTTATAAATTCATAATTAGAAAATGGATTGTTCAAATATCTACATGTATAACTAACTTAATCCTCTGAGAACTAATGCACAGGGTATGTCTGAGAAGATTTTAATAAGAGATGCAGAAGTGTGAAATATTTGATTTTTTTCATATTTGGATATTCTCAATCACTGGTGAAGGATATGTAACAGTGTCATTATTTATACAGCCCCTTTCTTCCCCAAGCACTTCTCCGACTGTACTGACTTTCAGACTACAGAGAGGGAGTCTGTTCATCTGGAGCTGAAATGCAGTCCCTGCTGGGGTAGTATGCAATTGCTGTTAGAGCATGCAGTGATAGTGCACAACAGTGGAGGAGGTGAAATCAGTGAGTATGTATTCTGCTGAACTTGCAGAGGGAAATTAAGTAGACAGAAATTAACTCTGCAAGTTAGAATTTGACCAGGATGTCCAAATTATGTACCCCACTCCAATGCAATGGGGTACGTAACTTGGATATCCTGGACACAGCTTTTAATGAGTTTAATAATTAGCTTTCTTCTGCAGCAGCAAACTCTCCCCAGATCATTTTGGAGCACTAAAACAGTGTTGACACAGAAGGCAAATTGCTACTATTTGAATGGTCCTTACCAGTTGCTCTACCCCAATATCTTCCATGAGGTTTCCAAAGCCATTGCTTACCAAATGTGACCCGACAGAGGTTCTGAAATTTGACGGGATCACAAGGTAATAATAAAGTGTCAAAGTCTCTTTAGGAAATGCTGAAGGGATTGTGACCTCTTTAGTGTCTCTTGTGTTTCTTAATTTTTGTAGTTACTAAAATATGCTGAAGCTTTTTAGAAAACAAGAATGCATGTTCGCATTAATTTGTGTATCATTGATTTGCTAATTGAGTAGTAAGCTGATCCATATTCTTGGGTACTGGACTTAATAGGTATATTTCTTGCAAGATAAGGTAAATATCTGATTGAAGGATATATTTTGTTTTGCCACTGATTGTTTTCTGTATGAGTATGTAAAATATTGGTGATATATTTTTGGTAGTCAGCTGAGTATGGATTAATGTTGAATGGTAGATTAATTTTTTAGTTTGTTGGCAAATATTGCTGTTATCTCCTGCATACTAGTCAAGTAGAAGATGCCATCTCAGTCTGTGAAATAATATATTGATTACAGCAATAAAAGGCAAAGAGGTAAATAACGTTACTTTGCTTTGTAGTGTAGATCATGTTGCTACACTCTGGAAGGCCCAAGGTGACAGGCCTGTCCTCTCTGGAGACAACCTCCTAACCTAAGAAAGATTCTAACCAGCAGTCACAGGCTACACCACAGTAATACTAATCCTGGAACTTTTCGTGGCAACCTCCCCTGCTACCAACTTTGTCCACATATTTATTCTGGGGATACCATCACTGGACCCAACCACACTAGGTACAAGATCAAGGGCACATTCTCATATACTTCAACCAATATTATATATGCCATTATGTGCCAGCAATGCTCCTCCACAATGTACGTTGGACAGACTGGACAAACTGTTCGCCAAAGAATGAATGGACACAGAGTGGACTTCAGGAATCTCAGTATACTTAAGCTGGTCTGTGAACACTTCCATGGAGTGGGACATTCTGTTAAAGACCTGAGAATTTGTGTCTTAGAACAAAGAGACTTTAAAAACAGATTACACAGAGAAGGTTGCGAATTGGTGTTCATATTCAAATTCAACACATTAACACTTGGTATGAACAGAGACAACAATTATCTCACACATTACAAGGACTGCTTCTCTTCCTTTGATGCTCGTAATTATCTCAGGCAAGACAATTAACATGCTCCATCACTCATCCCCCTCCCTCAGTCCTTTGTACTTGATTTGTCAGTTTTCATTGCAATTTTTTTGGACCTCTGTACTTATAGATGCCAGTTTCTATTGGAAATGTGATTCATCTGATGAAGTGGGTCTGCCCCAGGAAAGCGTATCACAGAATAAATCATTTTGTCAGTCTTTAAAGTGCTACATTTCTGCTGTTTTGTTTTATGTAGTGTAGTGTAGCTCTTCTGCAATATAACACCTGAGGTTTCTAGGTTTTTTCTGCCCTCTGCACTCAGAGCCATATTTCCCCTCACCAGTAATCCAACCAACCAACAGCTCATGTGTTCACAAATATGGCTTAGCAGCAGATCTCACATGGTACAACTGCCCATTCCTAAGGCACAACTGTTTGCGCTTCTGTTGACTATTCAGCCTGCCAGTTGCCAAATATTTTGAAGGGTTAGGATGAACCACAGTCCTTTCCATGAAAGAGAGGTAGTGTTCTCCATATCTGTAGGTGCTAAATATAAATTATGGTCCTTTTGTCAGACTGGCTATTCAAGTCTTAATCATTTCTCATTCCTTCAACTGCCATAGTCTGTGTCTGATTATTCCATAGCTGGTCATCAGAGAGTTTGAGCTAGAAATGCATCGTAGGTGATACTACCTGCTCCAGTGTCTTTCGTTCTTGAAGGTCCTAGGTTTCATTTTGATTAGCAAAGGAGAGAGGAAAGTATCCAGTGCTTGCCCCACTGAAGAGAGAAATCTAGTGCCCCACGAAATTCACGGCCATGAAAAATACATCATGGACTGTAAAAGCTCATCTTTTGTGTGCTTTTACCCTATGCTATACAGATTGAGTGGGGCAGAACAGTGTTTCACAAAGTAGGAGGTTGCAGGCGTGCATGTTTGCAGTATTGCCACCTTTACTGTTGTAGTGCCTTTGGAGCTGGGCAGATGTACTGCAATGGCTGTTGGCCAGGTGCCCAGTTCTGAAGGCAGCATCCCACCAGCAGCAGTGCTGAAGTACAGGTGGCAATACCATACCCATGTTGCTCTTACTTATGAACTGTCACTGGCCATGGCTCTGCCATCAGCCCTGGGCTTCTGGCCAGCACCCACTGCTCTAGGGCTGCCCACCTCTGAAGGCATCAACAACACGGCATTAAGAGTAGCAGTTACCTGAGCCCCCTGCAATAATCTTGTTACTCCTCACAACTCCTTTTATGGTTCAGGTCCCTCACAATTGTAACACCCTGAAATTTCAGATTTAAATATTTGACATAATGAAATTTATGATTTTAAAAGTTCCTCTGTGAAATTAACCAATTGGACCATGGGTTTGGTAAAGCTGTACTTATAACAGTCTGACCGTGTCCCTGTCTCTGCCCAGCCAGTCCCAAGATCCTTGTCCTATTAGATGTTCTCTGTTTTTGAATAAGTCAGATTGCTTATTGATGTTTGGGCTTAGCAAGGGTGTCATATAGAATACAAAAGAGACAATTGTTTTCCCTGAAGTTTAGGTGCCTGGACTCATCAGCTATGTCTACACAGGAGCCCTCTTTCAAAAGGCTAAAAATCAAATGACAGCAATAGAAATTTAGCCTCTCAAAAGCGATCCGTTCTTTCAAAAGACCATGCCATTCTTTCAAAAGGAAGCATCCACATGGCTACATGCACTCTTTTCAAAGAACGGAGCAGGAGATGCCGTGGGTGGGGTCGCAAGGCTGCCAAGCCCTTCCGGGTCCCTCAGCCAGCCGCTGCCTTAAAGGGGCCCTCCCAGACACCCCCGCCCGGCATGAGCCAAGGCCTGCGGAGCTACCCTAAGCCCAGCAGAGCCTGGCAGGCAGCACAATGGAAGACAAACACTTGTTCTGAGTGCAGAGACTGTGGACACTGTGCTACAGTGGCTGTTCACAGTCATTGTGGCTGCTCCCCTCCTCCTCAGGAGACTGAGTGGCTCCCCCAAGGGGCGTGGAGCTCCCCCAGCCTGGATCCCGCCCCATGGGTACCCCTGCGTCCATGGAACCACCCCAGCAGCTGAGACCGGTGGAATCGGCTGGTCCTGGGGCAGTGGGACAATGCCAGATGGCTGCGGAACTTCCACATTAGCTGGGAGACCTTCCAGGGGACAGAAGCCGGCCCCAGGCCTCCCTGCGCCAGGCCAGGTCGGCCTCCTCCAGTTAGAAGTGCCTCTCCGTCCTCTCCTGAATGCCACTGTGGTCTCCAGATGTGGGCCTGGCGAGTTGGTGCTGATGGAGGTGCCTGGCCCCTCTCTGCCACCTCTGGCGGGCTCTCTGGGATCATGGAGGGCATGAGACTGTGCAGGTCCTCAAATGGTCCAGCTGAAAGGAGAGAAGGAGAAATGTAGAGTCTTGCACTTGGGATGGAAGAATCCCAAGCACTGTTTTAGGCTGGGGACCGACTGGCTAAGCAGCAGTACAGCGGAAAGGGACCTAGGGATTATGGTGGATGAAAAGCTGCATGTGAGTAAACAGTGTGCCCTTGTAGCCAAGAAGGCTAATGCCATCTTGGGGTCTTTAGGAGGAGCATTTTGAGCAGATCTAGAGAAGTTGTTGTTCCAATCTAATTGGCATTGGTGAGGCTGCATCTGGAGTATTGTGTCCAGTATAGAAAGGATGTGCATGTACTGGAGCAGGTTCAGTGGAGAGCAACAGAAATGATTAAGGGGCTGGAGCACATGACCTATGAGGAGAGGCTGAGGACTTATTTAGTTTGCAGAAGAGAAGACCACGGGGTGCTTTAATAGCAGCCTTCAACTTCCTGAAAGGGAGCTCTAACGAGAATGGAGAGGAACTGTTTTCTGTGATGACAGATGGCAGAACAAGGAGCAATGGGCTGAAGTTACAGAAGGAGAGGAGTAGGTTGGATATTAGGAAAAACTGCTTCACCAGGAGGGTAGTGAAGCACTGGCATGTGTTGCCTATGGAGTGGTTGAATCTACATCTGTAGAGGTTTTTAAGTCCTGTCTTGACAAAGTCCTGGCTGGGATGACTTATTTGGAGTTGATTCAGCTTTTGAAGCAGGGGGTTGGACTTGATGACCTCCTGAGGTCCCTTCCAGCCCTATGATTCTATGCACCAAATGCATATTAAGAAGGAGACACTCTAATAAAGGAACAGGTGACTGATGAGGACAGGGCTTGGTTTGACAAGTAAAGTCATAAATAACTCCTGCATGAATAGATTATAGTTGGGAATAATGAATTTATTAGCTACCACACTAGTGCTGGACAGCAGGGAGGGCAATATAATGGCCAGTGATTCAGAGATGGGGACATGAATAAGACAAATGGAACTCGTAATTATGAGACAGCCACCTCCTGACTCATCTTCCCTTGTTTATCAAAACAGGAATTGGAGAACTCGAGCCCTGAGTCCCAGTGTCACAGCAGTATTGCGTAGTTCTCTCCACTGATTAATAAAAAGGTACAGCTGAATGCCCAAGTAAAGCTCTCCAAGACTGAATGCATCTTTTGAGAACAGCTTGCACTAAATTCATGTTGTAAAGAGAAGATAAAACCTTCTGCCTCCAAATGCTTAACTATGATTCAAATTCAACCATCTTCAATTCCGTTCACTTCTGTGGCATTTATCCAGCGTGAATATGGCCCATTAACTGATCATCACATCACCCTTTGGACTATGTAAGAAGTAATCACCTTATTTTAGATTCACAAGATCAGTTATTTTCTATTTTACTTCAGTGGAGTTGCATTGGTGCATCTGAGAGAATTTGGATCAGAAGATGTCATAGCTTGGTGAAGGGCACTGGGGGATTCAGTATAGAAGCTGGGTTTAGAATTCATCAAAGTCTGATTTTCTCCACACCCTTTTTCTAAACCTCTAAAGGTTCCTTCACAACCTTGTCTAAATTGGCAAAACATTCAGTTGCTGTTAAGGGATTGTCCTGTATTATATTAAATCTTTGAACAGTTGCAGTGATTATTATATTATATTATATTATATTATATTATATTATAAATTTCCTTTGATGACCCCTTGTTTTTGCATTATGAGAATGATCACGTTGCAATAAATCTAAGCCCATCCCTCTCTGTACTTATCATCATTGTTAGTTATTGCCTAGGAATTCTGATGTAGTCAGCATTTGTTGCCAATTTATTCTAGATACAGCAAAGTTTGTGGAATCGTTCATGTCCTTGTTATCTAATACTCAGGCCTGTTCTCATTCAGTGATACGTAAAACCATGGCTGAAAAGCATAGTGCATCTTCGAAACTATTCCAATTAAATCAGGTACAGCCCATGCCAGAGCTCATAGGTAGAATTTTTATCTGCCGACATTTCTGAAATCTGAGTTTTTTAGGTCTATTACAAGTTTTAGCACTGCACTAGAACTGCAGTTTCTCCCTGACTTAATATCTCTGTGAGATGAGACTAAGCCACAGCTAAAGTTCTGAGAACACATGTCTGTTCCTCTGAAAGTTTGCAATATGCTATTCTATACCCCGATTCCTGCCCCATGCATTCTCACCACTGACTCATTTTTAAAACCCTGGATCTGTCTGACCATTTTTTCCAATCTTATGCCAGCACTATTTGTAGTTTCCCACCTGTCATTATGTGTATTACATCGTAACTTCTGTCTAGTGCTGCTGCAGTTCCAGTGCTTTGACAGACTAGCTATGCTGTTATCATGTACATTTCCCAGCTTTGGTATTATCATTCCAATGTACACAAAGACCCTTTGACTACCATTTCACTAATTCACATGCTATTTTGAGATATCTCTTTAGTCGTGCAGGTAAGTTCCATGGAACCAAGAAGGCAGTGTCCTAATGGATCTAAGGATGAAGGTGTAATAGTCTCTGTCAAGTAGAGTTTTAGAAAAGAGCAGAGACAAATTCAAGAGCTGAGGATTTGTCTGATTCATGAAAGTAGCAATATTTGTCTAATCTTGGATCTAAATTGGCAAAATATCCAGTTGCTGTTGAGGGATTGTCCTCTATTATATTAAATATTTGAACAGTTGCAGTCATATTATATTATATTATATTATATTATATTATATTATAAATTTCCTTTGATGACCCCTTGTTTTTGCATTATAAGAATGAATAAACAACACCAAGAAGTGTTATTTACCCTATTTAACAGACGAAGTAATAGAGGCACAGGGAGATAACTTGTTACACTGGAAGCAGTTAGCCCAGTGCCGACCTCTTTTGAAAATGTCACACTAAGACTGAGTGACCTACTCAGTGTCATATTGTCTCAAGCAGATCCAGTTTTCCTAAGTCCCAGTCCACACAACCTTTCCTCTGCCATCCAAAAAGTTGGGAAAATTTAGTGACCGCAGTCTCATCAGCATCTTCTCTGTACTCATAAAGCTGCTATGCTTTGGTAGTCTATAAATGTTTCTGCTACATTTCTTCCATGGCTGTGTTTCAGTGGCAAAGTTATTCCTATATATAGATTGTGAAACACATTGGGCTCCTTTGACAGTGTCTGTTCTTATGAGCCAGACATGTTTCAAGTACAGTTGTACATGTTGAATCTGGATGTCCATAATCCGGAAGAACCTGTAGTTCATATCCCACATGGCTGAAGCACCGTAATGATAGTAAAAACAAAATAAGCCTAAGTACAGTGCAACAAAACGAAAAGTATACATGCATATATATATATACACTGTACTGTCTATCACAAATTTAACTTGTAAGATTGAGAAATGGCAGAGCACTGTACTGCACAATTAGTGCTTTTCTGCTTAATTACTTATGTATGGTGATAAAAACTAAATAACAGTTTAGATACAGTGCATTAAGGATTTATTTTACATGTTATACATGTACAGTACTCTATAACGCTTTGTACGTACAAAAGCTTTAGTTATTTGTTTACCCTTCATTTATGATGAACACCCATGGTCTGGAAAATTCCATAATCTGGCATAGTTTTTCCCAAAATTGCTAGATTAAAGAGGCTCAAGTGTATTCTGCTGCTAAGAAAAATAGTACCACTTACACGTATCTCTGCTGTGTTGAGAAATTCTTCTTTCAAAAATTATTTTCTTGACTTCAGAAGTTTTTCTATTAGACTTTATAATCATGCTCTGTTTATTTTTCACTTCTTGAAGAGACAGTTCCTGGCTGTAATAATGCTTGTCTTTTGTATTACTAATAACACTTTCACTGTTTAAAACAGATTTCAGAAACCAGACATAGAGTCAGACTGCAATGAGCTCTGTAAAAGAGAACTCCCTGGACCTGTGTGTGCAGATAGAACAGTCCATCTCACTGGAGGTCAGCACTGAATTTGCGCCTTTCAGAATATATACTCTTTTTAATTATTATTTTGCTCCATTAAGACAATTAAGACAATTTAATAATTATTCACTGTTGTGTAGTCTACTGCATCTCTTGGTTCTGCACTAGCAAAATGGGTTCACAAAAATGAGGCCATGCCTACATTAGAAGCACTACAGCTGAAGCTTTGCTGCTCTAGACAGTACAGTGGCAGAAGAGGTTCTCCTGTTGCTTTAGTAATTTCTCTTCTTCACGAGGTGGGAACAAGATCAATGGAAAAATACTAACATTGAAACAACAGTGCTACAGTGGGGCTTAGATTGGTTTAAGTACGTTACAGAGTACATTAAAATTTTCAGTCTTGGTGGTATAGATCAGACCTGACAGAGAGAGTCTAAATATTCCACAAAACATTGTTCATTTATTTTTTAAATTAAAACTGCATATGCATATTAACCAACTTCTTTCTACTTATACAGTAATCCCTCGATTTACACGGAGGTTGCATTCTGGGCAACCTCCACGTCAATCAAATTTTGCACAAACTGGGGAGGGGCTGTGGGAGTGGGTATCTGGGGGATGTTGGGAGGGAAGCCATGTGGCCCGTCTTCTCCCAGCTGGGGGGCACACAGCTGCTTGCAGCATGGTTTCTGAGAAACCAACTGGGGAGCCCGGCATGCAGACAGAAGCTTGGGGCATGGTGTGTGCCAGGCTCCCCAGGTGGGGGGCTGGGCATACAGACAGCTGCTTGGGTCACCAGTTCTTCCAGCTGGGAGAGCCAGCACTGCAAGCAGCTGTCTGTCAGGGATGACAGCCTGACTTGCAACTGCTGCCCCAGACAAGAAACCGCTCTTGTCGGGAGCAGCAGCTGTGAGTCAGGCTTCAGTCCCTGACAGGGGTGGTTTTTCCCTGCTCCCATCAGGGACATGAGCCTGACTCGTGGCTGCTGCCTTTGACAGGAGTGGCTGCCGGCCCTGACAAGAACAGGAAACTGATCCTGTCAGGGGTGGCAAGAGTGAGGCTGCTGCCCCTGACAGGAGCTGTTTCCTGCTCCTGTCAGGGGCGGCAGTTGCATTAATCTGAGACACTCAACTTGATTGCATTATCTCCAGGGTTTACTGTATTTGCTTTTCTTTTGCAACCATGTAAGGTGCCAGCATTTTAGCAAAATCCAGAAGTTTGGCCTAACCTACATTGACAATGCCTGCTTTAGATTAATTTAAAATCATCTATAAACTTAAAAATAGAACCTTACAGCTCGTATTTGTCACATGGAAAAGCTACTGGAAACTGCACCTATAATCTATGTTGAAAATAAAATAGCTTTTTGTTCTTGATTACTGCTTCTGGCTTATCGTTGGCAGTTGACCTAAGGCTCGGGGTAATTTTCACTGAGGTTTTTTTCCTCTTATTTTTTTCCTGTTATTCTTTTCTGAGTGAAATATGAAGCCAGTGAAATTAGCACTTAGGATTTCAAAACACCATGGATTCATTCTCCCGCTCTCTCTCTCTCTCTCCTTCCCTCCCTCAGGTTTTTATAGTATTTCCAAGGTTTTCTGTGAAATTGGAGCATTCAATATTTTTTAAAAAGTTTCCAGGCGTTCTGTTTGCAAAGCTGTCTTTTCTTATGTGACTGGTTCAGGCTTGTCTTACTGGCTGTTTCTACACATGCCATTTGTTCCGAAAGAGCCATGCTAATAAAGAGCCCAGAAGATGCTAATAAGGAGCGGATGTAAATTTCCAGCACCTCATTAGCATACGGTAACATGATTCAGAGTCCGGAAGAAGCTCTTCTGGACTCCAAAACAGCCGTGTAGAAGTGTGGCTCCCAGGGATCTCTCGGAAGGAAATTCTCCCTCCAGAAGCCGCATCTTCCTGAAAATTTTCCAGAGGGAGGATTTCCTTCCGGGAGATCCCCAGAGGCCACACTTCTACACATCTGTTTTGGAGTCCAGAAGAGCTTCTTCCAGATTCCGAATCATGTGATCGTATGCTAATGAGGCATCAGAAATTTACATCCACACCTCATTAGCATATTCTGGGCTATTAGCATGCCGCTTTCAGAACAAGTGGCATGTGTAGAAACAGCCACTGAGTCTGCAACTTCATTTCTATTTCACTATGAAAGGGATGAAAATATGGGGAAACCCACAAAAATTCCACTATGTGTGACAGACGGCATCATCCTCTCATTTTCTTCTGCCTCCAGAGAAATCCCTACACTTAAACATGTACATCTGTGCTAACAGTAGCATGTACAGAACAGACACTCTGCATCAGGCTAGCATGGGTGTAAATAGCAATGTGGATGGACAGACACAGCTTAAGTGAATAGAACAGAGTGCCCCATACCTAAACCTTAGGGTACATACTCTGCTGTCTGTCTACATGCTCAGGAAGTGCCTCTCTCCTATTTTCGGCACTGTGTACTGCTGGGGCTCTCTTCTCCTCCTCCCCCCACCCAAGTGAAAGGCTCTGACAGGGAGAAAAGACTCTGGTCAGTGGCTGTGGGTGTGGGAAACAATAAGGGAAAGTGGAGAAAGCTGCCAGCATCTTATCACACCCTTTGCCTCTCCCTCCACCACTCTCTGCTAACCAACTGTGGCTATGTTTGTAGTATATTTCTGCACATCACACTAAATGTAGACCAGGTATACTAGCTCCCAGCGCTTAGTGGTGGCATGACATGGCAGATCCAGTCTTTATAGCAGCATCTTCTGGAAAAATGAATACTAACTGTGTCAGCTCTTATTCCCATGGGTTTCGTATTTTGGATTAAGTACCCAGACATGAAAATGGGGGATCCAGAGAGTCGTGTTGAAACTGCCTTTTCTCCTTGAGATGTCCTGTGATTTTTGAGAAATCCTATAATTTATGGGATTGGAAAGACCAGGTTTGTGTAAGAGAGAGACAGACCTGTCCTGGCTAGAGGAGTTGTTCAAAATTCAAACATAAAATTTGTGGAACTTTTAGAGGATCTTTTGTCTTGACTGAAACACCTCTCGCAGATACAAACTGCTCCATTCACAATCTGGGAGGCTGACTCTGAAAGATAATGAGGGTGATTTAAACAGCAACACTGTTAACCGCTTCACTGCTGATTGGTTTAGTACAAATGTCTAAATAATTGATTTGTGTGGTATGTTTTGGTTAGTTTGAAAGAATGACCCGCAGCAGTAATGTTATAAGGTTTTAGAGTCAAAACAAACGTATAGAGTAGGACAGGATTCTGGGGTCAGAGGTTGAGAAAAAAATAAAGTAGACTGACAGGCCTGGTGGGACATTGTTGCTGGGGGAATAAGACATCTCAATTAGGAAAACAAGCCACAACCTGAGTGCCTGTGTTTAAATGCAGCCTCCCAACCACACTTGAGTTAACCTATGGCTCTTATCGACCTGGGTTACTTCTGAAGGGTAATCCAAACACACTCCCAGTCCTGGATTTCATCCCCCTCCCCGAATATACAAGTTATGCTGTCCAGCCCTCTTCTGGACAATTTTAACATATGAAGCCCATTATCTCTTTAAGGGAATAATATATGCCATTTTATTAACTTAAATAATATACACCATTTTATTAATTTAAATAGTGTTACCAGATGCCATAAATTAAAAATACAATGGATTAGAGAAACTAACAAGACATGTTTTTTAACTACAAAGAGACAGATTTTAAGTGCATGTACCTAACAAGGTACAAAAGTCAGAAATGGCTACAAGAAAAATAACAAACTATATTAGGTTTAAAGTACAGCTTCTCACCACATACTTCCAAGAGCATCACTGCAATTTTCCATCAGGATCCCTCCCCTAGAGCCCAAGGGTGCTACTTTAGTGTTTGCAGATGTGAAGAGTGAAATGGACAGAAGAGACAGGAAATGTATGTTAGAGTGTTTGTGTTCCTTATTGGCAAACATCTGTCTAGTTTGGGGCATTGAGGGGGTTGGAGCATATATTAATAACATGATACAGTGGAATCTTACAACTTCACATACACTGTTGCTATTTATGTTTCACTCTGATAATACCGACAAGCAAGATATGAGTTTTCAAATGACACATGATATATTTTGTACAAAGATCATGACATTAGTGATGTATTCCATCACAAGAGACTTAATGCAAGGGAGAGCAAGCAGTAGTAGTGGTATCTTCCCTCTGATAATATGAATTTCAAAGCTGCTCCCTGGGTAGGAAGAACTGTGAGCAGATGCTGAGTGAAGTTATACTCAGGCTTTACATTTTACTTATTTATTTTGGAATGTGTTGTTTCCAGTGCCCCACTGGAGCAAATAGGTGATGGTCGCATTTCACCATTGCAATTTCTTCCTGAGAGGGGATTAAGGTGTGTGTGGTGTGGGGTGGGGCTGGGATCTCTCTTCTGGTTAGGTCTTTATAAGTTACTGCTACATTCTCCATCTCTGACCTCCCTGACATGCGTCTCATTTCATCCAATTTATCCAAAACACCACTCTAAAATTAATTTCCTCTTCGCATTATGACTGAAGTATGTTGCTTCATACAGAGTCCGCAAATCTGACCTCATTTATTTGGGGTCAACTTTGGGCAGTATTCTGTCTTTGTAGGTGAGGAGAGGTTTGTGTCCAATATGTGCAGTAGCACAGGGATAAACTTTGCTGGCAATATTTTAGATGTATGTTTAATAATAGACTTGATGAAGAATTATGTAAACCTGCCTGCCAGTTCCCAAGATAAAGAATCCCCTCCTGCTGCCCCTCCCATCCCAGAAAATTAAATTAATGGCTTGGGAAACGTGGGATATACCAGTTTGTATCTTGACCACTATCCTGTGTTATCATTGTTCACAATGTGCTGTACAGAGAACAAAGTTTCCCCCAATGAATTTTCCAACAGTTTTTTCTAAGTTATTGCCTTAGCAGTCGCCTTCATTTATAGTGGTCTCATTCTAAAGAGAGGGCCTGCAAGTATTGAATATTTTCTGCCTCTGATTGATTTCAGTGAATTTATATGTACAGTGCTTTTCCAAATCTGTCCCTTTTGTTCTCCCTGGCTTATATTCCAGTCCTGATCTATTTAGTAATTTGTATTCTGTTGATAAAAGTTTTTCTGTAGTTACTCAAACAGGGAGAGTGGGTGAAGTAAAAAGCAAGTCAAGGGTCTTGAAGCTTTGGACCAACAGCAAGTAGTGTGTTATTTTGATATAGATGTGTGCATAGCAATCTTGATTCTATTTTTTAGTTTATAAATTGTAACCCTCTCTCCAAACTAGAGAACATGAAAAGATGATATGAAAAGATAGAACTTCCAGAGTTTCCACACATTGGCCGCGTCTACACGTGCACGCTACTTCGAAGTAGCGGCGCCAACTTCGAAATAGCGCCCGTCACGGCTACATGTGTTGGGCGCTATTTCGAAGTTGAAATTGATGTTAGGTGGCGAGATGTCGAAGTCGCTAACCCCATGAGGGGATGGGAATAGCGCCCTACTTCGAAGTTGAACGTCGAAGTAGGGCACGTGTAGACGATCTGCATCCCGCAACATCGAAATAGCGGGGTCCGCCATGGCGGCCATCAGCTGAGGGGTTGAGAGACGCTCTCTCTCCAGCCCCTGCGGGGCTCTATGGTCATCGTGTGCAGCAGCCCTTAGCCCAGGGCTTCTGGCTGCTGCTGCGGCAGCTGGAGATCCAGGCTGCATGCACAGGGTCTGCAACCAGTTGTCGGCTCTGTGGATCTTGTGTTGTTTAGTGCAACTATGTCTGGGAGGGGCCCTTTAAGGGAGCGGCTTGCTGTTGAGTCCGCCCTGTGACCCTGTCTGCAGCTGTTCCTGGCACCCTTATTTCGATGTGTGCTACTTTGGCGTGTAGACGTTCCCTCGCAGCGCCTATTTCGATGTGGTGCTGCCCAACGTCGAAGTTGAACGTCGACGGCACCAGCCCTGGAGGACGTGTAGATGTTATTCATCAAAATAGACTATTTCGATGTCGCTACATCGAAATAAGCTATTTTGATGTAGCGTGCACGTGTAGACGTAGCCTCTGTGTTTCTAATCCTCCCCATGAGTCTTTCATAATAGGGTGACCATCCCATTTTAGCCAGGACAGCCCCATATTTCAGATGCCAGGAAGGTGTCCCAATTTATTTTAACAAAGGGGCTAATCGCCCCATATTTACATGAGGGAGTGGCTGCTGCCCAGTTCCTGGCTCCACAAGGTGTGGGGCGGGGGGGTAGGACCCCCTGTGGGGCTGCAGCCCCATTCCCAGCGCCTTGAGGTGTGGGGCAGGAGAGGAGCTGCACTTGCTTGGTACTTGCAGTCGGGGAACCACCTTCCTGCCAGGGTGTCCCATATTTGGGCTTGGGAAATATTCATCGAAATAGACTATTTCGATGTCGCTATATCGAAATAAGCTATTTCAATGTAGCGTGCACGTGTAGACGTAGCCATTAAGACAGAAAAGATACTAATGCAAACCACAAAAAATGTTTAGAGACACTGCACAATGTATAGGGAGATGAATTTCCTTGATTAGATTTCCATCCTGCAGATAAATATTATGTTTCTGCACAGTAACAACCTCCGTGTATTTGTGTGATGATTTAATAACAGTGAATAACAAATGCAAAATTGCACTGTCTTTTATGTATCAGCAGATCCTTCTGCTGCTGCTGCTAATAGGTCTGACGATCAGCTTTGCTTTACTTGAAAGCAGAGGCTGAGGAACGTGGAGGGTGTTCCCGGCTGCTGAGCCACGTGACAGTGGGGATATAAGCAGCTGCCCAGAGCTGGAGCTGGAGCTTCTCTGGAGACTCGCTACAGGGACCTGCAGCAGCAAAGAGGGAGGGAGGGGAGTGAAGGTACCTGTTTCCTGACAGCCAGACGCATCACTATTAACACTCTCTTACCTTGAAAAAAGAAAAAAAGAAGGAAGCAGAGAGGGGAGACCCCCCCCCAAATACTGCCTGAATCAAAGAAAAAAGTTAGAAAAAAAAGTAATAATAAAAGCCACCGCAAGTGTAGAGTGGAGTCTGGTCTTTGCTTAATATGAATCAGATAGAAACAAGTATGCACTACAGCTATGATTATGAAGAGGATGACTATATGATCCAAGAGGAAGAGTGGGACAGGGACCTGCTCCTGGACCCAGCATGGGAGAAACAGCAAAGAAAGGTCAGGAAAGAAAATAAACTGTGTCTATAGATGTGTGTTTGTGTGGGATAAAAATCATTTCCTTATTATAAGAATTTATCTTGCAGATGGACATGTATGTGCACTAGTGAATTCAACCACAATAATTGTTGTAGAGGAATCTATTATCAGTTTTACTCTCCAGATAAACATTTTTAGCTATCCAGTTATCTATAGCTCATAAACTACTTCTTCTCGTTCACTTTTAGGATTCTTGTATGTAAATAGAGGCAGTATATGAAATTAAAATAAACATTGTGGCAGATTTTTGATACGCTCTGCTGACAAAATGTTAGTTTGGTATTTTTCATGCTCACATTGGCTGTTGGCAGAGATTTTAGCTATTCCTGACATCACTTTCTAGGTCATATTTTCAAAAAGTGGCCTCTGAGTTTTCGTGTGTACCTGGTTGCGTGTAAAAATAAGGTAATTGAATGTGGAAGTGAGAAGCTATGCATCCCAAAATGCATGTGCAATTGAGTATTTCCAGGAACAAACTGAGAGATCACTTTCAAAATTATGGTCCTCTGAGTTGACTCCTGCTGGAATTTACTATCAAATCTAGTGGAACAATTTACTTATGAAAATGTGGTCTTGGGAAATGTTCAGGCTGAGGTTTAAGAGTTGGGGACTGAAAGATACACAGCTGTCATCCTACAGACAACTCTGTAAACGCCCTGAGCATCCCACTCCGGAGGGAAATGCTTCTATCTTCTGAATTTTGAAAAGCAGCTTTACCAGCGTATGGGCTGGTGCTGCTCTGTTGCTGATTACAAGTGACATTTATAGTCTTATCAGTGGCTTGGTTAACAATTTTGGTACTCCACCAGGTTGTCACTAATGTGGCTTCATTAAAATATGAAAAACAGTGGCTGCATAAGCAGCACATGAGAAAGGAATGACCATATGAAATATTTGTTATTTCCTAAAATAATAGATAATGTTGCAGTTTGCAGCAGTTATGAAATCATCTGCTAATTGCAGAAGTGAAATATCCTGTATCCATCAGGCTATTGGGCCAAATCCATCAGGCTATTGGGCCAAATCCAGTCCTTTGCTATGCACGGAGAGCTCCCATTGACAGTTTCAGTGCAAATTGCATGTGTGTGTCTGAAGGCAGAGTTCAGACACCTGCCCAGTGGTCAGCAACCTGCAGCATGGCTGCAAAGAGTAGTATGCAAGCCAATTTTCATCAGCATATGAGGCAGTAGCTCAGCCCTGCCCCTCCACCCGCATCCAGCAGGGAGCTTGCTCAAAGCCATACCACCTGGGGATTAACAAAAGACCAGCTAATGCTACCAACCACCATCTAAACGGGAAAGCTCTGCATCTTACTTTATTTAATAATAAAACTGTTGTAAGTAGGACAATCAGTGACTTTAAAAAGTATCACCAGCACTCGGACTTCTATACTTAGAAGTCAAAAGGTCAATATCAGCACTCCATCTCAGAAAAGTTGCTGACCCCTGACTTACCCTCTTTGCCTAGCCACCCTCTCAAAATATGAATATTTAGCAGCTTTTAGCAGGAAAGTAAGGGTGAAATCCTGACCTAGCAAAATTGCAAACCTTCCCTCCTGTATTTGGGTATCTCTTAGTTTAATTGTCAGGACCTGGCATGGTAGCATCTGTTCACATGCTATTGTGTGAAGAAGGTAATGTCGCTCTCTGGGGCTATCTTGAATAGTGGTCTTTATACCTGTGGTTCTTTCAATTATATCCTCTGGGCCAGCCATAAAACTACATCCATCATCACTGAGATGTTTTTTCTTTGGACATTCTTTTATCTGGTGAGCAAGTGATTTTCTATACACACTAACCCTATGTGCCAAGTGAATCACAGAACGCTTTTCAGTATTAGAAAATTTAAGTTGTCCGTTTTGTAAGTGTGATGCATATAGGTCAGGTGTGAGGGAGAGCAATAAGCAGCACACATGCTGGAACTGGTTCACCAAGATTAGCCCCTGGTGGGTCGCCAGATGCTTTATTTACCTGCACATCCATAGATACAGCTGCTCAGAGCTTCCGTTGGCCACGCTTTGCTTTTCCCAGCCAATGGGAATTTTGGGAAATAGTGAGCTGGTCTGTGCTGCTCCCCACTGGTCCCATTGGCTGGGAATGGTGATCCGCAGCCAGCGGGGGCTGGGAGTGGCCTACCTGTGGACACTCAGGTAAGTAAAGTGCCTGGCAGCCCACCAGGGGCTAGCCCTGGCAAACTACATCCATCCCAAAGGCTACTTATTATCCACCTCTGAGGACCTAATACAGCTTCTTACCGGGCAAAAACCCACATTGCACAACAGCTGCAGTTTTGCACACCAGTATTATATTTCCAACTACCATCACCTAAATCAGCAGTTCTTAAAATGTGGCTTAATACTCCCGAGTAGGTTGTGAGCCCATTTTAATGGAGTCACAAAGGCCGGCATTAGACTTGCTGGGACCAAGGTCTGAAGCTAAAGCCAGAGCTCCAATCCCACACTAGGTTAATGGGGATCAGGTTTCAGCTTCCTCTCCTTGCCACTCCTGGTAGCAAGGCTTGGTCTATGGCCTCCTTTTTTCACACACGGGGGGCAGCAGGGCTCTGACCCACTCTCCCCCAAGGATCATGTAGTATCTTTATTGTCCGAAGGGACATCATGATGCCATGAAATTTGAAAAGCCCTGAACTAGATTTACTTTCCTTGAAAATATGGAATTCATAAGACTGTAGGAGCCGGGATTAACCAGAGCCTGTATCCCATTTCAGTCTATATTTTTGGCAGAGGGGCAGATGCATAGAATGCTGTGGTAAAAAAGAGAAAGTACTTGAGGGTATTTTAAATAGTGTGGTAGTTGAATTACTCTTGGATGCACCAGAAGAGTTTTCCTAGGGTGAAAACCAGATATTCAGAGAATGTTTGTTTATTTTTATTCGCATTTAATCTGTTCTTTTGCACATTTTTTATATTTCTTGCGGGGAAGGGGCGTAGGATAGGGAAAATATGTGTGAGTCACCAACTGTGGACTTCATAATTCAATCCCTTCTTCTATACAAGTTTCATTTTCCCTCCAGTTAGACAATGCTTCAGCAGAAAATTAGCAGTTCAGAGCACATAATTTATGATGCATAAATTTAAAAATAACTAAGAGAGGGAATAAGAATGGAAAGGAGTCTGATAGTATATTTTCCCATGAATTAATATAGTAGATGGCCTGATGGATCTGAAATGATCTAAGAGGATCAAAATAGTTTTTTCCTGGTACAGAAGTTACAGAAATTGCATTCTCTATGCTCCAATTTACCAGGAGAAGGCCGTATATCCATGAGCCCAGGGCTTTGTTTAAATATAATGATAGTAATCTCAGTGCAACCCTAGCAGTTGGCAGCATATATGTTCTATGAGACAATCTTGCAAGAGGACAAAAATAAATGCCATTGTGTCTATTGTGGGCTGCCCTCTCCGGACTTACCATTTGACTGATATGCATGGTATGAGATCTGTCAACAGATGCTGGTAACACATGATGACGTCCATAGGATTACAATGGATATGGTGCTAATTATAACCACAGCTCACAGGGTACTATGATCTGCAGTAATTCAGGCTCTTGCTGTGGAATTCTTTGTTGAAGTCTCACTAAATGTGAGGTCCATTGTACAAAAGGAAGCTGAGGGGTAGCTTTGCTGTATCTGTTCTAAACGTGAACAGCAAGCTGAATGTTTTAGTTGGTGTAAAGTCCAGCCTGTGTAAAAGGACACCACTGAAGTGCAGAAGTGAGTAGTAAAATATTACATGCTAATGGTGCAAAACATCATTGAGGATTGTGGGGTATAAATTTCAAACAGAGGTTTGAAAGAAGGATTAAATGAAGAGATATTAATATGTCTTTGTTATGCTCTGTGGTGAGATGCTTCCAAAACATATTGACCAGAAAAAGTCAGTTTTCGTATCTGGTTTTCATTTTCAGAAAGTGAACGTTGTCCACTAGTAATTTGGAAGTTTACTGCTTAATAAAAACACAGTGTATCGCCATTGTCAATATGCATATTTTAAAAATTGTCTACAAGTGATGTAGCTATAGAACAACAAGAAGTCCTGTGGCACCTTATGGACTAAAAAATATTTTGGAGCATAAGCTTTTGTGGGCAAAGACCCACATCTAACGAAGCGGGTCTTTGCCCACGAAAGCTTATGCTTCAAAATATCTGTTAGTCTTTAAAGTGCCACAGGACTTCTTGTTGTTTTTGAAGATACAGACTAACTAGGCTACCTCTGTGATACTTGTGGATCTAGAAGACACTTGTCCTTTTGAACCTGAAAGGAAACCATCAAGCACAGTTTGTGCTGGACCACCGACTAGCCAATAGAGGATAATACCTTTCAGTCACTGCCAGCCTGGTTTGGATATGTATGAATAGAAGACCATACTACCTGATAATTGAAAACTTAAAAGCCTGAGATGACCCTTCCAATTTCTGCTGTTTCCACACAAAAACCTGCCATCTAAAGCATGTCAAATAAAAATTCATTTGGGAAAAGACTGTAAATAAAGTTCTGTATTCTTTGCAGCATGCTCAAACTCTAAATTCTCCTTCCGTTTGAATGTATGTCCTCTTTTTAGCTGGCATCTGTGAGACCAATGGTTGGGGCTTCACCAAATGTCTTGAATTCTGGAGTCAGTCTCAAAGGCTTTTGGAGAATTCTCAGGCTGAGACTTGAATGAAATGCCTGAGATATCAGCATGTGTACTGAAGGCATTGAGGTGCAAGGCATTATACCTCTTTAGTGACAGTTTTCCCACAAAGGGCATTGTGCTGATATTTCATGTTCATTATTTGGATTACATTCATAAGTGGCTTTTTAAAATAAATTTTATTGCCTTTTATTTATTTCTGATGTAGCAACAAGTGTGTTAGAATATTTAGACTTAGGAAGACAAAGGTTCTGGTCCTTGAGTGGGGCTCATAGCTGCTACCGTAATATAAACAATAATGATTAATAAGCTTCCTGCCTCAAGAAACCTACAGCTCTAACACTGACGGAGCTGTGTCTTGGTGCTGTGGATTCCTTGGTCAGAGATTTACATGAAGTGGGATTTTGAAAAGCACTCATTTTTGCCTTACCTTTTACTGCCCTTAAAATAAGTGCTCAAAATGGGCCATTGACCCAGCTATTTAGTGCATTCCATAAGGGCAGCCACCTACATCTGTGTAGAGTCCCACTGGAGTCAGTTCATTTCTGCATGACCCAGCAGATCAAATCACAAATGGATCAGATTGAAGGATTGGTGCTGTTATGAATGACACCTTTAAATGTTATGGAAAAATGGAATGCTTAGTCTTAACAAAGCAAGAAGAGCATGCTGTTAAGAATAGTATTTGCAATTCTAAGCTAGCATGGGCTGCCACTCAGGTATTTTAAGTTGGCTTTTTAAAATGCTGAGGGCATGTTTTTGTCTTGAGACGTCCTGGTAACTCCTATTTAATATTAATGGGAGTTATAAATGTGCTTTGAGAACAGACTATGTCTCCATGTATGCAATCCTCTCCTGAATAATTAGGTTCATCCATATTATTTCAACTGTACGGTACTCCTATTTTTCCTGAATCCCACTTGCTTATCCACTGGATGTTCTTCTATCTCTGATCTCAGTCTCTCCATCAATATCATCATCAGCACCTTACCTAGATGACTTGTTAGGGCAATCGTCCTGTAGTTCTTGCAATCCAATATACTTCCTTTCTTGTGTATTGTCACTAGCACAGATCTTGTCCATTCCTTAGGTGCCTTCCCTTCTTTCTGTGCTATATTGCATAGTCAGTGTATTTCCTGAATCATACCTTCTCTGCCATATTTAATCATCTCTCCCATCATCTTATAATTTCCAGGGCTCTTGTCATTCTTTAGTTGTTTCACTGCTCTTTCTACTTCCTCCTTTGAAATACCAGTCTTGCTTTTGATGCTTGGCAGAGATATCTCTGTCAGTTCTTCGATCAGTCTCTCTGAGATGCTCGAGTTCAACTGTGCTTTGTACAGATGGGTGCAATAGCTCATCCATTGTTGCACAACCTTCTCCTTGTTCATGAGCACCTTGTCGTTCTCGTCTTTGATCGTCATCTGCTTCGGCTGCCACTTCCTGTTTATATTCCTAATAATCATATACACCTCCCTAGTCTTACACTCACGATAACACCTCTCTCTGGCTACATCTACACTACGAGATAAAATTGATTTTAAGTCATTTAGCCCAATTTTTCCCAATGCCTGTCCTCACTGTAAATTCCATTAGCTCGATTTATGGGCCACTAAAATTGACAAGATATCGAAATCCTAAAATCGTAGTAACCTGACAGGTGTAGCATTCTATTCAAATTTTAGAATCCAAATGAAGGGTGGTGAGGATGCGGCATGTCTTTAAATCAAATTCATTAGCCTCCACAAATGTCCTGTACATGACCCACAATGCACCACAGTTCTTGGTTCTGGCCTGTTGTATCTCCACTGCTCTCAATTGCATACAAATTAGGCAACATGACCTTTACAATTCGGCACCTGCAAGCCCATGGCTGTTGGGTCATGAGAAGCTGAAAAATCTTCTTTCTTTTTCTTTGCTAGGAGTACAGCTGTGGAGTCTGTGCTTCTGTGTATACCCCGTTAGCTGCCTTTTTTTTCTATGCTGCCTGGCGCCAGCCTCTGGCCCTCTGTACCATGTGTCAGATAGGCTGTGGGTGAGGGTTGTGCTTGCCTAGTAGTATGAGAAACTTCTTTTCAGATGTTTTCATGTTGCCCTGACCCCCACATGCCCAACCTTCCCTCCCCAATCCCCCCGGACGTGCCAACACAGACTGGAACATTTCCACATCCAGCTACATCACGTGGCTTGACCCCGAACCAATAAAAGGGCGTGCTGCGCAAGGTGCCAGGCAGATTGCACGCAGTTAGGGTCATGATTTTTGGGGGCTGGCTATAGCTGGGGCTCTTTTAGCTGCATGGGGGATGTCTCCCTCAGAGGTCATGATTTTCAGTGGCTGGTTGTAGCCGGGGGTCTTGTAGCCACCCTGAGCCATACATGTCTCAATGAGGACAATGTATTAGCTATACAATTACCACACTTGTTGAAGTAAGGTGTGCAGCGGGGAATATTTGTGTCCTAAGGGTCTTCTTTTCCATGTGCAAACCTGGCTGTAGTCTGGGGTCTTTTAGCCTGATGAATCATTCAAGTTTCAATGTAACAACTGTGTCTACGTTTACGTGAAGGTCTTCTTTTTCAGGTGGCCTAAATCCAGATTCAAATCGGAGAGAGATTCAAGTCTGAGAGAGGAACTCCGTGTGCAGTCACAATTTGTATGGCTGTCAACTGGGTACCGTCTTTTAGCCGCTCTAGCCCATTACTGATGATTCATTTGAATTTCAGTGTAACAACCATGTCTGCTTAAACATACTTAACATGGCAGGGCAAAGAAAGGAATGAAGTGTGGGAAGATGGCATCATATATCCACATCTACTTGTGGGGCCAGAATGCAATGGGATTCAGAGAACTGTGGGATAGGTTCCCATAATACACTGCAGCTGCACTCGATTTAAGCTCGATTTAAGCTGCTTGTATATGGCAGCAGTAAGTTGATTTTGTGGGGAAGCATGTAGGAAGGTGAAGATGCTCAAAATCAAATGGATAAAACCCAGTGTTAAGAAATTGATTTTAATAAAATTAATTTTATCTCATAGTGTAGACACAGCCTATATCTTCACACTGTTCCTCTAACCATTTTGCCATATCCTTTCTGGCTTCTTTCCTTACCTCATCGCATTTCACTCTATATTGATATTCTGCTCTTTTAGAAACATCTCTTCTGATCTTCAACACTCTCTTCTCTTGTACCAACTTCAGTGTCTCCTGCGTAATCCACTTCTTATTGATCTTTTCTTCTGGAACAGTCTGCTCAATTGCCTCTTTTGCCACCGTGGCTATCTCTTTGACACTCTAAGTCTTTCTCTGTGCCTGCATTACTAATTTTCGATTTGAGTGCTGCTCTGTATGCATTCCCTATTTCTTCCTCACTTAGACTGAGATCTCAGATAGAAGAATATCCAGCAGATGAGCAAGAAGGATAGAGGTACCATAGAGCAGATATTGACACCATGATTGATAGAAGAGAAAGCTCAACAAAAGAACAAGAACATCTACAATTGCTTTGTCGATTTTCAGAAGGCACTTAACAGTATAGATCAGAAAGTGGCTTGAGTAGTGTTGGAGTCATATGGAGTGGATATCAGACTGATATAGTTGTTGAAGGATATCAACAACAATGTGGAGGCAGTGGTGAGAACATGTGGGGAGTTGGAAAATTGGTTTAGAGTGAGTAGAGGTACAAGACAAGGAGATCCAATATCACTAAGGATCTTCATCACTCACCTAGAGAGAGAGATGGACAAGATCAAGGAAGAGGTGGAAGGGATATCTGTGCACAGGAAGAGAATCAACAACTTAAGATTTGCAGATAATGCAGTTGTTATTGAAGAAGATGGGGAGAAGCTAGCAAAAACACTGAAGGTGCTAAACGAGGAAGGGAAGTGGTACGGACTGATTATGAACATGGATAAAACAAAAACAATGGTATCTGGAGATAAGGAAAAAAGAAGGAAGATCAGTGTGGAAAATCAGTGTTGATTGCTTCAAACTAGATAACGTAGAGAAGTTCATGTATCTGGGAAGCAACATAACATATAATGTAGACTGTAAGAAGAAAATAGTGACTGGAATAGCGAAAGCAAGAGTGAGTTTGAAGGTGATGCATACAATCTGGAAAAACAAAGCAATTGGCTTAGGAACAAAGCTGAGTGTCTTGAAAATGTGTGTATTCTGCAGCATGTTGTACAGATGTGAGACATGGGTGAGAACGAAAGATTCAAAGAGAAGGATATTGGTATTTGAGAGGAGTTGTTACAGAAAGATGGTGAGAATAGGATGGATGCAGAAGGTCACCAATGAGGAATTATATAGGAAGATACAGCTGAAAGAGAACTGACTGCAGAAGATTATACACCAGAAGTTACAGCTATTTGGGCGTATTTGCAGAATGAACAATGAATGAAAAATCAAGTCCCTGGTATTTGGCATAATGGACAGTTCAAATAGGAGAGGCAGACCCCACAGAGAATGGGTAGATATAGTAAATTGGTTCAGAGCTATTCTACAGAAACTAAACCACTACATGAGACAGGAAAAGATGGAAGGAAATAGTGAGGGAGGCATCGGACACCAACAGGACTGAGCCCCTGGTTGTTGTTGTTCTTGTTGATCATGATGATGGTGTTATTTCAACCTATAACATCTATGGGATGTACTTACTTAATTCCATATAGATAACACAGCTTTTATTAGAATTGCTTTCTGACCATATAGATGTTTATTTAAAGTACTGTATTGATATAAATTAATACTGTGAGCTAAGATATTCATCATTAGCAAGTCAGGAGAACGAAAAGGTAATCATACAGCTCCATTTGCTATAACCCTGCTTTTAAGAAAATGTGGCTGGAATTGTTTTAGATTAGGAAAAATTTCTTTTTCTTCCCTTACTATAAAGACAATGGCTACGCCTACACTTAGAGAAAACTTTGAAATGGCCATGCTAATAGCCAAATCGAAGAATACTATTGAGGTGCTGAAATACATATTCAGTGCCTCATTAGCATGCCGCTGGCTGCGGCACTTCAAAATTGCCACTTTTCGCTCCAGCGTGGCTCATTCAGACAGGGGTCCTTTTTGAAAGGACCCGGCCAACTTCGAAATCCCCTTATTCCTATCCGTGGCTGGTGGCATGCTAATGACATGCTGAATATGCATTTCAGCGCCTCATTAGTATTCTTCAGTTTGGCCATTAGCATGGCCTTTTTGAAGTTTTTTCTAAGTGTAGACACGCCCAGTGTGTCAAAAGGGATTATGCTCAAACTTTATAATAATAAATTCTGTGACCAGAGTCCAAGAATAAATAACTTCATCCCAAAGGAGGACCGTATTGAAAATGTTAGGAAAGTACAAAAGGGAATGGCCATAATAGACACTGTTTTGGTCACACTAATGTTCTTTCATGTTGTGTATTAATAGGAGAAATGCTGGTCTTTCCTGCATTTATTAAGCAGATATAAAGATGTTTAAAACTCCAAATCTGGCAGAAGGTGTGTATTGACTTCAGATGCAGTTCATTTAAAAAAAATCCTCTTTTGTTGCAGACTCTTATCCTGTGTTCACAGAATTATAATAGTTTGTGGGGTAATAAGCCATTATAGAGAGGTAATTTATTGAATTTTTGATTATATTAGCCTGTTCCAGGTGGTATTAAAAACAATGAGTTGTACCCTAGCCCGTTCTTACTGAATTTTCTACATGAAGGACAACAGAAAGTCTCTGGAAGGCGACAATCTCAGAAATGGGTGTTAAGTGTGAGTCCAAGGGACAGGTATGCAGATCTACCTGGTCGAAGTGAATGTTTGTAGGGCTGAGACGTACCGTTCCCTGTAAGGTTTGTCAGGTTTGTGCAGTTGGTCAGGAGAGATTCAGATGCTGCCCAGATCATTAGTAGAGCATCCACAGTTAGGTTTTTTTTTTCTGTTGTTTCTGTGGGCAGTGTACATTGGTGCATATCTCAATGTACATATATGTTATTACACACATGAATGGATAAGAGTAATGGGAACATTGCCGAGACGGTATAACTGTTTTTGCAATGACAGATAAACAAGAAGACCTGAAATATAAGGAAGAAGGAGAAGTTTTGTGTTGGAGACCCACCTAGAAATCTTTGTATTCCTGTCTAGATGAGTGGTTCCCAATCTTTTTGAGACAGGGACCCATTTTGACAATTCAGTAAGACTTTGTGACCCAAGGCAATTCAAAACGGGGGAGGGGGAGAGGTTCTCCCCTGGAAAAATGCACCCTCCCAACTCCCCGGGTTAAACCTCTGTCAGCCCCAAAAATGCCCCCTCACACTTACCTCACACGAACTCTGCACACTGCTGCTGCTGCTGCTCCTTAGCTAGGCTGCCACTGCCTCCTCTGTGCAGATCCCTGCATAGCCCTCCTACTCCCTTCTCCCACCTGCAGCACTGGCAGTTCCCGCCCTCCCATGCTGAAATGGGACTCAGTGTAATTGGTTTAATGACTGGATCCCTCCTGCCTGCCATTAAACCAATTAAACTGAGTTCCATTTAAGTGTGGCAGGGCAGGGACTGGGGAGCTGGAGGAGTGAGTGGTGGCAATGGTGGGCGCTGCAAATGGCTCCTTAAAGAGCTATATGTGGCTTGGAGCCGCCCAGCCAGCAACCCCTAGAAAATCTAATGGCAGCTCATATTTGGGTCCCCACCTGTAGGTTGGGAATCCCATATCTAGACAGATAGACACATGAAAGTTCATGATTACTTTGAGTAAAAACTGCCACTTTCTAAGTAGAGATTCATCTGATGTATAAGTTTTATTTTTAGTTGGCTTTTGTCATAAAATGATGTATTGCTATGGGGTTTTTAAGACCTTGACTTGAAACATTCTTGTTTGTTGTTAAAGGAAATCTTAAGCCTTTGGGATAAAGAAAAGATCTGAAGGTTGTGGACAGGTGCAGTTCGCTCTTAGAACATCTGTAATGTGAGGGATTACACAGGCTGGGACAGTGTATATACCAAAATGTCATACCCATCCTTTGCAGAACTTCAGCTATGATTAGCTATCATTTTACTGAAATATAAATAAATATAAAGTATACTTGAACGAGATTTCTGGCCTTAGTTACAATACAGAAAGTCAGCTCAAAGAGCCTTATTCTCATTTACACTGGCAGAATAAAGGGGTCTGTTAAGGTGGGTATACATGTAATTTCTGCCTTACTTTCAGGCCATTTTACACTGGCAGAGTACTAGCAAGGGGCCTTACTGACAGATGGCTCCATATAAGGTTTGAATCAAAGTCCATTGAAGTCAATTGAAAGACTTCACCTGGGTTTGGATCTGTCACCAATAGGCCATGTCTACACGAGCCCCAAACTTTGAAATGGCCACGCAAATGGCCATTTCGAAGTTTACTAATGAAGCGCTGAAATGCATATTCAGCGCTTCATTAGCATGCGGGCAGCTGCGGCATTTGGAAATTGACACGGTTTGCTGCCGCGCGTCTCGTCCCGACGGGGCTCCTTTTCGAAAGGACCCCACCTATCTCGAAGTCCCCTTATTCCCATGAGCTGAGGGGAATAAGGGGACTTCGAAGTAGGTGGGGTCCTTTCGAAAAGGAGCCCCGTCGGGACGAGACGTGCTGCGGCGAGGCGCATCAATTTCAAAGAGCCGCGGCTGCCCGCATGCTAATGAAGCGCTGAATATGCATTTCAGCGCTTCATTAGTAAACTTCGAAATGGCCATTTGCGTGGCCATTTTGAAGTTTGGGGCTAGTGTAGACGTAGCCATAGAGTCTTCTCTATGCTATCATAGAATCATGTTGGTTGTTGGGAAGTTTAATACATATTAACAATTCCTAGTATTACGCTTGAAATTGTAATCCGATATTACAAAGGGACCCACATAAAGAGAGCCAGATTCTTGTGCAGCATCCTGTGGAAAGTAGTAGGGCTCCATGTAGGATTCTTTTGCAGGATTAGGCCTGTACTGATTGGTTTTAAGTTTAAATAGTAATATGCTGAATTCCTTTTGTTGATTTGGGACTTGTGTGGTGTCTGAGGAGGACCTTGAAGCACTGGCAGAATGACCATATTTTGTCAGCATGTTTCCTATTTCATCAAATATTATCAATAAGCTCTGCTCTGAGGAAGAAATGAAAATTGTGACCACATGTATATAGAATATAAAGGAAAATTAAACAGAGCTTTTATGAAATTATTTCAACATGAAATATTTCATCATAGCAGAATTTTATAGTTTATATTGGGAAATATCGATTTTAAAAAAATCAAACAAAACACCATTTTATTTTAAGAAATAAGCATATTGGTGCAACACCAATATTTATTAATTTATTTTAGTCCTTTCAGTTTATTGTCCTCCTGTAACCTAAGTGTAGTACTTTTGCTTTCTAATGGCCGAATTCGGTAGTACACTATGCATTTCCACTGAATTCATCTCAGTGGGACTGAACGACTGGATTTTAAAAATTCTTGGGGCAGGAGGATATCCTTTACAACACAGCTGGCTCCATTTAAGTATTCTAGAGCTGAACTTTGTTACAGAGAAGTATGTTAAGATTATTACTTTTTCTGACAAGTATATGTGATACACTACAGAGAGAATAATTTAGATGAAGTAGATTGCTTAAATTGGTTCCTGATAAGAAACATATGTGAACATCTCATCAGGATAATATTGTTCAAAAATTAATTTCCTGATTTTCTTTTAGTTAATTGAAGTACATTGAAAAATGTGGGATGATCAAGATATTTTTTCCATCAAGGTCTGGTTTCTAGGAAGTATAAGCACCTCAGACTACTGTAAAAAGGCACTGATAATACTTGCATTTGTGAACACATTTGCACCTATAACACCTAAGGACAACTACGTTGGTTATTAATTGCACTGGAACACTAAGGGTGCATCTACACTTGCATTCCTCTTTCGAAAGAGGCACGCAAATGAGGTAAATCGAAAATGAAAACAAGGTATAAATTTGTATATTGACACCTCATTTGCATATTCTAATTTTGAAAGAGCTTCTTTCCAAAGAAGAAAGCCAGTGTAGATGCTGCTCTTTCAAAAGTAAACCCCATCTTCTTTCTTTCCCATCTAGCTTTCTTCTTTCGAAAGAAGCTCTTTCAAAATTAGAATATGCAAATGATGTGACAGATATGCAAATTTATACCTTGTTTTCATTTTCGATTTACCTCATTTGCGTGCCTCTTTCGAAAGACGAATGCAAGTGTAGAAGCACCCTAAGGCTGAGTCTACACGGGCACAAATCTTCAAAATAGCCATATTTCGAAGATTACTAATGAGGCACTGAATTGAATATTCAGTGCCTCATTAGCATTAGGATGCTTCTGGCTGTGACGTTTTGGCTACATGGCTTGGTGCAGCTACATGAGGTCCTTTTTGAAAGGACCCACACCTTTCGAAATTCCCTTATTCCGATCAGTGAGTGGAATAAGGGGATTTCAAAATGTGCGGGGTCCTTTCGAAAAGGACCCCTGTGTAGCTGCGCCGAGCTGCATGCTTTTGAAAGTGGAAGCGTCCTAATGCTAATGAGGCATTGAATATTCAATTCAGTGCCTTATTAGTAATCTTCAAAATATGGCTATTTCGAAGTTTACTAATGAAGTGCTGAAATACATATTCAGAGCCTCATTAGAGTGCTGGAAGTTGCCAAGGTCCTTTCGAAAAGGAGCCCCATCTGGACGAGCCGCGCGGTGGTGAGCCACATCAATTTCGAAGCGCCGCGGCTTCCAGCATTCTAATGAGGCGCTGTATATGTATTTCAGTGCTTCATTGGTAAACTTCGAAATGACCATTTGCATGGCCATTTTGAAGTTTTGGGCTAGTGTAGACATAGCCCCCATAGACATAGCCCCTAAGAGAAAAAAACATTGGTGTATGTCAAACTGAGATAATTGGTTAGAACCATTCACAGTGTCATCATGCATTTTGAATGGTCCCTTTTTTCCATTTATAAAATCAAGCCTGAATTTAAGAAAATTGCCTATTCCACATTATTTAGTAGGAAGGTATAACAGAATAATCAACCATTGTGACTGTGCTTCTGTTCCTACAGTAACTTTTCTCGGCGATAGTGAAAGCATCTCTTTTTGAAACTAGAGTGGCATGAGTCTAATAATTCTCAAGCCGCTGGTTGAAAAGAATTACTGTGTAGGACCAGAGGTTCAGCTGCTGTCAGGGGTGATTTTCCTTTGTTGCTGGGGAGGTTGGAACAGGAGAGAGAAACAGAATAAATTAGGTGGAGGAGAGGGAAAGAGAATGAAATGAAACGAGAGAATTAAAACAAAAGGACTGAGGAGGGAGATTGAGGCTAAGGACACTTACCAGACAACTTTGAGAGAGACTTGGAGCCAGAGAGGCTGAGAGATTTGGAGTTATTTAGTTTGCAGACGAGAAGAGTGATGGGTGATTTGACAGTGGGGCTCTACAAGACAATGGAGAGAGGCTGTTCTCAGTAGTGACAGAAGGCAGAACCGGGGTAATGGTCTGAAGTTACAGCGGGAGTGGTGTAGGTTGGATATTAGGAAAAACTATTTCACCAGGAGAGTGGTGAAGCACTGGAATGCGTTGAGAGAGGTGGTAGAATTTCCATTCCTAGAGATTTTTAAGTCCTGGCTTGACAAAAACCTGACTGGGATGATTTAGTTAGTGTTGATCCTGCTTTAGGCAGGGGGCTGGACTAGATAACCCCCTAAGGTCCCTTGTAGCCCGAGGATTCCATGATTCTACGATCTGCCATATCTGCTAATTGTGGGTTGGGTGGGGCAATCTGTGTGAGCATGCTCAATGAAAGGAGAGCAGCAAATCTGTAGGGGCACATGACCCTGCGTGTGCCCTCTCTCCAGATGTCATCTCTACTAGAAGCACAAAACCGGAGGAGAGTAAGAACGAAATTTAGGGATATAATGAGAGAGACAGTGGATGGGGTAATATCTTTTATTGGACCAACTTCTTTGTTGATGACAGTGACAGGCTTTCAAGCTACTCAGAGTTCTTCTGAAGGCCAGGGGAAAATCTTTAGAGTGTCACAGCTAAATACAAAGTAAAACAGATCATTTAGCTTATATTTTAAGAGACCATTCAGGATGAAGTGGCTTGTTAACACAGGACAAAAACAGGGAATGAAGGGTTTACAAATTGCTGCAGTAAGGCAGAGAATCAGCATCTTTATTAAGTCGATGATTTTTTAAGGCCTAGCAAAGTTACAAATTTCAGTTCCCTGCCTGCAGGGGAAGGCTGTGAAGGGAGGGCCACCTAGCTGTGAAGGCAGTGCAGAAATAAGAATGGCAATATCCTGAACCCCTTGAAACTCAATTTTTGCATAAAGACACCTAACCTGGGAAACACTGGCCTCCCTGTAAGATCTGTGCATAGAGCAGAACACAGAAAAGACCAGATTCTATGGAAGAAGACCAGGTTTCACAGTCCATGGCTCTGAATTTGGTTGGGAGGATTCTACCATTAGAGAATACCTGCTGCATGTTGGATCAAGTTCTGTTAAGACTGCTGCATTGTGACCCAGTCCTCATGCACTCAAATGTGTGAGAGGAGAAGATTGAGAGCTGGGATTGCAGTTTGAGATTGGATGCCTGGAACCTGTGTGTTCTTGCACAAACGTGGTATTGATTTCCTCTGTGACTTCGGCTATAAGATGGTTATACAGTAAACCCTTGATTTTACGGACCCCAATTTAGTGGACTTAGGGAACAATGGGCAACTGTGTAGTTCCTGAAGTCTGCTGGGGTCTGTAAAATCCTACTCCCCCAAAAAAGTTAAGGGGCTTACCACTGCCACTGGTGGTCTGGCACAGTGGTGGCTCCTCCTGTCACAGACAGCGAGGGAGGCAGCTGCAGCCACGTGCCACAGGGTGCCTCCAGCCGCACTTGCAGCATGCAGCGAGGTCCTAGCCATGGTCTGACAGCTCCAGCTGCATGGCAGGCTCTGGTGGTTCCAGCTCCAGCGGCGAGTCCCCAGATTTTTTGGGGGTCGGGGTGGGGAACTGGGGCAAAGGGAGCCTAGCGGGGTCGGGGTCGTAAACCCTTGTATTTAACGGACGTTGTGGTTTAACAGACACCCCTCCTCCACATTAGTCCATTAAATTGAGGGTTTACTGTAATACTTACCTAACTTAGAGGGGGTCTATTGATGATCAGTACTTATAATGTGCTCTGTGTATTAAAAGTGCTCTGTGTACTAAAAGTGTTGGGACCGGTTCTGTTCAATGTCTTCATCAAAGATTTAGATATTGGCATAGAAAGTACGCTTATTAAGTTTGCAGATGATACCAAGTTGGGAGGGGTTGCAACTACTTTGGAGGATAGGGTCATAATTCAAAATGATCTGGATAAATTGGAGAAATGGTCTGAGGTGAACAGGATGAAGTTTAATAAGGACAAATGCAAGGTGCTCCACTTGGGAAGGAACAATCAGTTTCACACATACAGAATGGGGAGAGACTGTCTAGGAACGACTACAGGAGAAAGGAATCTAGGGATTATAGTGGACCACAAGCTAAATATGAGTCAACAGTGTGATGCTGTTGCAAACATGATTCTGGGATGCATTAACAGGTGTGTTGTGAACAAGACACGAGAAATCATTCTTCCACTCTACTCTGCGCTGGTTAGGCCTCAGCTGGAGTATTGTGTCCAGTTCTGGGCACGGCTGTTCAAAAAAGATGTGGAGAAACTAGAGAGGGTCCAGAGAAGAGCGACAAGAATGATTAAAGGTCTAGAGAATGTGACCTATGAAAAAAGGTTGAAAGAATTGGGCTTGTTTAGTTTGGAAAAGAGAAGATTGAGGGGAGACATGATAGCAGTTTTCAGGTATCTAAAAGGGAGTCATAAGGAGGAAGGAGAAAACTTGTTCTTCTTGGCCTCTGAGGATAGAACAAGAGGCAACGGGCTTAAACTGCAGCAAGGGAGGTTTAGGTTGGACCTTAGGAAAAAGTTCCTAACTGTCAGGGCGGTCAAACAGTGGAATAAATTGCCAAGGGAGGTTGTGGAATCAACTGGAGATATTTAAGAACAGGTTAGATAGATGTCTATCAGGGATGGTTTAGATAGTACTTGGTCCTGCCATTGGGGTAGGGGGCTGGACTCGATGGCCTCTTGAGGTCCCTTCCAGTCTTAGTGTTCTATGATTTTATGATAAATGCGCATTGTTATTATATTTTGTCAGTTAAAATAACTTCCAACTTACTTTGAAATGTTGCTTTTTCACTTGGTCCGAACAGTGTCAGATAAATTCCCTTTGACCTGACTTTTTTCAGTGATTGGTCTTCACAAGTGCAAAATATTTTCTGTATTTGTTTCTTTTTGTTTTAGAAAGGTGGAGTAGAATAGTAAGGCTGGCAACATCTAAGTTAGCTGAAAAATACCTAGCGCTTTCACGTGTTATGGTCAAAAATACCGTATGCACATCACTGAAAACAGCTGATGCTAGAAAGATCAATCATTAAATCTGGGGCTTTAAAGACAAAAACTACTGTGCTAACAATTCCATGGACTTGCCCTTACCCCATAATGCAAGTGCATGCTTCCTTTTCCATGGTTTTTTCCTTTCAACCTTTCCAGCCAACATACCACATTAAATACTCTGGGGGGAATTCATGTCTCCTGCGCATTTGTTTGCTTCCCCACCTGGGAAAAAGTGGCTTCTAACAAGGAAGCAAAGGGAAACCACAAAAGCAGTCACGGGCCTCTCTCTGGCAGTGGAGGTGGGTTGGTTCAGAGCAGCTGGTAGAGATGTAAATCACTCCTGGGAAGGGAGGAGGGCAGCCATGCGTGTGTGTGTGTGTGTGTGTGTGTGTGTGTGTGTGAGAGAGAGAGAGAGAGAGAGAGACTCTGTCCCTCTGGCTTGCTATTGCTACCTGCTCCATGCGGAAGGCCAGGGCTTTGGGCTGCTTCTGAGGAGGCAGATGTGGGATTTTCTATGTCCTCTCAGGCAGAGCAATATTTAGCAGTCTGCCTGCTAAGTGAATTGTTCCCATTGTCTTTCTGAACCCCTCAAAAAGTATAAAACAGATGCAAAGTTGTATGGTTCCTTTACATTGGGTGAGAGTGGTGAAGGACAGTGTAGCCTCATGAAAGTGTGCGATACCTCAGTTATTAGAACTGGTCTAAATTTTGGACTAAAAATATCCTTTCAAAATGTGCTCCATGAATTGTTTGCTATTAGCATTTCTGGAGATACTCAGTAGCTGATATAAACTGTGAGGTTTTGATTTTTCAGCCCTTACTTGTTCATCAGTTGATAAGTTGCCACTAAACGTATGGCTCCATATGTTGACTAATAACTAGAAATAAAGGGTCAAAGTACATTGTAGTTAGAAAGAAGATTTTGGGAATTACCTCCAGTACGCCCTACTCCCACCCGCCACCTATTGTTTTATAGTTTATATAAATTACCAAACTAACTGAAACCAGTCTAATTATATTGTGTTATTTCAAGAAATAAAATATCCAGAAGTGTGCAGAATTTTAAAATATGGTGCACGAATTTTTAATATTTTGGTGCAGAATTCACCCAAGGAATAATTATGTAATGAAAGATCAAAGATGACAAATTTTGAATTAGTGGCAAAAAACTTCTTTTCTTGATAAACACTGAAGGACAAGGTGGCGTGTGAATAGTTCACTATCCGTTGGCCAAATCAAACAGTTGTTCCACAAAACAAGCTTTTCAAAAATTCAGATTGCTAAATTACACAATAGACAGATCTAAGGCTGTCAGTTAACAGCCGTGTCTACACGTGCACGCTACCTCGAAGTAGCGGCACTAACTTCGAAATAGCGCCCGTCACGGCTACACGCGTCGGGCGCTATTTCGAAGTTAACTTCGACGTTAGGCGGCGAGACGTCGAAGCTGCTAACCCCATGAGGGGATAGGAATAGCGCCCTACTTCGACGTTCAACGTCGAAGTAGGGACCGTGTAGTCGTTGCGCGTCCTGCAACATCGAAATTGTGGGGTCCTCCATGGCGGCCATCAGCTGAGGGGTTGAGAGACGCTCTCTGCAGCCCCTCAGCTCAATGGTGGCTGCGTGGAGCGGCCCCTTAAAGGTCCCCTCCCCCTCCCTTCCTGTGCAGGAAGCTGAGAGCACGTGCAGGCAGCAGCCCAGACACGCGGCCAGCCTGCACGTCCCTCAGCAGCCTCAGGACCCTCAATGGCCTCCCGGCAGCCCCCCCAGCGCCCCCAGGGGATCCCCCCCCCAAGGGGAGCCAGGGCAGCCAGCCCAGCCAGGTGGGCAGCCAGGCTGGCAAGTGGCAGCGGGGCCCCTCCTGGACGGAGGCTGAGCTGCGGGACCTGCTGGGGCTCTGGAGCGAGGAGGAGGTGCTCCAGGTAATGGGGAGCAAGAGGCGGAACGCGGATGCGTTCGCTCGGCTGGCCAAAGGCCTGGCTGCCCGGGGTCACCCTGCCCGCACTCCTGATCACGTCAGGAGTAAGGTGAAGGAGCTGCGGCAGGGTTACTCCCGGGCCCGGGATGTGGCCGGCCGATCTGGGGCCTCCCCCATCACTTGCCCCTTTTACAGGGAGCTCAGGGACATCCTGGGCCCCCGGCACACCTCCTCCCCTCCGGCCACCCTTGATACTTCGGCCGACGAGCCCCAGCAGGCCCTTCAGCCGGAGTCCGCCCCGGAGGTAAGCCCCGCACCCCGGGGGCCCCCCCCAGAGCCCACCCCCGGGCCATCGCGGCAGGAGGAGGAGGTGGAGGAGGAGGGGGGCTCCTCCTCCGCAGAATCCGGGCTGCAGATCCTCCTCCTGCCATCCCGGAGCAGCAGCCGGGCCTCCGCCCCCCGGGGATCTCTGGACCGTGGGAGTGGACCGACAGGTATGTACCCCCCTCTGGTGTACACCCCTGGGCTTGAGGGGCGGGGGGTAATAGATATGTGTCCAGGGCCCCCCACATGCTCA
Organism: Carettochelys insculpta; assembly: GCF_033958435.1. Classification (NCBI taxonomy): domain Eukaryota; kingdom Metazoa; phylum Chordata; order Testudines; family Carettochelyidae; genus Carettochelys; species Carettochelys insculpta. The sequence goes on along the minus strand of NC_134139.1, from coordinate 73,901,288 downwards.
CATGGCCATGGCCCCAAGGACAGCCGGGCCATGTCCTTCACAGCAGTGCATCAGCCCCTGCCCCCCCCACCACGCACGACAGTGCCATGACCTATCCCCAGGGCAGGGGGGAGCGGAACCTCGAGGGGCCCCCGGGAGGAGGGGCTGGGACACCCCGCAGCAGCAGCAACAGCAGCAGCAGCAGCAACAGCAGCAGCAGCAGCATGTGATGGAGTGGGGGGAGTGCAAAAGGGAGACTCAGGCTAGATATGAGCAACAAGAGCCGAATAGCTCCCAGGGGCAAAGGATGATCCTGGGGCTACAGCTGGCAGGTGACACCTCTGCCCTGAACGAACAGGAGGGAGGAGCTGAGCTGAGCTGGCTTGGACTTGTGGGGGAGGGTGGGGGACACAGGTAGAGGCTAGGGGAAGGGAGAGCTGGAAGGCAGCCAGCCTGAGGAGGGGGAAAGCTGCATCCCAGAGGGGCACCCCTTGGGGTCTTCTCCCCAGGACGGATTGGAAGGACTGTCTCTTCTGACAGCTGGTGCTGTCACTCCTGGGAGAAACTGGGCATCTGTGGCCTAAGAAACCTCTCCTGTCAGACCCTGCGGAGTGAAGTGAGAGTCGCTCCCACCAGGGGACGGGGTGCAGTGCAGGGGGACCCCTGAACCCCATCCATCACAGCAGCGCCTCCCGGGGACGGGGATGGGGAACCTGCAGCACAGGGCTGGGGGGACAAAGGCCACGGCTCGGGGCCCACACTAACGCCTGTCTCTGTTCTTCTTCTCCCCCTCCTCTCCTGTGTCCCGCAGCTGCACCATCGGAAGGGCCGGAAGAGAGCGCCGGCGAGGCATCAGTGGTCCCGGAGACCCCTCCGGGGCCATCGCTCCAGGCAAGCCCCTCGGCCGAGGACCGACCGGCCCCACGGCGGGCTAGACAGCGGACCCCGCGCCACCACCAGCCGACGGCGACAGACCCCCAGCTGCTGGCCATCCACCGTCGGCAGCTGGAGGTCGCGGAGCAGCACCTGCAGCTGCAGGAGCGGGCTCTGGCCTGGCGCCAAGAGGCATGGGGGGCCTACATGGAGACTTTCAACCGCCTGGTGGACTACCTGGCCCCCCATGCCGCGCCGGCCGCCGCAGCATCCGCCCTGCCTGCTCCACCCGCCACACCACCAGCTGCTCCACACGTCGCCGTCCCGTCCGCCGTCGCCCCGCCACCCACCGCTGAGGGCCGGAGCGCTGAGGGACCCCTGGAGCCAGCTGAGACTCGCCGGGCATATCTTCCGGTCCGCCCCGCCCCCAGCCAGCCCCGGAGAGGGCTGTGGCCGCGGCGGGGCTCCCGGCCGCCCACGCCCAGTGCCTGACTTTAGGGGCGAGGAGCCCAGGACGTGGCCCCCCCCATTGTATATAGTTGGGACCTATTAATTTGTGCCCCCCGTTTGCCCCGTCCCCCCATGTAAATAGTTCTCCCCTTTATCATCCCTGGTTTTCTTTTTGTTAGTGAACAAACTTTTTTATTACTATTGTTTTATTTGTACATATTACTTTGGTTCCACACGTTGTATATAGTTTGTTCTTGTTTTATTTATAGTTAAAAAAAAAAGTTCTAAAAGAAAAAGCAGTTTAAGTTCAGCCACAAGTGCGTGCTGTCATTTGTCCAGAAAAAGTGGGAGGGGGGGTGCGGTTGGATGCTCCATGGTGTGGGCGTTGGGGCAGGGAGTGTGGTGAAGGAAGGGGTGGGCAGTGGGGGGCCTGGCAGAGTTCACCCCGCGGCCTCATCATTGAAGTGGGCCCGCAGGGCCTCCTGGACCCGGGTCCCTTCGGGGTCCACCTGCCGACTGGGGGCAGCGGGTGGCTGCATGTCGGCCCTGCTGGCCTCCACAGCCCAGCCCTGGAAAAAGGCCTCCCCCTTGCTCTCCACCAAATTGTGCAGGGCGCAGCAGGCACCCACAATCAGAGGGATGTTGTTGGGGCCCGCATACAGGCGGGTCAGGAGACATCTCCAGCGTCCTTTCAGGCGGCCAAATGAGCGCTCCACCACCTGGCGCGCGTGGTTCAGGCGCTGGTTGAAGCGCTCCTGGCTAGCGGAGAGATGGCCTGTGTACGGGTGCATGAGCCAGGGCCGGAGGGGGTATGCCGCATCTGCGATGACGCAGAGGGGCATGGTGGTGTCCCCCACAGGGATCTCCCGCTGGGGGATGTAGGTCTCCGCCTGCAGCCGGCGGCACAGGCCCGAGTTCCGGAAAACCCGGGCGTTGTGGGTGCTGCCAGGCCAGCCCACATAAATGTCCTGGAAACGTCCCCGGCTGTCCACCAAGGCCTGGAGGACCACAGAATGGTAGCCCTTGCGATTGATGTAGCATCCTCCACTGTGATGCGGGGCGTGGATGGGGATGTGAGTCCCATCCAGAGCCCCGAAGCAATTGGGGAAGCCCAGGGTGGCAAAGGCCGCAATGGTGGCATCTGGGTCCCCCAGCCTCACGAGCCTGTGCAGGAGCATGGCATTGATGGCACACACAACCTGCAAGGAAAGCACATGGGACAGCACCAATGAGGGGTGAGCAGGGTGTGCGTGGCCCTGCCCTGCCCTCCCCTCCCCTCCCCTCCCCTGCCCTGCCCTCCTCTGCCCTCCTCTGCCCTGCACTGCCCTCCCCCGCCCTGCCCTCCTCGGCCCTGCCCTGCCCTCCCCCGCCCTCCCCTCCCCTGCCCTGCCCTCCCCCCGTGGGTTCTCTTACCTCCATGAGGACAGCCCCGATGGTGGCCTTGCCGACACCAAACTGCTGTCCCACGGATCGGTAGCTGTCTGGAGTGGCCAGCTTCCAGACAGCGATGCCGACCCGTTTCTCCACAGGGAGGGCACGCCTCATGGCAGTGTCCTGGTGCCTGAGTGCGGGGGTGAGCCACTGGCACAGCTCCATAAATGTCTGCTGGCTCATCCTGAAGTTCCTGAGCCAGCGGTCGTTGTCCCACTCCCCAAGCACCAGCCACTCCCACCAGTCGGTGCTGGTGGGGTAGCTCCACAGCCGCCGGCGTGTGAGGCGGGGGTGGGGGCGGGGTGCTGCAGGGTTGGGGGTTGAGCCCTGCTGCCCTGGGGGCAGCTCCTCCTCCCGTGTAGCAAGGAGGTGCTCAGCTGCCTCCCGCATGGCATGGGTCAGGGCAAGCCCTGCTCCTGCCGGGAGGGCTGGGTGGACCTCTGGCTGCTGCTGCTGCTGCTGCTGCTGGGGGTCCATGCCTGCGTCGCCTGGGGTCTGTGTGCCTATGGCTCCTCAGACCGCGTGCTGTGCAGGCTGAGTGTGTCTGGGAGGGGCCCATTAAGGGAGTGGCTAGCTGTTGCTCCGGAAGCGCTAGTCCACCCTGTGACCCTGTCTGCAGCTGTGCCTGGCATCCCTATTTCAATGTGTGCTACTTTGGCGTGTAGACGTTCCCTCGCAGCGCCTATTTCGATGTGGTGCTGCGCAGCGTCGAAGTTGAACATCGACGTTGCCAGCCCTGGAGGACGTGTAGACGTTATTCATCGAAATAGTTTATAGAAATAGTTAGAAATAGTTCATAGAAATAGTTAGAAATAAGCTATTTCGATGTACGCTTCATGTGTAGACGTAGCCAACGTGGGTTAAAGCCTGCGATTAGCCCAGAACAGGTTTAACATGTTAAAATAATTAACACATTAATTGCAGGTGTTAACTGTTAATTAATTGCCCTAGAAAAAAAGTAATTACTGGCCCTGATGCAGTTTCAAGGCAGGGGGTGAGAGAATCCTGGTAGCCCCAGGGCTGAGAGCCCCACTAGCAGCTGCAAGAACCCCAGCAAGGGGTAGCCCCATGGCTGAGAGCCAGCTGGGGTGGTGACCCCCACTGGTGGCATGTGGGGACCCTGTCTAGGTGCAGCCCCATGGCTGGGGGCTGTCTGGGGAACAGAGCCCCTGCAGTAGGGAACCCCTGCAGCTCTGCAATTAATCAATAGGAATTGCAGGCTGTGTAGCAATTGTGAAAATCAGGGCACTTGTTTAGGTACCTAAAATAGGGGCTTAGATCTCATCTTGGGGCAAACTTCTTTGAAAATCTAGATCTGATGCTGGAAGAGCTAATAATTTGCACAAAGAATGTACTGTTTGTAAAGAAGCCAATAAATGGTATGGTGTGTTTGCAAGGAAAACATAAATGCTGGTGCAGCTCTGAGGGACTGTTTTAAGCTATGGGTTTTCAGGCCGTGGAAAAGCTGCAGGGTCAAGTTTCAATCCTACTGGTAGGTAGATTAACTCCAGTGGAGTTACATCAGAAATCAGTTTAGCCCTATCTATTCTATTCCGTGTCTTTATTTATACATATAGGCTATGGTTGCACTAGTGATCTGTTTAGAGACGTTACTGTCTGAACAGATGTTTGGCCAAAACGTCTGTTGACAGATCGTGTCTACACATAAAAGCAAATTGATCTGTGGATCTGCTGTGTCAACAAAAGCATCTACACAGCTTTTTTGTGGACAGTTTCTGTTGACAAAATACATCTTGTGTGTGCACGCTCCACGAGTTTTGTCTACAGAACCCCAGTTTTGTCTACAAAACTCACTAGTGTAACCATAGCCACTGCGTATTGCATATCTGTCACCAGGGTTTCTGAGCACTACTAGAATTATTAAACAACCAAACAAAACACTATAGAAATAGCACAAAGATTGTATTTTCTGCCTTTGCCTTGTGGCATATGTTTCCATGTTACAAAGCAGGCCCCATAGTCAAAATGCTTTATAAGAAGAAAACATGAACTTTAACAAAGAACTTCTATTTTTAATAGACAAAGCGTTTGGTCATTACAAATTCAGTTCTCACTGTAAAAACAGATGTTCCTGCCCCCTGCATTTGATCTCTTACAGCTTTGTTTTGTTTTTGTTTTTTGCATTGTATTCTCGTTAGGTTCTTAAGCAAAAACAAGTATTTAACACCATTTTGTGTGCTTATATAATGATGGTATCTGTTTACAATGTCTTGAGTAAGATTTTTAACATCACCCTAGTAAATGGTATGTAAATTTCATTTTCAAAAATGACTAAGGCATTTTAGTGCTATTCAAAGTGAGTGGGACTTAGTTACCTAAATACATAAGTACTTTAGAAAATTTTACCCTCTGTCTAATTTGTTACTGAGGTTAAAAATAATCACGCACAGCACATTTTTAAAGCACTTCTAATATTTATGTAATTGTGGTCTAATAATAAAAAAGGCAAAACTTTTAAAGTGAAAAACTTCCTTTTAGATTTAATAGTCTTCGGCAGTGACTCAGCTACGAAATTAACTTTAATTAGATTAATTATATACTTTGTATACTGTGTTTAATATACCCAAGAGGGTTAGGTTACATAGTGAGATACAAAGCATTCACTTCTGGGAAAGGGACTTGAGTTGAAAACTTGGTTTAGAGAAAATGAAATAGGTGGGATACAAGGCTGTTTGGAAACCTGTGTGAAATGAGTTGGCATGCTCAGGTTCACTCTTAGGTTACAGCTACATTACAGTGGTGTTTTGAAAAATCTTCTTTCAAAAGATTATGGCCACATGCAGTAAGTGGATCAAAAAAGCAGTCCGCTCACTCTTTTGAAAGAACAGCCCAAGAAGCTCCACGGCTTGGGTTGCGTGGCTGGCAAGCCCTTCGAGGATCTCCAGACAGGTGCTCCCTTAAAGGGACCATCCCCAACACCCCTGCCCTGTACATGTTGAGGCCTGCCTTGCACACAGCATAGCAGAGCTGTTGCAGGGACCAGAGGCTGATAGCTCCCAGCTATGGGCCCACAGCAGCTCTCAGGCCAGCACGGTATCCATGCCCTAGTTGGGCTGCTGGCCACCATCATTGCAGCCTATGATGTGACAGGATTTATATGGATATGGAAGCCATTTTATGTGTCCACTGTATCTGTTGGCAACAAATATTGTGCCAAGGGGGCCACGTGAGGTGTCTAATGAAAGCTGATAATGCCCTGAATCTATGTATGTGTAACCCTTCTGCTGGAAGGAGTAGGCAGTAACCAGGGCGGGATCAACAGCTTGGGGTTCATTTTCATCCATCTCACACAGAACCGGCTCAAGCCCCCACCCAGTAGCCTGGGAAATCCACACACCTCTGGGCGCCTCGGAGACGCAATGCTTCCCCACTCGCAGGCACAGAGTCTGAGTGTAGAAATGAAAGAGGCGAAAAAGTCATATGACATTAGCTTGGGAAAATACCACACCCAGAGTTCATAACCAACCCTCAAGTAACTGTCCCAGCTCAAATGGATTGAGCAGTGTCCTTTGCCTCTCAGTCCAATACTGTAAAGAGCCAATCCACATGCCCAAACTTTCTCCATACCCCATTTCAAATGCCCCACGTACAACTCTGTCCAGTCATGCAGGCTCTGATACATCACCCTGATGCGTTCCCTCATTGAACCTGAGGCCATGCCACATTTGTGCTGGTCTGGTGTTCCACTTGCCCCTTCCAGTTGCCCCACTATCCGCACGCTGCTTCTCCTACCAGCCACCTGCTGGTAGCTCCTGCTAGCCGCTTCTCTCACCAGCTGCTTGTCTGCTGTCTTGTGGGTTTTACAGCAAAACCCTCTGATTCCAGCTCTCTGTGGCTTTTGCTACCAGTGATTTCAGCTCATAGTGGCATTCGTCTCTGGGCCTAACCACAGCATCTCAGTATCCACCAAGGTAGATTCTCACAGAATAACTATAGGCCCAGCTGTAGATCTTCCTTTGAACAGTAGTGGTGGTGGAGGGGGAGGCGGGAGAAGATGACTAGTTAAACCAGTCTTAAAGCTGTATAGCGAAAAGGCTTCCAGGCAGCTAGTTCAACCACTATCTCTCCCCCTTTTCACCTCACAATGCTTAGATCAGGCATGTCCAACCCATGGCCCACGGGCGCATGCGGCCCTGGACAGCTAGTAATGAGGCCCCACAAGATCGTAAACTTTTAACATTATTATGTGATTTATATACATTAACTATATTATATATTTTATATGCGGCCCAAGACAATTCCTCTTCACTCAATGCAGCCCAGGCAAGCCAAAAGGTTGGACACCCATGGCTTAGATGGAGGGAGCCCTGTGCAATGCATCTCTTACACAACAGTGATGACTGCGCTGTACCCCCACAACAACTTCAAGCATTGATGAGACTCCACAATTCTTACACTGGGTGATAGCATAAATTGTGACTTCACAAGAACATGTTGTTTATGATAGACCAAAGGTCATTTCTTCACCTGCTCCCATCAGGCTTTGTTTACAAGGCATTACATATACACACCTTTGCATTTTCATGCAAATGACCCCTAAAGGACACATTTCCCCAAATCCTTCAGCAGTATTGAGCTCCTGCTGGCACATTCCTTACATCTGCTATTTATATATATGCACCATGTTTGGATGTAAAGTTACAGATGTTAGCTCTGTAGCTGTATTAGAAATATTTCAGTGCTGAAGTTCACAACAGGAGGTAGGTTTCCACTCCAGCCAGAACAATAAACTGAACAGAGGCCCAGATGGCCAATACACATTTTGTGAAGGTGAGATTTTCCTCTGGGTGCTGCACTGAATGGCAACACAGCATGGAGAACCACTGGGTCAGGTGATAGGCCAAGGCCTTTGGCAGAAGAATAAAATTTTCCCTCCTCACAGAAGAAACTATGAGATGGACCCTGGCAGGAACCCTCTATGTTCTTCAGTCCTCATGAGTTAAGCCTGTCTGGACTGGGGACCTGTCCCTCAAAACACTTTCAAGAATCAGTATATAACACCACTGGCCTGCATCAATAGCTGTAATTGATGTATGTCAAGCATTGCCTTAACAATTCTTTTCTCTAATCCTGTTCTTTCTCTTTTATTAATAAATCTCTAGATACTTAGACCTAAAGAATTGGTGAGAGTATTGTTTTGGGTAAGACCCAAGTATATATTAACTAGGGTCTGGGGCTGGGCCTGGAAGAATCTGTGCAGTGTTGCGGGATGGGCTGGTGATGGGCAAAGGGGATGACATGCTGTGGGTTCAGAACTTCTAAACGAGGAAGTTCACATTTCTGGAGCTCTGGAGCTGGCTTGCCCAGAACACCCACATGCTGCCCTCTCTCCCCCTCAAAAAGTGCATAGCCATTGCCATCTGGAAGCTGGCCACCCCAGACAGCTGCCTCTCCATGGGACAGCAATTTGGGGTGGGCACGTTGACCATCATGGTAGTCCTCATGGAGGTAAGGCATGCAGACCTGGCTCAAGGAGGAGGGAGGGAGCTCCCGGGCAAGGGGGACAGTTGGAGGTTCGGTGTAAGAGCGGCCAGGGAGGTGGGGAGGCCTATCCATGGGGGACTGTACTGCCCCACTCTCCACACAGGCCCACTGAGGGCTTGGGGGGGAAGGAAGGGAGCTGGGAGAGGCAGAGGAACCCACAGGGACCAGGGGAACCCATTCATGCACTCATGAACTTCTCCATCCCCTGAAGGTCATGAGAGCTCCGGAGGGTCATCCTAGTCCGGAGGGTCATCTATGTCAGGGACCTGGAGGTGTCCGTCACCAGGTTCACTGCCCTCGGCTTCCCCTACTTCTTCAGCACCATTGATGGCACCCACTTCACCACCTGTACCCCAGAACACAGCGCAACCCACTACATCAACCACTAGGGTGACCACTTGGTTGTGATACAGGTCCTGGTGGACTATAGGGGACACTTTATGGACATCTACACAGGCTGGTTGGGCTGGGCCAATGCCGCAAGGGTCTTCCACAACTCCTGCCTCTGCTGGAGGATGGAGCTAGCTACATCCCCCAGCAAATACCAGGACGTGGCCCCTAACCTCCAAGCCCACTGTGATGGGGTGTGAATCTGGGATAGCTTTGCCCACAGGCCCCAGTGACCCTCCCCAGGACACCTCTTGCAGGGTCCTCTGGCACGCAGCCCCACCCTATCTCCACCATGACTCCTCCTGCCCATCCACCCCTCACAGCTCCCCCAATAATGAGGGACATGGGGGTGTTGAAAAAATAAACCATTTACTTAAACCAATGAAACCTTGTGCAACACAACAATTGCGCTAAGGTCTACATACAGTGTAGAACAGGGGGTTACTATATACAATTGGGGTGGTTTGGATAGGGGTGAGGGCATCTGAACTTGGATGGTGGGCTTGGGACAGAGCGTGGAGGGCCTTAGTCCTTCGAAGGTGTGGAGTGGGGCTGCAAGCCATGGTGGATGTGGTTTCCTATCCCATCCCCTGGTTCAGGGTCCCCATCATGGCTGGGATGGAGCTGGGATTATAGGGAGTTATGGCTGTGGAAGGAGTGCAGAAAGCTCAGGCTCGGAGCGAGGGGAAAAGGGAGTCAGGCAGGATGGGGCGGCGTGGCAGGGAGGGTCGTGTAGGCTGGCACAGCGGCACCCCCGGTGGCCATCAGCCAGCGGGCAAAGCCCAGCATGATGGTCAGGGGGAGTTTGGGCTGGAGCAGGGCAGCAGGGGCAGTGGGGTTGCGGGGTGGCAGGGGCAGGGAGGCTGGGCCACTTGCTTCCTCAGGACCCAGTGATCATCCTGAGGTGGGCCATGAGCTCAGCCCAAGCCTCCTGCTGCCATGCCAGGTCCACCTCCTCCAACTACAGCCACTACTTTGCCAGGTCATTCTAGTGGCAGAGGGGAGCCATGTAGGTAGAGTCGTCATACGCAGTCCTCTCCGCTGCCACTCAGACTTCCTGGCCTGATGACCTGGGTGGGGATGGCTGACCCTGGTGGCTCTCAGATGATGCAAGGGATAGCTCAGTGGTTTGAGTATTGGCCTGCTAAACCCAGGGTTGTGACTTCAATCATGGAGGGGGCCATTTAGGGATCTGGGGTAAATAGATTAAAAAAAAAAAAAGGATGTTGCTTGGTCCTGCCAAGAGAACAGGGGACTGGACTTGATGATCTCCTGAGGACCCTTCCAGCTCTATGAGATGTGCCAGGATGGAAGGGGAGAGAGAGGGACAGTACATCAGTCCTGCACCACAGTCCTGAGGGCCATGCCTCTGCTCCCTGTGGGCAGCAGCCACCTTACCCCCCCATCCAGTGGCCCTGGGGGATGCTGGGCACTGAGTGGTCCCCACAGGGGTGGGGCATGCACCTGGCACAATGTGGCCCAATCCCCTCCCTGCACATGTAGCTCATGGAGCTATCTGCAGATATGGGTGCTGAGTGTCTTCTGCGGGCATGTCCAGCTGTGTTCTGCCGTGGCTTCTCCACCATGGTGTTGAGGATGGTGCAGGAGGCTGTGGATCTCCTTATAGAAGGGGCAGGTGAAGGTCCTGGCCTGGGTGTACTTCTGCCACAGCTCCTTCACTTTGGAGCGTATCTGCTTGAGTGTCCGGCTGGGTTGTTCCCTGACCACCAAATCAGCTGGGCATAGGTGGGGGTGTTCCACCTCTTCCTGGTGGTCTCACAATGGATGTCCTCTGTGCCAGAGGCCCAGAAGGTCATGGAGCTCATGCTAGGTTTTTCTTGTTGCCTCCACACTCTCAGCTTCCTGCCATTGGGTCTCCAGGGCTCCCTGCATCTTTAAAGTGGCCAGGCGCAGGGAGCATAGAGCTCTGATAACGTTGGCCAGGACGTCTCCCAACTCCAGCTGGCTGTTGCCATGGAGGATCCCTCTTTCAAAAAAAAAAAAAAAAAGGCCCCCAGGGGGTCTACACATGCTTTTTTCCAAAACAATCTTTCAAAAACAGGTGCTCTTCCTTATCCGGAAGCAGGAGAGGGCTGCCAGAAGACATGCAGCGCTCTTTTGATTTAATAATGAAAGAACACAATTTGTGCGTAGTCGCTCCATGGGTTTTTGCAAAAAAGGCCTGACTTTTTTAAAAAAAACCCTCTAGTGTAGACGTAGGCTTATTGGACAGCTTCCCACATTGCATAAATCATCTCAGTTGCCAGCCTCACTGAAGGGGCCACAGATTGACCCTAGTTTGTGGGCTTTCTGAACTGTGACTTGCATAATAGGACCTGCCTTGTAATATCAAAACTATCACAGGTGTGAAGGACATAAAAGCTACATGGTTATGTCATTTATGGAAGTAATCAGAAGGGAACACTTCTATCTGTAAGGGAGTTAAAGACAGGCTGCACAGACACTTTTCATGCTGTGGATAGAAAGAGGACTTTTGTCTCCAGAGTTATCACTCTGGCACATTTCACAAGGAAAAACATTCATTAAAATGTTTAAAGGGGGTAATGAGAAGGCAACTAGCATGCAACCAGACTTACAATAGTAGTTCATAGTCTTGGGCTGAACAGGTTTTGCTTTTTCAGTTTAAGATTAACTTTATATATTGGTGCAAGCTGTTTAAAGATGTTTGTAATTATTATGAGTTGTTGTCCATCTGCCTGTGATAGGTTTTAATTTGATTCAATTTAGAATATGTTTATTAGAACATAGGTATAGCTTTGTCAACTTTGTCCCCCTTCACTGCCTTTTATTTAATAAACAAAAAAGCACTCATCTAGCACTTTAAAGATGACAAAATAATGTATTAGGCAGTGAGCTTTCATGGGGCAGATCTGAAAATAGTGCTGAAAATGAACTGGCATGACAAATATGTAACAGAGAGATAGAAAACAAAAATATAAATAAATGAAATGAAATCTGACAAATCAGCTGGAGTTACGGTTCTCACAGGCACTGATGACTTTCTCAAAAGAGTATTGTGAGGATCTACAGAAGTTTTATTATCCCCATTTTGCAGATCACCATCTCATGCTCCACACAAACTCTAGTAGTTTCTCGGCTCGTTCACTTCTTTCTCCATATCCAAGCCTTCCCATGACTCTCTCCCAACCTTTATTATCTGTTCTGACCTTCACGTTCCAATCTCCTCTGATGATCAACACATCTCTCTTCGGTATCTCCTCCAGCATCTCTGTCAAGTGTTTATGGAATAGCTCTATCTCTTCCTCCATACTGTCCGACATGGGTGCATACACCTGAACGACCAAGACGTTGAATGGTTTTGCTTTGAATCTTGCTACCATCATTCTTGCATTCACCAATTTGTATCCTAACAATGCTCCTCTAGCTCTTTTGCTAAGAAGGCATCCGACTCCTGCCTCATGCTTTGTTTTGTTCCCTGACCACCTGACTTCCCAACTGCATATCTCTCCTGATGCCATCCAACACATTTCCGCCAGTCCAAGTATATCACATCGATATCTCTCCATCTCCTTTTGAAGCAGCTCTAACTTTCCAGTCGCCCACAGTTTTGCATCTTCCAACTGATAGTATATGTGTTAGCTGTAATTATCTTTCAGTAGCCAACTTATCGACCTAACCTTGATCGCTCAATTAGTGCTGTGGACCTTGCTTAGCCAGGTGACATGCGAGCCGGCATCTTTGATCAGTTAGTCGTACTGGCAGCAGAATTCATTCGTATTGTTGTTTCTTGATCAGCGCATCATCACTCATCTGACCAATGCTTCTCCTTCATCCAGGCTTGGGACTGGCGTGGAACCCCTAGAGGCTTCCTTGCTCCATGCCTTCCACCAAATCAGAAGGCTGATCCAAAGCCCAGTTAAGTCAATGGAAAAACACTGCAGCTTTCAACTGGCTTTGCATCAGCCCTTGGAAGAGGGATCGTTTGCCAGTCTAGGAGGGGAGCCAATATCAGTTTGCCTTCCAGAATTCACAGTGAATCATGCAGGCTCTTTGCAGGATGCTCTGACTCTGCTGTACTTCCCCATGGAGCTATTGGTATATTCACACTTACACAGGTAATCTTATAATTTCTATAGTCTCATAGACTTTAAGGCCAGAAGAGGCCATCATGATCATCTAGTCTGACCTCCTGCATTCTGAAGGCCACAGAACCTCACCCACCCACTCCTGTAGTAGCTCTGAAAACGTCTGCCATCACAAGGAGATGACAGTGAATTGAGAACAGAGCGCATAGTGATCCACTTGTAAGTGTCCTTGGAATTTCTCTGCCTGATGGGTCTTTATGCTGGTAGGCAATGCAGCCCTTTCTCTGTTAACTCCACAAAAAGAAAGCACTAGTGTGAGTGTAACAAAACGCTTGATCATCTTCTTGATATTTATCATTGTCCAGCCTTGATAGTGATCTCCAAAAGTTATTCTTAAAGTGATATTTAAATGCTTTAGAATCTTCAGCTTTTTTTGGCAATCATCAGGCCCATGTAATGGCCATGTGTTCACACAATGATGGGGGTCGCGTATTTTCCAGGAAACCTTACCCTCACATAGGATTAGACCACCTGCTTTGTAAGAGCTAAAGTCTTCCCTGGTTATTCTGTGTGAGTAGAATTCTGAACCTCACTCTATTATTCATGGGATGTATAATTAAAGAAGTTCTCCTAATTGTTTTATTAAAATGTACCAGGTGCATTTTGGCTTTTGTTTGGAGGTGAGTTAAGAAAAAGAGTAAAAAATAAACTCGACTTCAAAAAATGGAAAAAAAAATCCAGTGCTTTATTATGTTTAGTTCATACCAACTCACTTATGGTACAGCTACTTCTACATATGTGTAAAAAACCCCTGGGTACAGTTGCACTTCATATTGTGTGGAAATAATCATGTAGATGGGTCACTTCAGCAATTGCCAAGAGAAAAATTACAACGCACAGCAAAGGAAGTTCCAGTTTGAAAGATTTCCTTCCCACAATGGAGAAAATTGCGTAATGTCACTGCTCAGTTATTGTAGCTCTCTCTGTGCAGGACTGCCAGCTGGGGGCCGTCTGGTGTTAGTGGCTTGCGCAGAAGCTAGCAGTGTGCTTCTTCACAGGGATGACTAATACTTGGAGCATATTATTCCAATGTAGCAATGACTGCAGGGGACAGGACTTGGTGATTTCTTGAGGTATTGTCCAGCTCTGGTAGTCTCTGATTCTGGAAAGAGGCTGGTCAGCTTCTCAGGGTCCTGATGGAGAGGGGTGTACTGGGATGTGTTCCTTAGGTCTTATCCTGGTGGGTGTTTGCATTCTCAGAGCCTGCAAGTAGTGCAGCCAGAAGTAGTGTAGGCGTTCAGCACCTCTGGATATCAGCCCCTCTTAAAGGTCCATTATCACACATCTAAGTCAGTGGGTGACAAAGCCTTTGTTCTAGTGGCCCCTAATTTGCTGAACTATCTTGCTGTTTTAAACGATGTCACTTAGCATAATTTTCAGCATAGCGCCTACCCTTTTACACTTCCATAGTTAAAACCAGACAGTTGAAAAGTGCAGATGTTAATGTCCCAACCATATCAGCTTGTCTGTGTTTCATCTCCTGTATGTTTGGATGGTATTCATTTTACAACATAAATAGTAAGCTATTCAGTAATATACAGGTTGAACCTCTCTAGTCCGGCATTTCCTCATCTGACAACAGCCACGGTCCAGCATGATTTTAGTTTGCTGGATGTCCACTTATCATAGGTATGGCCAAGTTTCCTGCAGTCCACAACATTTGTTGCCAGCCACCAGTCCTGGCTTTCAGTGTTCTGTGCTGTTATTTAGCTATAATTTACCCCTAAATGTCCTCTAAGGGCCTAGTCAGAAGCGGAAGTGTTGGTAATACTGCTAAAAAAATATTGACCTCACATGGTTTGGCAAATTCTCTTGTTCGGCACTGGTCAGGTCCAGGGGGTGCCCGACTAGAGAGATTCAACCTGTAGTAAGCTGCATACCTACCTAGAAAAACAAAAATAGTAACATATATGCCATGTGGCTGAGTTAACCTTGTTAAACATGAGTAAGAACTGCAATAGCAGAGTATATCAATGATCGTTTCAATCCAGTATCCTGGCTACGTCTACACTTACTACACTTACTAAATAATTCGAAATGGCCATGCTAATGGCCAAATTGAAGAATGCTAATGAGGCGCTGAATGAATATTCAGCGCCTCATTAGCTTGCCACCGGCCACGGCACTTTGAAAGTGCCACGGTTCGCTCACCTGCAGCTCGTCGCACAGGGGTCCTTTTCGAAAGGACCCAGCCAACATCAAAATCCCCTGATAAGGTAAGAAGATAGGATAAGCTGATAGGAATAAGTGAGTTTCTATGTTGGAAGGCAACGAAGGGTCCTGTGGCACCTTATAGACTAACAGAAAAGTTTTGAGCATGAGCTTTCGTGAGCACAGACTCACTTCATCAGATGCGCATCTGATGAGCATCTGATGAAGTGAGTCTGTGCTCATGAAAGCTCATGCTCAAAACTTTTCTGTTAGTCTATAAGATGCCACAGGACCCTTCGTTGCTGTTACAGATCCAGACTAACATGGCTACCCTTCCGATACTTGATATGTTGGAAGGGTCCTTTTGAAAAGGGCCCCTGTGTAGATGAGCTGCAGGCATGCTAATTCATTTCAGCGCCTCATTTGTATTCTTTGATTTGGCCATTAGCTTGGCCATTTCGAAGTTTTTTGTAAGTGTAGCTGTAGCTCCTGTCTCTGACAATGGTGAATCCCAGATGCTTCAGAACAAAATGGAAGAAATTCCATGGTGGACCATGGTCCAAGCAGGTATAACTAGGAGTAACAGGGCAAGTAGTGGGAAATGAGAATGTAAGTTAAATATTAGGAAAATGGGGGGAATTTCCCAAAGGTGAGATTTCTTAAATTGTTGAGTTGTCCTCCAGAGGGCATGAGAGGAACACCATCTATTATCACAACTAGAATAGATTTAGCAGATACTGCATTGGGAGTCTTTGTGTGGCAAGTGGCTGAATCAATCAAATGAGTTGATTGGTTTTGTTTTCTGTCTCTGTTTTCTACATCCTTACTCAGATATGATAAAAGTAATGGGCTATATTAATCCCTGGGCAAGTGTATGCAACTTTGACTGCCTAAAATACCTCTGAATTTGGGCCTGGATTGTATGTATCAGGTATGATTTGTGCCAATAGGGGAAACTGTTGTCTCTGTCTGTCTGTCTGTCTCTCACTTTCTTTTAACTTTTAACTCTCTTTTAACTAAAATGATGCACACAGCTAGCATGCAGATTGTGTCCCCAGTTGAGAGTGAGGCTCCAGTCCTGAAGTAACCTGGGCACAGGGGTCCATGCTAGCAGGTCACATGGCAGGACCAGGGCTTACATTTTGAAATATGGATAATAAGCATAAGCTGGCTGTGTGTCAAAGAGAGTCTTCAGTCTCCTCTAGTAAGAATGTTCTGGCAGGCTTTCTCTCTGCAGCACTTTTGCCATGTACTCATAGCACAGTGATACCAGATATAACTACAGAGTGAGTCATTACATCCCACTTAGGCTTGAAATAATGAACGGTCCCAGTTGCCACCAGTTGAGAGAGCAGGGATATATCAGGGGCAGAGCTATAAAGCAAATTAATAGTCAGTTTTAAGAAATTTCCCCTTAAGCGAATGGCAGAGTATGTGTATTAACATGTAAATTCCCACCCTTTGGGAACCCACTATTGGCTTATATTTAACTACTCTCTGACAGGCATCAAGATCTAGTTATGAAGATCATGGAATCTGAGCTCGCTCCCCTGTTCAGTAGACTGCAAGGTACACAAGGGCAATTGGGCTTCTGCTTCACAGAACAGAACATAAAGTATTATGTTTCTTGTCGGTGTTGCACAGTGTGTGTGCCTGTGTATTTTCATCTGTCATTGCTCGAGTGCCGTCGGGTACAGTCTATGTTTACCTTACGAAATAGGGTAACCATATTTCCCAAGCCCAAATATGGGACACCCTGGCAGGAAGGTGGTTCCCCGATTGCAGGTACCAAGCAAGTGCAGCTCCTCACCTGCCCCACACCTCAAGGCGCTGGGAATGGGGCTGCAGCCCCACAGGGGGTCCTACCCCCCCGCCCCACACCTTGTGGAGCCAGGAACTGGGCAGCAGCCACTCCCTCATGTAAATATGGGGCGATTAGCCCCTTTGTTAAAATAAATTGGGACACCTTCCTGGCATCTGAAATATGGGGCTGTCCTGGCTAAAATGGGATGGTCACCCTATTATGAAAGACTCATGGGGAGGATTAGAAACACAGAGGCTACGTCTACACGTGCACGCTACATCAAAATAGCTTATTTCGATGTAGCGACATCGAAATAGTCTATTTTGATGAATAACATCTACACGTCCTCCAGGGCTGGTGCCATCGACGTTCAACTTCGACGTTGCGCAGCACCACATCGAAATAGGCGCTGCGAGGGAACGTCTACACACCAAAGTAGCACACATCGAAATAAGGGTGCCAGGAACAGCTGCAGACAGGGTCACAGGGCGGACTCAACAGCAAGCCGCTCCCTTAAAGGGCCCCTCCCAGACACAGTTGCACTAAACAACACAAGATCCACAGAGCCGACAACTGGTTGCAGACCCTGTGCATGCAGCCTGGATCCCCAGCTGCCGCAGCAGCAGCCAGAAGCCCTGGGCTAAGGGCTGCTGCACACAATGACCATAGAGCCCCGCAGGGGCTGGAGAGAGAGCGTCTCTCAACCCCTCAGCTGATGGCCGCCATGGCGGACCCCGCTATTTCGATGTTGCGGGACGCAGATCGTCTACACGTGCCCTACTTCGACGTTCAACTTCGAAGTAGGGCGCTATTCCCATCCCCTCATGGGGTTAGCGACTTCGACATCTTGCCACCTAACGTCAATTTCAACTTCGAAATAGCGCCCAACACGTGTAGCCATGACGGGCGCTATTTCGACGTTGGCGCCGCTACTTCGAAGTAGTGTGCACGTGTAGATGCGGCCAGAAAGTAATGGTTCAGGAAGTTCAGTAGTTGTGTTGTATCAGGACAAAAGGATCACAATTACTGTAGTGTTTTCCTTTTAGAACTGCCACAGCAACAAAAGAAAGTTAATTTTTTAA
Source organism: Carettochelys insculpta (assembly GCF_033958435.1). Lineage (NCBI taxonomy): Eukaryota > Metazoa > Chordata > Testudines > Carettochelyidae > Carettochelys > Carettochelys insculpta. Next base: position 73,883,496 of record NC_134139.1, on the reverse strand, counting down.
TCAGTACTCTTGCATATGCAGCATATGTAGGCAATGGTGCTGACAGTTGCCACGGGTCATGGGGCAAGGTGTGAGGGGAGACTGGCTCTGTGCTCAGAAGAGGTGGGGCCAAGGGCAGCAGGGGCGGGCCTCGAGCATTTGGCGCTCAGTGCCGCCTGGACTGTGGCACTGAGCCCCTACCCCCACACAACCGCATGTAAGGGCGCTGCCTTGGCAGTTCAGAGGGGCCGAGAGCTACAGTTGCCACAGTGGTGGTTAAAGCACTGGGCCCCCTTGAATTGCCCCCTTTGCACCCCCCTATCAGCAATGCTGTATGTCGGCTTTTCTGTGACTCTAGGACCCTTTCTGTCTTCCTGTATGCTGTTTATTCCGTCAGAAATACTATGCCCTTCAGTTTGCATCCTTGCAAAAGTACACATTTTTGGGGGGAGTTATTCGCACTCAGACTGCAAGTTAGGGTTATCCCAGTGACTGCAAATCCACAAGTTCATGGCGATTCAATAGGGTAAGTGAAATCTATTTGGTCTTCTCAGTCCACTTTTCAGTGAATATATTTTTACACTACAAATGACACAGAAAACCCTGTTGGTGCTCTTTGCAGAGAGGCCAAGAACTGCCTGCATAGAACCTGAATTACTGTGTCATCCTTCAACATGGGCTTTCCAAATCAGGATTCATACAGGCTGGTGGGGGTGCTCTGGGGAAGTTTCCTATAGGAATCAGAAAGTAGTTCAAATTCCTTGTCTTTGCTTTCTGTGCTCTCTCCGCTTAGAATGACAACATATTTTTCCTGTACTGGTAGCTGTTGTAATGGGCATTTTTAAAATTGAGAGGCTACTTTTTGCAAATAAATATAAGATTCAAAAGGCCAAAGTTCCAGACATTTATTTGCACCGATTTTATTCTGTGCCATTGCTCTGTGATTTCAATTCCACCCTGCTCCTCATGGCAGTCTGCTACTTTGATACATTCCCAACAGATAAGCAGTGAAAATAATATGCTCCCCCAATTCATTCTAATTTCAATCCCAAAGGATTAACGATTTGCAGATTATAGTGTTATATGCTGGTTGTGTTAGATCTCCAGGATCTGAGTTTGCTTTTAATTACTGCTTAATGATAATTTGTAGAACTATTGGTGAGACTGTCAGAGCCAGAGCAATGCCAATTTATGTTCTCAACAAATGGGATCATGGTAAGAGAGTGAAAGATTGAGGTTTAAATAAAATGTGGACTGGGCAAGGCATTGCCAGTCTGGGAATGCAATTTGTTAGTTTGGCAATGTCTTATCTGCAGCATTCCTGAAATCACTAATAAGCTCACCCTTGAGATTTAAATGATGCCCATGTAGCCATGTTTAGTTTTAGGGAAACAAGCCAGTTTTTTGTGGGCACTGGATTATAAAGTCACATGTATATAGTCTGCTGGAATGTACCTTAGTTGTGTTTTCAGGGAGGCACAAGACAAGTGAAATACAGATAGCAGCATTTCATCAACAAACCTAACAAAGAATGGCACTGGCAAAATATTTTGCTATAAGCTGCAGTGGTTTCTTGATGCCCTTGCCCTTGATGCTGGTGTAATTGGGTGCAATACAATGCCATACAACAATACCATACAACAGAACACCATTTAGCCTGGTGTATAGGTTGTGTGGGCAGTGATCAGATAATATTTTTAAATTTGCCAATTTTGAGAGATTACAGGTCTGACTCCATGTCTTATGTTGGTAATTTTCAGTTTGGGGATTGATTTAGATTTAATATTCAGACATTAAGAAAATGCAAAAAAGGGAAAGCAAAAAATCACACAGAAAAGGTTTTGTGGGGCAATATATAAAAACAGAGATGAACCAATCCTATATCAGTCTGCACATTGGAAATTATTTGATTGGGCCTAAGTAGCATCTTTGATTGCTTTGTAGAGGAGCAACATTAGCTGCTAGGTGTCTTTAGAATCTTTATAAAATGAACGATAGCATAAGAAAAAAAGGGAAGGTAGGTAGAGCAAAAGAGATGAGAGGTAATAAAGAGGTAGTGTGATCTAGTGACTAGATCTGGGGGGAAAGGGGGGCTGAGTGCGAGAACATCCAGCTTCTATGCCTAGCTTTGCCACAGAGTTGCTGTGAGCAAGGCATAGACCATCTCTGAGCCTCAGTTTATCCATTTGTATACTTAATGTGATAAAATTACTTATCTCTAAGGTATGTTGTTGGAATTAATTAGCATTTTCAAAGCTCTTTGGGATTCTCCAGTGAAACACTATTTCAGAATATTCTGTTCAGGTTCTTACAGTGATGATTGTGGTATCTTATCTGAGCACTAGAGAATAGAGAGGCCAACAGAATTTGGGGGGGCGTGATTTTAATTCACTTGTAAAATGAACACAAGTATCGGATTAATCCTTACTCAACAGCAAAAAGTACTGATTTGCTCCCTTCAGAAATTGGAATAAAAAGTAAATTATTTATTTTGGATATCAAATTTGGGTTTTGTGCTCTTTAGTTACTGGTACAGTTGCTAATTTAATGATGACCTTAGTGGCAACATGCGAGAGATGAATCAATTTCCATGAGTAGCAGGAAATAAACATAACTCTCAGTAATGTTCTGTGTGCAGATGGGTGAGATCATGAACATAGTACTGAGATCTGCCGCATCCTGGTTTTTATGGGTCTGTTTTTAACATTTGCTTGGCTGTTCAGACCTAGTCCTATGTCCCCAAAACAGTTTTGCCAAATGCAATAGCATCTGAAAGTAAACGGATACAATTGACCCCTGACTTATATGATTTCAACTTATGTGTTTCTTAAAATAATGCGAGTTGAGATCCTGAGTGGTGGGAAGCTGGAAACCAGGTGGCAGCCTGACTCCTGGCTCCTCTGCACTTGCACTGCAAGTGGCTGGTAGCTGGAAAACAGGCACAGCAGCGCTGGTCAGTTTCCCAGCTCCCACAAGTGGAGGGGTGCTGGGAGCCAGGCTGCTGCCTGGTTCCTAGCTCCCTGCCACTCACTGGAGCCAGGAAACTGAGCACAGCAGCACTGGTCAGTTTCTGAGCTTCCAGAACAGAGAGGAACTGGGAGCCAGGCTACTGCCTGGTTCCTAGCTACCTGCCACTGTCTGGAGCCTGGAAACTGACCAGCGCAGCAGTGCTTGTCAGTTTCCCAGCTCCTGCAAGTGGAGGGGAGCCAGACTGCCACCTGGTTCCCAGCTCTCCACCACTCATGGGAGCGGGGAGCCAGCTGCAGCCAGGACTGGGGGAACCGAAGGCAGCAGGGCTCCTCTCCACCAGGTCCTGACATGTACAAAATTTGACTTACACGTGGTTGTCCAAGAATGCAACCTACAGGTAAGTCAGGGGGTCTACTGTAATTGTCATCGTGGTGAGTGAGAAAGGCTCAGCCTTTTATTGGTTAGCTTTCCTAATGGATATGCAAGGCTCCCATGTAACAAATTCCTGTGCATTTTGGTTTTGGGTGCTTTCAGCTGTGTTTTCTACATTCCTCTAATATCTCTCTGTCACAGGATAAGTACAATAATTTCTGGAATTTGCAAATGCACTTTTTTAGCCCATGTCACTAATACAGTACTAATTATACATGCCCAAAGACACTGGAGGTAGACTAAAAACATTTTTCTTTGATAAATTTAACTAGGGGTACTTCCATTTCTGCACTTGTGTTGTTTTACAAGGTTGTGGTCACTGTCTGGAAGTTAATAGGGGGAGAAAGTCAAATTTTTAAAATATTACCTGATGAACCAGGCCTTATGAAAATACAGAAGCCACGCAGATTGTCATGTCTGTGCATAGATTGTTGTAAAGCTTTTGAGAAACTAGGCTGTATTTCTTTTTTTAAAATACTCTGCGTTTAAATAGGCAATTTGTCTTATCAATGTCACTAGTAAGCCTCAGAATTTTCTGTATTACTAGTCAGCCCCAGGCAGCCTGGACAATCTTATCTGCAGTGTTTGCTCAGATGGGCCAGCCCTCTGCTTTCAAAGGTGGTATGGTGACATGTATTTTTGTTTTTTATTGCTGTTGCAGACCTTTACAGCTTGGTGCAACTCCCACCTAAGGAAAGCAGGCACGCAGATTGAGAACATAGAAGAGGACTTCAGGAATGGTCTTAAACTGATGCTCCTCTTGGAAGTCATTTCAGGTTTGTTAGGCATAAAATGTCTAATGCATTTAGTAAATGCTGCCTCTGACACTAGAACTTCATAGAGATTTTGTAATGCAAAATTACAGAACAAATCAATCCTGCAGGGAGGTTAGAAACAACACTGTTTTCCAGCTGCCTGGATGAGCAGGACTCCAGTCTGACAAGTAAAATCTGTTACTGTCCATTGGAGGAGCTGCTGAGCTGTACTTGAGAATCCTGAGCAAATGGATGGATCATTCACTGCCTCTGGCCTGAGGCTGAAAATAAAAATTGTTTTCTCACCTCAGTTTCTCTGTAAATACAGTAGAGTCTCAATATTCGCAAACCTACGGTTTGCAAATTCAATTATTCGCGAGCGACCGCTTCCCTGGGGCTCTAGGGCACAGATTGCTGGCAGCTGCTGCTTCTCCCAGGGTTCTGGGCAGGAGCTCCAGCAGCTGCCACTTCCCTGGGGCCCGGGCAGGAGCACTGGCAGCTGGGGGGCTGCCATATTCGCGAAATTCAACATTCACAAGGGTTCCCAACACTCAACCCCCACAAATGTTGAGACCCTACTATATTCTTGAAAATGTTCTTTGTCCCCTGGGCCCTTACTACTCTGCAAAGGTTCTTTTGTATCAAGCATACAATTGGGAATTTTGTGCACCCTTCTATCCTCCTAATGCTTATTTCTATTGGAAATTGTGCACCTGCCAAATTTGCATGGAAAGAAAAAGGAACATGTAAAACCCTTTGAAATAACCACACCTTCTTGCAGGACAACTGAATTGGAAATTCTGGTTATCCCTAGACTGGCAAAAAAAATTTTTTTTTCTTAGCGTACCTTAGAGTTAAGTATCATCAGTAGGAAAGAATAAGTGAAATACTTTCCTAAAAGAATGAAAACTGTTAAAGATCCAAAAACCTGAGCCACCCCTTAACCAGAGGACTAACTGGCTGGTCACAACCCCATCTCCCATCTGCATGGAGGTGCCCCTTCGACCTCCTGCCCCTCTCTGCCGCCGTCATCAAGTCTGCACAGTTCTGCCCCACAGCAGTCATGTGCCCAGCTCAGCTCCTTTCCCCCTCTGTCCCCTCAGCACCCTCTGCACATCTCTGCCCCCCTGCGTTCCTGTGCCCAGGTTGGCTATCTCCCCCTATACTCCTCCTGCCCACCCAGCTCTGCCCCCCAGCTTTTCTGTGTCCAGCTCAGCCCCTTCCCCTCTCTGTCACACCCCTAATGATCCCCTGCCCAGCTCTGCCCCTCAGTGGTCCTGTGTCCAGCCTGGCCCCTTTCCCTGTTTGTCCCCCTCCAGCCATCTGCCCAGCTCTGCCCCCACAGACCAGCTTTGCTCCCCAGCGTTCCTGTTCCCAGCTCACCCCACTTCTCTCTGGCTCCCACCTAGCCCCTGCCCAGGTCTGTCCCCTGATGGTCCTACGGCCCCCTCCCCCGCTTCTCTGCTCTTTTCCCTTCCCATCCCGGTTCTTCTGCCAGCCTCAGCCCACACTCCCCACAGGCTTGTTACCAGCTCTGTCTCAGTGCCTGGTCCCTCCTTCTCTTCCCAGCCCCTTTTTCCCCTCCCCGGTCACTCACACGATTATAACCCTGCAGCTGTGCAGCTCCGAGAGCTGGGGTTACCGGCAGTCCTACCATGCTGCATTATTTAAATGGGCCTGGGACCTGGGCAGGGCAGCAGCCCCCACCCCCTTTAGTCCATCAGGCCCCTGTCCAATTGCCCCCTTTGCCTCCTTTCCCCTTCTCTGTTGCTGTTAAATTACTTGGCAAATCTTTAAAAAGTTGGTGCCTAAAATCAGGCCCAGAAATCCTTATTTAGAGACCTTAAATATTAGTGGCACGATCATCAAACTGCCAAGCACCTAACAGTTCCCATTGATTTTTTATGCAAATGAGTTAAATCATCCATTTCCTCTGTCATTCAAAGCTGGGAAGGAGTCACTATATGATTAGCTGAAGATGCCCACAAAAGAGGACGTGGTTCTGAGGGGCACACTGGATGATAAAGAGAATAGAGCAATGGAAAGAGCCTTTCTGGATCATGTTTTTGTATGGAAGGCTTTGAATTTGAGTATGGGGGGAATTTATTCCCATATAAACAACGAGAAGTCCTGTGGCACCTAACAGATGTATTGGAGCATAAGCTTTTGTGGGCAAAGTCCTGCTTTGTCAGATGCACTGGAGAGGAAATTCCAGCGGCGGGTTTAAATATACAGGCACATGAAAAGAAGGGAGGATGTGGCCCACTTCCAGCAGTTTATGTGGAGGTGTGAACACCAAGCGAGGAGAAACTGCAGTCTATTTTTGAAGTGTTTTTATTGCAGGATGGCTACTTTTAAATCTGCTACTGAGTGTCTAGGGAGATTGAACTGTTCTTCTACAGGTTTTTATATGTTGGTATTCCTGATATCTGATTTGGGGTCATTTGTTCTTTTACATAGAGTCTGTCTAGTTTGGCCAATGTATATGGCAGAGGGGTATTGCTGGCACATAATGTCATATATCACATTAGTAGGTGTGCAGGTGAATGAGCCCCTGATGGTGTGCCTGATGTGGTTAGGGCCTGTGATGATGTTCCTGGTGTAAACTGGAAAGAGAAACTGCAGTTTCATTCAATTCATTTGCAAATGTGACACCATCAATTTAGCATTGAACAAAGACTGGGGGTGGCTGGCCAATTACAAAAGCAGTTTCTCCTCTCTTGGCGTTCACACCTCCATACCAGCTGCTGGAAGTGAGCCACATCCTCCCTAACTAAACTGACTTCATTAACTCTGGCCTTCCTCTTTATTGGCACTCCCTTCTTTTCCTGTGCCTGTATATTTAGACCTGGCTCTGGAATTTCCACTCTAATGCATCTTGCAAAAGGGGTCTTTGCCCACAAAAGTGTATGCTCCAATGTATCTGTTAGTCTATAAGGTGTCATAGGACATCTCATTGTTTCTGTGGATACAGACTAGCGCAGCTATTCTCTGATACTTATTCCCATATAGTTTCTCTTAACCATACAAGGAACCACAGTCATGGAACCTTGGGTACCGGACAGTGGCAGCAGCATGGCTCTGAAATTAACCAGTCTGCCATTGATGGATGAGGTTGGGATAAGTCCAGAGGATGCAGGGATGCCCACATGGTCCTGAGGTCTGTGATTTTTCCTGTTTAACCACACAGATCCTCAGATTTCCCAGGATATTCCTGTTTCCCCTTGTGCATCTCTTCCAATCCTGCTATCCACCAGCAGCTCTTCAAAAGCCCTAGAGTTGGGCAGGGAGGAATTTTATGCAGAAAGAGCTGATAAGGCTGTGTGACTGATGATTGTCTCCTCTTGTAATCAGGTAGGAAAGGATGATGAGCTATGGGAAAGAGCCTATTCCCTTCCTTTTTAGTATTCAGCTACTCTAAAGCAGACACTAGTGGCAACATAAAACATGAAAAGTGTATGCACTGATATATCTCTTTAGTTAGGGCAAACATTACATTTTATTCATGATTCACTGCTCTACTGGAAGATCAAAGTAAGTCACGTCTTTGCTTTTTATGGGTTTGTTCAAAGGCTCTTGACATTCTTTCAAAAAATACTTCCAGAATAATGTTAATTTTTGGACAATATACTGCATGTATCCTCTCTGAGTTTTTCTTGTCACTTGCATATCTGTTGCCAGGTGCCTGTAAGGATAATTGCATTCATTTTGTTTCACTGCAGGGGAAAGACTACCAAAACCAGACAGAGGCAAAATGCGCTTCCATAAAATTGCTAATGTCAATAAAGCCTTGGATTTTATTGCTAGCAAAGGAGTGAAACTTGTGTCAATTGGTGCAGAAGGTATGTGGAAACACTTGATAAGGCTTGGGTCTGTAGGTGTGTGTACCCCAGAGAAGCTAGATAAAGGATCCAATTGTCCTCACCCTTCCTTTGCCAAGGAAGGCCAACGCCCCCAGTGCATCTTGATTGCTTCACTGCAGAGGTTGAAAAGGTTTGGGTGCAGGAAAATGTGGGTTATGGAAGTTCTTGGTGACCCTAGAATTTGTTTCTCTCAATGGTAACAGAGAGAAAGCTGTGCTAGTCAATATACTATCAAAACAAAAAAGCAGTAAAGTAGCACTTTAAAGACTAACAAAATAATGTATTAGGTGAGCTTTCGTGGGACAGACCCACTTCTTCAGACCATAGCCATACCAGAACAGACTCAATATTTAAGGCACAGAGAACCAAAAACAGTAATCAAGGTGGACAAATCAGAAAAAAATTACCAAGGTGAGCAAATCAGAGAGTAGAGGGGCAGAAGGGGTGGGGGAGCCAAGACTTAGATTAAGCCATCTAAGAATTAGATGTGCCATCATATGCCAACAATGCCCAGATGCGTTATATATTGGACAGACTTCAAACTCTCTTAGACAAAGAGTTAATGGGCACAAAACAGACATAAAAACACTCCTGATTCACAAACCTGTTAGCTGGCATTTTAATGGAGTGGGCCATTCTGTTAATGACTTAAGAGTTTGCGTGTTGCTGAAGAGGAATTTTCACGACACTCTTCAAAGAGAGGCTTCTGAACTGTCTTTTATATTCAAATTCGACACAGTAACACATTGTTTGAACGGAGATTGGAATTTTCTGGGTCACTATGGGGCTCATTTGCATACTTGGCTTAATCTAATTCTTGGCTCCCCCCTCCCTTTCTGCCCCCTACTCTTTGATTTGCTCACCTTGATAATTTTTTTCTGATTTATCCACCTGGATTACGGTTTTTGGTTCTCTGTGCCGTAAATATTGAGTCTGTTCTAGTATGGCTATGGTCTGAAGAAGTGGGTCTGTCCCATGAAAGCTCACCTAATAAATTATTTTGTTAGTCTTCAAAGTGCTACTTGACTGCTTTTCTCTCAATGGTTTTGTTTAATGGTCTATTATTTCTTGCCTTCTGCCCGTTCCTCCTCCTAAAGATTAGGACAGTATTTAGTTCTTTCAGTACCTTCTTTTACACCAACATGCTATTAAAAATCAGTAACTTCAGAAATCAGATAGACCTCTAAACTGTACCTGGATTTTTATTTATCTCATTATTAGAGAGTATAGTGTATGAAGGACGTGGTTACTGCACTTTTAAGACCAAGGCTCAGAGTTTCTCTATGCAGTCAAGAGTGGACAATGGAAAAAGTGGCAGTTGGAGCTGGCTGGTTACCAAACCCAAGGGAAATAGTGCTAGGTGTAGCTTAATGACATGATTACTTTGCTGTTTTGCTCCAAATAGTCACTGCAGGTATACTGAAAAGCACAATGAACTGATTGGATTTTGGGAAGCATAATCTAACTGCAGAAGCAAGCAGGATCTCACAGCAGGTGAGACTCTGCCTCCCTTGGACTCCAATTCAGCATCTAGCAGATTAGACTGAACAGCTTCATTGTTAAAATGTATGTGTAGCGGCTTTGTGCTTTTAAAATACTGATTTTGATTAGGGCTGTAAAGAGATTAAAAAATTAATCATGATTAATTGCATGATTAAACAATAAAAAGAACACTATCTGCGACACAAACAGACACAGGAATCACACACAGAGGCTACGTCTACACTAGAAGCATATGTCTACAGAAGTTACTGTCGAATGAGATGTTCAGACAAAACTTCTGTCCACAGATTCTGTCTACACATAAAAGCGGATCAATCTTTTGATTGGCTCTGTCAACAAAAGGGCCCCCCGGAGCATCTACACAGCTTCTTTGTTGACAGTTTCAGTCTACAGTACGCATTTTGTGCATAGACGTGCCATGACTTTTGTCTACAAAACACCAGTTTTGTCTACAAAACTCTCTAGTGTAGATGTAGCCACACTGTGTAGAAACACAAATACACAGGTTATGTCTACACTACAGAGATACTTTAAAAGAAGCCCTTCCGGAAGATCTCTTTCAAAAGACTGCATCTGCACACAAAAAAGCAGATCAAAAGGGGTGATCTGCTCTTTCAAAAGAGAGCATCCGCACAGTCCCTGCTCTTTCTAAAGAACAGACCAGGGATTGAAAATCAGGTGCCCTGAGGACTGCTCTTTTGAAAAAAAGGCTCTACACACATTTTCTTTCGAAAGAAGCTTTTGAAAGAAGGCACTTTTCCTGAAACTGGAAAGGAAGAGCGATTTCGAAAGGAGTGCCACATTCTTTCCATTTACTTTTGCAAAAGCACTTTTTGTGTCTAGATGCTCCGTGGGATCTTACAAAAAAGACTTCTTCTTTCGAAAAAATCTTTCAAAAGAACTTGCTATTGTAGTCACAGCCACAGTGTGTAGCAGCACAAACCCACACAGAACACATGCACACAGCACCGGCTTCCCAGGGCAGTTCCCCCACAGGGGACCAGGGCTGGAGTGCCAGATTCCCCCTGGCACTGCACCGTGGGGGACCAGGGCTGGAGCACTGGCTCCCACAGGGGCCTGGGGCTGGGGCCGGGGCCAGGGAGCTACAGGGAGGGCTGTCAATTAACCCCTGTGATTAATGCATTAATTTTTTAACATGTTAATACTGCTCTGCATTAAACTCAGACATTAATATGTGTTATTTGACAGTCCTAATTTTAATTGTCTTTGAGTATTTATGGCTTGTGCAATCTCTCCCCTCATCAAAGTGCTGTTTTAGTTAATATTTTACTGTTCTTTTGTCCGTTGGCTAGAACAAAGTGGACAAACTATGGGGGAGAAACAGGAAAAAAGTATCCCCCATCCCTTCCCGGATAGTAACAGATATCTCCCCAGATAGGATGTCTTTTTTAGAGTTAGTGCTATTCTGAGAGCAATTTTGCATTCTGTGAACAGCAGGGGGCAGCACAGAGACAATTTACATGTGGAAATAAA